>NC_080187.1:7415000-8031875 GCF_030028045.1 Hippopotamus amphibius kiboko
CCAAGGTCACAGCAGATTGGGAAGACATCCTGCAGCCTGCACCCCGGGGGAAGGAAACACAGTTCAGGGTCCTGCTGCTCTGTTCAAGGGGAACTGCTGTCCCACCCTGAGACCCCAACTCACTGGCCTTTAGTGTCCTTTTTTTTTTTTTTTTTAGTTTTTTCTTTTAATACCGAAACCATCAATTTTCAAAGCTTTAAAAAAAAATTTTTTTTTTTACTTAAAAAAAAAAAAATCTAAATTGTCGCGGCAAACCCCAGGCCTGGCCTCTCCACCTGGTGGCCTGATTTCCCACAGGCTGTGCCACCAGAGCCCAGCCTGGCACCTCTGGGATGACGGTCCCACAGCTGGTTCACCCTGGACTGCTCTGCTCAAGTCTGGGTGGGCACTAAATTCTGGGGGCGTCACCAAAAAAAAGGAAAAGGGAAATACAGCCCACCCTTCCTCAAACAACCCCCCATCTGAGCTGAACTTTCTCGGGAATGTATAAGTTATCTGGAGGGAGGCGATGGGAGGTGGCAAAAATAAATACCAAGAAATAAGTAGGTGTCCCTGGACCTCTGGCATGGGCTCGGCCTCTGGGGCAGAGATGGCCTCCAGGGAGGAGGCCCTGATTGTCCAAATACTGCACTCGCTTGGAGACAGACTCAGGTCTCTGATCTCCCCCTCAGGCACCTGCCCTGGGGGGGCATCAGTTTCAGGAGAAAAGGGGCCAGCCCCTCAGGTGCGGTCCTGTCGCCAGGCCCCAGCTCCTGCCTCTGTCCGGGGCTCGGGGTTCCCGGGCCTGAGGCCTCCCCGGAGGCCCCGCTGCCGGCCGCTCCAGGCCACCCACACTCGGCGGCGCCCGCGGGTGCTCAGGCCTGCTCCTTGTCGGCCCTCCAGAGCCGCTCCTTCACCTCAGGGGGCAGAGTGTTGAACAGGTCCTCCTCCACCACCAGGCCACTGCGCTTGAGCAGAGGGCACTCGCCCAGCTCCACGGGCAGGCACTCCAGCCGGTTGCCCCGCAGCTCGATCTGGGTCAGGCTGGTCAGCTCGCCCACCCGCGAGGGCAGCGACTGCAGGACGTTGTTGCCCAGGTGTAGGGCCCGCAGCTTCCGGCACTGGAAGAGCTCCGGGGGCAGCGCCTCAATCTGCAGGGAAGGAGCAGAGGGCGAAGTGAGGCGGGCACAGCTCGGACCTGGGCCTCCAGGCCCCAGGCTTCCCTCCCCTGGGCACCGGCGCCCTCTCTGATGCCCATTTCAGCTACCCCAGACCCCAGGGACCAGCACAAGCTGGGCCCAAGTCCGACTAACTTTCCCGGGTTCTTTAGGTCTCAGCTCTGCAGTCACTTCCTCCAGGAAGCCTTCCCTGACCTCCTGGTAACCTGTGGCACCCACGTCCCCCCGACAGCACCAATCCCTCCATGGTGAAACTACTTGATCTCCTGGCAATGGGGGGCTCTGAGAGGGCAGGACTGGGTGTGCCGTGTTCCCTGCTGTCTCCCAGAGCCTGGCACCCCAGAAGCAAATCACAGTAGCCAGCTGCTCCCAACAGCACCCCCTCCTCCACGGCCCAGAGCTCACCAGGAGCCAGGCTGTTGGTTCTGCCTCATTTGAGAACAATTTATGAAAGCAGAGCAGCCTGCTGAGAAAATTCCATACCCTTAACTGCTGCTGAGACCTGGGGAGAGGTCGCCAATCACTTCCCCTTCCTAAGCCTCAGTTTCCCTATCTGATAAGTCACAGGCTGATTGATGGTGGCTGCTGGGAACCCAGTGGTGGCCATTCAGAGCCCCCTCCTTCTGATTTCGCAAAATTTGAATAATGGGCAACACCCACATGCCACTTACTACAAGGCAGGTTTGCTCAGCACTGATGCTATTAACTCACTAAACCCTCAGAACTACCTGTAAGTATTTTGTTAACATTCTTTCCATTTTACAGATGGGATAACTGAGGCCCTAAAGGAGCCAGCCTGCCTAGAGGTTCACAGCTAGAAAGTGGTGGAGCCAAGACTTGAACCTGGTTCAACAATCCGTGCTCTAACTGTCCACACTGTTGACGGTGCAGCCTGGGTGGGGACCTGCCGTGTCTCCTGACACATGGGAAGAGCCCCATAAAAGCCAGCTTCCTCCCCGCCCTTCTGTGAGCAATCAGCTACAAACATGAGCTCTTACTGAGCCTGTTTTCCTACAACTGCCTCCTTCAGATATGGTGGGCAGGAGGGATCCTTCCAGCAGGGCAAGAGCCAGGGCACTTGGGCCCGAGCCCACATGAGGCTGACGGGGAGCTTGCTCTGTCACTGTCCCCATTTTCCTGCTGAGGAGGCTGAGGCCGGGCAGAGGCCATGCCATGAGGGACACTGGATGTTTTAAAGGGGACTCCTGACCTGGGCCTCCAAACCCACCACTATTGGGTCCAGTGGTCAGGAATGGGGCAGAGGCAGCTTCCAGGTCAGTAGGGACGTGAAGGTGAGAGAGCAGATGGGAAGTGGGCACTGGCAGGTCAGAGGGGCCAGAGCCTCCCAGAGACCCCACTGTGCCCAACACTGGCCTCCTCTGGTGACACAGTGCCTGGGGAGCAGGAGAGGCTGGGCCAGCAGGTGGCAGAGCTGGAGCTCACACTGCAGCTCTCCACCTGACGTGCCCCCTCCCCGGAGCACCCCCCAGCCCCAGCAGTGAGCTCTCTCCAGGCGGCATGGAAAGAAGAGAAGGTGCCTTCAGTGGCTGTGTCCCACCCAGGGGGCCACTCCTGTCCTTCCTCGCGGGATCTGCTCATGTGCCGAAGGCGTGAAGTCATTTCCCGTCACCCCAGTCCTGCCCTCTCCCACCTCCTCAGGGACCTCAACAGCTCCCCTCTATCAACACTGGCTCCCCCTCAAGTCCACTTGGTCTTTGAAAAACAGACAACCCTCCCAGGAGCCTCTCCAACCTTTCCAACGATTCATCTGGAAAGACGCCATCTCTCTCCTCGGCCCGCCGTGTTTGGGCTTCTGCCCCTGCCCACCCTGGAAACTACCTGGCCAGAGCCACCAACGGTCACTCCTAATCCACTGGACCTGCATCTGCTCTCCTTTCACCTGACTCTCCCGTGAGCTATGCACCCACCCACTCCTGCCTGGCCCTGCTCTTCGCTGTCCATCCCAAAGGCTTGAGCCAGACCCCCTCTCCCTCCATCCTCTCCCCCATGATCTCATCAAGGACCCATCTTCACCCAGAAGCCTGGGGGGATGACTCCTTGAGCTTCAGGCTGACCCAACTTGGACGTCCCAACATGCAAGCTACCCTCTCCTCTCTGAGATCCTGGGCCTCGTCCCGCATCCGGCCTCAATGACCCTCCAGCTACCCAGGCAGCCACATGAAAAACCTCGAGTCACCTCAGACCTCTCCCTCCTTCCCCGCATCCAATCCTGCCCAAGTCCTGTGGATGCCACTCCCAAAGTCTCCCCCACTTCCGTCTGTCTCTCCATCCCTGGCAGCCTTTGCCAGTCGAGGCCTCACCCCCTCCTGCTAGCTGCATGTGGGTTTTCTCTCAGCTCTTGACCTCTTGTCCTGCCCCGCCTCCACCCCCAGAGCTGCGGCAAGAGTGAGCTCTTTGAAGCCCAAGGCAGCTACTTCCATCATTGCTCCATCAGTGGGAACTCGGTGAGCACTGTGCTCCACGTCAGGCACTGGATGAAAGAGCCAAGGTCCTTGTCATCAGAGCGACGAGGGGAGGGAAGGGAAGGGAAGGGACGGGACAGGACCTGGAGCGGATTATCAGGAAGCAAACGGGAAGAACAGGATGCTCCTCAGCCCCGGCCTCAGGGGAAAGTCCACATTCCAGGGCTCAGCTCACCGCTCCTCCCCCTGGGCTTCAGTTCCCTGTGGACAGAGCCTCCTGGACTCTCCCTTTCCTCTTCACCTGGCTAACTCCTCCACGTCCTGCAGGGCCAGGTGAGATGTCCCCTCCTCCAGGAAGCCCGCCTGCCCTGGGTTAAGTCCGGGTTGAGGCCCCTCCTCTGTGCCCCAGCCTAGTCTTGTTCACTGTGCTAACTGCTGTTACCTGTCTTTCCCTGCGAGACATGAGCTCAGGATGGGCAGCTGGGGGCCTTGTTTGTTCCTGGGTGCCCAGCTCCCTGCTCCACACTAGCAGCGCTCAAAAAATATTCACCAAATCAATGAATAAATGAATAATCAAACAAGTGGACGAATGAAAATATCCACTTATAGAGGTATCGGTTAGCACGAGTTTAAACCTAAGAAGACAGAGGCCGAGGCCCTGAGCCGGGCCATACTCGCCCCTGCCTGTCCACACACACATAGCCCGTAGTCCGGGGTGGCTCTCGAGGACCCTCCAGGCCCAGCGGGAGGAAGGACGGGGGGCTCCTGCCTAAAAGGAAGAGCCTGACCAGGACTGGCCCAAGTGAACTTTTCTCTACAAAGGCCTCTGACATTCCAGGAGGCGGGACAGGACATGATTAAGCACTGTGCTGAACTGGGTGTCAGAGGGTCGCCTTCCTCAGGACAGCGTGCCGGCCACCAGCTCTTCCTGAGGGGTGACTCAGCCAACAGGCATGACCTAACAACCATGCCTGGGGTGAGGAGCTGGGGATGGGGGACAGGTCAGGAAGCCGGGCTGGAGGCTGGCCACACCCTCCACTGGCTGGGAGGGCCCATCAAGACCTGGTGCCCACACAGCTCCCGGGACAGAGTAGGCATTACGAGGGCTCCCGGGATGCCCAAGTCGGCCCAACCCCAGGGGCAATCTGGCTCCACGCTGTGCTCTGGGGGAGCCACTTGGTCCCCCTCAACATGCTAAAGGAGGGATTGTGTTTGTCTCGTGCTCCCCAAATGGGTCTTATCCTCAGAAGGTCACTCTTCCTGACCAGTGGGCATGTCCCAGGCCCTGAGGGCAGATTCTCCAGAATGAAGCAACCTGGGATCTGACCTTCACTCCGTACATCCTCACACATGCGCACAGGTATCACATGGGGGAGAAAGGGTGCGTCACAATCTCTGTGGTTTGCAGGGAGAGAGGCTCAGGGAAGAGGCGAGGGTTCTAGTGGTCAGTGGTCTGGGGTGCCTGGACCCTCCAATCTGGGTGATGCTGGAGAAGGCGTGTCCTGTCCTGGAACAGCGCATTTCAGGAGCAACCTGCCTCCAGGCCGCTGGAGAGTGCTCCTGCTGGGAGGACTCCTGGGCTGCTGGGAGCAGCGTGCCCAGCACAGGGTGGACATGGAGCAGGAGCTGCACGAACCCACGGGGCTGCTTCATGCCGCTGCCGGCAGCACAGGCGCAGAGGTGCTGGCTGGATCGGGTCTCCCCTCAGCGTCCCAGCCCCCAGCCACGGGCTTCCATCACCCCTGGCCTCACTGTGAGAGTGTCCACCCTGAAAGCACCTGCCTCACTGTGAGAGGGTTTCCAACCACAGTAGGAACCGGAAAGACGTTCTTGCCAATATCAACCTCCTTGCAGGTCCCCAGCAGGGGTGGGCAGGGCAAGGGGAGGTACCCCAGCAGCTGCGGCTTTGTTTCCATGGCAGAGGCCAGGCCACAAAGCCACAGAGCACCTGCCCTCAACCCCCACCCGCCTGCTTCTGTGGATGGGCCCTTGGGTGGGGGGCTCCCCCAGACAGGCAAGGGGCTGCCGGACAGGCAAGGGGCTGGCGCACAGGAGCCGCCAAAGGTCTTGATCCTCTGCAGGTGTGGCCTCTAGCGCTGCGGGCCCACAACAGTTTGCACAATTTCTTCTCCAGAAAGACACGTGGTGACAAGCCAGCCCCAACAAAGCCCCACTCTGCCATCCACCACCCACAAAACGTAGAGGGGAGAGGGTGTGAGTGGTGCTACGAGTTGTACCAGCCACCCACAAAGTTTCTGTCCCTGGTGGGCCCATCCTGGGCTCCAAATCTGGTCCAGGACAAGCCGAGGAAGACCCCGCAAGCTCCAGGCTAAGTCCTGCCTCCCACAACCGAGCCCTGAGAGAGAAGGGCAGGCCGTGGACCTCCTGCCCGTGCACATCCCTGCCCACGAGGAACCCGCCCAAGACTACCTCGGGGACAGGCCCCGCCCAACCACACCACCCCTCCTGGCAGAACTCTGCCGCATTCTGTGGCAGAGACAGGCTCCCAACCCCACAGATTCTGATTCAGCAGGTCTGGGCCAGGGCCCAGAAACCTGTATCTTCAACCAGCTCCTCCCCAGGTCGTTCTGGGAACCACAGCTGAAGACCCCAGACTCAGGAGCCCCAGGCCGTCCCGAGACACGGGGCCTCCAGAGCATCCCCGCTACGGGCCACTCACCCGGTTGGCTGTGACGGCTAGGTTCTGGAGGTTCTGCAGGAGGCCTATGTCGGCAGGGAGGAAGGTCAGGTTGTTGTGGCTGAGGTCCAGGTAGCGCAGCTTGCGGCAGTAGAAGAGCTGGGTGGGGATCTTCTCGATTTTGTTTCGGTTCAGGTAGAGGCGCTCGAGGTTGGTGAGGTTGCCAATCTGGATGGGGATGTAGGCGATGTGGTTGTACCACAGCTTAAGGCAGGTGAGGCGGTGCAGGTGCTGGAAGCTGATGATCTCCTCGATGGTCTTGAGGTTGTTGTCCTTGAGGTCGATCTCCTGCAGGTTGTGGAGGCTGAAGATGGAGTGGGGGATGCGCTCCAGGTCGCAGCGGATCAGCTCCAGCTCCGTCAGGTTGGCCATCTTCTTGAGGCTGTTGAGGACGATGAGCTTGGTGCCCTCGTTGTTGATGGACAGCTTCTGCAGGTGCACGCCCACGTCCGTGACCACCTGAGGCAGCTTGCTCAGGTTGCTCTTGAGCCGCAGCACCTTGAGCCGCTTGAGCTCGCGCAGCCCGTCGATGACGATGTAGCGGTTGTTCTCCGCGCTCAGGTTGCCCGTCAGGTGCAGCTCCTCCAGCGTCTTCAGGCTGTAGATCCACAGAGGGATCTCCTTGATGTCCGTGAACTTGATGTGCAGTGCCCGCAGGTTCTCGCGCAGGAAGGCCAGGGCGGGCGCCTCGATCTTGGCGGCCGTGTGGTACAGCCACAGCTCCTTGAGGCCCGTGAGCTGCGCGATGCTGGGCGGGATGGTCACGTCGGGGATCAGCTCCAGCTTCAGCACCTCCAGCTCCACCAGGTCGAACACGGTGTCGGGGATGCCGCTGAGCATGAAGAGGTGCAGCTCCAGCTTGTCCTGCGCATTCTTGGTGAGCCGCTGCCGCAGCTTGTCCAGCGTCCACTCGTTGTTGAGGTTCAGCTGCCGCAGCTTGTTCTCGCTCACCTCTGACAGGAAGACGGCGAAGCGCTTCGAGTAGAGCGGGTCATACTGGTCGATGAGGTGCAGCATGAAGGCAAAGTCGTTCTTGACGTCGGGGATGTCGCTGTAGCTGCTCTCCTCACGGATGGACTCGAACGAGTACTTCTTGAGGGAGCGCCGCAGCATCCACCAGAGCGTGTACATGCAGATGAGGCCGTAGAAGATGACCAGGCTGATGTAGAAGGACGCCAGGATCTTGAAGAGCGTGGCCAAGGGGTGGGCGCACCGGTAGGTGCGGTAGCCTGTCAGGCTCTCAATGTCCACGGTGCAGTCCACATCGAACTTGATGTTGTGCACGTAGTAGACGGTGTAGCAGATGATGAGGATGAACTTGATCACCTTGATGATGGTCTGCCGCATGTAGAGGCGGTACACGATGTCCCCCTCCTCCACGTGGGTCCGGAACTTCTTCACCTTCTCGAATAGCGCCTTGGCCTGCTCCCCCTCCTTCTTGTCCAGCACTCCCGTCTCCGAGCGGTCCACGATGCCCTGCTCGATCCGAGACTTGGTCCGCTGCAGCATGGGCACGGTGGCCTCTACATCCTCACTGACCGTCGATGACTTCTTGTCCATGGAGCCGTTCATCTTGCTGAAGGCCGGCTTGGGGTCGCTCTCCTCCACCACTGTCTCTGACAGGGCCCGTGTGGTCCACGGCGAGTCGAAGCACTTGAGCAGGATGGACACGAAGTGCTCCAGCTTCGAGCTGGTGCGCGGGAACTTGAACCAGAAGTTGCTGCAGGCCAGGAAGATGAGCGTGTGCAGAAGCACCAGGTAGGGGAAGTACTTGGCGAACCAGTGCAGGCGGTTCTCGTAGCACACGGCGTCCACGTAGTTGTACTGGTGCCGGTCCAGGTCGTACTTGATGCCCGTGGGGCCGGTGTCAGGGGTCGGCAGGACAGTGGAGTTGGGGTAGGGGGGCTCTGGGCCGGGCGCCGCCCAGCCACGGAACGAGTCGTTGCAGGAGTCCCTGGTGACCCACTTGCACGGCAGGCAGATCATCTTGTCCTGGGTGACCTGCAGCGTGCCGCCGAAGACCGCAATCATCAGCATGACGATGGAGATGTAGTCGGTGAACACATCCCACCACGGCTTCAGGATCCGGTACGCCGGCTGCGTGTCCGCAAAGTAGCGGAGCTCTGTCACCGGAATCATGGTTCAACCTGAAAGGGACCCACAGGAGGGGGGTTACTGCGGGGTGGCCTGGCTTTTTGAGGCCCCGGGGTCAGAGGCAGGAGACAACGGACCCACTGTCCAAAATTCCACCTGGAGTCTAGATGTGAGTCACGCTAGCTGGGCGACACCCACGGGCCGGCCTTTGTCCAGAAACCACACGGTCACCAGGTGGCTGGGAAACCAAAGAGGGAAGGCAGGCAGCCTCCCCATTTCACAGACAGGAAGGCTGAGCACTGAGGCCCAGGCCACGCTGACAGATCGCTAGAGCCTCACAGCGACCCACAGGAGCCCTCCAGAATTCCCGTCTAGACAACATCCTGTTAACGATCAGACCGACCAGGGGGGCTAGTTGAAAGCCCCCAGTTCACTCAGAACCATCTGCCATGAAGCCGCACCAGTGGTCTGAAGAGATTTATTCAAAGTGTGAGAAAAGCCAAATGCAGAAGAGGGGGCTTAGTATGGACTCGCTTTTTTTTTGGGCCTCGTCGGCAGCACGTGGGATCTTAGTTCCCTGACCAGGGATTGAACCCGTGCCCCCTGCAGTGGGAGCCCAGAGTCTTAAACACTGGGCTGCCGGGGAAATCCCTAAATACCTGTGTTTTGCCAGGTGGGTCTGTTTCGTTGGGAGAGGCATGAGGCGGCCCAGGTTACGGGACTGGGACACCTTATTTTGATTACTGATAATATTAATAGTGACAATAGTCACAAACACTTCGTAAAACAGGGCCTCCCTGCAAACACCAGCTGCTTCCTGTTCCATCTTCCTCAGGCACGCCGGGACGGGCAAGGACCGGAGGAAAGCAAACCTAGACCCCCTGAGGGAATCCGGGTGCTCAAGAGAGGACATTTGCCAGGCCCCAGCCGGCCTCTACCACAGAATCCTCCTCGTGGAGTCCCTTTGACGTACAGATGCAGGGCCTATCCTTGGCCCCATTTCACAGATGGGACAACTGAGGCTCAGGGGAGTCACCTGCCCAGTGTCACTCTACTACTCAGGGCAGAGCCGAGACCAACCCCAGGCCTGTCCCTCCACCTCCCCACTCAGGTCCTCACCACCACACAGTCGTGCTGTCCACCTGCCCAAGGCCCCACACAGGGCAGTACCAAGAGGCGGAGCCCGGGAGTCCAGCTTCCCTGCCTCCCGGAGTTCCCAGAGCTCAGGTCACCGCAGGGCCAGCAGACACCACCACCTGCCCTGGGCCGGTGGCCCCAGCCCAGGGGTCAGCCCTCCTGGTGAGGCCGGGACTCACAGGCCAGGATGAGTCCCCCCCCGCCACAGGAAGGCCCGGGCCCTCTAATGAGCGGGCTCCTCGCACCACCCACACTCCTGGGCAAGCGGCCGTCCAGGGGAGGGCCTGCTGAATCACGCAGCCAGCCCCCAGCTGAGAGATACCCCGACACTCCCCCCTCCCTTCCTGGCTCCCCCGGTCCACATCCAGGCAGGCGCCCAAAGATTGGGGACCGGAAGGGAGGAGGGGCAGGACAGAGGGCCCGAGAACATGCAACAGCCTGCCCCTGAGAGTTCAGGAGGAGACTGCCAGGGCAGGATGCCAGGCGCTGGGGGTGGGGGCAGTTTATGACCAGGCAGGATGTGGTTGCAACCTCACTGTTTCGGGGGAGTGGGTGTGTCACCTACTGGAGAACACCCAGCCTCTCACGGTGAGGAGCTGCCTCCAGGCCCCTGCGGTCCTGGGGCTTTGCTTATGTCACTTTCCTAGCTCCTTCAGGGTCTGAGGTGGGAACTGTCCACAGCTCCGTCACAGGTGAGGGACCTTGAGGCTCCAAGAGGTAGGAGACAGTCCCGTCCACCCGGTGTGTCTGGCTCCCTGCGCCCCCCACACCTGTCCCGAAGCACGTTCTCAACTCTCTGTTCAGCCCTTGGCCTCGGCAATAAATGTGACCCATAAAAGGTTCCTGCCTCAGGCGGCTCTCAGTCCAGTGTGAGCGTGTGGGGAGGGGTGGGAGAGACAGAGGAGTGTCCGAATAACCGGACTGAGTCAGGGCAGGCGGCAGCCGTGGCTACAGCAGGAGAGACAGACGCCACCTCCCTGCTGAGGGGGGCTTCGTGGAGGGGACGGTCCTGTGCTGGTCCCTGAGGCTCCTGGTGCCTCCTCAGCCCAGGGCTGTGCCCTTTCCACTGTGCTGAGGCCACGGAGGTTCAGAGGGGCAGAGCCAGGGCCCAGGTCACACAGCTTAGAAGGCAGGCCCGGCCTCGTGTGGGGGGGTAACCCTCTAGCTGCTCCGTGTTTCTACCTCACCTCTGCCACCCACTCACTGTGGGACTCTGGACAAGTCACTGCCCTCTCTGATGGTGGTGTTTTGTTTTTTTTAATAAATTGATTTATTTAATTTATTTATTGGCTGCGTTGGGTCTTTGTTGCTGCACACAGACTTTCTCTAGTTGCTGCGAGCCGGGGCTACTCTTCATTGTGGTGTGCGGGCTCCTCATTGTAGTGGTTTCTCTTGTGGAGCACGGGTCCTAGGTGCATGGGCTTCACTAGTTGCGGCACATGGACTCAACAGTGGTGGCTCACGAGCTCTAGGCCACAGGCTCAACAGTTGTGGCGCACGGGTTTAGTTGCTCCGTGGCATGTGGAATCTTCCCAGAGCAGGGCGCGAACCCATGGCCCCTGCATTGGCAGGCGGATTCTTAACCACTACGCCACCTAGGAAGTCCACCTGATGGTGTTTTGAGGGAAATCTGGAAAGAAGGTGCAGGTGCCAAAGCCCAGGCTTTAGTCCCCAGGGTGCCAGGGACTGGGCACCTTCCCCACAACTGGCCCCCAAGAAAGGACGGCCAGGTGGTCAGAGCAGCCCCTCTGGAGTGGATGGGGTGACGGGGGGTGGGGTGGGGGCGGAGCCAGCAGCCACAAGCACACACGGCTGACTGGGAAGAGACCAGTGGACAGGCTGGGGTTCTGCCGTCACCTTGGCCTTGGGCAGGGTGCTCCCTGGTGGCGGCAAGTTTCTCACTGGGCTGCTGGGAAGAGCCCAGGGGAGTCCATGCTTCTAAAGCGCTTAGTGCAGAGTAGGGCAGCAGGCGGTGTGGGCTGGTGTCATCTGTCCTCAACCTTCCCTCTAGATGCTGCTGGAGGACGAAGGTCTGCCGCACACAGCAGGTGCTCAATAAAGGTATCAAGCGAGCACCTGAGGAGGGATAAGGAAGACGTGGGGCAGGGAAGGGCATGGCCTGGGGGTGGTGGGCAGGACCACAGCTTCAGATGTATTTGGGCTGGCCTGGCGGGGCTGGGCCAAAGAGGAAGCTGAGGCAGCTCTGGACCCCTCCCCGTTCCTGCCCAACCCTGAGGGCCCTGGGAAGAAGCCAGACGCCCCTCAGGTAGGCAGGGCCAGTGAACGGACCTGCCGCAGGAGCTGGTGACTCAAGGTGAGGAAACAGCCCGTAGCTGGAATAGCTCCTGTGCTGAGGATGCGGGCCCGGCCCAGAATCCGCAGGAGCCCAGGAGGTGCACGCTGTTTTGGCACCCTTTTTCTCTCAAAACTGTTTTATTGTGCTAAAATACACATAACATAAAATTGACTATTTTAACCATTTTTAGTGTTTTAACCATAACAGTTCAACGGCACTACGTCTGTTCATTTTGTTGTGCAACCACCACCACCCACTCATCTCCAGAATTCTTTTCATCTTGCAAAACTGAAACTCTGTCCCCACTGAACACTGACTCCCCATTCCCACCTCCCCAGCCCCTGGCAACCCCCACTCTCCTTTCTGTCCCTATGAATTTGACTACTCTAGGTATCTCATATAAGTAGAATCACACAATTTTTGTCCTTTTACTACTGGCTTCTTTCACTTAACATGTCCTCAAGGTTCATCTACGTTGTAGCAGGTGCCAGAATTTCCTTCCTTTTCTAGGATGAATAATATTCCTCATGCCCATTTTATAGACAGGGGAAACTGAGGCTTGAAGAGAGAAGTCATGTGCCCAACTTCACACTGCCTGTCAGCGAGGCCACCTTCAAACCCAGATGTGGAGCGGAGCCCCAACAAGCAGCACTTCCAGACAGCCATTCAGATGGAGCAGGTCCCCACCTGACAGGTGTCCCAGGGCACACCTGGGGGTGGTCAGGGAAGCACCATAAGGGAAAAGGTGCAGACTCAAGGGAGTGGGGACCTTTTTTCCCAGCTATAGAATCTGTCATGTCGAGGTTTGGGGGGGCAGGGGGTGAAGGAGAAGCTGAGACGAAGTGAGAGAGTAGCATAGACATATATATACTACCAACTGTAAAATAGATAGCCAGTGGGAAGTTGCTGTATCACAAAGGGAGTTCAACTCGAGGATGGATGATGCCTTAGAGGACTGGGACGGGGAGGGTGGGGGGGAGTCGAGGGAGGGAGGGAATACGGGAATATGTGTATAAACACAGATGATTGAACTTGGTGTACCTCAAAAAAAATAATAAATTAAAAAAAAAAAAAAAGAATGGCCATGATCAAAAAATCTAGAAACAATAAATGTTGGAGAGGGTGTGGAGAAAAGGGAATCCTCCTAAAAAAAAAAAAAAAAAAAAAAAAAAAAAGAATCTGTCATGGATGTGCTCAGATTTTGTATAAGGTGGTCAAGGTACCAAGGGGCATGTGATCCAGGCCTCCACCCACCCTGACACCCCCCTTCCCACCAGCACCGCCACAGACACTCCCCGGTCCTGGCCGTCCCTGCCTCCAGCAGCCAGGACCTGGTTTCCCCACCCATAAAATGCACATGGTAACAGATACCCTGCCAAGCTCCCAGGACTATCAGGAAGTCACCGGAGTGAAGTTTCCTGGACCACCTGTGTTGGGGGTTGACCTCAGGCAGGTGGAGGGCAAGGAGCAGCGGTGATGGAACTTGGAGGGAGAGGGCCAGCCGGGCCAGCCTGGGCTCTGCCACTCAGCAATGGAGAGACCCTGGGCAGGTGACTCCACCTCTCTGAGCTCTGGTTCCCGCATCTGTGGAAGGAGGCTAAGACAGACGCAGACCTGGCCCCCCCCCACCAGCAATCCTGACTTCAACAGACAGTCTATGGGTGGATGAAAAGAGCGCAGAACCAGAGCGTGAAGGAAGGAAAGGGAAGAAGGAAAAGCACCCGCAACGCCTGCCCTGACACCTGGCAAAGGGACAGAGTCAGATGAGGCCAGGCACACCAGAGGCAGGCAGGAAGCAGAGCCTGGTCCCTTAAAGAAGCCGCTAGAACGCAACAGGGCCTTTTCAGCAGAATAAAGCAGCTCTGTATGTAATGCCATTTCAGAAAAAAGCAAGATCCAGAATACTAAATAAATACAATCCCATGTGGATAATCCCTGGCCAACTTGGGGAATGGCTCCCTCTTAGAGTGGGGACAGGAGGCGAGATGAAAGGAAACTGTAATTTTTTACCAGCATGCATCACCTTTGTGATTGAAAAGCAGTACCGAATATAAAATAGAGTCTAGGAGAAAAGAAAGAAATAATAAGCCCTCACGTGGAGAGCTCAGGAGTTCTTTTGTGGCTCTCAGAGGGCAATCTCAGGAGGGTGATGGGGAGTCAGGTCAGGTCAGGTCTCCCCCACCCCAAGAGATGGAGATTTTGGAGAGGATCCTGAATAGAGGACAAAGATTAAAGGGCTGAAATCGAGGCTGCCGAGAAAGATAAGGCCATGTGCCCTGCTCTGCGCTCCGGTCCAACTAATCCTCCTTCTTCCAGAACAGATGCATCACTTAAAGCTACAGACTGTGACCTCTTGGAGGTCAGGGCTCAACACCCCCCAGCAAGGTGGGGTTCACCCTGGCTGCACCAGGTAAAGCTTGTGGGCGAGAGACCACCGAGGGGGTGGGAGTAGGCTGGGAGCCCTGCAGGACAGGAGCCACACCAGATTCATCCCAGTCCCTGTGCAGAGCCCAGAACTCGAAAGTAGAATAAAGGTTTGCTGAACTGGGCTGAGCCAGGAGGGAGAGGCGGTAGGAGGGCGGCCCGCAATTGTCAGGGAAAGACTTTGGGACAAAGGTTTAGTTACAGGAACATTCATCATGATGTGATTTATATGCCAGGAAAACTGGAAACAATCCAGATGGCTGTTACTGAGTGATTGGTTAAATACCTATTAAATGATCAGATGATGGAATACCATGAAATAATGAAAACATGTTAGAGCAAAACACTTGATGACTTGATAACAGGACAAAATATGTTAAATACAAAAAGTAGGTAACAAAACTGTGACAGAGTCATAAGCCTTCTGCAATAACAGAAGTATATTTGAAAAACATTGGCAGTGAGATTAGTCTGCTGTTTACAATCTTTTTTCACCCCAAACTTACCTCTATTTTCTATTATAAGCATATGTTACTCAGGTAATTAAGAAAAAAGACTTTTAAAAACCAAGATTCCAAAGGATTAAGAATAGCTAAGATAATTGAGAAGAATAATGTGGGAGGAGACTTACTATAAAGCTTTAGGAATTCAGCCAACGTGGTGTTGATGTAGGGATGGATGTATGGACCAGAGGATTAGAAGAGTGAGCCTAGAAACAGACCCCGAAATTTCTGGAAACTTAGACATAATAGTGTCGGCTATGCAGGTTGTGGGGAAAGAATGGGTGTTCATAAATAGAGCTGGCTTAGTTATGCGAAAAAAGCACAGCCTCATCTACCTCCTTACAGGAAAATAAATTCCAATGAGTTAAGGGACTTCCCTGGTGGCGCAGTGGTTAAGAATCTGCCTGCCAGTGCAGGAGACATGGGTTCGAGCCCCAGTCTGGAAAGATCCCATATGCCGTGGAGCAACTAAGCCTGTGCACCACAACTACTGAGCCCACACACTGTAACTACTGAAGCCCAAGCACCTAGAGCCCGTGCTCCGCAACAAAGAGTAGCCCCCGCTTGCCACAACTAGAGAAAGCCCATGTGCAGCAACGAAGACCCAACACAGCCAATAAAATTAATTAATTAAAAAATTTAAAAAAATTTCTTTTAAAGACCTAAAGCAAAACTTGAAAACGTTTAAAGAAAAATCTAAGATGCCATCTTGATGTCTTTAAGACAGGGAAGGATTTCTTATCACAAAGAGTACAAATCCTTACAGGAAGAGACTGATCTATTGATCATATTAAAATGTATTCGGACTTCCCTGGTGGCACAGTGGTTACGAATCCACCTACCAATGAAGGGGACACGGGTTCGATCCCTGGTCCGGGAAGATCCCACATGCCATGGAGAAACTGAGCCTGTGTGCCACAACTACTGAGCCTGCACTCTAGAGCCGGAGTGCCACACTACTGAAGCCCACGAGCCTAGAGCCCGTGCTCTGCAACAAGAGAAGCCACCACAATCAGAAGCCCACGCACTGCAAGGAAGAGTAGACCCTGCTCGCCACAACTAGAGAAAGCCCGTGCATAGCAACGAAGACCCAATGCACCCAATAAATAAAACTTAAAAAAATAAATATATTGCAGTTAAAAAAAATGCATGGAGAGCCCCAAAATCAAGATGATAATTTCATCTAGAGAAGGGAAAAAAATAGGATTGGGGAAGAGGCTTCACTTGTGCCTGAAATGATTTGAGGCAGGGAGAGAGAGAGGGTGTGGGTGTGGGGGTGGGTGTGGGGGTGTGTTTGGGGGGGTGTATCTGAAGCAATTATTGCAAAATATTAAGATTTGACAAAGCTGAGTCCTGGGTACAACGATATCTGTTCTAGTTTTATAACTTTCGTGTGTCCTTAAACCATGTCATACAAAATTTACCAAAACAGTCATCTGTGTCTACCCCTCCTGGTGGGTCCTCTCTCGGGTCCGCACACCTACCAGGCTGGGCTGGCGGCGGCAGCTACTGGACAATCACCAGGGCAGCAGATTCAGCTCCTCCTTCCAACTGGCCTGCTCCTGGCTGGCGCAGCAGCCTCTGAGGAAACTGCAGGACGCAGCACCACCCCTGCCTGGTCCTGCCCTGCCCCTGGGAGAGGACCAAGTGGGGGAGGATGCGGCCAGACCCTTCCAGTGTGCAGCACACACAGGTGGAGAGAAGCAGGGCCAGGTTCCTGCAGCAGGACTGAGGCAACCCAGAGAGCCCCCTCCCCACCCCCGGCAGCAGGCAGATCTCGGGGAGTGTGAAGAACAATAACTTTGGACTTCAGGAGACACAGGTTCAAATCCAGCTCTAAGCATGAAATAATTCCATGACTCCAGGCAAATTATTTAGCTCAAGCTGTTTTGCAACTTTAAAATAAGAACAGTGTTACTTACCTCACAGATCTGTATACAGTGAACAAAAAGATGCCCAAGGGATACTAAGTCATAATAACATAAAAGATGCTGACCAGTATACAAAATGTATGACGTATCAGATATAATATTCCAGTATTGGGTACTTAAATTTTGTACTTTTGTGAGTAGAAAAAAATACTTGACAAAAAAAACAAAAGACCTCCCTCATCGTGTGGTTTCTGAAGACTGTAAAAGAGTTTTACCAGAAGTAAAACCTACCATGTAAGAAAAAGGTTAGCCTGCCCCTGCCTGCCCTACCCAGGTAACACACACACTTCGACAGGGCACAGGAAAGCAACACCTCAGGGTGGGTGAGCTCAGACCCTGGGATGAATGACTTTTCTTCTTTGAGCCTCAGTTTCTTCACCTATAAAATGGGAATATTACAGTACCTATCTCAGAGGCTTATTGTGGGAATTAAAAATAACATAATGCACATATATGGGACAACCCAAGCCCTGGCACAGAGGAAGGCACACTATACTTACCTAAACCTGCCTGCCATTGCAGAAAACCCTCCCAGAATGTAGTGGAGGAAGATACCCACAAGAGGGCTGACCCACAAGCACAAACACCTCCAAGCACAGACCAGACTTCCCCGAGGCCCTCAGGACCTCCCAGGACTCAGAGACCACACTCAAGGGCCTTGAACTTCTGGAGCCCAGGCTCAAGACCCCAGGACAGGACAGAGGCAGAGAGCTGGCGAGTAGCTCATGGAACCACCCCTAGGTGTCCAGCCTGGTCCACACTGTTGATTTCCTCCCAGTGCTTCCCACAGACGGGGAAGGAAGTCAGAGAAATGACACGCTGCCCCCTCGGTCCAGAGGGCGCCCACCCAAGCATGCTCCAACCCCACGGTGGCCTGCAGAGATTTGGCTTTCACACCTGAGCCGTGGCAGGCAGGCCAGGCTGTGGGTAAACAGGGTACAGAGAGCCTTTTGTTAAAGCCCAAATAGAGAGGCTGGGAAAACTTCCCAGGCGGGAGGGAGGGGAGGCGGGAGGCTGGCGCCCCTCGCCCCTCCTGTATCACACTTGGGGAGGCTGTCCCTTCAAGGCTCTCCCAGGCAAGGGGGAGGGGCCATTCCCAAGAGGCCCGAGGAAGACACTGGGTCACAGGCTCTGTCCCAGGAGCACTCTGGCCCTGTGAATCTGCTCTTCGGTCAGCACCCTGGGGCCTTCTCTGCTCCCAGAGCAGAATGGGGAGGAGAGGGCCCACTCGTCATCTGGTGCACACGGCCCCTACCCGCCCCAGCGCAGGCACTGCCCTTGAGGCCCCCACACCCAGCCGGGGTGAGTCAGCGGCTGTGGGCTGGGGGCGCCGCCTGGCTCCGTGCACCCTGCGTGGAAGGGCACACCCTCACCTTCCGGGGAAAGAAGAGGGGAGACAGTCCGGGTCAGGAGCGGGGAAGGAACAAGTTTCAGTTCCAAACTGCTCTTTGTGTGGGCTGGGCCTCCCAAACAGGTTGGTCCTTATGCAAACGCGCAAGGGTGCGGTGGCCTCCCAGGGGGAAGGGTGACAGGTATCAGACACCCACTTGGGGCTTCCTGCGCTGGCTCCCCGAGCCAAGCACGCAGAGGCAGCAGGCGAGGCCCGAGGCTCAGGCCGACCCCTCAGCCCACCAGGCTGGCGTGTTACTGACATGAGTTCCCGGTCACTGATGTGGACGGTGGGCCAGCACTGCGCCCGGCACTTCCTGGGCCTCGGCACCCAATCTCCAGGAATGCCGTACGGTGACACCCCACTTGACCAGCGTGTGACTCTGGGAAAGTCACTTCCCTCCCAGGGCTCTAGTTTCCTCATCTATGAAGTGGCCGCTGCATCTATTCATGGTACGGCAGTGGTGAGGACTGAACGAGGCGGTCCATAGAAAGCTTCTGGCTCAGGGCCAGCCACACAGTGAGACTCTGTAATGTCAGCTGCTGTTACCATTATGGTAGGTTTTATCAGTCCCTTTAGAGTGTGAACTCTGAGGCCCAGAGAGGTTAACTGACCTGCCCAAGGCCACACAGCTAGAAGATAGTGGGAAAGATCACCCAGGTCTGCCTTTCCACTGTGCCACCTGTCTCAAAGGCCAGCAGGTCTCCTGGGCCTGCCGGGGCACCCAGAACCCTGGAAATGCTTCCTGGGACAAGACTCCCGTTTCCAGAGGGGTACGTGGAATCAAGGTCTCTGCAGGGAACTCTAGCAGGCCATACTCAGATGCCTCTGGTCTCTCAGGTACAGCTTTCAGGAAACTTTGGGCGGGAACCCAGCTCTGGGTTTGGGCCTGGAAGCCAGCTGCTGCCCAAGGCGGGCAGAAGGGACTTGAAGGTAGGTCTTGATCTGCTTTGAACACCAGCATGGCTTTCCAAGACAGGATACAAAAAGTGGGCAGAAGCATCCAAAGGGAGGCCACAGACGCATCCGCTGAGATCCCAGGGGACTGGGATGGAAGGGGCCTGCCCTACATAAGCTGCCTGTTGCCCAGCTCTCTGGGTTGGAGGGTGGCTGTACTCAGGGATCCTGACCCAAGGGCACCAGCAGGGAGATGTGACAGAAGGCTTCCTGCGCCGCCCAACCCAGTCAGCATATTTGTCAATTGGCCGACTCTGCCGGGGGCGTGAGGTTGGCAGTGGTGCCTCCGAGGGTGCCCAGGTGCCATGTGAGAGCCATGGAATTTTACAGCCACTTTGACTCCAGTGGAACATTGCTCTAGGCATAAGGCTGTATCACAGTGCCTATTTAATTTTGAGGTTTTCAGTCCTCAAGAGATGGTTAAACATAGAACTTACTATGAGATGTGAGATGCAGTAGAGACACATCAGGAAAGAGTGCATCGGAAAGATGTTTGTGGCTGGGAGTAAAAGCTGTTCTAGAAACCTCAGCACCCCCCCCACACACACTGGGAAGTCGCTAAAATCCGGAGCCTGAGGGAGCCCAGCCCTGCTTCCACACCAAGGGCAGTTGTTCTGGTGGCAGATGGAGGTGGGGATCAGGGCCGATGGGGTCGCCCTGGTCAGTGTTTGCCGGCATGGTCGGCAGGCCCCCAGCCTCACGACGGCCTGGGGAGCTTCTTCAAAGTCAGGTTCCTGGGCCCACCCCCTCACTTTGACTCTGCAGGCCTGCGGTGACAGGTCCCAGGGAACCAGCATTTTGAACAAGCTCCCTGGCGACTCTGAAGCGCCCCCAAGCCCGAGAACCTAGAGAAAGAGACAAACAGAAGGTGGGGTAGAAAGAGCACAGGCAGCCAAGGCCAATGGAGCCAGGTTCTCGTCCTGACTCTGCCACCTGAACTGTACGACTTTGGGCGAGAGCCCTCACACCTCGAGCCCGGGTCTCCTCGCCTGTAAAAGTGACGCGACCTCACCCAGGAGGGTAAGATGGCAAACCTCACAGTGACTGGTGGCCACCTGGGCTTGGACCACTGCCACCATGGACGTGAAGCCTCTGCGGCTGGATGGAGGGCAAGCAGAGCATCGTCCACCGAGAGGCCAGCTCCGGGGCGCCTGCCAGAAGCGGCCCGAAGTGGCCTGTGCCAGAAGGAAAAAGACTCCAGGAAAGACTGGGAGGAAGAAACAGGGGAGAGGGAGAGGGTCCGGAGGGAGAGCTGAGCACCGCCAGCCGAAGGACGCATCTCTGCACAGACCTCACTCCCAGGGTGTCCTGCCAAGCCAGGCTGCCAGGCCGGGGGACCCTCCTGCCAAAACCCAGCCTGAGGGGTCTACACCCCAGTGGAGCATCTTTAGACCCAGGTCCCAGGGCAGCACTGCCCCCACCGTAGTCCCGCCTGTCCACCCTCAAGGCTGAAACCTGAGAGGAGCGTCTGGGTGACCAAGATCGAGCCATGGAACCGAGTCACTGTCAGGCTCAGGCCAATGCAACACAGCGGCCCCTGCCTCAGGCAGACAGAGGAGGGCCAAAACCTGGAGGCCGAAACCTCTCGGGCTGGCCCATGCCATTCCTCCCTGGCACGGGGCAGGAGTTCTGATCTCAGATAAGTAGGACCTGCTGCTTCCCGCTCATCCCTGGCCAGGGATCTCCGCTCAGGCCTCCCCTGTTGGGTGGGTGGGTAAGAGTTCCTCAAAACCAACAGGAAACTCCTACAGGGCAGGCCTGGGGTTTGCTGACCTTCTCCCAATAAACAGGACAGTCAACAAAATCACACACCAGGCATTTCCTACCCCCCTCAGCTGCTGTAAGTGCCCCGACAAAACAATTCAAAAGCCCCAGGATGGGGAGGCAGGGGAGCAGTGGGGGTGGGAGGAACGGGAGCGTGTCGGGACCTTCTGACGGCACTCACCTACAGCTCTACCCTCTCCCGGGAAAGAGGTCCAGGGCAGACCATTAAATGAAACAAGAGCAAGCTGCAAACCAGCAGCTCTAATAGGACTCGATTTTAGGAAAATAAGCAAATGGTAATCATATACGTAGGAGACTCTACCCCTCCTCACTCACATCTCTGGAGATGGGGATCATGGGAGACTCCCACTTTCTACATGACATTAAAATTAAGACATCATAGGGACTTCCCTGGTGTTCCAGTGGTTAAGAATTTGCCTTCCAATGCAGGGGACGTGGGCTCGATCCCTGGTCGGAAACTAAGATCCCACAGGCCACATGAGCAGGGCAACTAAGCCTGTGAGCTGCAACTACTGAGCCTGCGTGCTCTGGAGCCCGAGCGCCCACAACTAGAGGGAAGCCCCCAAGCCACAACTAGAGAAGCCCACACAATGCAATGAAGAGCCCACACGCTGCAACAAAACATCCCACAGACCACAACAAAGATCCCGCATGCCACAACTAAGACCCAACACAGCCAATTAAATTAATTAATTAAAATAAAAGACATTATAAAAACATGTAATGAGATGCAACTTTGTTGGTAATTACAAAAAAAAAAAAAAAGAAAGAAAGAAAAAGAGAGAGAGTACCACTTCTTCTAAAATCCTGGCTGGGGAGGGCCAGGCCTTCCTCAACAAAAAGCCAAGGTGGGAGGTGGAGGCAGGGAGCCCTCAGGCACAGGACAAAGGACCCCAGCCCAGGGCTCCAGGACCTGGCTTAATTCCACATTCTTGCTTTCCTTCCTGATGAGTTTGGGCAAGTTGCTTCCTCCCCCTGAGCCCACATCTGCAAACGGGGCAATCAAGGCCACTGCCTGAGCTTCAGCAAATCATTGATAAGGTTTGTTTTACAGATTATTAAGCAGCTTATACACACACCTGCTATGATTAGGGAACACATTCTAGGACACCCTGTGCTACCTTTCCTATATCAACATATTTAATCTTCAAAATACCTTAAAGGGAGGCAAAGTGCTAATATTATTCTCTTCTCATAGAGGAGGAGACTGAGGCTCAGAGGGTACAGTGACTGGCCCACAATCACCTGTCGAGCACGTAACAGCTGGGACTCAAACCCAGGTCTGACTACAAAGTCTGGGTCCTAACCGTTGCACGCTTCTGCCTTTGGGAGCTGTTTTCCAAAGCATAAGCCGAGGAACCCCCATCCCCAAAGATGTCCACCGATCAAATAAGTGTGGGGGAACATGACTTGCTAGCACCCTCTCAGAGACTCGTCATTCTCTCAGCGAGCTCTGAGACATCCTTCAAGGCTCTGAGAAGTCCTGCAGCGCAGGCTACAACAAGGTATTGTTCCTGGAGTCACCTGACCACTGTGACCAAAGAAAGTGGTGTTTCACAGAACACACCTGGGGAAACGTGGTCACGACATAGCATGAACCACCACCCAGGCTGACAAAAACCAGGGGTTCGCAGCACAAGTTCATGCCAGCTGAGCATGGCAGCCACATGCTACTCAGCTGGCCACTGAGTCGGGAGAAGGAGGAAGAATTCTGTCTTCTGGCACCTCTGCCCTAGAAGCCCTGGCCTTCCAGCCAGAAGAGCAAAAGGCTGCAGGGACGGAGACGCTGCCCTTTGCCCTCCAGGCTGGGGAAGGCACCTGCCCAGGGGCCGTGGCTGGCCTGGAAGGAGGGGGCCCACTCCTTACCCTGCGGACGGCTCTGCTATCTGAGAGCGGGCTGTCGGTGCTGAGGCTGGCCCACGTCTGTCTGGGCAGGGTCCTGGCATTCCTTTTGCTCCATGGAAGCTGCCTCCCTATGAGGAAGCGAGAGCCACCGTCAGCAGGGATGTGTGGGACCATCGACGTTACCTGCTGCACTGCCGACAGTTTCGGAGCCCCTGCTCGGTGGCGGGCCTGGGCTGGGCTCTGGGGTGACGTCGGAGAATCAGAGAGCATACTGGGGACGTGCCAAGGCAACAACTACAATTGGCTCTTGAGAGCCTGGGGCTCCGCTGCGGGGGAGCCCAGGCCCTATGAGAACATGCAAGAAGCACTAGACCTAGACTAGTAGGGTCAGGGAAGGCTCCCTAGAGAGGGTGTTGCCTGAGCTGACTCCTGGGGAAGAGTGGGAGTTGGAGAGAGAGCGTTCCAGACAGAAGGAACAGCACATGTTTGCCTGGAGGGGAAACAACACAACATCTAGAGCGGTTCAGCATGGCTGGATCTAGGACTGCAGGCAGGAAGTGGCGAGAGGTGAGCTCTAACCGGGTGAGCTGGGTCCTGGCAGAGACATGCCCTCAACCCAGACACACAATTTCGACCGAGACACACAGTCCAACCATCATCTGTAGTCAAGAAGCATTTAGTGAGCATCTACTACATGCCGGGGACTCTGGTCAGAACTGTTCCCAGGAGCAAACAAGACAAGTTAGGAGAGTGGGGAGAGAAGAGTGATCAGACTACAACAGAGTCAAGGGAGCGTTTAAACAAGCCAGACGCTGGGAGTGCGGCCCAGCCATCGGGGAAGGCCAAAGGACAAGGAGGAGTTAGCAAGAAGTGGGGCGGAGAGGCGTGGTTACACAAAGGACTCGTGGAGCCTTTCAGCCATCTACACCACTGACCATTGATCGCACCTACTCAACGCTAGGCACTGTGCTGGGAGGAAAGAAGCAGGAGGCGGTCTCCAGCCTCACAGGGAGACAGTCAATGACCCAGCAATCCCACACAGAGTGACGGCAGCTAGGCAATGCAGCACCTGGGTCGATAAAGGCACAGAAGCCATGGGAGCCAGCCTCTACCCCCACCCCCACCCTCCTTGGCAAGGAGAGGGATACCCACTGAGGCTGGGAAAGCCAGTCACTTGCCCAGGACAGAGGCAGGCCCAAAACTCAGGCCTCAGGACTCACTGGCACTGATTCTTCTAATTCTTCCTTTTCCAGGAAACACATGCTGACTACTCCCTACACACTTACCCACAGCTAATGCCTCTTTCCTCTGAGCTGCCTCCGTAACATTTCTAGTATTATCTTGGCCACTGTATCAACGTTTTCCTGTCTGCCTCTCCTCCCAGACTGTAGCTAGGGACTGTGTTCTCCTAGCACCATTTCTGGCCCAGGCCAGGTACTTGCCAAAGGATGGTTGAATGAATGAATGAGTCGAGGGATGGAGACATAGTGTTCTGGGCTCCAGGGCCCCACATTCAACCCACCAGATTCCCCGTGAAGTCTTAGACCATCAGCCTGTGAAAACCCAGGACCACCTCCACTCTCAGGAGAATCAGGAACCAGGCTGATCCCTTCCCTCCAACTGCTACAGGCAAGGCCCAGGCCAAGCCAGCTCCCTGAGTCCTGACCTACTGGGACAATACTCAGGAGCTACAGCTGTCCAGAAAGGCCATTCGAAGTTTGTAGAGGAAACGGCTTCCTAGTGGGTGTGCCCAAAGGATGGAGCATCTGCTTGAGTTCCAGCGGGAAGTCACAAACATTTCTTGGGCCCTTGCTCTGTGCCCCACAGCTGCCGGAAGGCAGAGACATTAGAACTAACCCCAAAGAATCTCTAAAACTGGGAAGACAGGGGGGCAAGGGCCCAGTCATTCATGCCCCAGCACCTCTCCAAAAGCCAGTCCTCCAGCACAAGTCATCTGTCCTTGCCTCCCCTCGTGAGCCAGAGGAAAACTTGACCTTCAAGAAGGCAATGCCAGTGTGACTGAGCCACGCACACTGCCCAGCCCCTCTGAACAAACTCTCACTCCCCCACCCCCTCCACAGGAAGGATCACCAACATCAGACCTCCTCCTCCTGCCTCCAGTCTGTCTGTCTGCCAGTCTGCTACTCAGAGGGCAGGATACAGTTCATCAGGGGTAAAAGGTGCTCCTAATGGAAAAGGTGGGAGAGGCCCTTGGGAGCCTTTCAGTTCCACCAAATCCTTCCTCCACAATTTAGGCCCAAATTCCCTTTCCCTCACCACACTCGCTCCCTCCTCATCTTCACACCTCATCCTCAAAAGGCTTCCGGGGGTAGGGTAAGGGAAAAGCCCGAGAGGGGCGGCCCCACCCTTCCAGCCAAGCCCCCATCAGGAAGAGGTTGCCAGATACTCCCCAACCATCTCTCTTCCTTTCCAAAAAAGGCAGCACATGCATCAGCTGAGAACCAGCCCAATCTTGGTTCACTCCAGTCCAGACCAGGGGAAAGAAGCAGTCAACAAAAGGAGCAGAATCATCGTGAACCTCAAGCACCAGCGGCTGTGCTGCTTCAGCTAGGGAGCCAACTTTGCTGGGTCTCCAGCTCGCACCTCATCAGACCTGGCTTTCAGGCGCATGTGGACGCACAGGACACCGGCAGGGTCCGGAGCCTCAGACCCTGGACTGGGCTTCCCAGGAACCCCAGCCCAGACAGGCCCCATGAGCCGAGCCAGGGATCTGCCCCCAAGTCAGGGCACAGTTCCCGCCCAACCAAGAGGAGGGAGGGGTCCAAGGGAAGAGGAGGGGGCCAGGAGTCCAAGAGAAGAGAGCAAGGGGAACCTTTGAAAACGGGGGGAAAAAAGCTACCAAAGAGACAGCCCAGAGATGGAACCTCCAGTAAGGGGGGCGTGTGTGTGTGGAGGGGTGAGGATCTGGGGGAACCCAGGGGATGACAAGGGGACCTGGGGGAGCCGAGGCGGAAACTCCCGGTATGTAGAGCGCAGGGAGGCACTGGGGTGCCAGGGAGGGGGCTCGCGCGCCGCGGCACCGGGGAGAGGCGGGGGCCACGGTGACCCGGGGGATGGGGAACCCGAGGTAGGCCGAACCGAGCTGTCGCGGGAGGCCCCCAGGGAGCCGGTCCCGGCGGGCAGAGCCTGAGCTGCCCGGGGCGCCCGGGGCCGGGCAGCTGGCCGGGGACGTAGAGGAGTGGATTTCGAGAGGTGACAGCTGGCGCCCCCCTCCCCACCCCACCCCACCCACTCACCTGGGCCCGCCGCGCCCGGCCGCCCGGCCGGCAGCCCCGAGCCCCTGCCGCTCTGTCCCGCCGCCGGCCGCTGCGCCCCTCCGGCACCTCCTTTTGTTTGTCCCTCACTGCACCACTCAACCTCCTCCGCCCCGGAAGTGACGTCACCGTCGGGCGCGAACGCGGCGGCCAGGGCGTTGCCATCTTTTTGAGGGGAGCTCTCTTCACGCCCGCACCCCGCTCCGCTCCCTGCTGGCGCCATGTTGCTTCGGGGCGGAAGTAGCGGAGCCCCGACTCGGCCCCCTTAAAGGGACAGGGACGGCTGTAACCTTCCGGGGTCAGGGACGAAGGGTGAAGCGGCCGAGGCGGGGGTGAGTAGCTGGTGCCTGAGCGTTGCTGCCCGGAGGTCAGGTGCGGAGGTGGGAGGGCCTGATAACCGGTTCCGAGCTCGATTGTGCCAGACTACTCGCTGCGTTTGCTGCTGCTGACATAGCGGAGTGGCTTCGCCGAGAGGTTGGCCCAGCCCGGAGCTGTTGCGCGCGCTACTCGCCGACCCGCACTCGGACACCAGGACCCGCCAGGCTGGTCCTCTCTGCACCCCCATCCCCCGCCCCACCCCCACCCCCGCGATCGTACGGTACCGGTGGGGGAGAGGGAGCGCAAGGCGACTGGGCGAAATCTGGGCAGAGCCGGGGCTGGAACCGGGTGCCGGACTCCAGCTCGACAGCTCTCTGGATCCTCGGAGTTCCCAGATTGATAATAGTAACAGCAGCCACGTTAAAAGAGACTCCATACAACGGAATACTATGCAACTGCTAAAAAGGAAAATGTTCCGTATGCACTAAAATGGGACCACTTCCAAGATACCGTAGATGGAGAAGGGAGGGGGCGAAAAGAACAGCGTTGATGGGTGCTACCGTTTGTGTGAAGGAACGTGTGTGGGGCCTTGGGTGTCTGCCGGTGTGTGCACCATGCACGAGTTGTTAACTGTGGTGGCCTCGGAGAGGAGAACTGGGGTCCTGGGTGCCCGGACAAGGGGGAAGAATTTACTACCTAGCGCCCAGGTTGGTTAAAAATAAAATGGGATGCTGAAGATAATAACTGGCTCCCATTTATCTAGTGCTGACCAGTGCCTTGGTTTCAGCTCTCCTGCTGAGAGGTCTTGTATTTCCCCATTATTAGAGGAGGAAACAGGCTCAGCGATTAGACCTTAGTAATATCACATAGCCAGGAAGTGGAAAAGCTAGAATTTGAGCCCAGGAGGATTTTATGCTGATGCCCACTCCCTCCTGAGAAGCTTTTTTGTTATCAACCAGACAACACTCTGCTTGGGACCTGGCATCCCGCCGGTATCCAGTAGCTGTTTATTGACTGAGCAAGTGGAAAAGACAGGAGACAACCAGCAGTGTAGGATGAAGAGAGGCACACATTGGAGGCCAGAACCCAGACTGGAGTCCTAGGCTTGCCCTTTCCAGTCTTGAGACTCGACCTGGCCCATACCTCCCTGAGCCTCCACGTCCCCTCCTGCAGAACTAACTACAATCGCTGACACTGAGTGCTCCCTCGTGTCCTACTTTGTGCTTTACACACAGACCAGCCCCATTTTACAGATCAGTAAGTGAAGTACAGAGAAGTTAAGAAAGTTGTCCATCACAAGACTGTAAATCAACTGCACTTCAATTAAAAACAAAAACGTTGCCCAAAGAGGGTCCCACAAATCCTCACTCCCCCACTACTGGAGAGGTTGTTGGGCTCCTTGGTCTCTCCCTCAGCCTCCTGGGATCATCAGCACTAATTCTTTGAGACACCTCAGGTGAGCTCGTTGAGCTGCCAGAGGCTGAGGAGCTGATGGAGAACAGGACAGACACACAGTTCCTGTTCTTGGCATCTTGTCAGGGCAACAGACAACCCAGCGGTTAGCACCTGTGATGAGCGCCGCGATGGGTGGGCAGAAGCTCAGGCCTTGGGAGCACAGAGGAGGTGGCACCTAGTTCAGTCCGAGTGGAATCACAGAGGGCTTCTCAAAGGAGGTGACTTTTAATCTGTGACTGAAAGATGCATAAGATACCTGGGAGGAGAAGTGATGAAGCTGGAGACTGGAGCAGAGACACACTCATACCTGGAGATAACTGACATGATTAGAAGTGATCAGTCTGGCTTCCACCTGAATCGCTCTTTTGTCCTAGAGATTACCTCCACATGGCAACATTTGTGGCTTCCCACCGTCCACACCACACTTAAACTCCCATATCCCCAAAGGGTGGGACTCCCAGATTTCAAAATCCAGACGGGGGCAACAAAGGAACACAGGAGGGTTAGTGATAAGGAAGTCCTTCACACTAATGCCCCCATCCCCATTCATTTGGCCCCCAGAGTGGCAGCCAACTTGCTGATGTAGAACTCTGCCCATGTGAACAAAGGTGTCAACACAGGAATGTTCCTCCTGTCTTCCTGGCCATCTGCATGCTTGCCGGGGTTATCAGGTTGCCTGTATGCCCCTCCCCCTTCCGTAGCCAGCAGCCCAAAGTCACTCCAGGTGTAGCAAGAGAGGAATCACCGTCTCTCCTACCCTAACAGACCTGGGACCACATCCCACACTCAGATGGCACTGCCAGCTCCCTGAAATACTTCCCAAACCCTCATCTCACTTCCTCATTCTTGGACAGTGATACAAGCTTTGGATTCACAGCTCGGGTCCTTCTGCGCTTTTCTACGACATCCACTTTGGGTAAGTCACTTCCCCATTCTGAGAGTTTCTCCATCTATAAAACTGATATGACTCTCTCTTATCTTCCTGCCAGGCACTAAATATATATACATATATTGTTTCTTCTTCCATATGTAAAACTGCCCTAAAGAGTGAGATTTCTATTCTGGGTCCGGATCCTGTGCCAAGAGGAAAAAGGAGTGGCTTTCCTCCTGCGTATCTCACTTGGATCCCCACCCACCAACCCCTCTGGCCCAGAAATCTGCAGTCTGGGCTCCAGAAGCCATTTCTCTCTCCTTTGCCAATTCCAAAGCCAAGGGGAACTGTGTCTAAGTCAGTGAGCACTTGTTAGAACTGGCCAGACAGGCTGTCACCTCCCTTGGGGCAGAACCATTGACTCGACAAGTTTTCACCAAACACTTGTCTTGTAGGGACTCTGTATTTTTAGATCCAAAACAAACAAAGTCAGGATTGCTTATCTGCGAGAGATTTTTGTTGTAAACTAATTTTTATGGAAAGTCTTATAGGTTTAAATGTTAATAGCTTACTGTCATTGACAGGTTAAGTGGGCCAGGACCTGTGCTACATGCTTTCCGGGCATGATTGTATTATTTTTGTTCCCATTGTAGAGATGAGGAAGCTGAGCCTGGTATGGCATGACTGGGGTCCTATAGCTCGTTCAGAGTGGAGCTGGGACCATTTTATCCAAGTCCAAGCTTTCATCTTCTGTGGTTGTTCATGTAACAGACTGGTCTTGCCAGGGCATGGTACCCCCTCCCCAGGCCTCTTCTCCGGAGGTGCCATGGTTTGTGTTTTCCCAGTCAGGAGTGGGGAGGGGAGGGCTTCTGACATTTTAAGCCCAGGGATGCTAAACATCCTTCTAGGCACTGTATAGATCTGCCCAGTAAAGAACTGACTCAGCCCAAATACCAAGTGTGCCGCTATTGAGAAATACTAAAACCAAATATCCTTGGGACTCCCCTGGCGGTCCAGTGGTTAGGACTCCATGCTTCCAATGCAGGGGGTACAGATTTGATCCCTGGTCAGGGAACTAAGATCCCACATGCCGTAAGGTGCAACCAAATTTTTTTTTAAATAAATAAGTTATGTAACATGAAAAATAAATAAATAAATAAATAAATAAATAAATAAAACCAGATATCCTTACTAGGCAGAATTGGCTTAGGTGATGTGGGGCCAGGCTGCAAAGCCAAAATCGCCTTGCCTGTCCTTGAAAGCTGCCATGCAGGGTGGATGCTGGAAAAGGCATGGCTCCTGTCCCCAGAGACTGATGGTCTCCTGTAGGCAGGGGAGCTGATAGAGGCAGCAATGCCCACCTCCTGAAAGAAGGATCTGGGGCAGAGAGTTTAGACTTTGGAAGCAAGTGAACCGGGGTTTGAATCCCAGCTCAGGCTCTCTCAGCTAAGTGAAGTTTTCTCATTCTCCTCTTGAGCAAAATAGGGACAACGATGCCTTCCTGTAGGCTGTTGTGAGGATGAGAGTTTAGCACAGGGGTCAGGCGGATACTAGGTGCTCTGAGTTCAGGGGAGGGCCCAGGCCAACCCGGAAGGCTTCCAAGAGGAGGCGGAGCTGGGGCTCAGCCCAGCCAGGGGGATCAGATTAAAGGGCATGTCAGGCAGGGCACAGCTTGAGCAAAGATGGGCCATGTCTACTCAGAGGCAAAGGATTTGTACATTTGGAAGAGGAGAGAACGTGGAAGCTGCGAGTCTGAATTCAGGCCAGCTCCAAAGGCCAGGCTTGGGAGGCTTTGGACTTTATCCAGTCTCAATGCAGGCTGTATCCAGCGGGAGGTGTCACTGACATCAGCCACCAGAGTATTGGTGGCTGAGGCGTGTCCCGAGGGGTCATCCACCTGCTGTTCACTAGTCGTGGTGGCCTCTGGCTGAGAAGGTGGCCAATAGCTGCTCAGACTGATGGAGGCGTGTGCTGGAGGAGGCACTGACCGCTGGGCACCAGCCCCTCACCTGACAGCAAGGAAGCATGAGATCTTAGATGCCTGGAAGCCTGCGCAGGAAGGTGTCCTAAAGATCACCTGGTACATTTCTGCTTCCCTCTCCAGGAAGGGTTGGCCTCCCAAGAGCTGCCTGCATTGCAGCACTTCTCAGGCTAAATTTTAGTAATAACAATAGCAGGATGACATTTGTGGAACTCTGACTCCTCGCCCAGAGCCAGGCTAAGTGGTTTTCGTGTGTTATCGTGTTGATTTCTCACTATAACCCACAGGGCAGGAACTATCATTATTCTCATTTCAGAAATGATTCTCAGAAAGATTTAGTAATTTGCCAGAAGTCACATAGATAGTAAATGACTTCAGTCTGAGATCTGATTCCAGAACTTCACAACCTCACTTAAAAAAACAAACAAACAAACAAAAACTGCCTGGAAGTTTATAAGACCCCCAACCCAATCCCAGGGAAAGCCACTGTTAATAATTTATGCACAAACATATACAGTATATAATCAGGCAGTCAGTCCTTGCTTTGTATGAGTTTCAGATACCGTGGTTTAGTTAAATAACACCAGTCCCTCAATAACATGGTTCAAATTTCAGTTGCCATATTAGGTTTTTTTTTTTTTAATGTTTAGGAATCTATAGGGGCCAAATCAATGTAGTCTAAGTTTGCATCTCACACCCATGGTTAGCCCCTTCCTACTGCACTTTTTTTTTCTTTTCTTCTTTTTTCTTTCTTTTTTTTTAATTGCCTACGTTGGGTCTTCGTTACTGCATGTGGGCTTTCTGTATTTGCAGAGAGCGGGGGCTACTCTTTGTTGTGGTGTGCGGGCTTCTCACTGTGGTGGCTTCTCTTGTTGCAGAGCACGGGCTCTAGGTGCACAGGCTTCAGTAGTTGCAGCACAAGGGCTCAGTGGTTGTGGCTCACAGGCTCTAGAACACAAGCTCAGTAGTTGTGGTGCATGGGCTTAGTTGCTTCTCGGCATGTGGGATCTTCCCGGCCCAGAGATTGAACCCATGTCCCCTGTGTTGGCAGGCGGATTCTTAACCACTGTGCCACCAGGGAAGTCTCATGTTATGTTAACTATGAGTAATTGCATAAAGTATGGGCTGTGCTGCTAGCTCTTCTGTCCACAAACCGCTGTGGAAATGACAGATGCGTAATGGCCAGTGACCAATGATATCACTTCTTTCAAAGCCTGTCGTGGATTGGTCACTATGCATGTTATTTTGTTCCTACACAGACAGCAAAGCATGTCGTTGTGTTGCCCCCGTCTCTCGGTGATAAACCCAAGTGACATTTTACAAAAATGTATAAGCAAAAGAGGGAATTGGCCAACACACATGAAAGTGCAGCACAGAAATGCAGAGTGATAACACTGAAAGTGCAACTTGAATTGAAGATAAATGTAGTGATTAAAAAAATAGCTGGCTCTGAGAATGTTGACACCGCAGCTATTCGCTATTCCAGAAGCTCTAGGTATGCAGCCAGGCAAACTTAGCGAAGGCGCATCTATCGACGCATGAATGGAAGTGGTTCTGACAAAAAGGATGAAGTTGTCCCGAGGAAGTGATGCCAGCAAAAACAACACATTGAAGGAACTGCCAGATATATTTCATGACATTGAAAGTACAAAGGATAAAATATAAGTTGATCTAAACTTAGAAAGGAGTATGATGATTCACTAATGCATGGAAAAGATGCTCGTTCAGTATCTTAAGTTACACAACTGGAAGAAGGCAAGCACTGTTCAAACTACTCTTGGTAATTTTCCCCAGATTTATTGAGGTATAACTGACAGATAAAACTGTAATGTATTTAAAGTGTACAATTTGATGATTTGATGTATGTGTACATTGTGAACTGATTCCCACAATCAAGTTGATTGACACATTCATTACCTCACATAGTTACCCTTTTTTTAGGGAGAAGATCTACTCTCCCAGCAAATTTCAATTATGCAATACAGTATTATCTACTGTAGTCACCAGGCTATAATTAGATCCTCAAAGTCATTCATCTTATAACTGAAAGTTTGTACCCTTTAATCAACCTCTCCCTATTTCCCATATCCCAAAGCTCCTGGCAACCACCATTCTACACTCTGTTTCTATGAGTTCGACTTATTTCTTTCTTTTTTTCCAGACTCCACATATAAGTGATACCATACAGTATTTGTCTTTTTTCTTTCTGGCTTATTTCACTTAGCATAATGTATTCCAGTTTCATCCATGTTGTCACAAATGGCAGAATTTCCTTCTTTTTAAAGACTGAATAATACTCCATTGTATATACATAAATACCACATTTTCTTTATCCATTCACCCATCAACACTTAGGTTGTTTCCAAATGTTGACTCTCATGAATAATGCTGCTGCAATGCATGGTGGGAGTACAGATATCTTTCGAGATAGGGATTTTGCTTCCTTTGGATGTATACCTAGACATGGGATTGCTGGGTCATCCTTGATACATTTTGATAAAGAAAGAAAACACTTGAATTCTCAATGTTTTTCATTTAAATTACACTAGTAATTTAATAAATATTCAATTTATTATCATTAGTTTTACTACTTTTTCATTTGTCCCTACATATATAACAGACCATCAAGAGTTTTCAGTGCTTTGACAACAACTTTGAAAGGTCACAGAACAATCATAATTTTTCCCATTAATTATAAGTTCTCTTTGCATGATTTCAGCTTGCATGGTGATTTTTACAGTCTCTCAGCACAGCGGGAAGCAAGGACAGTGTGTGTGTGTGTGTGTGTGTGTGTGTATTTGTGTGCACCACCACATATGTATCTATCTGTATAATTCTAAAATGCAAATGGAGTATATTGTCTTCAACATACTTTTTTTTTTCTTACCATACATTTTTTAAATTGCGGTAAAATGCACGTAACGTACAATTTACCATTTAAAGTATTCAAGTCAGTGGCATTTAGTGTATTCACAATGTTGTGAAACCACCACCTCTCTCTAGTTGCAAAACATTTTCATTTCAATGTATAAAGCACCCTGTATCCACTGAATAATCACTCCACATTTCCCCCTCCCATGCCCTGGTAACTACTCATCTGCTTTCTGCCTCTACGGATTTGGCTATTCTGGGTATATCCTGTGAAAGTAATCATACAATAGGTGACCTTTTGTGATTGACTTCTTAGGATAATGTTTTCACGGTTTATCCAAGTTATATCATGTATCAATATGTCTGTTGTTCCCTTTTATGGCTAAATGGTCTTCCGTCGTATGAATCTATCCCAATTTATCCATTCACTTGAACAACATTGGGTTGTTTCCACCTTTTCACTATTGAGTAATGCTGCTGTTAACATTCATGTACAAGTTCCTGTGCGGACATATGTTTTTTTTTTCTGGTATATATTCAATACCTAGGAATGGAATTGCTGGGTCATAAGGTAATTCTGTTTGGACTTCATAAAAACGTAAAACCTTTGTACATCAAAGGACACTATCAAGAATGTGATTAAGGTCGTTGATTCATTTCGAGTTAATTTTTGTAGATGGAGTAAGTAGAGGTCCAACTTTATTCTTTTGCAAGTGGCTATCCAGTTGTCTAACACCATTCGTTGAAGAGGTTATTTTACCCCCCATTGAATGGTCTTGGCACCCTTGTCAAAAATTAATTGGCCATGGACGTTTGGGTTTGTTTCTGGGCTTTCAATTCTGTTCCATTGGCCTGTATATCTATCCTTATGCCAGTGCCGCACTGTTTTGATCACTGTAACTTTGTAGTAAGTTTTGAAATCAGCACACATTTTTCATGTAACTTTAATATCTTTTCATGTCAGAATGCGAGGGGCGATCTCATTCCTTTTGGTGGCTGCACAATATTCCATTGTATGGATAAATCATACCAAATTGAACCAGCTTCCAACTGATGGATATCAGATTGTCTCCAGTTTTTCTCTTTCACACACAATGCTTCACTAATCATCCAGGTGGACACCTCTTTATGTATAGGTATGAATATCCCTGTAAGATAAACTTCTAGAAGATGAACTGTTAAAGTCAAAGAGTAATGTAAGTCACTGTTATTAAGTTACCCTCCAAAACTTATACCAATGATTTTAGTGCATTATAGTGTTGACTTGGTATATCTCAGTCTTCTTATTCTCTGCCTGAGAAGCAGAAAATAGTGTTTCGTTTTAGTTTGCATTTTGTTAATTATGACAAGCTTCAGCATCTTTTCGATTTTATTGGCTATTTTCTTTTTTTGTGAATTTATATCTTTTGCCCACTTTTTTCCTATTAAAATGTTGGTCTTATTGATTTATAAGAATCCTTTGCATATTAAGGCTCACACTATATTAGAATGGTCGGTTACTTGTTTGTCTCATTCATTCTATGTGCACACCTTGAAGGAAAGAAAGCTATCCTATTCACCCTTGTGTGCCTGGCGGCTAGTCTAAGACATAGCACATAATTGAAGTTCAGTAAATATTTGCTGAAGTGATAAAAAGGCATGCACCTAAGTCCCTGCACCAGATGTTGACAATAAAAAGATGAATAGGGACTTCCCTGGCGGTCCAGTGGTTAAGACTTCACCTTCCACTGCAAGGGGTGTGGATTCGATCCCTGGTTGGGGAGCTAAGCTCCCCATGCCTTACAGCCAAAAAACAGAAAAAACATAAGACAGAAGCAATATTGTAACAAATTCAATAAAGACTTTAAAAATGGCTCACATTAAAAAAAAAAGATGAACAGAGGAGAGTCCTTGTTCTAATGGAGCTCACAGTCCAGTTGGAGAGATAAACATTCATTCTCTGATTCAACAAAAGTTTATTGAGCAGCTTCCTCTGGGCCACGTGCATAATGTCCTAGGCAGCCTGCTAGGATGAGCAAAATGCCAGCGTTGTGACTCAGGTGACCTGGTCCCACTGGAATCTGGGCTGGTCAGTTCCCCTCCCTGATATTCAGAATCCCCTCCATAAAATGTGAGGACTGGACCAAAGTCTCTCATTTCCCATTGAGCATCTATCAGTCTGTGCTTCTTTGGATGTTTCTGGGAGTCCGAGTCAGTGGCCCAAGGAGCCATCGTGTCACTGCTCAGAGCCTCCCCTTGCTCTGCAGTGGCAGTGAATACAGGCTTTGAAGTCAGTGCCCTGAGTTCAAATCCCCGCTCCGCTGCATGCTAGCTGTAGCCTTGGGGATGTGACGTAGATTCTTGATGCAGCCTTTCTGGTGGGATTAAAAGTGATGGACCCTGTAAGGTGCTCGGCAGGTAGCCTGGCACAGAGAAAGCGTGCAGTAAATAAAAGGCCATTGTCACTACCCTTAGCACAGACTTCAGGGCTATAGAGGAGTGGTCCAGGGAAGACCTGCTTCCTGAAGGATGAGGGGTGAAGCACAGGGGGAGTTGGAGGTGAGTGTGGCCTGGGAAGGGCTGCCCCAGAGGCTGCCAGATGCCTCCAAATGGGTGAGAGCCCCTGGGTGTTTATGAATGAGTCCCTGTGGAGGTCGATAGGTCAGCCCAGTCAATGGGAGAACTCTGGACTGGGAGGCCAGCAGTCCCTCCTCAAGGTGGGCCAGGACCAGCACACTCCCCATGGTGAACCTCCTCTAGGAAATGAGGCCACAGTCCCCTCTAGCAGCAGGAAAGTTGTCCTTTGTCCTAATATGTGGAGCCCCAGGGCCAGCTAGCCCCAAGTCTAGACAGGGCTGGCTCTGAGTGCCCCCTGCTGGAGGCTTCAGGAACAACAAGCACCCACTTCCCCCCCAGGGCAATGTCCTGACACCTGGCAGTGTTGCTGGTGCGGGCAGCCCACGTGACCACCTGTGCCCTTCCTGCCCTGGGCTCAGACCCCCAGTGGCCTCTCCCTCCCCTTCAAGTTCCTGGAAACTGTCCCCACAATACCCACATGCTCACAAGCACTGACAGAGTCCAAGTGCTCAAGGGCAAACACTTTTTTTTAAATTAATTTTTATTGGACTGTAGTTGCTTTACAGCGTTGTGTTAGTTTCTGCTGTACAGCAAAGTGAATCAGTTATACGTATACATATATCCCCTCTTTTTTAGATTTCCTTCCCATCTAGGTCACCACAGAGCACTGAGTAGTTCCCTGAGCTATTCAGTAAGTTCTCATCAGTTATCCATTTTATACATAGTAGTGTATATATGTCAGTCCCAATCTCCCAACTCATCCCACCGGCCCCCACCCCCACCCCCAAACAGTCTTATTTGTGTGTGAAGTCACAACCACACACGGATTTACCCATGTTCAAGATCACATTAAAACTTTCAGGGACCCTATTCACTTTTACTTCATGGACCCCTTTCTCCATTAAAAAAAAATAAAAATTATATTTTACAACTATGTTCGTATAAAGAACAAATATCATCCAGGCTGGATTCATTATTATACATTCATTGTTATTATATTCTCTTTTTTTCTTATTTTAAAATAAATTAAAATGAAAACATTTTCATAGGCCCCTGAAACTATCGCAGGCCCTCAGCACTAAGCCTCCTGGGGAGGACGGATGGAGAAGTCAGCCCCACCAGCAAGCCTGTGTGAATTCACTCACATCTAAGCCCCAAGAAGTGCCCACTCTATTATTTTTATTTTTTTCTATTAATTAATTAATTTATTTATTGGCTGCATTGGGTCTTTGTTGCTGTGCACAGGCTTTCTCTAGTTGCAGAGAGGGGGGCTACTCTTCATTGTGGTGCACGGGCTTCTCATTGCAGTGGCTTTTCTTGTTGTGGAGCACGGGCTCTAGGCATGGGTTTCAATAGTTGTGGCTCTAAGGCTTTAGGGCACAGTCTCGGTAGTTGTGGCACACGGCCTTAGTTGCTCCGAGGCATGTGGGATCTTCCCAGACCAGGGCTCGAACCCGTGTCCCCTGCATTGGCATGTGGATTCTTAACTACTGCGCCACCAGGGAAGTCCTTATTCTATTATTAACATCTGTCATTTATGGTCACCTTTTATGTGCCAGGCACTAAGTGAAGTGCTTTGCATGAACTATCTTATTTTTATTTATTTTATGGATAGGGAAACTGACATTCAGAGAGGCAAAGTGATTTGCCCTGGGTCACACAGCCAAGGTCTGCATGACCCCAAAGCCTGTGTCCCAGTCCTCTCCCTAAGGGTCTACTTAGTGCCTGATCCCAGGTGCACACCAAAGGTTTGGCAGGACAGACCTGCCCCACAGAGGGTGCAGTGTAATGCTCACTCCTGTGCCCACAGACTCACCTGGACACACACGCCAACCCAACCCTGGCAGTCCCCTGCAGTGAAAGCCTGATCTTGGTTTCCAGCCTCAGCCCCGAGGCAGCGAGACTATTTAAGCATGTCCTCATCTAACGCAGGCTCTCCTTGCCCTCCATGGAGCCAGGTGGCCCATGCCACTTCCAGCCCCAAGGTACCACCTTTCCCGAGAGCTGGCAGTGAGGGTGAAGGACTGAGATTGTGGCAGAGGAGGGAAAAGGTCTGCCAAGCTGGGATCTTTTCCCTTGTGAGTTTCTGCCTTGTGCTGGGCATCCAGTGATGCAGACCTTCCCCCAACCTGCAGGAGCTCCATTTCAGTATTTGTTGTTATTTTCTCATTATTATGAATTTCCTTGCCTGTTAATGGGGGTGAGGATAGCAGCTGCTTTCCAGGGCTGTTGAAAGGGTCCAATGACATACGTATGTCCTTATCACCGTGTCTGGGCTCAGTGAGCAAATTAAAGTGGTTGTATTAATATTACTCCTGCCACTGTAATCCGATGCGATGATGAAAGCACTATTTGGGGCAGAGGAGGTGTAACCACCTTAGGAGAAAGGACGGAATTGATAGACATGGAGTGATGCGGGCGACCATGTCAGAGAGAAGATCAGCCTACCAGGCACAGCAGATTTTGAACCAAGTGCTCAGGAGGTGGTCAAGGGGGGGTCCCATAGGACTAATTCCGTCTGGAGGAGTCAGCAGGACATCAGGCCCAGGACGGGAGCACCCAACCCTACATTCGGCCAGTCTAAGGGGACCACCCGTCCCCATTTGCTCAGGATGGTCCTAGTTTTAGCACTGGAAGTCCTGCATCCCAAGAAAGCCCTCAATCCCAGGCAAGTGGGATGGTTGGTCCCCCTAGAACACGCATTGGGCACAAGGAACCCACTCTGACCAGCAACGGGCTCAGACCTGGCCATGGGCCTCTCGTCCTCTGGCCGAGGGAAGCTGAAGCACACTGACAACCACCCCCTGACGTGACATACCTGGAATGTTCCTCCACAGATAATAATCACACGGCCCTTTGTTGCTCCAGGCTCTGGTTCTCAGCCACAGGGATCAGGGAGTACTTCTGGTTTCCAGGGAGTACTCCCAATTCTGAGAAATTAGAGGGTAAACTTTGGCCAGACTGACTTCTCAGCTCCTAGAATCTCCCAGCTCTCTTCCACCAGCCTTTGCACCGCCCAGCACCCTTTCCCCTCCTTTGGGATTCAGCCTGAAGGCCACAAACTCCAAGGAGCCCGCCCTAACTCCTGCATCCTAGGGCTGTGTCCCCAGCGCCCCCTCGTGTCCCACTGTATTAGCTTCCTGGTCGACCGTAGCAAAGTACCATAAACTGGGTGGTTTAAACAACAGACATTTACTCTCTCACAGTTCTGGAGGTTAAAAGTCCAAAATCAAGGTGTCACTGGGGCCATGCTTTCTCTGAAGGCTCCAGAGGAGAATTTGGCCCACACTTTTCTCTTAGCTTTGGTGCTGCCACCAGTCCTTGGTGTTCCTTGGCTTGTAGACGCAATACTGTAATCTCTGCCTCCATCTTCACATGACCTTCTCCCTGGGTGTCTGTGTCTCTACTCCTCTTCCTCTTCTTCTTCTTTTTTTTTTCAATAAATTTATTTATTTATGGGCTGCGTTGGGTCTTCATTGCTGCACACAGGCTTTCTCTCACTGTGGCGAGCGGGGGCTACTCTTCTTTGCAGTGCATGGGCTTCTCATTGCAGTGGCTTCTCTTGTTGCAGAGCACAGGCTTTAGGCTCATGGGCTTCCATAGTTGCGGCACACAGGCTCAATAGTTGTGGCACACGGGCCCTAGCGCACAGGCTCTCAATAGTTGTGGCGCACAGGCTTAGTTGCTCCGAGGCATGTGGGATCTTCCTGGACCAGGGATGAAACCTGTGTCCCCTGCATTGGCAGGCAGATTCTTAGCCACTGCACGCACCACCTAGGAAGTCCCTCTACTTCTCTTCTTATAAGGACATAAATTATATTGGATTAAGGTCCACTTGTATCCAGTATGACCTCGTCTTAAATCGATTACATCTTCAAAGATCTTATTTCCAAATAAAGCCATATTCACAGGTGCCAGAAGTTAGGACTCAGGCACACCATTTTGGAGGACACAATTCGAGCCATAACACACATCTTTGCACTTGTCAGGAAGTACTCGCCAGATAACGAAGGAGATGGTGTTTGTGGGCATCTCTCACCAGGCCTGGTCCACCCTGTAGTCTCATGGCCGTGCTGGGGCCTGACCAGAGAATGTGCTCTGGAGAAGCTGATGACTGAGTGAGGCACAGAGGAGGAAGTGCCCCACCTTTGGACAGATGGCTAGTTTTCAGGGCTCTGAGATGCTTTGAAAGACCTTGGAGGAAGAGGCTGGGTTGGGAGGGGATTTAGAAGGGACTAGCCTAGGGAATTGCCCAGTTCAGGGCAAACATTTCTTACGAGCAGCCGCCAACAGCTGTCTACTTCCTAGAATCTACTAGTGTGGGCAAGCCTGAGCATTTACATACTAAACTATCTGTTACTGGGTTATAAAGTACTTTCCTTTTATTTCTTCTCTATAATAAAGTTAGAGTGTCAAACTGATAGTTATTTTTTAAATATTTATGTATTTTCTTTATTTTCTTTAATTTTTTCTCTGCGTCAGATCTTAGTTGTGGCACACGGGATCTTCATTGACACGCTGTCTCTTCATTGTGGTGTGCAGGCTTCTCTTTCATTGTGGCGTGCGGGTTTTTTTCTCTCTGGTTGAGGCACACAAGCTCAGTAGTCGTGGCGCGTGGGCTTAGTTGCCCCGCAGCATGTGGGATCTTAGTTCCCTGACCAGGGACTGAACCCACATCCCCTGCTTTGGAAGACGGATTCTTTACCATTGGACCACCAGGGAAGTCCCCTGATAGCTATGAAATGCTGTGAACAGGTAGATTCTATGCGACTTCTGATTTCCAGTCCTGCATGTAAAGAGCTTGGAAGTTGTCGCTCTGTCCTTACGAGTTAAAAAACTGAGCAAAGTGAAAAATCAACACCTCTCCTTAAAATCTTCAGAGAATTGAGACCCCAGGGCAAACTGCTGCCTCCTGTCTGTGTACGTGTTGTCTAAGGCCACTTTCTCACTACAGCAGCAGACTTGAGAAGCTGCAACAAAGACTGTCCTGCCAAACCTAAAATATTTGCTCTGGCCCGATGCAGAAAACATTTGCTGGCGCTGCTGTAGGATGAGGAGAGTGAATAAGGAGGAGAACAACTAACAGACAGGAATAAACCTAACCAAGGAGGTAAAAGACCTGTACTCGGAAAACTATAAGACACTAATGGAAGAAATCAAAGACGACACAAACAGATGGAGGGACATACCATGTTCTTGGATTGGAAGAATCAACATTGTGAAAATGACTATCCTACCCAAAGCAATTTACATATTCAATGCAATCCCTATCAAATTACCAACATCATTTTTCACAGAACTAGAACAAGAAATTTTACGATTTGTATGGAAACGCAAAAGACCCCGAATAGCCAAAGCAATCTTGAGAAGGAAAGACGGAGTTGGTGGAATCAGGCTTCCTGACTTCAGGCTATACTACAAGGCTACAGTGATCAAGACAGTATGGTACTGGCACAAAAACAGATATATCGATCAATGGAACAGGATAGAAAGCCCAGAGATAAACTATGGTCAACTAATCTATGACAAAGGAGGCAAGGATATACAATGGAGAAAAGGCAACCTCTTCAATAAGTGGTGCTGGGAAGATTGGTCAGCTACATGTAAAAGAATGAAATTAGAACACTCCTTAACACCATACACAAAAATAAACTCCAGATGGATTAAAGACCTAAATGTAAGGCCAGACACTATAAAACTCCTAGAGGAAAACATAGGAAGAACACTCTTTGACATAAATCACAGCAAGGTCTTTTTTGATCCACTCCCTAGAGTAATGGAAATGAAAACAAAAATAAATAAGTGAAATGAAACTTCAAAGCTTCTGCACAGCAAAGGAAACTATAAGCAAGACAAAAAGACAACCCTCAGAATGGGAGAATATATTTGCAAACGAATCAACAGACAAAGGATTAATCTCCAAAATATATAAACAGTTCATCCAGCTTAATATCAAAAAAACAAACAACCCAATCCAAAAATGAGCAGAAGACCTAACTAGGCGTTTCTCCAAAGAAGACATAGGGATGGCCAAGAGGCACATGAAAAGCTGCTCAACATCACTAATTATTAGAGAAATGCAAATCAAAACTACAATGAGACATTACCTCACACAGGTGAGAATGGGCATCATCAGAAAATCAACAAACAGTAAATGCTGGAGAGGGTGTGGAGAAAAGGGAAGGCTCTTACACTGCTGGTGGGAATGTAAATTGATATAGCCACTATGGAGAACACTATGGAGGTTCCTTGCAAAACTAAAAATAGAACTACCATATGACCCAGCAATCCCACTGCTGGGCATGTACCCAGAGAACACCATAATTCAAAAAGATACATGCACTCCAGTGTTCATTGCAGCACTATTTACAATAGCCAAGACATGGAAGCAACCTAAATGTCCATCAACAGATGAATGGATAAAAAAGATGTGGTACATATATACAGTGGAATATTACTCAGCTGTAAAAAGCAATGAAACTGGGACGTTTGTAGAGACATGCATGGACCTAGAGACTGTCATACAGAGTGAAGTGAGTCAGAAAGAGAAAAACAAATATCGTATATTAACACATATATGTGGAATATAGAAAAATGGTACAGATCAACCAGTTTGCAAGGCAGAAATAGAGACCCAGATGTAGAGAACAAACATATGGACACGAAGTGGGGAAAGCGGGGAGGGTTGGGGGGAAATGAATTGGGAGATTGGGATACCAAGTTGTACACTCTAAATATATGAAGTTTATTGTATGTTAAAAAAAATATATCATTGAAATAAAGTCAAATATATTTGTAAGGTCTATGAATATTAAAAAAAAAAAAGAGATTGTATAGAAAATCCCAAACGAACTTTTTGGCCAACCCAATATATAATATCTGGTTGTTTTCTCTATTTCTCTGTTTATTACAGACAACTTATTGAATGAATAAAACATTATTTAATTTCCATTAAAAAATAATAATTTGATAACATAAAAATAGATTAAGTATTACAGTTAATACAAAAAACATCAGATTAGAATTAAAAAACAATTTAAATATAAGGATGACAATGGTAGAAAGTAAAAATATGGAAAGAGATACATCATGCAAACAACAATCAGAAGCGTAGCTGTACTATGGGAAGGAAATCCAAAAAAGAGGGGATATATGTATATGTGTAGCTGATTCATTTTGCTGTACAGCAGAAACTAACACAACATTGTAAAGCAACTCTACTCCAATAAAAATTAATTTAAAAACAAACAAAAACCTTGGCAATTTTTATTTTATTTTATTTTATTTTAAATATTGATTTATTTGGCTGCGCCGGGTCTTAGTTGTGGCACACAGGCTCTTCATTGTAGCATGCAGGATCTAGTTTCCTGACCAGGGATCAAACCTGGGCCCCCTGCATTGGGAGCACGGAGTCTTAACCACTGGACCACCAGGGAAGTCCCAAACCTTGGCAATTTTTAAAAATAGCTTTACTGAAATATAACACATGCACCATTCAACCTTAAAGTGTACCATTCAGTGGTTTTTGGTATATTCATACTTGTGAAACCATGATCACAGTCTAATTTTAGAACATTTTCATCACACCAGAAAGACACTATACCCATTAGCAGTCACTCCCCCCGACCCCCACTGCACTCCCAGCTGAAGGCAATCAGCAATCCACTCTCTATCTCTGTAGGTTTGCCTGTTTCATATCAATGGAATCATACAATTTGTGGTCTTTTGTGATGGGCTCCCTTTACTTAGCATAATGTTTCAAGATTCATCCATGTTGTAGCGTGTGTCAGTGCTTCATTCTCTCTCATTATCAAAAATATTGTTGGATATACAATGGAATATTACTCAGCTATAAAAAGGGATGAGATGGAGCTATATGTAATGAGGTGGATAGCACTACAGTCTGTCATACAGGGTGAAGTAAGTCAGAAAGAGAAAGACAAATATTGTATGCTAACTCACATATACGGAATCTAAAAATGGTACTGATGAACTCAGTGACAAGAGCAAGGACGCAGATACAGAGAATGGACTGCAGAACTCGAGGTCTGGGAGGGGGCGGGGGGTGAAGGGGAAGCTGAGATGAAGCGAGAGAGTAGCACAGACATATATATACTACCAACTGTAAAATAGATAGTCAGTGGGAAGTTGTTGTATAACAAAGGGAGTCCAACTCAAGGATGGAAGATGCCTTAGAGGACTGGGGCGGGGAGGGTGGGGGGGACTCGAGGCGGGGGGGAGTCAAGGAAGGGAAGGGATACGGGGATATGTGTATAAAAACAGATGATTGAACTTGGTGTACCCCCCAAAAAATAATAAATAAATAAATAAAATTTTAAAAAAATATATTGTTGGGCTTCCTAGGTAGTGCCGTGGTTGAGGATATGCCTGCCAATTCAGGGGACACAGGTTCAATCCCTGCTCCAGGAAGATCCCACATGCCACGGAGCAACTAAACCCGTGCGCCACAGCTATTAAGCCCGAGTGCCGCAACTGAAGCCCATGCACCTAGAGCCTGTGCTCCGCAACAAGAGAAGCCACCACAGTGAGGAGCCCACGCACCACAATGAAAAGTAGCCCCACTGGCCGCAACTAGAGAAAGCCAGTGTGCAGCAACATAGACCCAACGTAGCCAATAAATAAATGAATTTATTTTTTTAAAAAAAGATATTGTTAAGTCATATGGATTTACCACATTTTGTTCATCAATTGGTGGACATTTAGGTTGTTTCCACTTTTTTGACTATTAGGAGTAATTCTGCTTATGAATATTCATGTACAAGTTTTTGTGTGGACTTTTTTTTCTCATTTCTCTTGGGTGTATACCTAGGAGCAGAATTGCTAGGTCACATGGTAACTCTATGTTTAACGTTTTGAGGAACTTCTAGACTGTTTTCCACAGCAGCTGCACCATTTTACATTCCCAGAAGTGATATACAACGATTCCAATTTCTCACCATCCTTGAAACACTTGTAATTACCTGTCTTATTTGTTATAGCCATTCTAGTGGGTGAGAAGTGGTATCTTAATATGGCATTTACCTAATGACTAATGAGGTTGAACATCTTTTCATGTGCTTAGTAGCCATTTATATCTCTTTGAAGAGATTCAGATTCATGATTTGCAAATATTTTCTCCCATACTGTGGGTTGTCTTTTCACTTTCTTAATAGCATCCTTTGAGACACAAAACTGTTTAATTTTGATAAAGTCCAATTTATCTACTTTTTCTTTCATTGCGTGTGCTTTTGCTGTTGTATATAAGAAACCATCTTCTAATGCAAGGTCACAAAGGTTTACTCCTGTTTTCTTCAAGGAGTTTTGTAGTTTTAACTCTTACATTTAGGTCTGTGATCCACTTTGAGTTAATTTTTGTGTTTGAGATAGAAGTGCAAATTCATTCTTTTTTTTTTAAGGTTATTTTCTTTTCAACTTTTTAAAAATAGTTATTTATTTATTTGTTTATTTATTTATTTTTTGGCTGTATTGGGTCTTCATTGCTCTGTTTGGGCTTTCTCTAATTGTAGGGGGGGGTGAGGTGATGGACGGCTACTCTTCTTTACAGTACATGGGCTTCTCATTGCAGCAGCTTCTTTTATTGTGGAGCACAGGCTCTAGGTGTGTGGGCTTCAGTAGTTGTAGCCCCCCGGTTCAGAAGTTGTGGCTTGTGTGCTTAATTACTCCAAGGCATGTGGGATCTTTCAAGCCCATGGATTAAACCTGTATCCCCTGCATTGGCGTGCGGATTCTCAACCACTACGCCACCAGGGAAGTCCCCGAATTCATTCTTTTGCATGGGGATATCTAATTGTCCCAGCACCATTTGTTGAAGACTGTCCTTTCCTCATTGAATTTTTTTGGCACCCGTGTCAAATAGCAGTTGACCAAATAGCAATTTATTTCTGGGCTGTCAATTCTATTCCCTAGATTTATATGTCTATTCTTATGCCAGTACCACACTTTTTTGGTTCCTCTAGCTTTTTAGTAAGTTTTTTTTTTAACTCATCTTAACTATATTTATTTATGTAAAAATTTTTTAATTTATTTGCTTATTGGCTGCGTTGGGTCTTTGTTGCTGTGCACAGGCTTTCTCTAGTTGTGATGAGCAGGGGCTACTCTTCATTGCAGTGAGCGGACTTCTCATTGCAGGGGCTTCTCTTGTTGAGGAGCACAGGCTCTAGGCATGCAGGCTTCAGTAGTTACAGCACGTGGGCTCAGTAGTTGTGGCACACAGGCTTAGTTACTTCTGGGCATGTGGGATCTTCCCTGACCAGAGATCGAACCCATGTCCCCTGCATTGGCAGGTGGATTCTTAACCACAGTGCCACCAGGCAAGTCCCAGTAAGTTTTGAAATTGTGCAGTGTGTCCTTCAACATTTTTCTTATTTTTCCAGGCATTCATTTTTAAATTTATGTCTGTTGAGTCTCTTTTAATCTGTAATGCTCCAGGCTTTTTTTCCCTCTTGCATTTTATTTGTTGAAGAAACAGGGTCATTTGTTCTGCAGAGTTTCCATCAGTCTGAATTTGTTAATTGCATCTCCATGGTACAATTTAACATGTTCTTCTGTCCCTTGTATTTTAGAAATCCAGAGGCATGATCTGCTTTAGATCTGGTTTTAGCACAGGAATAATTTGCAGGTAATATGTGTGTTTCCAGAGTCAGAACGTGTAGGGTTGGCTCTGTCTGCAATGTCAGGGGCATCCATAATCTTCACCTGGAATTTTTTTTTTTTTTGGCCGTGCCATGTAGTATACAGGATCTTAGTTCCCCGACCAGGGATCAAACCCATGCTCCCTGCATTGGGAGCGTGGAGTCTCAACCACTGGACAGCCAGGGAAGTCCCTGGACCATTTTTTTTTTTCCTGGACCATTTTTTAATTAGAGGTGATATACATTTTGAAAGGGTCACTCTGGATGCTGGGGGGATGGGGGTCCCAGGGTTTCAAGGACTGAGGGACAACCATGCCTGGCACACACTGACTACTCAATAAATATTAGCACTTGTTGTTGTTGTTATTAGAGCTGTTGGGCGGGGAGGGGACCAAGTCCTGGGTTCAGAGCCATTTTCTGGCCAAGGCATTCTCCTCCCTCTCCTCTGCCCTTGGAGGAAACATCATCAGTGCCCCATGGCTCTGGGAGGCATGTTCAGGAAGGCAGCGGCCATCTATTTGCACCTGATGGGGCCCTTCTGGGGAAAGAAGTCTGGAGCTTCACTCACCCGGTGTTTGCACCAGACTGTAAGTGCTCTAGCTCCTTGTACTCTGCTGCTTGCGTGACCCAGGGCTCCTGGGATCTGGCTTGGTCCTGGCTTCAAAGCTATGCATGAGCCTCCTCTTTCAGGAAGCCTTCTCTGACTGCAGCCTGGGTGTGGGCCCCTGCCTTGCCTTTGCTTCTAATCTAGAACTTGTAGCTGTGCATCTGAATGGTCTCCTTGGTGCTGCTGCCTCCCCATCACCCCCTGTGCCCAGCCCAGTGTTTGGTACACAGTAGGTGCTTAATAAGTGTTGGCTGAATAAATATCATATGCATAAGCTCAAGAACAGGCGCTGGTCCCTTACTTATCCAAGTAGTGTGTGGCATACTCAAAGGTCACTCCACTGAGCACCCCAGGTTTCTGGGGTCCCCCTTTTTTATCTCCTTCCTAAATGCATTCAACTCCATTCACCTCCTTTGCTCTCTCTGTGCCCCGTACCCCTCTACTCCTTCACCGACCCGAACCCTCCTCAAACTCCCTCACTCCAACCTCTACCCACACCCCCTCCGCTGCCCCTGACTCATCTTTGCTTTATTTTTTTATGATGCACATCCAATTCAAAAGTAATTCCTTATATCATTGAACCCGTAATGCCATCAATATTAAGAGACACTGTTATTTTATGAACTAGTAAAGGGGGAAATTGCCAATTAAACTCATGCTGTAGACTCTAAGACACATCTGAAAGTGCAACGTGCAGAAATACGCAAATCAGAATCAATCAGATATATGATCTCCATACAAAAAGCTTAGAAACAGAAAAGTACACTTATAATTAAATCACCTATAATTCCACCACTCAGAGAGAACCTTTGTTAACATTTTGATGTTTCCTTCTAAATTTTTTTTTCTATTCACATATGGTCATAGAAAAAATATATACAAATATGGAATATTTTTTTAAACATAATCATAGCATAGATGCTATTTGAAACCCTGTTTTATTGATTTCAGTATATCACGTTTATAAACATTCCTCTAAAATATAATTTTCCCCCACATTTTTTTAATCATAAAAAGAAAACATTTATTTTAGAAAATTTGGAAAATAAGAACATCATAAGCAAGAGAAGACAAAATAATCTGTTAACTAACCAACCAAAGATAATCACTGCTAAAAAAAAATAATAATAATAATAATAATAATCAGGGCTTCCCTGGTGGCGCAGTGGTTAAGAATCCGCCTGCCAATGCAGGGGACACGGGTTCGATCCCTGCTCCAGGAAGATCCCACATGCCACAGAGCAACTAAGCCCGTGTGCCACAACTATTGAGCCTGCGCTTTAGAGCCCGTGAGCCACAACTACTGAGCCCATGTGCTGCAACTACCGAAGCCCACGTGCCTAGAGCCCGAGCCCCGCCACAAGAGAAGCCACGGCAATGAGGAGCCCACGCACCACAACGAAGAGTAGCCCCCGCTCACCACAACTAAAAGAAAGCCCGCACACAGCAAAAAAAGACCCAACACAGTCAATAAAATAAATAAATAAATTTAAATTAAAAAAAAAAAAAAGATACCACCCTGTCCTCAGGGCCACAAGGTACATAAAAAAAAAAGAAAAAAAAAAGGTAATCACTGCTGGCTAACGTTTTGGTGACAACATCATTTTCCCTGGCAGGACTCATGCTCTTGTTTTTAACTGTTTTGACATGTGCTGAGTGCCAGGCCTCTTGAGAGGTGTCAGAGATGCGTGAAGGGACAGGGATGCCAATGTTAGCCAAGTACCCACGAGGTGCCAGGCTGCGTGCTGGGCTCTCTGTGAATCACTCACATCAGCAGGACTCCCAGGCAGTGGAAAAGCCTGGCCCGTGTACAGACCATCCCCAGGCCCTCCTCCAGGGCAAGGGCCAGTGCTCGGAGCCCTGCTGGTGCTGCCACCCTGACCATGGTCCTGTCCAGCTCCTCCTCAGACCTTGGGCAAGTCCCTGAACCTCTTTGAGCCTCAGTGTCCTCATCTTTAGAGGGGGGTTATCCTGGCCCTTCTGATAGGGGTGCTGTGGGGACTAAGACCAGGAGGAACAGTGAGGGCTCGCTGTTAGCCACAGCTGGTGGCCCCACCACCTGTCGGCCGTCTGAGACCCCAACCCACAGGACCGGGAGGTTCTGAGGGACCACGAAGCCCAGGCCCCTGTTATACTGATGGGGAGACTGAGGGCAGGAGGAGCTAAAGCACCTGTGCGATGTCACCCAGCCAAGGCAGGCTTAGGACCTGACTTTGGTGGTTCTTAGGCCTGGCCAGTGTCTGCACACCTGTGGGTGAGAGGGAAGCTGGCCTGGAAGGAACACAGGGAAGAAGGGGAGGGGAGGTCCCCTGAGCTGCCCCCCCGCCCGGGACCGAGCAAGTGTCCCCTTTGCCCAAGTCAGAACATGTCCTTGTCTTCAACAGGACTGAGTCTGAGTGTATCTGTTGTGTGATCGTGAACACATCCCTCTCCCCGCTCGCCTCTCCGCTTTCTCATTTGTACAATGGGCCCAACCAGGTGGTTCTGAGAAGTCAACGGAAGTGCTTAGCAAGAGGCTGCTGCCGTCACTGTCGCCGTGGTCCTTGCCCTGCTCCGCTCTCCCTCTGCCTCCTGCTCCTCCTCCTCAGCCCCAGCCCCTCCTGGGCCAAACTTTAACCTGAAGGAATCCAGACTGTGTCCCAGGACAAGTGGATCCTGGGCAGCAGGGGGGCAAGTCCAGGCTGGTGGAGCGGGGAGGAGCTGGCGGCCTGGGGAGGCAGGAGGAGCCCGCCCCCTCTCTTCTCTGGGAGTCCTTCCCTCTGCCTCCTCGCGGAGGAGAGGAGTGCACGGGAGGCTGCGGTCACAGGGTAGCTGCCACCCGGGGTCCCAGGCTGCCGGGCTCCACCACTGACCCTCGCTTGCTCTGTCTCCAGCTCACCATGGCCAAACGGCTGCAGGCTCGCAGGCTGGACAGAATCGACCACAACCCATGGTGAGCCGGGCAGGGCTGGGGAGGGAAGCGGGCCGGGGGCGGGGGGGGGCCTGGGCTCGCAGGCAGGACGGGGCTGGTGGTCCCTGGGTCTGCAGTAACTCAGTGGTACCCAGGATGGCTTTGGAGTCGGACAGGAGATTTGCAGCCACAGCCCATGAGAGGCGAGACCCCCAGCAGCCAGCTTGGGTCCAGATCTCAGCCTCACCCTGCCTGGCTGTGGCGTTTGGGGCCGGTGACTCACCTGCTCGGAGCCTCAGGTCCCCAGCTGGAAAATGGAGATAATTCCGTTTCGCCTGAAGGGTCTTGGCAGAATGAGGTGAAATACTGTGTGAGCGATGGCCACTACCCAGGCACCACGCTGAGGGCTTTCCAGGGATTCTTTTATTTCACACTTAGTACAGAACAAGCAAAGCTAAGGAATATAAGAAGGTAAGACATAGGCAGCCCCTCACCGACACTTGCAGAGGTTAACATCTTTTCTTTATTGACTTATTCTAAATATGAAAGACATATGTGCCCCTTGTCACTAATGATACGATAGATGCAATGGAAGATGTGTGAGAAAGTTTTAAGGACCTTCCTGCTTCCCCCCCCAACCCCTGTTCCTGGCCCACCCCTCCCTTGGCCAAGGGCATAGAGCTACCTCTATATGTGTAAAAAAAAAAAAAAAAAAAGGCTGTTGTTTTTACCAAGAAGAGGACCATGTTTTCTTTCAAACTCCCCTCCTATACAGCAAAAATGTTTTGCAAAAATCTTCCACCTCCATCTTCTCTGATGCACCGTGGTCTTTGGGATGGGGGAGCCAGGCCCAAAGGCCCCATAACGTCCAACTGCCCTCTAGGTTGAGCCTCCAGGTTCCTGCTCCCCAGGTTGCCACCCTCGGTCCTCTCTGTGAGGCAGGTGGGCAGGCTTGTGGCCCATTTTGCAGATAAGGTAAAGTCCAACTCAGAGGGAGGAAATGACTGTCTGGGAGAGACAGGAAGAATCTTTTCTGACTCACAGACCCAGCAGACTCTTAAATCTGTCACACCCATTGTAAAGAAGGAAGGACTGAGGCCGGGAGAGGCTAAGTCTCATGCAAAGGCAGGGCAGAGCAGGAGCTGGTCTGGGAGGAATGCACAGGACAGGGGAGGAGTGCCAGGAGGGATGAGGGCCACAAAAGGCCCCAAGTTCCTGCTGACCCCAGGGTGGTGGCCTGAGGATCAGGATCCTAGGGGCCCAAACTATAGGGCAGCCGGTCTCTGTAGGGTATTTGAGCCTGACTCCCCCGTGCCAGCCACCACGGAGCAGCCACCACCTGACGTTGCATCTTAGCTCTGCCTTAGCTGCTGTGTGACTCTGGGCAGGTCACTGGCTTCTCTGAGCCTCAGCAATTCTGTGTCTTCAGAGACATTGTGGAGCTCTGGAGAGAAAATGACCAATTTTAGACATAATGATATTTATAGTTATGCAAATTCAACTCCACCAAGCCTGACCCCTCTGCCCCCAACCAACCTGGAACCACATACCAGCCTCTTCATCCAGCCTCTCAGCCTCTGTCCCAGTTTCCCTGAAGAGGTGGCCATCAGGCAGGGCTGGAAGAAAGGTGGTCGGGACCAGAGATGGCAGATGGCAGGGCTGGTGGGGCCCCAGTCTGTCCAGGGTAATTGTCAACAGCAGAACTGTTGCTTTAGACAGATGTGGACCCAAAGGCTGCCTGTGCTAACTGGGAGCCACTGGGCAAGTCGCGCGAACCCCAGCTTCTCCGTCCCTGCTGTGACCGAGGAGCAGAACATGTCTCATAGAGTGTGGTACTGACAGACACGTGAACGGGTCATGAGACCCATTTAGGGGCGCTTAACAAGTATTTCTCGAGACTGGAGGTGGATAAGATGGGAAATACTGCAGTGGATCACCCCGGAAGGAGGACATTGAGTCCATGTTTGTGCTCTACAGAGTTTGAGATGTTAAAGTGATTTCTTACTATGGATCCTGGTGGAAAGTTGGAAAGCCCCTAGGCTAAGACATGTGATCAGCTTGGAACTAGTTATGACCACAGGTCTCCAGGCCAGGGTGGATGCTGATTATCCAGTTTTCCTAGAACAAACCCAATGCCTTGCTCACCCGGTCCTGGAAGCGAGTGGAAGGCCAGGTCCGGGTGGAGGGTTGGACTGGTACCCACCCTCTGTGTGTTGCCCAGGGTGGAGTTTGTCAAGCTGGCCAGTGAAGCCGATGTCGTGAACTTGGGCCAAGGCTTCCCAGACTTCCCGCCCCCGGACTTCGCCACGGAAGCCTTTCAGCACGCTGTCAGCGGGGACTTCATGCTGAACCAGTACACGAAGGCATTTGTGAGTCTCCCAGCCCTGTTGGGGGTCCCCGGACATGAACCTCTGAGGGGGTCTGGGGGAGGAAGGGACAGATCTTTCTGGGCAGCAGGCCTCTCTGGGTGTCAGAGTTCTTGGGGCAGAGCCTCAGGAATTCAGTTCGGCCATGGTTCAGTGTTCACCTGCTGTCTCCTTTGTTCCGGGCCCTGGGACACTTATGATCTGGGGGGAAGACAGATTAAAAAAAAAGCATGAGCTGGGAGCTTATGGTCTAGTGGGAAAAGCAGACTAAAAACCAAAACAAAAGCAGAAGACAAAGGTAGTTGATATGCTGTGATGGAGGAGAATGGGGTACTTGGGAGCAGGAAGGAGGGAATGAAACCTGGGAGATCAGGGAAGGCTTCCTGAAGGAGGTGACCCCTAAGCTGAGCCCTGAAAGACAAGCTGCTGATCGTTTTGACTCTAAATCCAAAGTTTTTCTCTAAAGAATCACAGAATAAATATTTACCAGCCCTTGGAGTAGATTCTTAAACTTTGGTGTGCACCTCTGGGGATAGGGGGGTAAGTTTCCTCCAATCCCACCATCCAGAGATAACCACTAACAATTTGCTACTTTGCTGAGTGTTTAGACTTTGGAACTTTTAACTTTAAAAATGCTTATATAAACACAAATGTGTATGTGAGATTTGTGGTTTTTAACACAAATGGACTCATACTGTAAATAATATTCTGTGACTTATTTCACTAAATAGTATGACATAGGCATCTTTCCATGTCAAAACAGCATCATTCTTTTTCTTTATTTTTTATTGAAGTATAGTTGAATTACAATGTTGTGTTAATTACAACTGTACAGCAAAGTGACTCAGCCATACATGTACATACATCCTTTTTCATATTCTTTTCCACTATTGTTTATCACAGGATATTGAATAGAGTTCCCTGTGTTATACAATAGGACCTTGTTGTCTGTGTATTCTATATATACCAATTTGCATCTGCTAATCCCAAACTCCCAGTGCATCCCTCTCCCACCCCCGTCACCCCGGGCAACCACCAGTCTATTCTCTCTGTCCCTGATTCTGTTTCTGTTTCATAGATAGGTTCATTTGTGGCATATTTTATATTCCATGTATTAGTGACATCATATGGTATGTATCTTTGTCTTTCTGACTTACTTCACTTAGTGTGATCATCTCTAGTTGCATCCATGTTGCTGCAAATGGCATTATTTTGTTCTTTTTCATGGCAGAGTAGTATTCCATTGTGTATATGTACCTCATTAGCCTCTTTCTTTTTGATGGTTGCATAGTATTCCATTGCCTAGATGTGCCATAATCTATTTACCCAGCCCTACGCTGGTGATCTGGTTTGGCTATCTCACTATTAAACAATGCCACAGTGAATGTCTCTTTGTGTAGCCCCAACACATATGTGAATATTTCTCTCAGATAAATCCCAAGAAGTAAAACAAGAGAATCAAAGGGTGTATGTGTTTCAGCCTATTCTAGATATTGTCAAATTGCCCTCTAGTAAGGTTTACTTACACACCCAACAGGCTGGTCTCAGAGCTGGCAGGAATGTTCATTCTTTTCACATGCATATTGGGCCTCAGCACTTTTTCTTTCCTGACTGACCTCATTTTTTTCATTTGAGTATATATCTTTGTCTTATTGCTTTGAACGAGCTCTTTATATATTAAGTATCTTATCTCTTTTTCTTATGTTGCAGTGTTTCTCCCTTTGTCTTCTAACTTTGCTCATGGAATATTTTGGTGTACAGAAATTTTTCAATTTTATACAGTCAAATCTGGTTTAGTGAATTATTTAGTTAAGTTCTAGACCTTAGGTTTCAGTCCCTTGGCTTAGCCTGGAGTGTTTTGTAAGTGTCCTCAGCAAACAAGTATATGAATCCAATCTTTCTCTCAAAGTGGGGTGCTTCCCAAGCTGCAACGTAAAGTCCTATTCCTGCACTTCAACTGGCATGACCTTGGGCAAGTCATTTCCTTTCTCTGGGGTCACTGTTTTTCTACCAGTCAAACAGTGGAGATCAAATAATACCTCTCTTGCGAGGCTGCCAAGAGGATCAGATGGCATGAAAGTACTTCTTAAACTTAAAGGGAGGTGTTGAAAGTGTGGAGTTGCTGCTATTTTCAGGGCCCTTTTGGACCATCCTCCATGAAGACATGCACTCTGTTTCGCCACCAATCCCAGCCCTGGATGCTGGGCCTGGCACAGAGCAGGCTTCCTGCCAAGTGCTGGCATCTTAACTAAAGTTGAGATGAAAGAACTCACCCCACAGGAGCTGACTCTGCCCCCAGGCTTGCTGCTGGAAGGTGCTAGAATTGCCTGGATGCATCTGAGCGGGAGGGTGGGCCCAGGCTGAGCCAGGCAGCTGATTCCTGCTGTCCCGGCAGGGTTACCCACCCCTGACAAAGATCCTGGCCAGTTTCTTCGGAAAGTTGCTGGGACAGGAGATAGACCCGCTCAAGAATGTGCTGGTGACTGTGGGTGCCTATGGGGCCCTGTTCACAGCCTTCCAGGCCCTGGTGGATGAAGGGGACGAGGTGAGTGGGCAAGACCAGGGCTGGGTGGGGGGTGAAGGGTCAGCGTGATGCCAACCCCAGCAATCTGACCTTGTACCAGGTCATCATCATCGAGCCCTTTTTTGACTGTTACGAGCCCATGACATTGATGGCAGGGGGTCGCCCTGTGTTTGTGTCCCTGAAGCCGGTGAGGATGCTGGTGGGGGTGTGGGCGGGCAGAGGGGTCCAAGGAGTGTGCTGGGTTGAACCCCGGGAGGTGGGAAAGAAGGAAGGAGGTGAAGGAGGCCAGTTTCTCCAGGATGCGGGGAGCAGGGTCCAGAGCCCCAGAGGAGAGACAGTGGGATCAGATGCCTGGGGGGGGAGGAAGGCCGAATCCCTTGAGATGAAAGTCAGGTGGGTAAGTATTGCCACCCCCTCCCATCTGCTCTTGCAGAGCCCCACCCAGGAGGGGGAACTGGATTCCAGCAGCAACTGGCAGCTGGACCCCACGGAGCTGGCCAGCAAGTTCACGTCTCGCACCAAAGCCCTCATCCTCAACACGCCCAACAACCCCCTGGGAAAGGTACCTGAGAGACCTCCTCCAGGGACCCCTCCAGATTGGCTCATGTCCCTGCTGTTACTCACGCGCTGCCGTGGGACCTCAGTTTCTTTGTCTGTGAAGTGGGAGGGCTACCTGCGATGCGCTCTGGGGACCGAGGCTCCCAGGGGTCCCAGGGCCTGGGGCAGGGATCCCCAGGGAAGGTATCAAGGCTTGTGTGGTAGAGTGGGCTGGATGCCTCCACGACTTCCCCATGAACTTGGGCCAGAGACTTCACCTCTCCAGTTTCCTCATCTGGAAAATGGGTACGTGACAGAACCGATATAAAGGAAGACCGAGCCTTCCACCTGTTTTTCTCCTTTACTGTCACACAGTTATCACACTCACAATGCTTCTGACACCAGACATGTGGTATTTTTCCCCCCACACTAAGCAATTCTGTGAGACCAGCTGGGTGTCCCACAGGTCAACTCAATTTAATTCAATTCTGACACTATCTACCTGGAAGTGGTGTCAGATCTCACAGGTTTAAGGGCTCAGTCTCACAAGACTCCCCCCCACCCCACTCCAGACACCAATCACAAGTCCAGGTTGTCACCTGTGCTTCTGACCTAAATCTGAGGTGCCCACAACCCCCTTCTCAGTTCCGTTAATTCGCTGGAGTGGCTCACAGGACTCAGGGAAACACCTACTTACAGTCACCAGTTTATTAAAGAGTATGATAAAGGATACAGATGAACAGCCTGATGAAGAAACACGTAGGGTGAGGTCTGGGAAGTTCCCGAGCACAGGTGCTTCTTTTCCTGTGGAGCTGGGGCGCATCAGCCTCCTGGTACCAGATATGCTCACCCACGTGCACACTCTCTGAACCCTGTCCTATTGGGATTTTTATGGAGGCTTCAATTATCAACTCCATTTCCAACCCCTCTCCCCTCATTGGAGAAGTGGCGGGGGAGGGGGAGGGTGGGGGCTGGAAATTTCAGGCTTCTAATCACGGCTTTCTTGGTGTTTTTGGTGACCAGCCCCAATCCAGGAGCCCACTCAGAGTCACCTTATAAGAACAAAAATGCTTCTAGTGCTCTCATCACTGAGGAATTTACAAGAATTTCCAAGCCCTATGTTAAGGTCAGGATCAAAGACCAATTATTAGAGCAAGAGATGCTTCTAGTGCTCTTACCACTTAGTAATTTACAAGGATTTTAGGAGTTCTGTGCCAGGAACCGGGGCAGAAACCAATATGTATATTTTTTCTGTCGTCTCACAACTGACCTCACAGGGTGACTATTGCAGGGATAGGATGGGGCAGAAAAGCCCTCAGCACTGGCTCTGGCTGTGTCTTTTCATCTCTCTGAGCAGACCTCTCTGTTTGGGGACGGTCCCTGCAGGTGTTCTCCAGGGCAGAACTGGAGCTGGTGGCCAGCCTGTGCCAGCAGCATGACGTGGTGTGCATCACCGACGAGGTCTACCAGTGGCTGGTCTACGATGGGTGCCAACACGTCAGCATCGGTGAGCCAAGCCGGCCAGGGTGCCCCCGTTCCCCTGGAGATTCGTGGCAGGGCCTCGAGCCCAATCTGGGTGTCAGCGCAGGCCTGGTGATTAGGACCAAGGGGTCTGGACCCACACAGGTCAGGTGACCTGGGGCAGTGACTTCACCTCTCTGAGGACGGGAATGCAGTGGCACCTGCCTCCCGGGGTTGTCATCGAGGGTGAGCTCAAATAAGCCCTGCAGATAGCTTAGCACAGAGTGGAGTCCGCAGCGTTGAGAGCCTGGGTGCCCGCTGGGGCCCGGCCACCACCCCTCCCCTGCCCCCGCCCCCATCTCAGCAGCTGCTCTCTTTGGCCTTGGGCAGCCAGCCTCCCTGGCATGTGGGAACGCACCCTGACCATTGGCAGCGCTGGCAAGACCTTTAGTGCCACCGGCTGGAAGGTGAGTCAACGAGGGTCAGGGTGACCCCTCCCTCTACAGTCTTTGGTAGGAGAGGCGGGCCTGGGAACCCAGAAAGGGTTTGGTCAGGCCCCGAAGGGCCTCGTCCTCTACCTGTGTTCCTGCTCCAGGTGGGCTGGGTCCTGGGCCCGGACAGTCTCCTGAAGCACCTGCGCACTGTGCACCAGAACTCCATCTTTCACTGTCCCACGCAGGCCCAGGTGAGGGAGGGCGGGGGGGTAGAGCAGCCGGGCAAGAGAGGAGTTCGGGCTGGCTCCAGGGTCAGGTCACTCTTGACCCGCTTGTCCCTCCGCCCTCCCCAGGCCGCAGTAGCCCAGAGCTTTGAGCGGGAGCAGCTGCACTTTGGCCAAACCAGCAGCTACTTTGTGCAGCTCCCACAGGCCATACAGCGCTGCCGTGACCACATGATAGAAAGCCTGCAGTCTGTGGGCCTGAGGCCCGTGATCCCCCAAGGCAGCTACTTCCTCATCACAGACATCTCGGACTTCCGTGAGTGGGACTGGCCGGGCTGGGCCGGGTGTGGGGCCCTGGAGGCTGCCTGGGGCTCAGCGTGGCCTCTGTCCCCCAGAGAGCAAGATGCCCGACTTGCCTGGCGCTGCAGATGAGCCCTATGACAGACGCTTCGTCAAGTGGATGATCAAGAACAAGGTGGGCTGGGCCCCTGCCACGGCCACCGTGTGTGTTTTACAGGCTGTGCGCTGCTGAGGGTGCCTGACCGAGGGCTGATACGCCAAAATCCAGCCCAGCTGCTGCTGTGAGCCGTGGTACAGGGTTGCATCCGTTTCAGGGAATGGGAGCCTTTTTTAATTTGCTCAAGTATGCCTTATGGGCTGGCCGGAATTCCTGCCCTCTTAGGGCTTCAGTCTTCCCATCTGTACAGTGAGAAGTTGACCCATTAATTCTGAGGTCTATCCAGCTCAGAGCTATGATTCTAAGACATTTATTCTATGGCTCTGCCCTGACCTGCCGTGTGATCTTCCCCGCCCTCAGCCTCCCTCTCCCCTCTGTACATCAGGAGGGACTTGGAATGATGCTGTGGGATGCTTTTCCTCTGACCTTGACACAGCACTGGGAGGTGCCGCATTGAAGCTAATTTTCCTTCTCCTACCTCATCATGGAACCTCTCTGACCCCCTGGACCGCCCCCCCCAGCCCCGCCGAGGCCTGCTGGGCTGTGGGGCCACTGAGACACGGGCTTCCTCCTCCCCAGGGCTTGATGGCCATCCCGGTCTCCATCTTCTTCAGCGTGCCACATCAGAAGTTCTTTGACCACTATATCCGGTTCTGTTTCATGAAGGTAAAGGACAGGGCTGGGGGAGGGAAGACCTCCCGAAGCCTGCCCAGGCCTCCTGGGGGTGTGGGGAGAGAGGTAGGACCTATCTGTGTTGGTTCAGGATGAATCCACACTCCAGGCCATGGACAAGAAGCTGCAGAAGTGGAAGGATGAGCTCGAGCCCTGACACCACCCCCTGGGCCCTTCCCTGCCTGGTCCCTGCACACTCTGCAGAGCTGTGTCTTTGTCTAGGTTTCAGCCATCCCCAGGTTGGAGGTAGATGGTACTGGAGGATCCCTTCTCTGTAACAGAGAATGACCCCAAGGAGGAGCCCCCCCTTTTGAGCCCTGACTGGCGCCTCTCCCTGGTCCTCCCTGTGCTGGGCTTTATGGTCTTGGGTCCCCTCTGGCCTCCCCAAACTCTGCTGGGACTCAGAGGGCAGAGTGCAGTAGTGTACTGGCCTTGGGTCCCAGTCCTGGCCCCAGCCAGGCCTCAGATATCCCTCTTTCCTTATCTAAGCTTGATCTTGGGAAGTTACCTTTAGGCTTGAGTCCTCAAGCCAGTACTTTTTGCCCTTAATAAAGTTTTAAGTTATTCAGACTTATTGGCTGCTTCTCTCTGCTTCACACCCTGGTGCTAATTGCTGACGGGAGCCTAGTCAGCATGGAAGGCACTGCCCACCTCCCTGAACCTCAGATCCCAGACTGTCTTTGTACAAATGTGTTTTGAGGCCCAAAGAAGGGCAGGAACTTGGGACTTGTCCGAAGTCACCCAGTTAGTTAATGGTAAAACCAGGCCTGGGGGCTCAGATGGTATTTGCTGTTGGGGGTGGGGGGGGGGTGTGATGGGACCTCAGTTGAGTGGCTAACAGGGAAGACACAAGCATTTGCATCCCACATGGATCAGAGTCCAGGCCAGGATTGCCAGGGGTTACATAACTAGACAGAAGGGGAAAGGAATGTCACCCCTAACATTTATTGTACACCCCAGCACACTGGCCACATGCATGCCCCCCATCTCATTAAATAACAATGTGAGACAGGAGTTACTGCCTCCATCTTACAAGAGAGGAGACCACTTTGGAGGTGAGGGTGAGGCAGGAGATAGATGGGCTTCAGCTTAGACATTTACAACTGGCCTCCTGTTTATATTTCGTGGGGCAGGAAAAAGTGGGTTTCAGACCAGACACTTACAACTAGCCTGCTGTTTGCATTTCCTGAGACAGGAGATAGGTGGGCTTCAGGTTAGGCATTTAAAATCAGCCTCCTGTTTGCTCTCCGAAATGGAAGCAATGACAGAGACAGGGTACATAGCCAGGCTTTGTCTCTTGCGGATGTCTTAACATAACAGTCATGGCAAGAACAAAGACGGACAAAACCTTGTTCGGATAAAGGATTGAGGGATCTCCGCTCCCGCCACTTCTTGGGGCAAGGGAGACGCTACGCATGCACAGAAAGGCTCCTGGGGGGTCAAAATCAGGGGACAGCTCCAGGCCGTAATGAGTCTTGCTTCTCCCAGATGCCTTCATGGCAGGATCCATCTTGACGGAGAGGTGCGTGCGCACCTATGAGGAGGGTCCTGAGACTAATCAGCCAGGAGGGACAAGGCAAGATGATTAGCCAGAAGGAAGACAGACCTGGAAAACTGCCCCCTTGTAAAGGATTTAAACTTCCCAAAGGCGTGCCTCTCTCTGAGTTCTCCCGTGTGTCTTTCCCCACGTACTTTGCTTTTCCAATTAAACTTTTACTTTTCTCCTTACCTTCTGCCTCCTCTCCTGAATTCATTCCTGACAAGGCAGGCAAGAACTAAGGACCCAGGCCCTAGCCTCTGGTCCCTGTGGTCCAGTGGTTAGGACTCCTGGCCCCAGAACTAAGGTCTTGCTTCCAGCTTACTGCTGTGTACCTTTTCATTCGAACTAAAACAATTTTATGATGCCGAATTTTTGAAAAGAAAGAAAAAGAATTATCAGGCTTTTAGAAACTAGAGCACAGAAAGAGTAAGGTCATATGAAATTTGAAAAGTTAAATATTGTTATAGTTTTAAGCAATTTGAAGACTGTTGGATGAAATTATGTGTCATTCATTCAGGTAATAAACATTTGATGAATACTTGCAAAAAAAAAAAAAAGAAATCAAGGGGACTCGCCTGAGGCCATCCAGCTGGTAAAGGTAGAAGTGGGATTTGATTCCAGGGATCGGCCTGCCAGTGGAAAGCAATGCAGCTCCTGAAATCATTTGGGAGGTGGTACCGGGGACTTGTCTTGAAGTTGCATTTGCATAGCAAGCTCATGGGTTTTGCTCATATCAAAACCCGGTATGATGGGAACATATAGTATAATAAAACATATTTGGTCTTTGTCCATGGTTCTTAGCACAGAGCTCCTAAAACCCTTGGAATTTCACGAGTGATAGCAGTGTCTTTTGTTACTCAAAATGAACTCCTTCAACCATGTGATTAGGGGGTCAGAACTTTCAGTCCCAAACCCAGACTCCAGGGAGGAGAAAGGAACTGGACATTGAGTTCAGTCACATGGCTAACGATTTAATCAGTTGTGCATATGTAATAAAACCCCACATAAAAACCCTGGATCAGTGAGGCTCGAGGAGCTTCTGGGTTGGTGAACATAACGATGAGCTGGTAGGCTGGCCCATCCAGAGAGGGCATGGAATCCCTGCACACTCCTCCCGCAAGACCTTGATCTCCAGGCTTCCCTGGTGGCACAGTAGTTAAGAAACCACCTGCCGATGCAGGGGACACAGGTTTCATCCCTGGGCCGGGAAGATTCCACGTGCTGTGAAACAACTAAGCCCGTGTGCCACAACTACTGAGCTCAAGCACTGCAACTACTGAGACCCCTACGACTACTGAAGCCCCCGCACCTAGAGCCTGTGCTCCACAACAAGAGAAGCCACCGCAGTGAGAAACCCAAGCACCGCAACAGAGAGTAGCTCCCACTCTCCACAAGTAGAGAAAGCCTGCGCGCAGCAACGAAGACCCAATGCAGCCAAAAATATAATAATAAAATAAAATAAATAAATTAAAATAAATAAATAAAATTGAATAAAATAAGAGTAAGTAAAAAAAAAAAAAAAGACCTTGGTGTCTATACTTCTTCCATTTGGCTGTTCCGGATTTGTATATCTTCTATAATAAAACTGTAATTGTAGGTATAGCACTTTCCTGAGGGCTGTGAATCGTTTCAGCAAAGTATTGAATTTTAACGGGGGGAGGAGGGCAGTCATGGAAATGCTGGAATTTGTGGTCAGCTAGGCAGAAGTGTGGGTGTCTGGGAACCCCACTTGCTGCTGGCATCTGAAGTGGGAGGCAGTCCTGTGCGACTAATCCCTTAATCTATGAGGTCCATGCCAACTTGTCAGAATTGAAGTGTAGGGCACCCACTTGATGTCAGAGAATTGCTGTTTGGAACATACTTGATGTTATGACATAGGACGCTTTACTTTCTTCCTTTCCAAACTATGACTTTATACTACTATCACCGTTCCAAAGTCAAGATTGCAAAATAAAATAACAACTCAGGGACTTAGGCTTGGAGCCCCTTAGCCGTACTACACATAGCCTGATGATAAGAGAGTCCTCCAGGGGGTAAACCCATAGATTATTTGGATAGAATCACCCTGACCAAAGGTTTCATGTCTCATGAACCAATACAGAATCTGCCCGTCACTCAAATCTATGGCTCTACAGAAGCTCCAGATCTTAGACTGAGTAAGCTCAGCCAAACTGAGGTGCATAAATGACTTGGCCTTTCATTCAGATATGGGAGAGGGGGGAACAGTGAAATAAACATAACCCCTGTAATGTTTTGTTTCTTAGATAAACTTATTTATTTATTTTTGTCTGCGTTGGGTCTTCGTTGCTATGCTCGGGCTTTCTCTAGTTGTGGCGAGCGTGGGCTACTCTTTGTTGTAGTGCACGGGCTTCTCATTGCGGTGGCTTCTCTTGTTGCAGAGCACAGGCTCTAGGCACGCGGACTTCAGTAGTTGTAACTCGAGGGCTCTAAAGCGCAGGCTCAGTAGTTGTGGCACACGGGCTTAGTTGCTCCAAGGCATGTGGGATCTTCCCGGCCCAGGGATTGAACCCCCGTCCCCTGCAATGGCAGGCAGATTCTTAACCTCTGCCCCAACACCTGTAATGTTAACACACACTTTGAATTAGAAATTAATCTCTCCTCCACTAGATTGCAAACTCCAAATCAGTATCTGCTTTTGCTCACCATTGTGTCCCTGGCAGTTAGCACAGGGAGTTCCTGCCTCAAAATAGGATCTGCGTGATAAATATTTGTTGATTGAATGAACTTTGACTCAAATTTAGTTAGAAAAGAAAGTGTATCTCATTCCTTGCTGGTAGGAATGCAAAATGGTATAACCACTTTGGAAGACAGTTTGGCAATTTCTTTTCTTTTTTTAAAATATTTATTTATTATTTATTTGGCTGCGCCAGGTCTTAGTTGCAGAATGCAGGATCTTCGTTGCTGCATGTAAGATCTTTTAGTTGCGGCATGCAAACTCTTAGTTGCAGCTTGTGAACTCTTAGTTGCGGTATGTGGGATCTAGTTCCCTGATCAGAGATCAAATCCAGGCCCCCTGTATTGGGAACGTGGCGTCTTAGCCAGTGGACCACCAGGGAAGTCCCAGTTTGTCAATTTCTTATAAAGCTAAACATAGTCTTACTCTTGGATCCAGCAATCAGACTTCCAGAGCTATTTACCTAAATGAGCTGAAAAGTCATGTCCACACAAAAACCTGCACATGAATATTTACAGCAGTTTATTCCTAATTGCTGAATACTGGAAGCAACCAAATGTCCTTCAAAAGGTGAATGGATAGACACACTGTGGCATATCCATACAACGAATAGTACCTAGCAGTAAAAAGAAATGAGCTATCAGGGACTTCCCTGGTGGCACAGTGGGTAAGGCTCCATACTCCCAATGCAGGGGGCCCAGGTTCGATCCCTGGTAAGGGAACTAGATCCCACATGCATGCCGCAACTAAGAGTTCACATGGCACAACTGAGGAGCAAGCCACAACTAAGACCTGGTGCAACCAAATAAATAAAAATAAATTTTAAAAAATTAGTATTAGTATCTTCAACCTGCTATAAAAAAAAAAAGAAGAAGAAGAAGAAAGAAAAAAAGAAATGAGCTATCAAGCCACTAGAAGATATGGGGGTGATCTCGGAGAGACCGCAGTGAGCAGGTCCTGAAGAGAGATCTTAGTTCCCTGCCCAGGAATTGAACCTGGGTAACCAGAGTGAAAACCAGGAATCCTCATCGATAGACCACCAGGAGCTAGAGGCTAGAAGAAAAGGGGCCCTGACTCTTTCCCCCATTTAAAAGCAAGACTGTTTTGAGGAGGCAAAAACTGTAAAAACAGGTACAAAGTTTATTAGTGGAGACATAGCACAACGTATGAGAGAGCACACAGAGAAAGTTTTAAGTCAGAAGCAAGGCAGAAATGCACACCCAGAGAGAAATTGTATGGGCATCCTTTCTAATGAGCAGGAATGCAAAATTACTTATATAGGACAATTCTTCTGGGTCTTTGTTTACCTTTGGCCAATTATCTCATTTCTTTTTTCACAACTAACTGGTCCTAGGACCCTCCCCAAGATGCATTTGCACAACTTTTCACTAAGATAGATCCCACCGCAGAGACCTGTGAGTGTATGTCCACACTTATGGGGTGGTGCCCCCTCCCTTTTTGACTCCCAGGGAGCCTTCCTGTGCATGTGCAGACAGGGACGTTTTCCTTGACCTCAGGAGTGGTCATCTTATGTCTTTACTTCAGCAGAGCTCAGCTTCTGCCACTAGCTTTGTCCTTGGAGTGTCTGGGTGAGAACAAAGCTTCAATTTTACTCCACTTGACAAACACCAGCTGTGTGGCCCAGGGGCCCATCTATCTCCTACCTCAGAGGAAATTTAAATGTATATTGCTTAATGAAAGAAGGGAGTCTGAAAAGCCTGCATAATGTCTGATTCCAACTATATGACATTCGGGAAAAGGCAAAACTACAGGGACAGTAAAAATGATCAGGGGCCTCCTGGTTACCAGGGGCTTGAGGGGTGGGGGATGAAGGTGGAGCACAGCGGATTTTTAGGGCCGTGAATCAACGTTGTTGGTTAGTGTAATGGTAGATATATGACATTATGCATTTGTCAAAACCCACAGAGTGTACAACACAAAGAGTGAACCCTGATGGAAACTATGAACTATGCATTAATACTGGCTCATCAACTATAACAAATGTACACATTAACGTAACATGTTAACAACAGACACTGAGTGGCCGTTATGTGGGAACTCTGTACTATCTGTTCAATGTTCGGTAAACCTAAATCTGCTCTAAAAAAAAAGTCTGATAGTTAAAGGAGAGAGCAAATGAACGAATCTATAAAATAATAGGATTAAATTATTGCCAGGTCTGAATCGCACTCCGGCTCTGTGCCTCAGGGTCCCAAGCTGAGGTTTCAGTTTCGAGCTCGACCGGAGACTGAGGGCAGCTCTCCAATGGTCCAAGCGTTCGGGAGAGCACCTGATACCTTGCGCGTTTGAGCCCCGCCCACCCCCAGGAGCCCACCCCCTGCAGCCGGCCCAGGGCCCACGCGCTCTCACAGCCCAGCACCTAGGCCACGCCCTCGCGCGCCATTGACTCTCCGATTGGACGGCTCGGAGGAGGTGTTGCCGGAAGGGGTGCGTCTGATTGGCTGGGCGGGGCCGACGGCGTGCAGCCAACATGGCGGAGCGCGCGAGGAAGCGGCCCTGCGGCCCGGTAGGTGGAGGGATGTGGGAGCCGGCGGCAGGGCGCGGGGTGGGAGCAAGAGAAAGAGCCTCGTGGGGGCCAGTGGCGGGGCCTGGCCGCACCTCTAGCTCCCTGCTCGTCGCTACTCCGCGGCCGGAATCCCCGAGGTGCCGCATGCTCGTGGCCTCAAGCACCCCTGTCCGGATGAGAACCGGAGGTGGGAGCCGGGGTTCTAGTCAGAGCCGGGACAGCGTCGGGTAACTCACTGCCCGAGCCGCTAGTGGCAACTCTGGCCGGGGCCCGGATTCAGAAGACGGGACTCGGATCGGAATTCCGAGCCCTTTCGTGGTGTATCTTTTCTGACACCAGGATGGCAGTGGGCATGTGCTGTCCCCCTGAACCTATTTCCTCTTCTCTCCAGTGGGAACGCATTCACCAATTTGTTGAATGCTTACGATGTGCCAGGTGTGGTCTCAGGCGCTGGGGGTACAACAGGTCCCTGCCCTCCTGATGCCCTCTCTGGGCAACAGCGTGTGTGGGGGGGTGTTCCCTGGTTTCCTCACCACCCCAATTTTTTATTTAATTTTTTAAATATTTGGCTGTGTTGGGTCTTACTTGCTGCGCGCAGGCTTTCTCTGGTTGCGGAGAGTGGGGGCCTACTCTTCGTTGGGATGCGTGGGCTTCTCGTTGTGGGGGTTACTCTTGCTGTGGAGCACAGGCTTTAGGCGAGCGGGCTTCAGTAGTTGTGGCTCCCAGGCTCTGGAGCACAGGTTCAGTAGTTGTGGCGCACAGGCTTAGTTGCTCCGAGGCATGTGGGGTCTTCCCAGACCAGCGATTGAACCCGTGTCCCCTGCATTGGCAGGCAGATTTTTAACCACGGTGCCACCAGGGAAGTCCCTCACCACCCCCATTTAAAGAAAGGGGACAGCTGTGGAGCAGCACGTGGGACCCCCTCTCAGATGTGACCATTCAGCCTCACTCCTATATCTCCTCCCACTCCTACTCCAGGGTGAACATGGCCAGAGGGTGGAGTGGAGAAAATGGAAGCAACAGAGTAAGTGTGGGACTGGGGGGTGGGCGCAATGAGGAGCTGAGTGTCTGTGCTCACCTCTCCCCCGGGCCACTCCATCAGTGCACAGCTGAATCTTGGGGAAAAGCCACCAGATGTGGCCCCTTTAAGTCCCACAGTACCCAAAATGCAGAAGAAGGGGCCAGAAGCCCTGGGAGGCTCCTCTGGCTGCTCTCTCAGCAGCATTGGAGAGCCCAGGCTGACCCTGCTGAGAGGACACCATCTCCTGGACTTCTCCAGGTCCTCCTCACCTCCAAGTCCCTCTTCCCTCCACCAATCGGGGTGTCCTCTTATCCAGAAAAGGAGGAGAAAAAGAAGTGGAAGAATCTCAAGATGATGAAAAAACTGGAGCGGCAGCGAGCTCAGGAGGAACAGACCAAGTGCCAGCAGGAGGAGGAGGCAGCTGCCCAGAGGGAAGATCGGGGTAAGCAGTCAGGTCCTGGGCAGGGCAGAGAATGGCACAGCTGGAAGGGCCCCCCAGGGGCCAGTGGGTCCAGACATCTTGTCCTGATGGGGAAACTGAGGCTCAGAGAATGCGAGGGACCCAGAAAACTGAGTCCTAACTTCCTACTTAGGTAGATTTCAATTCTGTGGAGGGTAAGCATCATATATCATAACCTTATGCCTCCAGAACCTCATCATTGTAATGATAGTTATTTTTTACTTTTATATTGATCACTTTCCGTGCTTTAATTTCACTTTTATTATTATTATTTTTTAATGAGGTCTTGTTTTTTTAATCTATTCTGATGACCTCTGGCTTTTTTTTTTTTTTTTTTTTTTTTGGCACACGGGCTTAGTTGCTCCGTGGCATGTGGGATCTTCCTGGAGCTGGGATCAAACCCGTGACCTCTGCATTGGCAGGCGGATTCTTAACCACTGCGCCACCTAGGAAGCCCACTTTTATTATTTTTTTATAATTTTTATTTAAAAAAATTTTTTGGCTGCTTTGGGTATTCGTTGCTGTGAGTGGGCTCTCTCTAGTTGTGGTGAGTGGGGGCTACTCTTTGTTGCAGTGCACGGGCTTCTCATTGTGGTGGCTTCTCTTGTGCAGCACGGGCTCCAGGCGCAAGGGCTTCAGTAGTTGTGGCACACGGGCTCAGTAGGTGTGGCTCACAGGCTTAGTTGCTCCCTGGCATGTGGGATCATCCTGAACTAGGGATCGAACGCATGTCCTCTGCAACAGCAGGCGGATTCTTAACCACTGCGCCACCAGGGATAGTCCTTAATTATTTTGATTTCATAATAAGAATGTCTCTTTTTTCTCATTAAATAATACATGCTCAAAACAAAACTCCTCAAACAATTCAGAAAACGATAAAGAAAAGAAAAATCCCAGCGAAGACTGCAGTTAATGTTTCTCCAGCTATTATGTTAAGACTGACTTATATACGTGGAGACAGGTATATAGATACAGTTTTACAAAAATGAGACTGCTTTCTCCACGCACTTCTGGACCTGATTTTTCTCATCCCACATTGTGTCCTGGATGTCCTTCGTGTCTGTACATCCGGATCTACCCTAACAAATTGTATCTTTCCTCCTCGGCCAGACCCAAAGTTCTGAAGGCTCAGAGGGCCATATTGTACCCTGTAAGCCCAGTGGTTACCAGTGATGATGATGACAGTGGGGATAGAAACTTAGCATGTCAGCCATCTCAGACACCAGGGAAGCTCTTTATCTCATGTGGCTCCCTTTGAATGACTTTGGGAGGGTAAGTGTAGTGGTCCCTGTGGAGCCAGCTGTCTGGCCTTTTGTGTGACCCTGGGTCACATATTTGATCTCTCTGGGCTAAAGGGTCCCCACTTCTCAGTGGGGATCATGGTGGTACCTACTTCCTAGGGGGTTTTTTGTTTTTTTCGTTGCCTTTTTTTTTTTTTAATAAATTTATTTATGTGTTTATTGGCATGTTGGATCTTCATTGCTGTGTGGGCTTTGTCTGGTTGTGGCGAGCAGGGGCTACTCTTCATTGTGGTACATGGGCTTCTTATTGTGGTGGCTTCTCGTTGCAGAGCACGGGCTTCTAGGTGTGGATGTTTCAGTAGTTGTGGCACACGAGCTCAGTAGTTGTGGCACACGGGCTTAGTTGTTTCGCAGCATGTAGGATCCTCCCGGACCAGGGCTGGAACCTGTGTCCCCTGCATTGGAGGTAGATTCTTAACCACTGCGCCATCAGGGAAGTCCCTTCCTAGGGTTATTGGTTAAATGTACACACACAAAAGGCACGAAGAATAAATATTAACTCTCATTACTAGCCCTATTTGATGCCTGGAGAACTGAGGCGGTAGGGAGCAGAGGATGTGAATATAGGCCTCTAACCACTCCCTGGCGTTGCCCAGTGGTATGCCCTGCTCATGGGTGCCCTGGAGACCATCAAGTCTATTTTCTTCCTGGGGAGACTGAGGCCTGGAGAGGGGAGTTGGGTCTATGTTGCTTATCTCAAAATTCCTCCCAGTGGGAAAATTCTCTAACTCTTGGCGCTGGGATTAGAGGAAGGGAGGGGAGGGATGGCTCTGGCCTCCCAGACTGACCACGAACACCCTTGTCCTGCCCAGGGCGGCACTACACCCTGAGCGTGGCCCTGCCAGGCTCCATCCTGGACAACGCCCAGTCACCCGAGCTTCGCACCTACCTGGCCGGCCAGATTGCCAGAGCCTGCGTCATCTTCTGCGTGGATGAGATTGTGGTGTTTGATGAAGAGGGTCAAGATGCCAAGTGAGGGGCCATCCAGCGGGTCCCAGGGCTCAGGGAGAGAGGAGGGGCTGTCAGGATTGGATGGGCTTCACTTTTTTCCCTGCCTACTTGCCCAGGCTGAGAATCCTGTCTGAGTGCCCCCGCTGTAACCCTAGTGGGTGGAGTTGCAAAGCAGGGGCGCTGCAGAGGTCATACTGCAAGGAGGAGCTCTTAAGGGAACCCAGTGGGCTTGGGCCCTGTCTTTCTCTCTCCAGGACTGTGGAGGGGGAATTCAGGGGAGTCGGCAAGAAGGGGCAGGCGTGTGTGCAGCTGGCCCGGATCCTGCAGTACCTGGAGTGTCCACAGTAAGAGCATGAAGGACAGACTTCCCAGAGCGTGCGGGAAGGGTGGTCGCCGTGCAGGTCGGATGGGAGGTGGTCTCCCTGGCAACTTCCTAAGATCTGCATCCTTTCCTAGGTACCTGAGAAAGGCATTCTTCCCCAAGCATCAGGATCTACAGTTTGCAGGTAAGGCTGGTGGGGGTCTGACCCCCACTTCCCATGGATCATCGCCCAGACCCTGAGAAATCGTGGTACAGTTGGGAAAGCAAGCCCAGGCGGGCAAGGCCTGTGCCTGGTGGTAAGCGGCAGAGCTGTGGCAGAGCTGGAACCTGGACCAGGGTTCCCACCCTCACCCCCACCACCACGTGTGCCTTTACACCTCCCAGACTCCTCCTGGCCCCTCCCCAACCACAGGGCTCCTGAACCCCTTGGACAGCCCTCACCACATGCGTCAGGATGAGGAATCCGAGTTCCGAGAGGGCATTGTGGTGGACCGGCCCACCCGGCTGGGCCAGGGCTCCTTTGTCAACTGTGGCATGAAGAAGGTAGGCATTGGGGGCGTGGATCGAGACATACTTCCCAGGCACGCCCTGGCTACAGAGGGTACATGGATGGGGAGCCCTGACCCCAGGCATTTCTGCCTGCCAGTTCCCCACTGATGCAGATTTGGGCCAGAGAAGTGCCTAAAATAGGGCTCAACAGATAAAGCCAGGAGCAGAATTTTCTGTGTTTTAAAAAGCACATCAACAGAAGGTAGTCCTTGCGCTAAAAACAAACCAGAACAAAACCTGGCAAAATCAAGTTCAAAATCCCTCTGGGGCGGCTCCAGTGTGAGACTGAGCCAGGGATCGGCGCGTTCATTTCCTCCTGTTAATCTCACGTCTCCTAGAGTCAGAAGCAGGAACATTTCAATGTGTGGGGATCTTCTCCCCTCAAACACGACAGACCTGAGGTAACTGCCTAAAAGCAGACCAGGATGCGCCAGACCCAGATGAAAGGAGAAAGGCACGTGAAACCCTCAAAAGAGAAAGCAAGTGCTCCACCCTGAATTCAAAATAAGGGAATTCCCTGACAGTCCAGTGGTTAGGACTCCATGCTTTCACTGCCGAGGGTGCGGGTTCAGTCCCTGGTCGGGGAACTAAGATCCTACAAGCCATGCAGCACAGCCAAAAAAAAACAAACAAACAAACAAAAAACTGGGACAGAACACAAACATCACGTGTCCTTCATCACAGCTCCCACGTAGTCAGCATTTCCTCCACACCAGGTCCTGTATGGTGTAACAATAGCTATTGTTTATGGAATGTCTTCTGTTTGACAGATTAGGAAACAGGCTCAGAGGGGTAAGTGAGCAGTCCAACTCCTAGAGCTAGTGAGTGGACAGCCACCAGAATGCAGGAAACTAGGATTTCAGCTACTCAGGAAATATGCAGGTGAGTCAAAAATTATCCGCACTCTGGTTGTTGAATTTAATTAACTTTTAGAAAAGACAAATATATCATTTTTCAACCTAATCTCCTTGCTTTTCAATACACTTTGTCCATCTGTCAACAGGCTCTGTTATTCCCTCATTAGAAAATGTTTTAGGCTGAGCTGCGAGCCATGAATGCACCACTCACTGTCTTCACTTCTTCATCAGAAGTGAATCTTCGTCCTCGTATGGCTGCTTTCAGGGGACCAAACAGGTGAAAGTCTGATGGAGCAAGATCAGGACTATAGGGAGGATGCTTTAACACCTAAAAACGAAGTTTTTGCAGAGTGTTGACAGTGTGGGCAGAAGTGTGTGGACGTGCACACCCTCAGACCACAAAAAACGAATCACTGCACACTGCTCTTCTTTCGTGAAAATCACAGGTGGGGCATCCATTTTTGCTCGCACCACAGTTACAAATGAACTGATGTAATACGTTCACACCTGCACAGCAGTGACTGGGGGGACAGTAGCCTTGAGCGGAAAGTGCTGATAAGACAGTGCGGCCAACAGAAATTTTAATATAACTGGAGTGTGGATAATTTTTGACTCACCCTTGTACTTCCTACCCTGTGCCAGGCCTGGCCCAGTGTCTCGCAGTAGTCGTTTTGCAAAAATGGTCTCGGGAGCAGATCTGGCCCAGGTGCCAGGGAGTGGGGCACACAGGGTGACCTGGACCCCTGATGTGCCCCCGTGTCTGGGAGAGCAGTGACCCCTGCTGTCCTGTGGGGAACAGCACCAGTTTCTTCCTTCTCCTCAGGAGGTGAAGATTGACAAGAACTTGGAGCCTGGACTTCGGGTGACGGTGCGGCTGAACCAGCAGCAGCTCCCAGGTATCCTGAAGCGTCCCCAGCCCGGCCTGCCTGCAGGCTCGGAGCCGCCGCCTTCCACTTCCTTGTCCCCTCGCCCTGTTTTCTTAGCCTGTCTGCTTCCCCTCCAGAAAGCAAGACCTACCGTGGAAAAGTCGTGTCGTCACAGGACCCTCGCACCAAAGCTGGTCTCTACTGGGGCTACACGGTCCGCCTGGCCTCCTGCCTCAGTAAGGACACAGCTTCTTCCTGTGAACATCCGTCCTCTCTCTGTCTGGGGGCCACAGAGAGCCTTGATTGACCCAAAAGTCAGACCAGGGTCCTAATCCTACTAACTTGCTGTGTGTCCTTGGGCAAGTGCCTTTCCTTCTCTGGGCCTTGGTCACCCTGAGTGCACTCACTGCCTGGAATGCTTTTAAGGACATCTAAGGAAAAGCATCTTTAATAAAGTCTGCCATGGGGTCGGGAATGGGGGCGAGAGGGCCAAGTAAGTGAAAGGTCCACTGCTTGTTTCAGAGCTCCTTCCTCCCCACCCGCTGCTTTGTTTCCCCAACTAGTACAGGCGTGGCCTCTGCCTGCTCCATCCCTGACTTCCCAGCAAGAGTGAAGGGTACCTCCACCATGAGCCCAGCACATACACACACAGCCAAGTGGTGGTGGCTTGTGGGGAACGGGGCCCCCAGTGAGCTGGCCTCCCCCCAGGTGCTGTGTTCGCTGAGGCCCCCTTCCAGGACGGCTATGACCTGACCATCGGGACATCAGAGCGAGGATCAGATGTGGCCTCCGCCCAGCTTCCCAACTTCAGGTGGGTTCAGCCAGAGGAGGAGGAATGGAGCAGGGGACCGGACTGGTGGGGGCAAAGCCGTAGGGACTGGGCCCCTGCTGCGTATGGGGGCTGAGGGCTCTGGGGGCGGGGCCTGCATTCAGTGGGCCTTGACGGGCAGTCGGTGATCCCCTCCTGTGGGCGCCAGGCACGCTCTCGTGGTGTTTGGGGGCCTCCAAGGGCTGGAAGCTGGAGTGGATGCTGACCCCAACCTGGAGGTGGCTGAACCCAGTGTCCTCTTCGACCTGTACGTCAACACCTGCCCCAACCAGGGCAGCCGCACCATCCGCACAGAGGTGAGCCCACCCGCCCGCCTCCCCAACCTCCAGGCCCAGCCAGTTCACCACCAGCAGGGGCCGGAGCCTCGGGGTCTGTCCAAGGAGGGCTGCAACTCTCTCCGCACCCCCACCCTGCCCAGGGCTGCCCTGCGCCAGCCTTCTCTGGAGCGGTCTCCTCAGCCCCTCGGCCTCTCACCATGGCAGAACCGCAGCAGGGATGGGTTAAGAGTGACCTGGGAGTCAGAAGTCCTGGGCGCTGGTGCCCATCCAGCTGCTCCCAGGTTGGCTGACCCAGGAGACCCCACCCAACCCTGCTCCAGGCCTGTTCCCTTAGCTGTACGCTCCATCGTGTTCCACTTCCCCGGGTCTGACCCTGGTGGGCAGGGCAGCCCTTCACGCTGGCAGTTCTGTCCCATGGGAGACAGGATGCGACCAGCTCTGAGAGCCTTCCACCTGGGCAGCCATTTCCGAGGGCAGCACAGCTTGCTGTGCCTGTGGGCACCTGCTAGGGGAAGGTGCCACTGCTTCCATTGGTCTCAAAGGGTGGTGACCAAACAGGTGGACGGCCTCAGTCTACCTGTCGCTCAGGGCCCTGCCACGGCCGAGTGCTGCGCGCGCGCCGGCCACAGCCTCCCAGCAGGAACCCCTGCTCCCACCCTCCTGACACCTGCACAGGGGCTCTCCTGCCTGTCCCCTCCCCCTTCCCCGACCCTGGGAGGCAGGTATTATGATGATCATCCCCATCTTACAGAGGAGGAGACTGAGGAGCAGAGAGGTGAGGCCCTTTCCTGGCTGGTGACAGACCTGCAGGATGAAGCTGGGCCTGTCCTTAACCCTCCTGGGCCCAGCTGAGGGCAGCATACCCCCAGGGGCTGGGTCCTAGGCAGTCGGGGAACCACTAGCCTTCCAGGCCCCAGCCTGTTGCTGTGCTTCTCTTCCAGGAAGCCATCCTCATCTCCCTGGCTGCCTTGCAGCCTGGCCTCACCCAGGCAGGTGCCCGGCCCAGCTGAAGGTTCTGTCGAGCTCAAGATGGCAAAGAAGCGGCGGTGAAGCCAGAGGTTCCCACAGGTCACGTGTGACAGACACACTTAAGACTTGTCTCCAAAAATAAACACCTTTAATTCGACCCAGGCCCCACGACCCCACAGTCTGGCTAGGGCTGCCCTTACTTGCTGCCTGCAGTGATAGCCTTAAGGCTGCCCGTCCGTGCCAGGATGTTTGGCACAAAGAGCAGCCCCGAGGCCCGCTCAATGCTCTCGATGGGCACCAGGAAGCGCTCCAGTGGGATTGCCTCATCCACAGGTGCGTTGGGCATCACGTAGGAGCGGAGTTCGATCTGCCCGCCTGCTGCCTCCAGGATCAGCACCTTGAAGAAGTGGGTGGGCACCGCCACGTGGTTCTTGCCGATTACTTGGTACTTCACATAGGACTTCCCGTCCGCCTCCATCCTGTGAGCAGACCCGGGCACACGGGGCCTTTCAGGGCTCCTGGGAGGCTTGGTCAGACCCAAGGCCACCGCCTCCAGGAAGCTTTCCTTGACCCGACCTCTGACGTGTGTCAACCTGCAGGACTACCCCCTCAGTGTGAGGCTTCTTTGCCCAGCTTGGCTCCCTCAGAAGGCTGGGAGCTCCCTGCAGGGTAGAGACTCACTCTTCCCCTGTTTGCTTCACCCCCAACACTGGGTCAGGCAGAGTGGGTGGTTGCAATAAACGCTGCAGAAAGAATCAGGCCTTCTTTCACATTCATCCGTGTGGACACTTGATGCCTGTCTGTCTCTCCTTGGGGAGGGTGAGCACCAAACAGGCAGGGCTGTGACAGAGGAATTCCCAGCACCAGCACAGGGCCTGGGGCAGAGCAGGTGCCCAGAACACTGGATGGGTGACTTCAGGCTAGGCCTCCGTGGAGTCCCTCCATTTCAGCAGGCCAGAGGAGGCAGTTGCGAACTGAAGTGTATCACTGCCCCAACCACCACCTCAGCAAGCCCGGGCTGTGCCCTTACTATAGTGACATCCACCATCCCTTAAACAAGCATGTGGTAGCTAACAGGTATTATCTGCATCTCACAGGAGAGAATGTTGAGGTCACTTGCCCACAGGACCCAGATACTAGGTGACAGGGCCTGGGTTCCATTCCAGGCAGAGCCAGCTATTTGGCCACAATCTCTAGCCTCACTCATCCCAGTCCTCAGCAGGCTAGAAAATTCACCAAGCAAGCCCAGGGGAGCTCAGTCCCTTCTACCTGGGAGGCTGGGCTGCAGAGAAACAAGAGTGAAGGCTCAGGGTCAGGGAAAACGTGTACTGAAAAGCAAGGAGATTTTGTCGAAAAATGAGGTATTTGTCTTTTCTCAAAGTTAATTAAGTTATACAGCCAGAGTGCAGATAATTTTTGACTCACCCTCACAGAATTGGGGGGCCTAGGGCAGGGAATGGATAGACTTGCCAAGAAACCAGATGACTGGGGACCTGGTGGTGTTGACACAGAGCCTGGGGGGAGCCTGGACAGGATGACTGGGAGGTGCTGGTGTCTCCAGGCCCCCCAGCTCTAGCCTTACCTGGGCAGGAAGAGCGGCCCGGTGCAGACGTAGACGTTTTGGTAGGTGCGGGTCAGGCTACGGCTGTACTTTTCCAGGTTGTTCCAGGCATTCTGGTTGAGGTGGGGCACCTGGCAGGAGAGGTGGGCTTCGGTGAGATTGGCTGGGACATTTGCAGTCAGAGGGCTGCCCCCGCCCCCATCTGGGGCCCTGAAGGGCAGGCACTGAGACCAAGTCAGAAGGTTCCAGCAGGGGGTGGGGGGTGGGGACAAGCATGCAGAGGAAACAGGTTCATGGAAGGAGAGTCACTTAGGCCAGAGTCATGAGGGTGGCGCTGGGATAGAGCTCAAGGAGGTGCTAGCTGGCCCCTATCTAGAGCAGGAGCACTAACTAGCATCCCGGGTCTCAAAGCTGCTTCTCAACTCCAAAGAGCAAGTCGCCCAGAAGGAAAGAGGCCTGCCCCTGCCCCAGGGGCTCATGGGAAGATCTGCTCTCCCAACCATCTCTCCTTTCTTTTTCCCAGTCTGAACCCACGCAGAACTCAGTGGGGAAGGTCAGGAATCTGCTCCCGACTCCACCACTTGAGCTCTGGGGGTCCTGAGCAGTGTCTAGTCAAGTGGGTAGGGAGGGGACTGTGCTCCTGGGGGAGCACTGGTCAGGTCAGAGGCTGGGACGTCACCGGTCTCATTCAGAGCCAGACATCCCCCTCCACGTGGGTGTCAGGCCCTGGTGGGAACAGGGCTGGAGGTTGGGCAGCCAGTCCAGGGTGCACAGTGACTGCTAGTAACTGCCACTGCGTGCAGCTATCTTTCTTTTTACTTCTGGAAGGAAGGCAGGGTAGGACAATGGCTGAAAGCTCAGGGTCCTCTAGACAGACTGCCTGGGGCTCCTCCCACTGTGTGACACTGGGCCAGTCACTTTGTCTGAGAATCACTTCCCTCATTATAGCTGGTATTTACTGAATATTTGCCCTGGGCCAGGAAGTGCGCTCAGTACTTTTATCTATGTGCATGGTGTTTTCAGTTCCAGCGCCTCTGCGAGAGGTAGGTGAATACCAGTTTTACCCGCATTTTACAGACAAGGAAACTGAAGATCAGAGAGGCGGCAGGGGGCCCTCGGTTAAGATCAGAGTGCAGTGTGGGTGCCCAGCGCCGCGCCGCTCCGGCCCTCCGGCCTGCGGCGCGCGGTGTGGTTAGCCAGGCGCCTGGCGGAGAGCGCGCGCCGGGCAGCCTTCCCATTCTGCAGAGCAGCGAATCGAGGCCCAGAGGCGAGCGGCGGCCGCGCCTTCCGCCGCCGGGGCTACCTGGGGCGCGACGTTGCTCAGGTAGAAGGTGTCGTCCACGGCCTTCTGGCTCCAGCGGTGGTTGGCGGCGGCGGCGAGGTGGCCGCGGTCGAAGCCGCTGCCGCGGTAGTCGGCGTTGGTGGCGCGGTGGTACGCGTGCACCGAGTCGTCCTCGTGGAAGTCGCAGGAGCGGCGGTCGCCGTCGCCGCGGAGCCGCTCGGGCCGCAGCTGCTCGACCACCCAGAGCGCGCCGCGGGTGCGCGGGTCGTAGCACAGCACGTACGACTCGCGGCTCTTGAGCTGCGCCACCCCGGGCAGCCCGTACTTGGCCAGCTCGCCGGGGCTGCCGCCCGCCGGAGCCCCGGGCACGGCGGGAAGCCCAGCCGCCGCCGCCGCCACGGGCAGCACGGGCAGCCGGCTCAGCAGTCCCGGCGCCGCCCGAGCGTCCGCCCGCCGCCGCCACCGCCAGCCCTCGGCGGCTGCACCCAGCCCCGCGCCCAGCGCCAGGGTCCAGCCGGCGCGAAGCAACCGCATGGCCTTGGCGTGTGGCCGCGGAGCTGATGCAGAGCGGATGCGGAGCGGTCCGCGGCGGCGAGGGAACGCCGCGACCTCCGACGTCCGGCCCGGGAGGCTCTTAAAGGGGCCGCACAGGCCTGCGGGGCCCGCCGCGTGGAGGCGTGAGACGGCGGGACGTGGGTCCCTCGCACTCACGAACGCTCCAAAGTATTAATATTATACTTTAGAGACCCCCAGTAAGGGTCAGGGCCAGCCCAACGGGAGGTCCCAGCGCCCTTTCTTTGACCTTTTGAGAGGAACCTGGGGGGGCGTGGCGTCGCCGCCGCGGGGCGTGACTGGCCGCCCCCAGGACCGGCTCCGCCCCGCCCCGCCCCCTCAGGTCTCCACCGAGGGATCCTCCCACTGTGCAACTAAGATCCCGCAAGCCCCGCAGCGGGCAAAAACCCCAAAAAACAAAAAGCCTTAAGGTTCATACCTTGTAAATCACTTAGAGGCCTGAGCTGGGGAAATAAATCAGGAACGCAAGGATTCCCCACCGTATTACTTATAACAGAGGCTTCGGGAATAAGCAAAATATTCAGAAATAGGTACTGGTTTCGGACATTTTTAGCCTATTAGAAGACTACATAGACCATAAAAATATTTTAAAATCATACAGCAACTTGCTCACCACCTAACGTGAGGAGGGAGACAATATACCAAACTCTATATCAAGAAAATGACAATTACGTAATAAAAACTACATCAATGAAAAGACCAACATGTTATCAGTGATTTTCTCCAGATGTGGGCTATTAACGACCTGTTGGATTTCAATTTTTTCTCAATCTAAAAAAATAACTTGCTATGAAATCATGATATAATACCGTCTGCCCCAGTACACACGCTCTTCTACTGCCAGCTGCGAATTGCAGTTGTTAAAGAAGAATTAAACAGTCCAACAATTTCCTAGCCTTTTCCTTTGACCACTCTAAGAGCCTCCTTGACTCCATTTTTTGACCAAACGTTTTTTTCTGCTCTGAGGTCTTGAAGGTTTCAGCCCATCACTGAACCAGCGCCCATTGCAAAGAACATATGATTTATTAAAGACAACTTGTCATCAACAGCATTGATTCAAAAAACAAAACAGATGAAGAAAAAAAAGCAGAATAACATTCTGACCCTTGGAGTGAGACCTGCTGAATTCATACAGCTAATTCTGTAAGCGTCCAAAGTCCTGGAGGCAGCTTCCCAAGTAGGAACCCTCGGGGTCGCTGGCTCTCTGGGGACCTCCCTTGAGAGTCTGGGGAGGGGCAATTGCCAAGGGCAGGACCTCCCACTGGGGAGCTCAGTCTAACCTGGACATGGTCCCTGTGCTCTTCTGACCTTCATCACAAGGTCAGAGAGGGCACTGGACCCAGGTCTGCCACTGAGACAAATTAGATGCAGTGATTCAAGTAGTATGGTCCCAGGAGGACAGACATAAGGACAGGCAAGAAGGAATGCATCAGATGTCCTGGGCAGTGTCTGCTGGGTCCCAGGCTGTGGCCCAGGCCTCAGGCTGTGAAGGGATCAAGTTGGGACTGAACCACCAGCTGACAAGTTCTGGGAAGAGGGTGAGCCAGGCTGCTGGGAAGCAGTGTATTTCTACCCCATGCCAGAGTCTTGGAGGCTGGCAAGGATACCAGCTCTCTCGTTTCCTGTTACAGAGCTCAGAGCCCTCTCAGACAGGACCTACTGGAAAACCAGGAAGGTCCCAGAGGCAGAGGGAGAGAATGCTGACTGGCCCTGGAAGGTCAGGAGGAAGACCATGTCTCCAACTGGTTTCCACCTTCCCAGCCCTACCCTTCATCCCCAAATCAAGCACTTACCAATCTTCAATAAATAACCAGGAGTCTGAATAAATAGTAAAATTCTCCCAAATACTGTGTTGGGAGAGGAGGAGGAAAAAGGCAAGTGCATGAAGTCCCAGAAGCATCCAAGGAACAGCCTGGAAAGGAGCCGCCTAGGGGAAGCTGTTCCCAGCCCACAGCCACAAGTCTGGGCTGCCAGACTCAGGAAGGCTTTGGGGGACATGAGGGTCCCCGCAGGCCAGTCTGGGAAGATGAAGAGGACCTGTGCTACACTACCCAGCCTTCCAGGTGCAAACCACCTGCCTCCTCACAAAAGGAGGAAGGGACTTGGTCAGAATAAGCCCACTCCTCCCACAGCCCAGTGTGGGAGGAGCCAGCTGCCCCTACTCAGAACCATCCTGCCCCAGATCCTGGCAACAGCCCCAGCAGGAGACCAGAGAAGGGCCAGCACCTCCTCAGCTCCCCTGCCTGCGGGAGACGTGGCTCTCCTGGCCTGCAGGACCCAGGCCTTTGAGCTCAGCCATGCTTGGCCCACAGAAGCTCCCTTTAGTCTCACTTGCCTTTATTGGGACTCGCCTGCCCTGGGTCGGCACCTGGAAGCCATGAGAACAACTACATCTTAGAAGCACCTGGATCCCAACCTTAATGTCCTTTTTCCTTTGGGAGAGAAGGACGTTTGGGGGAACCTCTGGAAGACCCGGCTCTCCTCTACTCCCTCCTCCCGCCCTGGACAGGAGGGTGACGCTCAAAGCTTCACGGGCCATCAGTTCTCAGCAGCTTTGGGTTTCCAGGAATTCTGTGGTTGGGCACGGGTTCAGTGCCCTCAAGTGAGGCACTGTGGACTGGGAGCCCTGGGAGCCTAGAGTTGGGGGATAGGAACAGGCTGCAAAGGCCAAGGCTGACTGACCTCCAGGAGCTATGCTGAGCCATACTCTTCATTCTGTCTCCAGGGTTCTTGAGCAGAGAGGGGAGAGTGGGGGAGAGGCTGGGGATAAGGCACCCCAAGAGAGGGCAGATGGAGAGCAAGGGAGGGGTGGACAGCGCGAGAGCCACACACACCCTCAATGAAAGAGGTGGAGGGAGAGAGGGGGGGATGGAGGCATAGAGGTGACAAGACAAAGAGAAGCAGAGACCTAGAAGGAGTCACCTCCCTCCACACACACCACACACACTCACACACACAGACAGACACCAGGAGGATTAAGAGACATACACAGCAACCCACAACTACACACAGACACACTCAGTGGGGAGGGGAGAGAGTGTGACCTGGGCCTGGCAGCCTCTTAGCTCCTTCACAGTGTCACCTTCCCCGTGGAGAAGCCCAAGCACCAACCTCCAGAAGAAGCAGTTTCTGGCTCATTTGCCAAGCACCTCCCCGACCAGTGCCCAGGAGACGGAGCAGGAGAGCAGGAAGGGAACAGCAGAGCAGGGCAGGGAGGGCCCCTACCAGCTCCCAGGGTCCACAGTCTGCCCCAGCCCCAGCCCCAGGAAGCAACCTCATGAGTTCCCGCCTTGCTCAGCAGCCTGGGCAAAGGGTCCAGGGCTGGAGGGGTGGGGGAAGGAGCCAGGGCTCGGTGGTTAGGAAAGAGCGGGGCACAGCGGGGCCCCCGGTGCGAGCGGCCAAGGTGAGGCCTGGGGCAGGCCGATCCTGCAGCGGCCCCTCGGCTGGGACCCCACGGGCTTCTGCACATCCCAGAAGCCAGGGCACAGGGGTTGGCGGGAGCTTCTCTCCCAAACCCGCGCCTCTTGATGCCAGGCTACTGGGAGTCTTGGAGTTCCTTGGCTTTCTGTAGGATCTGGCAGACGTCTGTGATGGGGTAATCCTAGGCAGGGAAAAGCCAACAGTATGCCTGTGAAGTGAGCCCACCCTTCACCAGCTCTGCCGCTCCCAAACCTCCCCAGTGGACCTGTCACCATGCTGGCCCCTGGGCCTAAGGGGCAGGGACCACAGGAGACCAGACACACCCAGTCTGCCCAAACCCTGCATGAAGCTATTGCTACACCCACTGCAGCACTAACTTAACCAACCCAACCAGTCACCACCCAAAAGATCTCACAGCCCATTCCCTAGGACCAATACCACCTGCCTCGCCTCTCCCCACCTCCTGCCACTGACCCCTGAGCTCCTTCCACAATGAGCCTGGCACAGGGCTGGCGGACACCGTCCACGCATGAGGTCACTGGGTCACCTCAACAGCCCGATAAGGGGTTACTATCAACCTGCCCGTCTTGCAGATCTAGTCAATGAAGTTATTGAAAACCAACCCCAGGCCAGGCACTGGCAAAGAAATTAAGGCTTAGAGAGGTTGCCACTTGGCTTAAGTCATGTGACTAGCACAGTAAAACAAAGATATGAACCTAAAACTGCCTGAGTCTTGAGCCCATGTTCTTAACCACTAAGGCACACACTTTCCTTCCCCGGGTCTGTGCACGCTCACCAACGGGCATTATCACCACGTACCAGGTGATAAGGGCTGTGGCCCAGGCATGGTTTACTTACGCAGAGCACTTGGTTCAGAAAAGCCAAGGCATTCATTCACTCAAGGCCACACCACACTCAAGGTCAATGGCAAAGCCAGATTCAACCCAGATCCAAACCCAGATCTGCCTCAGGGGTCTGGACTCTTAAGCCCTGCTACCCTCCCCTGAACGTGACGCAGCCTGTCACAGCAGCTGGCCTGGGGTGGCCGCCTGCTAAGTGTCTGCCTCACGGCTAAAGACCGAGCCCGCCCCTCCAAACTCCATTACCTGCAGAAGCCGCATGTTTATGGTAAAGTCCCCTTCCAGCAACTGCTCCCGGATCAGTCTAAGAAAAACAAGCAACAAAAGCACTGGGCCTCAGGGCCACTCTGAGTGCAGGGCCACCAGGCCCCTTCCGGCTCCTGCCACAGCGAGTCGGGTTGGATGCGCCCTTGAGAATCCCAGAGGCTCACTCCAGCCCCACGAGAGCAGCCCTGCCCGCCCCCTGCTCACAGCCATACTCACATGAGCATGGCGCAGCAGACCAGGAGGAGGAAGTCAAAGCGGCTGTCGTCAGCGAACAGGGAGTCCCAGATCCGGATGACATCAGGCAGCAGGAACTCCTGGGACAGCAGCAGTGTCAGCCAGCGGAAGGCGAAGAACTGGGGCTTGATGTTCTGCTCTTGCTGGGGAGACAGAGGTGCGGGGTGGGTGCGAGAATCCGTGTGGGCTGGTGGCCACGGAACACCATGCAGCCTATTAGACAGGAGTTCAGGTAAGCGGCAGGCCGGGCACGAGCGCCAGGCACACTGAGGCGGGGATGGCACCGGGCGCCTAGAGAGCCTCGCTCAGTGAAAGGGGCAGCTGCTGCTTGCTGCTAGCCAATGCTGGCAGATTGTCTGATTTTTTGAGCGAAGCCAGATACCCAAACTTTTACATCAGCTCCTCAGATGTATAAAGGATGGCCCAAATTCTTTTAAAATGCTACACAGATTATAACTTTGGATTTAGAGACAGAGAAACAATTATTGGACTCTCATTACAAGCCTAGCCTTGTGCTTAACACGTTAAATATCTCATTTATTTACTCCATACGACAACCCCACAAGGCAACTGTTCCCCACGGAGCTGAGCCCCGCTGGTCAGCCACAGTGAATACTACTGACTGAAAAGCGTGTTACAAGACAGCAAGACATAATTCCATATCTGCTTAAAAAGATATGTTTATATATATTTTCTTGTTCAACAAAACTAGTTTTGTTTAAAAAATAAACATTCTTTTTACTGAACCGGTTCCTGAAATAAACATGGAATGCCACTCCGCTAATTTCTAAAAATGAAGTTTATTCCTCCTTTCCTGGAAGGCTCTAACAGACTGAACTAAAAGCATAAGGTGAACGCCCTGCACCGTGCCTGGCACTCGGGGCACTGTATCCACCCCCCACCCCCAGGCTGCTAGGCTCCCACCACCCGCTGCCCCGGTGCCCCAGCCCTGCCTCAGCACCCAGGTCCCTGGCAGCAGCAGCCACTTCCAATCCCCAGAGTCCAGCCAGGCCTCAGCCTGGGCCTGCTGCTCTCTGCCCCTTGCTGTCTGTCTGCCCTGGCCTGCATGGTCCTGGGGGTCCTCACCAGTTTCAGGTAGAGTTCCACGTCCTTATCCTTCAGGGTGGAGTACACCTTTTCCATCTTGTAGGTGATGCCACACTGTGAGTCGTCAAGGCTCTTGATGAAGTTGTCTCGGATCTCAGCCATGAGGTTGGTGAAGCAGAAAAAGGTGTCTGCCTCGGCGTGCTCTGGGAGACGGGTAGGGTGAGGGCAGCACTCGGGAGAACTGCTGCCCCGCCGAGTCCCACCCCACCGCGTGCCTACATGAGACCTCCCCCTCACCTCACCTCAGAGCCTCACCAACTCACCCTGCCTTGGTCAGGCTGCATCCCTCCTCTGTCCCTGACCACTCTCCCCTCGCAGACTAAAGACACCACTTTTTTTTTGGCTATGCCATGGGGCTTATGGGATCTTAGTTAACGAGGGATCAAACCCACGCCCCCAGCAGTGAAAGCATGGAGTCCTAACCACTGAACCACCAGGGAGTTCCCACTTCTTTCTTCTCACACCTCTGGCAACAATGTACACTGGCTTAGCAACCGATTACAAGCTCTTCTGCTGACATTTTTTGAACCATTATTGATTTACATCCTTTCTATCGGTCAGCTTCCTGTATACACAGTTCTCCTCTACCAGAAACGCAGTTACAAATATCAAGAGATCGGTAAACACCTAACATTCTAGAAAGTTCAAGCCAGAAAAGATCTCTGAGGTGATCCAGACCAACCCCCTTATTCGACAGAGAGAAAAAGGAGGCCCAAAATAGGGAAGTGAGCTGCACAGCTTGATAAAGCCCATTAGCCTGGCTCTCCTTGGTCCGTTTTTCCAGGAGGCAGCCATTAGGGACGTGGGCAGCCAGGAGCCCCGTCTCTTTACCTTTCCACTCACTGTTGGGGTCGGTGGCAAAGGTGTAGTAGAGGGGCCCCACGATCTCATTCATGCCCTGCACGTAAGCGATGCCAGGGTTGAGCTTGGCGTAGATGAACAGAATCCGCTCCACCACCTCCCAGTGGGCCTCACAGCCGTTGGGCAGCACCTCATACTCGTTCACGGCTGAGGGCGCCAAGTTCTTGTGTGGGGAGCTCATCTGGGGGAGAGGAGGAGGAGCCCGTTAAGAAGGTGGGTGGCATTACCGACAGTATGTTCTCACCAGATATGTTCACCAGTAAGTCGAAACCGAATTTCCATGTCATGGGCAACCCAGGGCAGAGAGGAACGTGCCCAACACAACCAGGAACAAGCAGACAAATCCAGAATGTGTGACATTCTACGAGTCAGCTGGACTGAAATCTAATTTACGGTGATAAGAGTCAGAACAGTGCTTACCTCTGAGGAAAGGGGTACTGACTGGGAAGGGGCATGAGGGACCTTTCTGGATACTGGAAATGTTCCATGTCATGATCTGGTTGGCAGTTACATGTGTGTACACATAAGGAAAAGTTCATCTACTTGTCTACCTGAGATTTGTGCATTTATTTTAAGTTATACTTCAATTAAAAGAAAAAACTTTGGGACTTCCCTGGCGGCGCAGTGGTTAAGAATCTGCCTGCTGATGCAGGGCACACGGGTTCGATCCCTGGTCCAGGAAGATCCCACATGCTGTGGAGTAACTAAGCCCGTGCACCACAACTACTGAGCCTGCGCTCTAGAGCCCGTGAGCCACAACTACGGAGCCCATGTGCTGCAACTACTGAAGCCCTCATGCCTAGAGCCCGTGCTCCGCAACAAGAGAAGCCACCACAATGAGAAGCCCGCGCATTGCAACAAAAAGTAGCCCCCACTCACCGCAACTAGAGAAAGCCCGCACGCAGCAACGAAGACAATACGGTCAATAAATAAATAACAAAAATAAATAAAAATTGAAACAACAACAACAAAAACTTTAAAAGTATATCAAACACAAAACAGACAACTTGGTTAAGACTCTGTGTTGTGGGGTGAGGGGGAATGGAGGCCTGCTCCAGATGAAGAGACTAAAAAAACAAAACATCCTAATGCAACACAAAAACCCTGACTAGGTCCTGGTTTGGATTTAAAACAACAAAAATATTCTTGGTATGAACAAGGACACCCGATCCTGGATTGGATATGAGGTATTATTACAGATTATGGGTAATCTTCGTAGATGAGACCATGGTATGGAGGATGTCCTTAATCTCCAGGGATGCCTGCTGAAGGACCTGGGGGTATAGGGTCAGGACACCTGCAGTTTACTCTCTGTCTATATATAACACACACATATACATAGCAAAAGGTTAACAACTGTTGAATTTAGGTAGAAAGTATATAGGCGTGCACTGTATTCCTTTCAACTTTTCTGAATGTTTCAAAATTTTCATAAGAAAAAGCTGGGAGATGAATGAAGAGAGGATGATCCGCACTAAAAACTCATGCAATAGAGCAGAGGCCCCCAACATCAGGACCCCTCGGGAGCTTCGTAAAGATTCAGAGGCCAGGACTTCCCTGGTGGTCCAATGGTTAAGACTCTGCACTCCCAATGCAGGGGGCCCGGGTTCAATTCCTGGTTGGGGAACTAAGATCCCGCATGCCACATGGTGCAGCCAAGAAAAAAAAAAGAGAGAGAGATTCAGGTGCATGCAGTTACCTGTATGACAGCCACAGGCACACCCACGTAGGGACAGAGTATGAAGCCATCCTGGAAGCCTAGAGGCCTGGGGACATTAAACTCCCTTTTCCACTACATATACACGCGTGTACATGTGCACACACATATACACACATCACTAATGTTTACCCAGAGTATTCTATGTGCAAGACAGAGTTCTTCTACAAGCCTTCCTGTTTAATGCCCTGTACAGCTTAGGATAGTGTCAACATCACTTTCAAGATGAGGAAACTGAGGCTCAGAAGTGTCAGGCCACTCCTCACACATCTCGCATTAAGTGAGCCCAGACTGGCTGACTCTAGAACCTGAGGTCCAGGCCTCAGAGAGTGCCCACTACTTTCCAGCTTTCCAAGAATCTTCACAGCCATGACCTCATTTCATCCTCTGGGCAATTCAAAAGCCAGACAGGGTGGAAATGATCACGCCCAGTTTACAGAAGAGACGGAGGCCCAGGAAGGTGAGTCTGGTGTTTCTTGCCCAGGGTCCAAGCACAGTCAGCTTTAAACTGTGCTTGGTCCAGAGGTCTAGCGATAGAGCTTGTGGTCTTGTTCTCTTACACCAGGACCAGGTCCAAACCTAAAATCGGTTCTCAGCCACCAATTACTGTAGCCAAATTAACAACAGAAACCAGGTCCCCATCTTGCCATGCAGCCAGAACATCAGCAGCCAACCAAGCAGGAGGACCACCAACCCAGCCAGCCACAGGGTCATTTAGCCGAGCATCTGACACCTCCTGACACTCCCAGCTCTGTCCACAACACGTGGAACCTGGGCATCAGCCAGAATGACTCCATCACCCGTGGGGGAATGTGGCTGCTCTCCTGGAAACACAAAGCCCTGACTGGTCACTCCACCAGGGGAAAACGAGCTTCTGCAGTAGTACCTGTCTCTAGCTTGTTGGAGGTTACAGAGGATTTTTCCACTGTTGTTGGACAGTGAAAAATTTTGAGGAACTCAAATCTCTAGGTACCAAAGCAGTGGATTTAAGTTAAGGAATAAGACAAGATACTTGTTTAGCTGTAAGCAGCTTCTCAGAATCACAGGAATCTGCTAGAAGATTGAGGTTCAAACACTCAGCATAACCTGGCCAGCACAAGACCCATCGTTCCCTTCTCCTAGGTCTCTCACATCCCTCTCCACTCCACCCCAGCCCCAGCCCCCACCGACCCTTGCCTGGACACCTCCATTCCTGCCCCCTCCAATTAATGTCCCCACAGTGCCCACAGCAATCTTTTACAAAGGCAGACTTAAATCACATCCCTGCTCTTGGAATGCCGCCAGCATCCCCAGCCCTCAGGATAAAGGCCCCACGTGGCCACACCACCACTCACCTCTCTAGCATTCTCCAGCAACCCTCTCCCCGACCCTGCCTCACCCCACCTCATGCTGGACTCCTCCCTTTCTTGAACACACCCCACTCTCTCCAGCCATCCACACATGCCCTCCTCTCCACCTGGAAGGCTCTTTCCTCTTCATCCTTCAAGCTTCAGCTTAAATGTCACTTCTTCAGGGAAGTCTTCCCTGATGACCAGACTAGGTCCCACTCCACTTCCTCACCACACTTGCAGTCACTTTTCCAAGCACCTGTCTCCACCACCAACCACAAGTGTGGCTCCCTCACTGCACAGAGGGGCCCTCCCTCGCACCCGTTACACCAGCCTTTGATGCCTGACTTTCAGAAAGAGCCCAGAGGAGGACCAGGCAGGACTGAGGTTGCTCTGGGTAACTGTCAGCAGGGCAGACTGTCAGGGGCCCGATGGTCTGTGGCCACCAGTCCAAGGGAAGCAGGAAGGGAAAGGCTGTCACAGGGAGTCCCTGGGGTCGCCACGGTGCCTCTCACATTTGTGACCCCGCTCCGGCTCCGGGCCACCGTCTGGGATTTCAGCGTCGTCTGTTCCACCCGCTTACGAAGGGTCTCGAACTCATTCTGGGGGTCCAGGATGAGGAGGCAGGGGTACTCGGTAGCCCTCTGGAAGAAGGATATGTCTGGGCACAACCTCCTGTCAAGAGGGAACATGAGAGCACTGTCACTCAGCACGGAGGTTTTGGGCATCCTACCAGCACCCTGCTGCCGGGTGCCCCAGACATCCCCAAAGCCTTTTGTGTGTGTGTGTTTTAACCTAATAACATTTTATTTCAAAAGCAATATAATCATTGCCTATGTATACATACCCCTATATCTTACGTGTATTTGCAGACAGACACACACACACTCACACACAGACATTTTTAAGCGTGTCCTTAGGGTCTTACAATCTAACTCTTCTCTTAAACCATAAACATCTTTCCATGTCAAAAATATCTAATGTGTACAAAAGTATTAACTGTATTATGGCTTAAAATGGTAAAAGAGGTTTAGTTAAGTTACACGTTAAACAACAAATATTACACAGCTGACATGGTGAGATGTTCAAGATCGAGTAAGAGAAAAAAGCAAGTTGGGAGACAGTCTCTAGAACGTGATCAAGTTTCTGAAATATATGTATTGCGGTACACACACGTTTTCTAGACTTCTTACACAGAGCACATTACAGACTTGCCCTCTAGGAACACTGAACAACATGCTACAATCACTACCAGGGTAAGAACCTGTTTCCCCAGAACCGGGTTCAAGATGTGGTTCCTGGCAACAGAGGGGCTATTAAACACCTCGTGGGTAGAAGCTCCCCAACACCAGCCTGAGAAAGGAGGCAGCCCGTTCGGCCTCTCAGCTCAGCCACGGGGGGCTGGGGTCCCACCAGGGGCCTTGGCACAATGAGCACAGGAGAGGAGCAGCCCCACGTGGCAAGGAACTGGAAGCACAGCTAACAAGCAGTGGAGGTGGAACTGAAAGCATGCAGGCAGACTCCAGGACCCAGCCTCTAACTCCTAGGCCCATGGCAGACAGGCCTCCCGGCCTCTCCTGTGGGAGAGGACTCGCCAACCCAACAGGACAGCACAGCCAGCGTCTGCACGCTTCTCTACCAAGGGGAACAGCACCCACATGCACACAGGGCAGACCACAGTTTTAAAAAAAACAACACATTTTTGACCCTGTCACTCCTGCCCCACGGCCCTGGGATGGAGTCCAAGGTCCAACCCCTGCCTGCCTCCGGCGTGGCCTCAGGCACAGTGGCCTTCGCACTGCTTTACTGTCAGCCAAGCTCTGCAGGCTCTCAGGGCCTCCAGTGGGCAGCTCCTGGCCCAGCACCACGGCCCATCCCTCCCTCCTCCCGAGGCCCCCACTCCTCAGATCTCAGCTGCTTCCTCAGCCGAGGCTTCCCGACCACCCTGAGGCAGCCTGAACTCTGCCTTCAGTGCATTCACCAGAAACGTCAGTGACACGGAAGATCTACTTTGTTGAGCACCTGTCTTCCCATCTTCTCCCGCAGCTTCTAAGCTCCTTAAGGAGAGGGACCACGTCTATCTATTCCGTGTTCAACCCCCGGCCTGGCACTGAGCCTGCCATGTGGCGGGGCCTCAGTATTTGCTGAAGGAAGGAGCAGGTGAATCCACAGACGCCTGGGCTGCAGCTGAAACTAAGGCAGGGAGAGCGGAGAGCCGGGCGCTCACCGCACAGCCGGCCCCAGCCCAGGCCTGCTGCCAACTCCCAGGACAATTCACCAGCAAGTCCTCAAACACTGCCTGTGGGCCTGAGCTGGGAAGGGAAAGGGCAGGAGAACTGGAAAGCCCTCAGAAGCCCCAGGGCCCGGCTCCCAGCCCCCAGGGCCCTGCTCACCGGACATCTTTGTCGATCTGCAGCAGCACCTCGTTGTCCTTGAAGTACGTGTTCCACCGGCTGTCGGGGTTGGGGTTGAGGGGCTGTGGGGGGCGGGAACGAGATGCTCTGTTAACCTTGGCTGGCTAGGACCCCAGGAGCAGATACCAGTCTGGAGGCCTGAGCAGTGGCCCCGAACCAGCACTCCCACCAGAGACTCAGCTGTGGCTGACAGCCTGCAAGCTAGTCGAGGGGCAGCACAGGCCCCCACAGCCTCCCAAACCTCAATCACACTCCACACCCAGCAGCCGAGCCCCGCAGGCTGCTCTGAGTACCTCCCTCCCTGCCCGGCAAGGACTCTGTCTTTCCTGTCCACAGCTCTAGAATGCTGCACATAACAGGGGCTCACGAAACACTCGCTGAATGAATGAATGAATATTGCACCATTAGGTCTCTTTGAATCTAATTCATTAACGCTTTGAGTCGCAAATTCCAGTCCTTGGAGGATCGGCCTGGGTCCAATCCATCTCCACTTTCCAAATGCGAAGCACCAGGGAGGAGCTCAGTATTTGCGAACAGAAGGGCAGTTTATCCTCCTGCCTGCCCTGCTCTGACTCCAACTACAGTATCGCAGGACCTTCCTCAAGGAAGGGGACTGAGGAGGAAAGGAGACAATGCACACAGAGGACCCGGCGCAGCGCTGCACATACACTCCCGGGACCTCAGCCATCGCTTATAGTCCCGACTGGGCCCGGAGCATGCGGAGAACAGGGAGAGACGATAGCCCTCGGGGGCTGAACAGCCAAACACAGAAAGGGGGCACTGGGAGGGCCAGAGGGGCCCCAGACCAGCCGCACCCGGCCTCTGGGGTGAGGGACTGAGCCCCCTCCGAAGCCCACACCGCTCCCCACTCTGCAGCCTCAGTCCCCACTGCTGACCCCTACTCACATGGTCCTCAAAGGTCACATCCTCTCTGGACACACCCATGTTGGCCTTGGCGATGCCAGGCTGGATGATCATTTCCCTCAGGAACTGAGAGTACAGCTCCCTGTTGGTGGGAAGAGTAAAGAGGGATGGTGCCCAGAGGTCTCACCCAGGGAGCCCGGAGCAGAGCGGCAGCAAAAGAAGGGGGCCGGGCTCACACTACCCGCTCTGTCTGATACCAACGCCCTCCCGCCATTCCCCCCATCAAGGTCTCACCTCTGCTTGGCCAAGATGGAGGTCCATGAGGCTCTCTCCAAGGGGAGGTAGTTCAAGAGAATCTGCACAGACAGAGAAGAACAAAACTCTGGCACCTCCCCCAGCCCAACCCTGGAAGTGGACGGAGGCTGAGAGGCCTGAAGGAAAATGTCTGATATAGCCCAGAGACAGCAAGATGGGCTAAATAAAACCCAGGAACGCAGGTATGGGCTAGGGGTAGCCTCCCGTTTTCTCCCCACTGGCTTCCCCCTCCTTTATCCCGAACCAGCCCTGTCTACTGCGTTTCCTCATACAGACTCTTCCAAATGATAACAAAACCTTGTGCTCAAAGGGGTTGGAAAACCAGGACACTGGGCTTCTGCTCCCACCTCAGCGAAAGGCTTTAGGCAAAGCACAAGCTTTTTTTTGTCCCAATAAGCATCACTTCCACTGCGCTGTCTGGACCAGGAAGCAGAGGGCTTCACTGGCATTACAAAGTGTTCCATCCCCAAGGGGATCCTGGAGGGGACGCCAAGAGAAACAGAAAACCCAGAACTTCCCAGAAAAGCTTCCTGCGACAAGCAAGGAAAGACAGAGAACAGGAAGAAGGGGCCGGGGGTGGGGGCAGCCCATGCAGGAACCCAGGGACTCTCAGCAGAGCAGAAGCCCCAGCACAGGCACACCCACCTTCCAGCAGAGGCACCGCAGTCCGCCCTCACAGGGGATGCCTGTGGACACAGCAGGCAAAGGTCACGCCCCCGCAGAGTCCCAGAACCCCCCAGTCCTCCACCTCGGAGCCAGTCAGCAGGGAGTGGAATGGGCAAGAAGTACTTCTTCAAGGATCATTTTCTGCCAGAAAGATTACTAGGCTAGATGCTAATCCTGTGTGTACCCTCTCTCCGTGACCCCTGTCTGGCATGTTCTTTTGAGGATAACACCTTCTCATCCTTGATATTTCTTCCTCAAGAGCAGCCTTTACCAACCACCGTCTCTTCCCAACCACCATCTCTTCCCAGAGTCAGGTCCCTTGACATAAACAATACTGGTGCCATCACTTCTCCTTCACAACAGCCATCGCAAGTGGGACTGTATAATCTAATCTGTATATTTGCTTAACATCTTTAACCCCTACTACTGGGTAAGCCCCAGAAAGACGAGGACGAAATCTGTCTTACGGTCCCAGTATCTAGCCCGGGACATGGCCCACAGCAGGTATTCCATAAGTATCTGTGGAACAGAAACTAAGCTATGAATAGTAAGTGGTTTGTGCTTTACAGACATTAGTTCACTTAATCCTCGTTACAGCCCTAGTAAGTAGGGAAGATCGGCACCACTGTCCCCATCTTACAGATAAAGAAACTCATCCGTAAAGACAGAGCAGTCAAGGACTCACACACAGGCCTGACTCATAACCACTGCCTCCCCAGGGCCCTGGAAGATGTGTCAGCTCAGCACAGATCCCAGAACCCCTCACGATCTTTAGGGCCTAAATATCACTCCTAAACAGAAAGACAAACTTCTCCTGTCATGAACCTCGCTAAAGCAGCTGTTACTACGGTCTCCCTAGTACCATGAACAGGAGCTAATGCCCCCACCTCAGAATCTGCATGGGAATGAAGGGGGCGACTCGAGCTTTCCTTGCTGATAAAGTCACAAGGGCAGAGCAGTCACAGGAAGCCACCCAGAACACCTTGGGGTATGCTTAAAGACAAGCAAAAGTCTCTACGCTGAAAAGTTAACCAGGCCAGGGAGGGCAAAGTCAAAAACTGCTGGGGTTCAGCTCCTTAAAGTGAAATTCCAGTCTTAAGGCTGGAATTTTACCATTAACCAAAGTTCACTGTTGCCTGAGTTGGCTTTGATCCTAAGCCAGGGAGAGAACCAGGAACCACTCTGCAGCTAAACCAAATTCTACAAGACAGGAAGCTTGCTGAGGCATGAGGAGAGACCTGACCTCGACTCAAGAGGTCTCCCCTCCACCCTCCAGTTACTCTCAGGAAGCAATCAGCATCACTTACAGGCCAATAAGCACCCTAAGGCCTACAGGCATACTAACTGCGGCCGCCACTGCTCCAGGAATTCCCTCCCAGCTCAGGGTAGTCACTGGTTGTTCAGCTCCACAGAATCTGAAGATGGTCCCAGAGGGCAGGCTGGCCCCCCAGAACTGGCCATGGGTGGCCTTGGGCACCTTCCCCTCCATCTTAGTCACAACACTGCTCTAGGAAACCCCTGAAAACAGAGAGTTGCTTCTTACCACTAAAACTGAGTTCACGAAGCTTTTCCAAGGCAATCATGGGCTCATTCAGGACATCCTGGAAATCTGCAATCCTAGGAGGAGGGAGGGGAGGCAAATGAGGAACAACCAAACCCCAAGATGACAGGCTTAGCAACCACTCCTAAAGCCCACAGCTCCCTTACACCACCAGTCTCCAACCTGTTCCTCCCACTCTTTTGGTACATAAAGATGGCAAAGCTCAGGCAAAATCCTGGCCAAAGGCAGTTTTGGAGAACTAGAAATCACTTCTTCCTGTAAGCCCAGGAATGTAGAGATATTCTTGTCTAGAGGTTCTCAAATGAGCACCATGAAATTAGACACATTCTAATATTTCGTGACCTGGCATATACTGGGGCACTTCCTGCTGGCCAGGCCCAAACCACACTGCCGCTATCTGAACTCAAAAAAACCCTAGGAATCAGGAGTAATTTGATCTGTAGACAAGAAGCTGTGTAATCGGCAGCATTCCAAGCTCAAATATATGACCATTAGAAGACCTCTGGGCCTGCCCGCAGGCAAGGACAAAAGGTTTTAAAAACAAGTTCTGGAGGAAAACTGAAGAGTGAACAAAATTAGCCAACGCTGCAGGATTTGGCCTGAGGGGAGAACAAACTGGAGAATCCAGGTTTTCTAGCATTTCTAGTAAGAAAAGGGCACGTGGGGCGGGGAGCATTTGGACACAGGAGGGTACCGAGGCAAAGGGTTAACAAGGGAAAAAGGGACGGGAGGTGGGGGTGGGATCGGGCATCGAGGCCCTGGAAGAGGGAGACACCAGGGGAAGGGATCTGGGGTGCGGGAGAGAGAGACAGAAGGGGCGACACTGAGGGGCAGGAGCGGTGTCCCCGCTCCGTGTCCCCCTGAGGCCCACAGCAAAGAGGTTGGAAAGTGGGCGCCCAAAACCTTCTGCCCGGGGGGGGGGGGGGCACGAGGGGGAGGTCCCGGTTCCTGTCGCATCTGCGCGCCCCCTCCGCAGGTCAGAGGGGGCAACCTGGCCAGGCGTGGCCTGGCTGGTCGGCCCCGGTGGCCCCTTACCGGCTCTTGTGCAGACTCAACATGGTGTTGACTTCCGGATCCCCCCAGCTGCCTGCTCCGCCGCCGCCGCCGCCTCCGCCGCCCCTCAGGGACGCGGGGCGCTGGGCAAAGGCCTCCGACAGGAAACTCAGCCGCAGGCGCGCGCGTTCCGCCCCGCCCCGCCCCGCTCAGCTCACGTGCCACCCCATCTCCCCGCCGCCCTCTGGCGGCCCGGCGGGGTGGGTGGGGCAAGAGGACGCAGGGAACAAGACCCCGCCCCCCGGCCCGCGGACCTAGTGCGCCCAGTTTGTGGACGCGCAGGTGACCGCGCAGACTTTGCGCGCCGGCCGAAGGCTATTCCTTGCCCTTTCCTGGGCCTCAGCTTCCAACTACGTTATTTACCTGTCACCTTGTTCTCTTCCTTTCACGTTTCTCACCTGCAATAAGCGACTGAGTTATTTCAGGGATGTAGCCCTTCCCTGCTAAACTATACAGGCCTCCAGGCTGGTCTTTTCACTGCTGAACCCTCCACGCCTATAGAGGTGACTGCACCGCGCAGATGATTCAGTAAATATTGGATGGAAGAGCAGGACTACAATTCAGTGTTTCCTTGACTTTTGAGTTTCGTGAACATGAGATTTACCATGATATCAGAGCAATGGAAAAGCAAAGCCAAAATTTCAGGATCCTTCCCAAGAGAAAAAAACAGCTGGCAGCCTTACAATGTTTTTTCTCTATACCTGTGTGTACATATGTGCGTACATATGTGCGTAATTGTCCATATATATTTTTTAATAAATTTATTTATTTTTAGGCTGTGTTGGGTCTTTGTTGCTGCACAGGGGCTTTCTCTAGTTGCAGCGAGTGGCGGCTCAGACTTAGTGTGGTGGCCTCTCGTTGCAGAGCAGGGGCTCTAGGTGCACAAGTTTCAGTAGTTGTGGCACATGGCTCAGTAGTTGTGGTTCTCGGGCTCTGGAGCGCAGGCTTGGTAGTTGTGGTGCATGGGCTTAGTTGCTCCAAGCCACGTGGGAATCTTCCCCGCCCAGGGATCCAGCCCGTCCCCTGCATTGACAGGCAGATTCTTACCTACTGCGCCACCAAGGGACGTCCCTGATGCAACTTTTTCACAGAGCAATTTGACAAGAATTAATACCATTTTTTAAAAAAACTTTTTATATTGAAATGTATAGGTTCTCCCCAGTGGTTTCTTTTTTTCTTTTTCTTTTTTTTTCTTTCTTTCTTTTTTTTTTTTTTTTTCCACACCTCTTGGTTTTTGGGATCTTAGTTTACCAACCAAGGATTGAACCTGGGCCCTCAGCAGTGAAAGCGTGGAGTCCTAACCCCTGGACCGCCAGGGAATTCCCCTGTTTCACTTTAATATAATTTTACCAGCTTCCAGGTATAATTGATGTTCTGTAAATAACACATATTTAAAGTGTACATTTTCATAGGTTTAGACACATATATAACTAAAAATAATAAACGCATCCCTTGACCCCAAAAGATTCCTCCTGCCTTTTTGTATCTCCTCCCCTCTTCCTCAGATTAGTTTGCATTTTCTAGAATTGTTGATTTTTTTATCTGACTCCTTTCACTCGGCATAATTATTTTGAGATTTGTGCATGTTGTAGCATGTATTAGCACTTCATTCCTTTTTATTGCTGTAGATTCCATTACTAGATGAATCAACCATAGTTTATCCATTCATCTAGGTTGAGCATTTGGGTTGTTTCCATTTTTTGGCTATTACTCCTAAAGCTGCTATGAACATTCATGTGCAAGTCTTTATATGTACATATACTTTCTTCTTTCTTGGAATGGAATGGCTGGATGAATTTTAAATTTTTAAACTGCTAAACCATTTTCCAAAATGGTTGTATCATTTTACACCCACACCAGAAGTCTATGCAAGTTTCTGTTGTACTACGCCCTCATCAGCACGTAGTGTGGTCAGTCTTTTTATTTTACACATTCTAGTAGATGGGTAGTGGTATCTTGCTGTTGTTCTAATATGCATTTCCTTAAAGACTAATCATGTTGAGCATCTTTTCATGTGTTTGCCATCTATATATCTTCTTTGGGGAAGTTATCTGTTCAAATCTATTTCCCATTTTTAAAATTAATTTATTATTTATTTATTTATTGGCTGTGTTGGGTCTTCATTGCTGCGCACGGGCTTTCTCTAGTTGCAGTGAGCGGGGGCTGCTCTTCATTGCAGTGCACTGGCTCCTCATTGCCCTGGCTTCTCTTGTTGCAGAGCACGGGCTCTAGGCATGTGGGCTTCAGTAGCTGCGGCACACAGCTCAATAATTGTGGTTCATGGGCACTAAAGCGAAGGCTCAAAAGTTGTGGCCCATGGCCTTAGTTGCTCTGCGGCATGTGGGATCTTCCTGGAGCAGGGATCAAACCCGTGTTCCCTGCACTGGCAGGCGGATTCTTAACCACTGCACCACCTAGGAAGCCCTCCCATTGTTTTTCTTTGAATAAATTTATTTATTTATTCATTTATTGGCTGTGTTGGATCTTCACTGTTGTGTGTGGGCTTTCTCTAGTTGTGGCAAGCGAGGGCTACTCTTTGATGTGATACGCGGGCTTCTCATTGCGGTGGCTTCCCGTGTTGTGGAGCATGGGCTCTGGGTGCACAGGCTTCAGTAGTTGTGGTACACAGGCTCAGTAGGTGTGGCTTGCGGGCTTAGTTGCTCCCTGGCATATGGGATCTTCCTGGACCAGGGACGGAACCCGTGTCCCCTGCATTGGCAGACGGATTCTTAACCACAGCGCCCCCAGGGAAGTCCCTATTTCCCATTTTTTATTCAATGGCTTATCTTCTTATTGAAATTGAGTTTTGAGAATTCTTTAGATTTTCTGGATGCAAGTCTTTTTTATTTTTAATGGTGGCAAGATGTACATAACATAAAATTTATCATCCAAAACATTTTTAAGCATACAACTGAGTAGTGTTAAGTACACTCACATTGTTGTGCATCTAATCTCCAGAACTCTTTTCATTTTGCAAAATTGAAACTCTACACCCACTAAACAACTCCCCATTCTCCCTCCCCCAGCCTCTAGCAACCTTCATTCTACTTTCTGTCCCTATGAATTTGACTACTCTAGGTAACTCACATAAATGAGATAATACAGTATTTATCTATTTCTGTGACTGGCTTATTTCATTTAGTATAATGTCCTCAAGGTTCATCCAAGTTTCAGCATGAGTCAGAATTTCCTTCTTTTTTAAGGCTGAATAATAGCTCATGTTTTGTTTATCCATTCATCCATGAATGGACACTTGGGTTGCTTCTACTTTTTGGGCTATTGCAAATAATGCTGCTATGAACGTGGGTGTACAAATATCTCTTCAAGACCCTGTTTTCAATACCCTGGGGTATATACCCAGAAGGTAAATTGCTGAACCATATGTAATCCTATTCTTAATTTTTTGAGAAGCTGCCATACTGTTTTCCATAGTGGCTGTACCCATTTACATTTTCACCAATAGTGCACAACTGTTTCGGTTTCTCCACACTGTAACCAACACTTGTTATTTTCTATTTTTATGATCATAGCCATCTTAATGTGTTTGGTACATCTTTTTAAAATATGTGGGGACTTCCCTGGTGGTCCAGTGCTTAAGACTTCACCTTCCAATGCAGGGGGTGGGGGTTTGATCCCTGGTCAGGGAGCTGAAATCCCACAAACCTGCCGGCCAAAAAACCCAAACAAAACAGAAGCAACATTGTAACAAATTCAATAAAGACCTTAAAAAAATAAAATAAAATATGTGATTTGCAGATATTTTCTTGTGGTTTGTGGTTTACCTTTATATACTCTTAACAGTGTTTTTTTCAAAGAGCGTTAGTTCCTAATTTTGATAAAGACCGTACTACCTTTGATATCATGTCCCTCAAACGTGTACATACTCTGATATCACAAAGATTTTCTCCTACACATTTTTTAATTAATTAATTAATTAATTAATTAAATTGGCTGTGTTGGGTCTTCATTGCTGCACACAGGATTTCTCTAGTTGCAGCAAGCGGGGGCTACTCTTCGTTGTGGTATGCGGGCTCCTCATTGTGGTGGCCTCTCTTGTTTTGGAGCGCGGGCTCTAGGTGCATGGGTTTCAGTAATTGTGGTACATGGGGTCAATAGTTGTGGCTCAGGGGCTTTAGAGCGCAGGCTCGATAGTTGTGGTGCACGGGCCTAGTTGCTCTGCAGCATGTGGTATCTTCCTGGGGCAGGGATCAAACTCGTGTCCCCTGCATTTACAGGTGGAATCTTAACCACTGCGCCACCTAGGAAGTCCCTCTCCTACACGTTTTATGATTTAGGTTCTCCATTTAGATCTGAGATCCATTTTTAAATGTTTAAGATCCATTTTGAGTTAATTTTTATAAATAGTGTGAGGTATGTAACAAAGTTCACTTATTTTCATATGAATATCTAATTGTCCCAGCACCATTTGTTGTTGTTGTTGGTTTTTTTTTTTTTTTTCCAAGTACTGAGGCTCTAGGTAGTTTATTATTGTTACAAAAAGTGGCTTCCAGTCAGTTGAAGAGATGCGCACAGCTACTATGGCTCTTTTCTTTGTCTTCTTCCTGGCAGAAGTGGGTGGAGCGTGGAGTTATGCCTAGCAAAGTACCTTCCTTCGAATCTGCTCCTTGTCCAGTGTTGTTGTTGTTTTAAAAAACATCCATTAAAAAAAATTTTTTTTCTTATTTATTTTGGTTGCGCTGGAGCTTTGTTGTGGCATGCGGGATCTTCAGTGTGGCATGAGGGATCTTTAGCTGTGGCATGTGGACTTCTTGGTTGTGGCATGTGAATGCTTAGTTGAGCATGCACACGGGATCTAGTTCCCCGACCAGGGATCGTACCCGGGCCCCCTGCTTTAGGAGTATGGAGTCTTACCCACTGGACAACATGCGAAGTCCCCCCAGCACCATTTGTTGAAAAGGTTATCCTTTCTCCAACTGAATTGCCTTTGCAACTTTGGCAAAATCAATCATAAACGTGCAGGGTCTGTTTCTGGACTCTCTGTTGCACGACGCTAATCTCCTTGTCTATACTTTTGGCCTCACAACACTGTTTAAGTAGCTCTGTAAGCCTTGAAGTGCCATATACTGTAGCTCTATAATGTCTTAAAGTTAATTAGTGTAAGTCCATCCCTGGTAGCACAGTGGTTAAGAATGCTGCCTGCCAATGCAGGGGACACGGGTTCCATCCCTGGTCTGGGAAGATCCCATGTGACACAGAGCAACTAAGCCTGTGTGCCACAACTACTGAGCCTGCACTCTAGAACCCGAGTGTGGCAACTACTGAAGCATGCACACACGGAGAACCTGTGCTCCGCAACGAGAAGCCACCATAATGAGAAGCCAGCTCACCCAGCGAAAAGTAGCCTGCCCTCTCTGCAACTAGAGAAAGCCCGCGAGCAGCAATGAAGACCTAACGCAGCCAATTAATTAACATTTTAGAAAAGCTTTAACAAAAAAGTAGTGTAAGTCCATCAGTTCTGTTCCTTTTTAAAGGCAATTTTGGCTTTTGCTCTGGATAATTCACATTGTATATAAACTTCAGAATCAACTTGTCAATTTCTAGGAAACAAAATTTGCTGGGATTTTGGTTGGCACTGCTTTGAGACTACAGATCAACTTGGAAAGAACTGATATCCTAACATTATTGAATCATCTGGTCCATGAACGTAACACATGGCTCCGCTTATTTAGGTTTTTAATCTCTCAGGTGTGTTTTGTAGTTTTCAGTGTACAGGCCTTACGCATAATTGGTCAGATTTATTCCTAACTCATATTTTTTGATGCTACCGTAAATGGTATTTTTTAAAATTTCAGTTTCTAACTATTTATTACTGGAATACAGAAACAAAATTGCCTTTTGTTTTCATTATTATTTATAATGATAAATTAATTTATAATACATTATTATTTATTTTGAATTGCTTTTCTTGGTCTCCTGTCATGAAATCTTGCTAAACTCAATCATTAGTTTGGGAAGCTTTTTTGTAGATTCCACAGAACTTTGTTCTACACAGACTATTGTATTAGTTTCCTATTACTTTTGTAACAAATTGCCACAAACTCTGTGGCAGTTTATTCTGTTAAGAATTCAATTTATTGTGTATTTATTCTGTTGAAAATTCTGTTAAAATTTTTGCATCTATATTCCCAAGGGATGTTGGCCTGTAGTTTTATATCCTTGTCATGTCTTTGCCTGTCTTTGGTATCAGAGTAATGATGGCCTCATAAAATAAGTAGGAACGTCTTCCCTACTCTTCAGTTTTATGGAAGTTGTGTAGAATTGGTATTACTTGGTATTATTTACCCCTTAAATGTCTGGTAGAATTTATGAGCAATATTTTTTTCTGTCAACCAAATTCCACCAATAAGAAAACTGTGCAATTACTGGAATACAATGCAACCATTCAAAAGAATTAAACAGCAATAATATGATCTGACATAAAAGGTGATAAAAATATGTCACAGAACAATTTGTATAGCATGATCGTATTTATATTGTTAAATCCATCCTGCATTGAATTTACATATACACATGTATATAAATGCATTTTAACACCTTTATTGGGATATAATTCACACACATTTAGAGCATGCACTTAAAGTGAGTAATTCACTGTTTTTCAGAATATCCACAGAACTGTACATATCCAACTATCAACCATCAACCATGCAATGATCATCACCATCTAATTTTAGACCATTTCATCACCCCAAAAAGAAACCCTATACCCATTAGCAGTAATTCCTAGTTCCCCCATGCCCTCAGCCCTAGGAAACCACTAATCTACTTCCTGTCTCTATAGATTTGTGTATTCTGGACATAAGAATATAATCGTAAGTGTATCATCTTTTGTGACTTGTATCTTTCATTTCCCATAATGTTTTCAAGTTCCATGCATATTGTAGCATGTACCAGTACTTCATTCTTTTTTCTTGCCAAATGACATTCTATTGTATGACTGTATTATTCCATATCATATTCATTCATCAGTTGATGGACATTTGGGTTATTTCTACTTCTTGACTATTATGAATAATGGTGCTATGAAAATTTTCTTTCGGGTATATACTTAGGAGTGGAATTGCTAGGTCATATGGTAGCTCTATGTTTAACTGTTTTGAGGAACTGCCAAACTGTTTTCCAAAGCTGTTGCACCATTTTCAATTCCCAGCAGCAATGCAGGAAGGTTCCCATTTCTCCACATCCTGGCCAGGCCAATACTTGTTATTGCCTATCTCTTTGATCATATCTATCCTAGGATATGAAACTGTATCTCTTTGAGAGTTTTTTTTTTAATTTATTTTATTTATTTATTGGCTGTGTTGGGTCTCCGTTGTTGCTGGCGTGGGCTTTCTCTAGTTGCAGGCTTTCTCTAGTTACGTGGAGTGGGAGATGCTCTTCATTGCAGTGCACGGGTTTCTCATTGTGGTGGCTTCTCTTGTTGTGGATCACGGGCTTCTAGGCGCTCAGGCTTCAGTAGTTGCAGCAGGTGGGCTCAGCAGTTGTGGCTCTCGGGCTCTAGAACGCAGGCTCAGCAGCCGCAGCACATGGGCCTAGTTGCTCCACGGCATGTAGGATCCTCCCTAGGGCTTGAACCCATGTCCCCTGCATTGGCAGACCAATTCTTAACCACTGCGTCACCAGGGAAGTCCATCGCTTTGAGGTTTTGATTTGCATTTCCCTGATGACTAATGATGTTGAGTATCTTTTCATGTGCTTCTTGGCCATTTGCATATCTTCTCTGGAGAAATGTCTATTCAAGTCTTTTGCCTATTTTACATTGGGTTACTTGCCTTTTTACTATTTCATCATAAATTCTTAACATATTCTGAATTACTAGTTCTTTACAAGGTATGTGATTTGCAAATATCTTTTCCCATGCTGAGTTGTGTTTTCACTTTCTTGATGGTGCCCTTTGAAGCACAAAAGTTTTTAATTTTGATAAAATCCAGTTTGTCTATTTTTTCTCTTGTGCTTATGCTTTTGGTGTCATATCTAAGAAACCACTGCCTAACTCTAAATCACAAAGACTTACACCTTTATATTCTAAGAGTTTTATAGTTTTAGCTCTTACATATGCATGCATATCTTTAAAGGACTAAGGGGATACTCACCAAACTGTTAAAGAGTGGTACCCTCTGGGGAAGGGAATGAAATTGTTGTTGGGGTAGGGTTTCAATGGGGCTTTTCCTTTTTCGCACAATATATTTCTGTATTGTTTAGATTTTTTATTTTAACAAGGACATCTTATTTTGATAATTCACAATCAAAAGACTTTCTAAAGGATTCAAAATTGTACAAACATACTTATAAATGGTCAAAGACTAAAAGATACTGTGCAGAAGAAAACATCCACAAAACTAATTATTGGGGGGGGGGGGTGCAGGGTCGTGTCAAGAAAGTAGCATCTAAACTGAGACCAGAAGGAGGAGGAATGTGTACTGGATAGTGATGGAAGCAAGAAAAGTATTTTTAGTAGGGAAGAAATCATTTGAGCCTATGGAAGCGAAGAGGATCATTAAAAGAACCAAAAACGTTTTAAACTATCTGGATGGGGAATGAAAAGCTGCGGGGGAGGGGGGGGAGTAAGGGGAGAGCGTGGAGAGAGACAGGGGGACAGAACATCCTTGTCGTCTACGTTAAGGGTTATAAGCAGAGGAGTGCCCTGATCAGATTTACTGGTTTTGGAAAATTCACTGTGGAACTGTGGAGAGAATGAGGGGAGGGAGCAGGGAGTTCCATTAGGAGGCTGTTGCAGAAATCCAGAAGAGAAATGATGGTGCACAGAGTCGGGCACTGCTGGAGGAGGAGGGGAGAGGCTGAGAGATCCTTAGGACTTGGCGACTGGACGAGGAGCTGAGGAAAACGCAGGGGCCAAGGCCGGCTCCCCATTTCCCAGGTGACAGCCGAGTTGCCTGGAGGGCGCATTCACTGGCTGGAGAAGTAGCAGCGCGTTTGGGGGGAAGATGGTGACCGCTTTTGGACGCGTGGGTGTGAGCTACCTGCGGAGAAGCCAGGCGGAGATGTTCAATAAGGCGCTGGAGGTAGGGGCTGGCGCTGGAGGCACGTCGGTGCTGACGAGGAAGGTGGAGTCGGTCCGCCCTTAACCATTCCCTGGGCGCCGGGGAACCGCAGGCCCGAGCGGGCCCGGAAGCCGGTGTCACCGAGCGGGACTCCTCCAGCCTCCCCAGCCCAGAGAGAGCCCGTGAGAAGCACGCTAAGGACCGGAGTGGGGACCCACCGCCCCCTCCTGCACCCGCAGACCCGGCCGGCGCCGAGGAGAAGAGGCTCCGCGGGTCCCCGGAACCTTCGGCCGCTGCCGCCCGCGTTCGCCGCGGGACCCGTCAGGGGAAGCCGTTCGCTGTTGCTAAGGGGCGGCCCCGGAAGTGACGCGCCGCGGGTTTGTTGACAGCGGAGGCGGCGGCGGCTGCAGGCTCCGAGCCATAGGAGCCGGATCGGGGGAGGGGCCGGGCCCCGGAGCCAGCACCCGGCGGCCCTCAGCCCCGCCCGCAGTCTTAAGGGCAAGGTAAAGGCCACGGGGTCCCCTCGGCGCGACCCTCATCCCGCCCGGAGCTCTGGTCCCTGGGATCCCAAGCTCCGCCCCGTCGACCCCCGTCTTCCCCAGACCCCGGCCCTAGCCTGACGAGATCCCCTGCCTCCCCAGGAGCTCTGGCTTGGGATTCTCCTGGGCCACATCCTCCGCTCCTCCTCGCCGAGGAAGCACCCCGTCCGTTCCCGGGGCCAAGGGATGTATCTGCGTCCTCCCCCTTTCTTCTCCTGCCTCGGTGCCGCACCATCGCCGCTGCAACCATTTGCAAAGGTCCATCTCGGCCGGTGGTGGGAGGACTCCTCTCTCTACTCCTGCTGCCAGGTCTGAGAAACATGCCTTTAAAAGTGAGCACCCTTCCTCCAGAAAGAAAATGACGCCCTGTCGCATGCCCCTACAAAATGGGGGTAGATGCAGAGCTGCAAAAGCCAGCCTCTGCCCCTCCTACCTGTTGGATGAGCTTAAGTTCCCCCAAAGCCGTGCTCAGGGATGACAAGGTGTGGGGAAATCCAACAGGGTGGGAAAGGGAGGGGGTGGGATTGCAAACCTAAGGGCCAAGGGAGCTGGATAGGTGAGTTGAAAGTGAAACCGACTGCTGGCTACTATCGCTCTGTGGGTGGAACTTGACTTGGCTGCTTTTTGGCCCAAGGAGTCCAAGATTTCCAGTCTTTGTGCCTGTCAGCGCATTTGATTTTTAAATCAGAGGGGCAATGCCTGATGCCTCCATGGAAAAATCACTGCATATGATCTTTCCCACAGAATGTTTCTCTTCAGGGTTCAAACTGGTTAGAATGAGCATTAAGGACAGCTTTGAAAAGGGTCTTAGGAGACTGTACTTAGAGCAGGACGTGGTTGCCAGTGGTGAGGGGGCTCTCTCTGTTTCAGATCACTTGTGCATTCAGCAAATCGGAAATATATGTAAGGTGAAGAAAAATATATGTAGGGCAGAGAAGAAGAACAGGAAGGGCTGTGGTAAGGGCCAGAGAGTGGGGTTGCCCTTTTTTATAGAGGGTGATCAGAGAAGGGCTCTAATAAGGTGATATCTGAGCAGGGACCTGAAGGGAGTGAGGGAGTAAGCCATGCAGCAAGTGCAAAGGTCCTGAGGTAGTATATCTGATGGTTTTAAAAAACAGCAAGAGGACATTAGGGCTGGAGCAGAGTGAAGGAGGGGAAGAGTGGTTGACAAGGAGGGTAGAGAAGAGTAGGGACCAGATAATGGTGGGGAGGATACCAGGGGCTGTTCATGTGATGCAGGGTCACAGAGTGTCTATCAGGGCACCCTTTCAGAACTGTACTAATTTGAAGTGTCTGGTGGTCAGAGAAAGTATAGATTTGTTCTAGATGACAAATGGCCATTGTGCTCTGGCCTGGTATTGTAAGTACTCTTTCTCCATCTTTATAATGACCATTGATGGAATCAATTTTGAAAGGACAGCCATAGAGCACCATAGTTAAATCTGGTCACGCCACCTGCTTTCTGATTGTGAGAACTTGGGCGAGAGACCTTTTCCCACCTCAGTGTCCTCATCTGTAAAATAGGGTTGTTGGGCTAAATGAGAGGTCATGCACGGACGTGCTTAGTGCACTATTTGGCACATATTAAGTCCTCAGGACGTTGCAGGTGTGCTGATGGCAGTGACGATGGTGAGGAAATGTTTGCATGTGTCTACCTCAAATGCTTTCTTTTTAGCACCAGCTGGTGATGTCACCAGCTCTTGGCTGCCTCCCTGAACTAGTAGAATGTTGCAGAACAGTGGGGGAGACAAGGTGGAACCGGCTGTCACCCCTCAATGGGAACAGTGGTTGCACGTCACTGTCATGGTAGGTTGGTCCTGGCTTTTTTGACGCCAGCGGAAGGTTATGGGGGCTTTTTTTTTTTTTAAAGGGCCCAGAAAATCCCCATTCTGCCACATAATATAGGCTAAATGATGGTGTTGAAATAAATATGACATGGAGATGGGTTGGGAGGGGCAGTATATGTTGGCCCTGTTCATGTGGTTGGGGTGTGTGTGGCTGATTTGCTGATGGAGCCCGTTGATCCTAGACGTGCCCAGCAGAGGCTGAGATTTTGCAGCCTGCCTTATAGGGAATGGAACAATGGTTGCTCTCTCTCCTCAACCCCCAAGCCTGGACTGTGTCATCAGGCCTGGGTCATAAGCTGAGCAGGGCAGCTGGGCCAGAAGATTTGAAAATGAAAAGTCAGAGCACACCAACGCTGAGAGCCAGGGTGCTGGAGCCGGTTGTTGCGGGTAGAACCTCGGGCTAGTCATCTGGGGAGCTGGGTTCAAGCCCGGCTCTGCTGCTGGTTCACTGTGTAAACTTGGGCAAGTCCTATCCCTTCTCTGGGCCTCAGTTTTCCTATCTCTACACTAACTGAAGGCTCCCGGGACGATGAGATGAGACACAGGCTTTGAAAGAATTCGGTGCATTCTAAAGCCCTCTATAAAGTAAAAACACTTCTTATTATCATCAGCACCACCAGGATTCTGCAGACTTATTTTTGGGCAGAGGCCTTCAGTACCTCAGCTCTTCTTGACTCCTGAAGTGCGAGTTCAGAGACCCCTGGGGGATCATTCACTTTGGGACCAACATCCTATAACTGGTTCAATCACTGAAGCTGATTTTCCAGCTTCAGAAATGAGCAGAATGATCTCTCCAAGCATTAGTCTTAGGAAATCACTCCATAATTAGTGGTTAGAACCTTCTTGCTATTATTTCATGGCATCTTCTCAGCAACCCCATGTGGTAGGTGCTGTTGGCAACCCATTGACAGATAAGGACCCTGGTGGATATTGAGGCTGGAAAATATTGCCTGGGGACCTCATGGAGCTGAGGCTCCTTCACCTGCAGCCAACCAGTCACATGCTTACTGGGTCATGGAAACCCCATGGGCCACACTGGGTCTTGTCCTCAGGAGGCTTCTAGTCCTGTGATCAAAAAATGATATATGCCCGTAGGACAGTTCCCAGTGATGTCTGGCCATCTGTGCTTATTGCCCAAGGACACTCCAGGTTGTAAGGAGGCGAAGGCTCATGCCGTAGAAGGGAGAGCTGAGGCTGGGAGAAACAGTTCCTGCCCGTAGCATAATGGTGGCGAGAGCCAGGCACTTACTGGGGGACTTGGGCACATCATTGCACACCTTTGAACCACAGTTTCTTCATCTGGAAAACAAAATAATGTGTCCTTATAGATTATTTGTGGCTTCAATGAAACTATGCATGGAAAGCTCAAAATTCTGGGTCTCAAACTAATGAATACGTGTATACATATTGATATGTACATATAGACCCATGTACATATACCTAGTCCGTGGCCAGTTACATCACCACTGAGTCTCAGCTGCCTCATCTGTAAGTTGTGGATTATAACTCCTGCCTCGTGTAGTTGTTGGGAGAATTAAGTGAGTTAGTGCATGTGGAGTACTTAGCGGAGTCCTTGGAATACGGTGCTCAGTGCAGTCTTTGTTGGATTGGAAGCCTGGAAGCCACGTATCCGTAAGGCCCCTCTGCCTCCGTGCCACCAGGAAGGGGGGGTGTGCATTCCCCTCTCATTCCGTTTCCACATCTTCCTAATGTAACCCCCCCTGCAGATTATTCTCTGCAGGCTGTCGACCTCCTGGGATGCCCTCAAATCCTCACCTGCACCCCTGCCCCCAGGGGACCCCTTGCACTTGCCCTGACTCCCTTCACATCAGCCTCCCACCCCCATTACTGGCCTGTGATCTGCTCCCTCCTGGAAAGCTTCCAGCCTCTGTAAATAGGATATTTGTCTGGGCTTTTCCCCCAGCTCCTGGGTTAATATTTCACAGGGTGGGTGCCGCTCCAAGGCTCAGAGCTTTTGGCTCCCCAGCCTCTCTGTCGGTTGGGTGTCAGGACACTGGTGGGGTCCCATGCTTCCTCCTTTGGACCTAGGATTCTCTTCCCCCTCCATTGGATGGACAGAAGACTGGATGGTTTGGTGAGAGCATGGGTTTGGTTTAGGTTTGGATTGCGTCCCACTCTTGTTAGTTGTGTGATTTTAGACAAGCCTCAGTGTCTTCATCAGAAAATGGGGTAACAATCTCTACCTCGCGTTTTTTTCGTGTGGTAACTCAGGTAAGAGCAAACCTTTATTCTGTTATGTGCCAGGCACAGGCTGGGCCCCGAGGATCCAGGAGTGCGGAAGCAGAAAGTGTTCCTGTGCTGGAGCTCATGGGCTGGGGGAGGGGTCGGTAGACAAATTGTTAAACAAGTGATGAATTAGCCGCAAGCACAGGATCCTAGCGACTGTCATCTGTTGGTTAAGTTAGAGACCAAATGAAATAAAGCCCATAAGGAGCTCAGACAGGAAGCAGCCAACTTGGAGATGGCCGCTGCTGTTCACTCCCCACTGCCCCCACCCACCAGGATGTCATAGGTCATGGTGGATCCATGCAAGAGATGGGATGGAGACGGACACAGGGTTTTTCTTACTGTGTGCTGTTCTGTCATCATCGGAGTTCCTTCTGTCTCCGGTTGCCAGAATCCCAGATGGCTGGTGCCTGTCACAAGAGTGAGGAGTCCTAGGGGCTGGGCATGGGGTGGGTAGAGATGGCCACCTCTGCCCAGTGCCGGGCTGCAGCTGGAAGGGGCCCAAGTGGCAGGGCGATGTGGCCCCCAGGCCTCTCAGCCTCGGTGCTGAGATGGACGGCTCCCTCCTCCTCCAGTTCACCCTACCCCCGGCCCCCCCCCCCATGCCCGGGGTCAGCACTGCCCAAAGATGGCTAGCAGATTCATGCCATCTGCCCTGGTTACCTTTTGAAGGCTTTTGGTGATCCTGGTGGCTGACAAGGTGGTGTGTCTCCCACCTGGGGAGCAGGGCAGGGCAGAGCGGCTACCTGGGTGACTGGGCTCATCTCATCCTGCAAAAAGGACAAAGACCCTGATGGCTGGCTCTCTCATCCAGAGTGGTGAGGGTTCCACTGGGGCCACTGGGTGCCCAGCACTGTCCTGGGCACGGTGGGTGGGAGGATCTGAGAGTGTGCCTTGCCTGCCGGGTTCCCTGCACGTGCTACAACCCTGCAACGTGTCAGGCCCACGTGGGGTGAGCAGCCCTTTGTTCAGCCAGTAGTCGTGGTATTGGGCTCGTGGTGCCAGTGTCCCACACCCTCTGCCCTTTCAGCCTGTGAGCATCTTATCCTTCTTCCTGGGACGCCTTTCCCTTCTCTCCCCGCCACCCGAGTGAACTATGACTCATCTTTTGAATCGCTGCTGAAATGTCACTTCCAAGGACGCCTGCCCAGACTCCCCAGTCCAGGGCAGGTCCCCTGGCACAGGCACCCAGAAGCCCAGGTCCCACCCTGTCCTTCAGAGCACTGGGCCCAGTAACGTGGCGTGGGTTTGTGTGCTTCTTCGGTGGATGTCTGTCTCCCTCCAGAGCCAGTGTGCTCCATGAGGACGTGGACCTTGACTGGTTTCGCTCACCCTTGGACCCACAGTGCTCAGTAGACAGTAACCCTGGGCTGAGTACAGGGATGATGCCAGAGGAGACAGCCCGGTTCCTGCCCTTGTGCAGCTGGCCATCTGGCCAGGAAGCCAGATAATTAAAGCAGCATCAATCCAAAATGTTAGTTGTTATGGTAGGGCCTGTGGGGGCACACAGCAAGAGCACCCTGGCCAGTCAGGGAAGACTTCCCGGAGGAAGTGACACTTAGGCCTGAGGGTGCATAGACAACAGCTGAGCAAAGAGGAGAGTTCAAAGGTCATGTAGGCTGGAGTGGTTGGGAGATGCTTCCTGGAGGAGGGACATACTGCCAACCCCAACCCCCCCCCGTTTGTGGGGGCTGGGAGCAGTATGTAGAGTAGAAAGTAGATGACCGAAGGTCTGAAGGTGACCTTGTGCCTCTGGCCTATTGCCAGTACAACGAAGGAGGCCAGTTCAGCTGGAGTAGGGAATCAGCGGGCAGTGAGTAGGCCGCAGAGCTGGTTCCACTTCTGGAGGCCCTGAGTGACTGCTTGAAGGGATTGGACTTGCGGTTTCCAGCAGGGCGCGTCTCCCTGCCAGTGGTGCTCCCTCTGGGTCCACTTTTGTAGGCAAGAGGCTGCTGCCCTCTCGAAGATCTGAAAGTGAGTGCAAGCAGGGGAAGGCCAGGCCCGGAGTCCAGGCAGCCTGTTTATTGTGCTCTTCCTCGAGGGCTTCATGGCACCAGTGGGACAGTTGGCACAATGGGCCTCGTGGCAGGAGACCCAGGCCTGGGGAAAAGGGCCTGGAGCTGGGCAGAGAGAGACCTTGCTCTAGGGCCCAGGGCAGGTGAGGTAGGAGAAGGGGATGATGGTGATGGTGATGAAAGCTGCCTTTTCATGAGCAGTTACTATGTGCCAGGCACCATGCTAAGCCCTTTCTATATTGTTCCGTGTCATCTGCACACAGTGTTCTCTATTTTAGAGAAGAAACTGAGGTGCAGAGAGGTGAAGACACTTGCCCAAGTTCACCGGCTCTTAAGCATCAGGGCTGAGACTTGGAGCTGGGTTGGCCTGGCTCCAGAGCTCTTAGCGCACGGTCACCAGTGAGTGGTGCTGCCAGAACTTAGAACTGGCCACTGCAAAGGGCACAGTGTTCTGTGGCCGCCCACTCAGTTTCCTGAGCAGCCTGGAAGGCTCACATGTGGACCCAGAGGCTCCAAGAAGCCAGGGGCAATGCTGGGCCCTAAACTCCTACAGAACCCTCCAAGAGATGACGTTCCCATTCCCAGTTTGGACAGAGTAGCCCCTGTCTCTGAGCTTGAGTTTCCTCATCTGTAAGGTGGGCTCATAACCACCATTTGTTGTGCACTGAGTCGTGTCAAGCCTGAGACGAGGCATTTTCCCAGCATCCCTGTGAAGTGGGGATTATTGTCCCCATTTTCCAGATGAGGAAACTGAGGCCCAGAGAGGTTAAGTAATATGCCAGTGAATTGTGGAACTGGACTGAAACATAGATCTGTCTAACCACAGAGCCTTCACTTAAACGAAAAAAATGCAACAGCTATTGAAGGATAATAGAGACAAGGAAAGGCCCACAAAGCATGAGTAGACAGTTTAATGAATTTCCACAGTTGTACACACCTGTCCCAGCCCTCCCAGAGGCCTCCGGCCACTTTCTAATCACTGCCTCCGTGCAAAGGTAATCACCTGACTTCTAACACCATAGATTCATTTTGCCTATTTTTTCCCCTTTCTGATGTCGACTGTCATAGGAAAATGGTCTGGAACTCATTCCTGACTGTCCTCGGGTCTATAAATAGTGGATCGTTTTCTGTCTTGTTCATTCAACTTGAATGGGAAGGTTCAGTTTTCATTCTCTCTTAGCTGCTTATTGTAGCTGAAGATGCACAGTCAGTAAAAATATCACTTAGCTGAACCCTGACTCCCTTTTAAACGTGGACCTCTTTTGGTGTCCAGGCCATTTTCTTAACTTTTTGTTGAATTGCAATATACATTTTTAAAAGTGCACACGTCATAATATACAGCTCCCTGAATATTCACAAAGTGCACACGCCTGTATGCCCAGCACTCAGATAAGGGACTAGAAGCTTCTCAGCTCTGAGCCAAACCCCCAAAGTAACCACAGTCCTGACTTCTGCCACCACTGATTAGATTTTCCTTTTTTTTTTTCTAATTAAAAACAATTTTTTTTTTTTTTTTTTTGGCCATGCCACCTGGCATGTGGGATCTTAGGTCCCTGACCATGGATGGAACCCGTGCCCCCTGCAGTGGAAGTGCAGAGTCCTAACCACTGGACCACCAGGGAAGTCCCAGCTTTTCCTGTTTTATAACTTAAGGGAGTAAAACATAAATGGATTCATTCTGTATATGAGTATACACTCTTTCACGCCTGGCTCCTTTCCCTAAACGTTGTGAGGTTCGTCCAAGCTGCTGTGAAGTGGTGCATTCTCATTGCTGTGTAGTGTTCCATTGGTGAGCAGACTGTAATATTCATTCTCTTGTCAGTGGACATTCAGGTTCTGTTCTATTAGGAATAGCGCTGCTATGTCTTTTTTTTTAAATATAAATTTATTTATTTATTTATTTATTGGCTGCATTGGGTCTGTTGCTGTGCATGGGCTTTCTTTAGTTGTGGCGAGTGGGGGCTACTCTTTGGTGCGTGGGCTTCTCAGTGCGGCGGCTTCTCTTGTTGCAGAGCACGGACTCTAGGTGCGTGGGCATCAGTAGTTGTGGCACACGGGCTCAACAGTTGTGGCTCTCGGGCTTTGTTGCTCCTTGGCATATGGGATCTTCCCGGACCAGGGATTGAACCCATGTCATCTGCACTGGCAGGTAAATTCTTAACCACTGCGTCACCAGGAAAGTCCCTCTGTGTCTCTTTGTGACCATTTATATGCACTGCTGGGAGTGGAGCTGCTGAACATTGAACATATGTGTTTGTTCAGCTTTAGTGGATAGTGTCACACAGTATTCCAGTTACACTCCCAGTTCACACCCGTCACCAGCAGTGTGGGTGACTCCCCTTGTTCCATGGCTTCACTGTAACACAGGCTCTGTGTTGCCTGTATTATTGTTTCCAGTGAGCCGTTCTGGTGGGTGCAAAGTGGTGTCTCATTGTGGTTTTCCTTTCCTTTATGTTTCTTGTCCCATTTCCTTATCCTTTATGAAATGCCTGTTCAAGTCCTTTGTCTGTTTTTTAATTGGATGCTATGTCCTGATCTGTAGAAGTTGTTTATATATTCTGAATACAAGTCTGGTTGGATATGTTATTGGAAACATCTTCTAGTTTGTGGCTTGCCTTTTCTCTCTCTTAATGGTACCTTTTGAGGAAAGAATCTAAAATTTTGAGGCAGTCCAATTTATCAGTTTCCCTATGTTTTTGTGACCTATTTAAGAAACTATTGCCTACTCTAAAATCATAAAAATATACTCCTATGCTTTATTCTAGAAATCTACTGGTTTACCTTTCACATACAAGTCTGTGGTCCATCTCAAATTAATTTTTGTGTATGTATGAATGAAGGTTCTTCACTTCAGTGCATATCAGTTTATCATTTTTACCTACAAGTCCTACTTAAGAAAGCTCTACCTACTTCAAGGTCATGAAAATACTAGGAGACTTCACTTTTTTTTTTATTTTTGGCTGCGCTTTGCAGCTTGCGAGATCTTAGTTCCCCAACCAGGGATTGAACCTGGGCCCTGAGCAGTGAAAACATGGAATCCTAACCACTGGACTGCCAGGGAATTCCCCACTTTTTTTTTTCACTGAGGTATGGTTGATGTACAATATTATGTGTTACAGGTATGCAACATACTGCTTCACAATTTTTAAAGGTTAGACTCCATTTATAGTTACTATAAAATAGTGGCTATATTCCCTGTGCTGTATGATACACCCTTAGAGACTATTTATTTTGTACACGGGAGCTTCTACCTCTTCCTCCCTCACCCTACCCTGCCCCTCCTCCTTCCCTCTCTCCGCTGGTAACCACCAGTGTGCTCTCTGTGTCTGTGAGTCTGTTTCTTTTTTGTTATGTTCGCTAGTTTGTTTTATTTTTTTAGATTCCACATGAGTGATATCGTACAAACAGTATTTGTGTTTTTCTGCCTGACGAGACCTTACTTTTTTAATAATAGTTTTATTGAGCCGTAATTCCTGTGCCTTACAGTTCATCTACTTGAAGTTGATAATTCAGTGGGTTTTGGATATATTCATAGAGTTGTGCCACCATCACCACAGTCAATTTTAGAATATTTTCTTCACCCCGAAAAGAAACCCACAGCCATTAGCAGTCCCACCCCACCCCACCCCAACCTCCCAGCCCCTGGCAACCACTAATCTACTTCTGTCTCTGTAGGTTTGCCTGTTCTGGCTCAACATGTCATACAAATGGAATCATACAATATGTGGCCTTTTGTGACTGGTTTCTTTCACTTAGCGTAACATTTTCAAGGTGCAGTGTTGTAGCGTGTGTCAGTACTTCATTCCTGTTATTGCTGAATAAGATTCCATTGCCTGGATACACCCTGTTTTTGTCTATCCGTGCATCAGTCGATTGGCATTTGAGGTGTTTCCATTTTTGGCTGTTATGGATAATACCATTATGTACCACTTTTTTTTTAAGGTACATCTTTTTTTTTTTAACTATTTATTTATTTATTTGGCTGCACCGGGTCTTAGTTGAGGCACGCAGGATCTTTGTTGCGGCATGCAGGATCTTTACTTGCAGCACGTGAGATCTTTTCGTTGTGGCATGTGGGATCTAGTTCCCTGACCAGGGATCGAACCCAGGCCCTCTGCATTGGGAGTGCGGAGTCTTAACACTGGACTACCAGGGAAGTCCCAATACCACTATGTACAACTTTTATTTTTTTAATTGGCTGTGTTGGGTCTTTGTTGCTGCACGCACGCGTTCTCTAGTTGCGGCGAGCAGGGGCTGCTCTTCGTTGCGGTGCGCGGGCTCCTCATTGCGGTGCACGGGCTCCTCATTGCGGTGCGTGGGCTCCTCGTTGCCGTGGCTTCTCTTGTTTCGGAGCACGGGCTCTAGGCACGTGGGCTTCAGTAGTTGTGACACGTGGGCTCAGTAGTTGTGGAGCACGGACTTAGTTGCTCCGCGGCATGTGGGATCTTCCCGGAGCAGGGCTCGAACCTGTGTCCCCTGCATTGGCAGGCAGGTTCTTAACCACTGCGCCACCAGGGAGGTCCCCACTATGTACAACTTTTATGTGGATGTATATTTTCATTTCTCTCGGGAGGAGCCTTCATTCTTAATCATATACAGTGAGATTCGGTGATGACGCGTCTGTAAAGCCCTGGCACACTAAGTGTTCAAACAGTGACAGCTGTATACAGGTTAAGTTACACAGCAATGGACACCCCAATGTGGCTGTTAACTAAAGCCCCTGTAGGGTTCCTTGGTGATCCAGTGGTTAGGACGCGGTGCTTTCACTGCCTTGGCCTGGGTTCAATTCCTGGTCAGAAAACTAAGATCCCGCAAGCTGTGCAGCATGGCCAAAACAAAAAAAAAAGGGAAAAAAAGCCTCTGTAATCCCCACCCAAGCACTGGATCCCCAACACACACATCTGCCCACAGACATTGGGAGGTTCTGGAAATATTCAGACCACGCCCCTGCTCTTTGCAGGTCAAATCACACGTAGGTGGTAGCACAACAGGCCGGGGCAGGGAAGGAAGGAAGGAATCAGGAGTCCCGGGCCCTGACCCTGCTAAGCTGCTAATTTGTATATGCCACCTAGGTCCTCAGTTTTACTACTCAGAGAGTGGACGCAGGGCAGCTGGTGGTTCTGGCCCTCATGCGTGGCTCACTTAGCTTCTTTCCCGTTCCCCAGCCTGTGGCCTTGCCAATGATCCTGTGAGTGTCGGGCAGTCACCGTTGCCCCTGGGGGCCCCTGTCCTGGAGCGGCCCACCTGTCTGCTTCCAGCATGGCGTCTGACACCCCCGAGTCCCTGATGGCCCTCTGCACCGACTTCTGCCTGCGCAACCTGGACGGCACCTTGGGCTACCTGCTGGACAGAGAGACTCTGCGGCTCCACCCAGACATCTTCCTGCCCAGCGAGATCTGTGACCGGCTCGTCAACGAGTGAGCAGGCGCGGGGCGGGGCCGAGGGTCCGAGCCGCCGCGTGAGTGTGTGCGGAGAAACTGGGCGCATTGTGTGTGCGCGCTGTGGGGCTGTGCACACACGTGGGTATCCGCGGGTGCAGAACACCGGCCTCTCCATAACCGTAAAGTTGTAACTGTGCGTGTCGGGGTGTGTGTGTGGAGGGGTGTGCACGTGAAGGAGTGTGTGCACACACATGGGCTTCTACAGCACAGGGTAGGTTTGAGTGTGAAACTGCAGATGTGCATTACACCTATGAGTGGGTGTAGAAACCTCTCATGTAATATAAATGAAGGAGTTGTATGCTGTCCTCTGTGTGTGTGTGTGTTTGTGTGTGTGCCTGTGAACATGTGTCTGTGTGTGAACCTGAACACTTACATGCTTACGCACCAGTGCCTTACTAATGGACCCCTGAGCTGGGATCAGATCATTCAAAAAAATCTCTGTGTATCTTTTCCAAGGGCCCCCCCACTAACAGAGGCTGCTAGAAGGATGATATACATGCCTGACTGCTGGGGGTTTGGTCCAGATGCCCAGAGGGAAATGGTTAGACCAGACAGTTGCCTATAAAAGTGGGAATCTGTGTATGACCTGAGAGCCCAACCTGTAAAAATGTTCTGAGCATCTAATCTGGGTCAGGCACTAGATTGGACACTGCAGAGCAGAGTTGTGTCCATTTTACAGAGGAAGAAACTGAGGTCTGGGGAAGTTCACTTACTCATGTGAAGTTGCCCAGATGGTGAACAGCCAAGCCAGGATTTAGATTCCAGAGTGTTTGACTCCACAGCCTTTTCCACCAGACCAGGATCCTTGCATCCACTATTATCTCAACAGAGTTTTATTGAGTGCTTGCCCTGTATCCAGCTGGGAACTCCAAACCCCTTGGCTCAGTCTTCCTGTTGCACAGGGTCCTGGAAGGGCTGATCAAGGAACCAGAAGCTGCATTAAAGAAGATGGGGAGGGACTTCCCTGGTGCCACAGTGGTTAAGAATCTGCCTGCCAGTGCAGGGACACAGGTTCGATCCCTGGTCCGGGAAGATCCCACATGCCATGGAGCAACTGAGCCCATGTGCCACAACTACTGAGCCCCCATGCTGCAACTACTGAAGCCCAGGCACCTAGAGCCCATGCTCCGCAACAAGAGAAGCCACCACAATGAGAAATCTGTGCACCACAACAAAGAGTAACCCCCACTCATCACAACTAGAGAAAGCCTGTGCACAGCAACGAAAACCCAGTGTAGCCAAAAGTAAATAAATAAATAAATTTATTTAAACAAAGAAAAAAGATGGGGAGGGGACTTCCCTGGTGGCGTAGTGGTTAAGACTATGCTCTCAATGCAGGAACCCAGGTTCGGTCCCTGGTCAGGGAACTAGAGTCCACATGCATGCTGCAACTAAGAGTTTGCATGCCACAACTGAGGAGCCGGTGAGCCACAACTAAGGAGCTGGTGCACCACAACTAAGAAGCCCATGAGCCACAACTAAGGAGCCCACTTGCTGCAACAAAGACCCAGTGCAGGGACTTCCTAGGTGGTGCAGTGGTTAAGAATCCGCCTGCCAGTGCAGGGGACACAGGTTCAATCCCTGCTCCAGGAAGATCCCATGTGCCACGGAGCAACTAAGCCCATGTGCCACAACTATTGAGCCTGTGCTCTGGAGCCCATGAGCCACATCTGTTGAGCCCATGTGCCGCAGCTACTGAAGCCCATGCACCTAGAGCCTGTGCTCTGCAACAAGAGAGGCCACCACAATGAAGAGTAGCCCCCACTCGCTGCAACTAGAGAAAGCCCATGTGCAGCAATGAAGACCCAACACAGCCAATAAAATTAATTAATTAATTAATTAATTTTTAAAAAGACCCAGTGCAACCAAATAAATAAATAAACATTTTTTAAAAAAAGAAGATGGGGAGTGTGGACGTGTACATTTGTTACAAAAGCATCTACAGTTCGAGGGGGAAGAGCTTGGGATTTGCTGTTGATAAGAGGCCCCTTCATCACTAGGTGGTCTACCTTTGGACTCCAGCTTCCTGGGGCCTCCCTTAGTCTCACCTGTAGGGTAGTCAGGATCCAACCAGATACTGTGAGGAAGAGGAGGAGATGGAGATTGCTGCCGGGGTGATCAGGGAAGCCTTCGGAGGGAGGAGAGGGCTTGTGCTGGGCCTTGAGGGGAGGATGAGGGTCCCTCCCCCGATCCAGGCTTCCTTCCCTCCCAGGTATGTGGAGCTGGTCAATGCCGCCTGCAACTTTGAGCCACACGAGAGCTTCTTTAGCCTCTTCTCGGACCCTCGCAGTACCCGCCTCACCCGTATCCACCTCCGCGAGGACCTGGTGCAGGACCAGGACCTGGAAGCCATTCGCAAGCAGGTGAGACCTGGTCACCAGGCACTGGGGATGGCCATGGGAGGCCACCCAAGACGGTCAGACAGGGAGTCGGGGCAGGACCGCGCACCTCCAGTCCAGCAATCCGAGGCCCCTCCAGCACTCTTCCCGTTGTGCAGACCCCTCCCCAAGCCCCACCTGTGGCCCAGGGCCAGGCCTAGGCTGGGTTGGGGGTGCGGAGAGGATGACGGGGCTGTGCCCACCGCCAGGACCTGGTGGAGCTGTACCTGACCAACTGTGAGAAGCTGTCCGCCAAGAGCCTGCAGACGCTGAGGAGCTTCAGCCACACCCTGGTGTCCCTGAGCCTCTTTGGCTGTGCCAACATCTTCTACGAGGAGGAGAACCCGGGGGGCTGTGAAGACGAGTGCCTCGTCAACCCCACCTGCCAGGTGCTGGTCAAGGACTTCACCTTCGAGGGCTTTAGCCGCCTGCGCTTCCTCAACCTGGGCCGCATGATCGACGGGGTCCCTGTGGAGTCCCTGCTACAGCCGCTCAACTCGCTGGCTGCCCTGGACCTCTCTGGCATCCAGACGAGCGACGCAGCCTTCCTAACCCAGTGGAAAGACAGCCTGGTGTCCCTCGTGCTCTACAACATGGACCTATCGGACGACCACATCCGTGTCATCGTCCAGTTGCACAAGCTGCGGTGAGCTGCCGGCCCAGAGCTCATTGCGGGTGGGAGGAGTTGTCAGTCTCAGAAGGTTCCTGAGCCCCCGGCCAGGCAGAAGGTGGGGACAGGAGACACAGTCCCAGTCCTTAAACCCACTGTTTCAGTCTGATCGGGGCTGTTCAGGGCACCTGGGTCCCAGCACGTTTTTTCCCAGAATGCCCTGGAGTGGTTGTGGCAGGGATGGGCCGTCCCCTTTCACAGACTGAAACAGCAGGGGTCTACGAGGCAGCCCCAGTCTGTGTCCAGCTCCTGACCTGTGCCCCCAACTCCAATCTCCAGACACCTGGACATCTCCCGAGACCGCCTCTCCAGCTACTACAAGTTCAAGCTGACTCGCAAGGTGCTGAGCCTCTTTGTGCAGAAGCTGGGGAACCTGATGTCCCTGGACATCTCTGGCCACATGATCCTGGAGAACTGCAGTATCTCCAAGATGGACGAGGAAGCAGGACAGACCAGGTGGGGACCCACCTGCCATGTTTGCTAGCAGGGAGTCATTCAACAAACACTGACTAAGCACCCCTCTGCCAAGTGCTGTGCTGGATGCTGGAGAGAAGGAAACGAATCAGGCCCTCTGGGTCTGTATGAGCTGGTGGGGACAGACAGGTCATTACGGGGGCTGCGGTGGGGGAAGCACAGGGCTCTGAGGTTGCCCTGAGAATCAGGAAGGAGGGAGGAGGAGGAATGGCATCCAGGCTGTAATGAAAGCTCATTCTGAGTTTGCCAGAGGAAGGGTGTTCTAGCAGAGGGAACAGCATGTGCAAAGGCTGGAGGTACAAGCACGGGGAATAACTGAGAGATTACGGCACTCAGACTGCCCGGAGCCAGTGTGGTGGTGTTAAGGTGAGGCCGGCATACCCGCCACTCATTAGGTGTTACGGCACACAGGCTGGTCCCCGGGTTGGTTGGTTGGAGGAAAGAGCTGATTTAAATCCATCCAGCTGTCGTTGAGTGTAAGCCCTCTCCCCAGCTGGACTGGAGTGGGGTTTGGTTGATGGGCATGTCCCTTCATGACTGTTGGGAGAACCTAAAGGTAATACATCCTCATTAGAACGGCAGGTGGGATTTTCTACAATGTGATCTTGTCACCATCCCATCAAGAGGTGGGGTCTATGTCTGTCCCCTGCCTTAGAAAAACAAAAGAGATGAGGCTGGAGGCCCTAGCAGAGGGCCCCAAGGAAATGCCTCGCCACTCGCAGGGCGAGGCCCTCGCTTGTGCTGAACCCAGGGCAGCCCCGCACCCCCGGCCACTCACCCCACGCCCTCTCCCCTCAGCATCGAGCCTGCCAAGAGCAGCATCACGCCTTTCCGAGCTCTGAAGAGGCCGCTGCAGTTCCTTGGGCTCTTCGAGACCTCCCTGTGCCGCCTCACACACATCCCGGCCTACAAAGTGAGAGTGGGAGTGTGGAGGAGAGGACCAGGGCCCCCGGGGAGGAGGGAGCGGGGTGTCTGCCCTGGGGCTACAGATGGCGCTGGGATCGGGCATGCCACCACTTGGCCTCCTCCGGGATGTTCTGAACCTGCTCCGTCTCCAGGTAAGCGGTGACAAAAATGAGGAGCAGGTGCTGAACGCCATCGAGGCCTACACAGAGCACAGGCCGGAGATCACCTCACGGGCCATCAACCTGCTGTTTGACATCGCACGCATCGAGCGCTGCAACCAGCTTCTGCGGGCCCTGAAGGTCAGCCCCGACCCTGGGGGCCCTTGGGCTCTGGTACATTCTCACCGTTGCCTCCTCTACACCCCTCCTCTTCCCCAGGACACCGGCCGTCCTACCTCCCAAGCCCCAACCCCGTCTCTCAGCCCCTAGCTGGCCCCCCAGCACTGGCCTTGTCCCAGGACCGTGGCCTGCCCCCGCTTCTGCCTTCAGGGAGCAGGATCAGGCTAAGCCCTGCCCCAGAGGACTTGTCCCAAGCCCCCTCGCACAGCCCCACGCCTGTCTGTGCACAACTTCGACAGGCCTGGCCAACCCCGGCCCGTACCCTGTCTTCATACAGCTGGTCATCACGGCCCTCAAGTGCCACAAGTATGACAAGAACATTCAGGTGACAGGCAGTGCTGCCCTCTTCTACCTGACCAACTCCGAGTACCGCTCAGAGCAGAGTGTCAAGCTGCGCCGGCAGGTCATCCAGGTGGTGCTGAATGGCATGGAATCCTACCAGGAGGTGACGGTGAGCCCCCACCCGGTGCCCACTCTGGCCCAGCCACCCCGCCTCCTGCTCACCCTGTGTCCCAGCCTGGCCAACAGGCTCGCAGTTCCCTCTGCGTGCCACGCTTGCTCTCACCTTTTCTCTCCTGGCTCTGTACCGCCCCCTCCCAACCCCCCTTTCCCACGGCATCACTCCCAGACTCTGGGACGTGGCATTCAGGGCCTCGGGACCTGTCCCCAGCCAGCCAGTCCATCGCCCTCTGCCGCCCTCCCCCAGGGGCCCTGTCTTCCTGCCTCTGGGCCTTTGCTCATGTTGACTCCTCAGCCCTTCTGCCCAGTAACACTCTGCTGGGGTGGGTATTTTTTTCATTAACTGCTTTTATTATAAAAGTAATCAAAATGTTTACTGGAAAAAAATTACAGGTATTAAGCAAAAAAAAACCAAAAACACCCGTAATCCCAGCACACAGAGATAGCCACCATTAACATTGGATGTCTATTGTTGTGGCTTTTAGTCTGTGCACATTCATTTAGTAAATGGGACCATTCTGTTTGTACTGTTTGTGTAACGTGGATTTTCATTTCAACAGTGTCTTGTGAATGTGAACATCTCCCATATCAAAAACGTTTTACAACAAAATTTTAAAAGCAGTGTTTCTTTTGTGATTGCAAAAGTGAGATACCTAATGCTTCGAAAACAAACAGATTCAAGTAATAGAAAATGTACTAACCAGAAAATGAAAGTTCTAATCCCAGCTCTACTCCCCCAGGGCAGCTGGTTTTAACAGTCGAGCTTCCTAATTGTTGGTGCCAGCACAGTGTGAAGCGGTCCTCATCCAGGGAGAGGCCGCCCTGGTGCTGACTCTGGGCTGGAGCACAGAGGCAGTGGCCAAGCCCCATCCCCACGGAGTAGCACGACGGGGCTCCCCCAAATACACAGGCTGCAGTTACTGAGTCAGCCCCACGGCTGAACATTGAGGTTGCTTTTCATGTTTTGCTGTTTCAAATGAGGCCTTGCCGAATACATGTAATTGATGTTCCTTATGAGAGAGACATGTCTAAAAGGAGAATGGCTGGAGCAGTGGGTCTGTATACATTTAAAGCATGTGGTATGTATTCTTGCATTTTCCTCCAGAAAGCCTCTGGTGGGGACATAGCCTCTGCAGGGCTGAGAAGGCCCCCTTTCCCACTGCCTGCCAACTGCAGACTTTAGAGCAACAGTTTTTCCTGCATTGAGATTGATTTTATAATCAGGTAAAAGGCATGTCTTTTTTTTTTTTTTTTTTAACGAGAAAAGAATGCTGGTTGAAGACTTGCAAGTTAGTAAACTCTTTCAAAGAAACAGAAATTCAAGGAACAAGATATCACTTTTTGACTTGAGAAATTGATGACACCTGTTGGCAAAGGCCAGGGGAAGAACACTCTCCCACTGTCCACTGGTGAGATATGATCTGGACAACCTCTTCGCAGGACAACTGGCAGAACTTGACAAAACTGTGAATGCATTTGTCTTTTGGCGTAAATTCCACAGTTAGAAATGCTCTTAGAGGGACTCCCCTGGTGGTGCTGTGGTTAAGAATCTGCCTGCCAGTGCAGGGGACATGGGTTCGATCCCTGGTCCAGGAAGATCCCGCATGCCATGGAGCAACTAAGCCCGTGCGCCACAACTACTGAACCTGTGCTCTAGACCCTGTGAGCCACAACTACTGAGCCCACGTGCTGCAACTACTGAAGCCTGTGCACCTAGAGCCTGTGCTCTGCAACAAGAGAAGCCACCACACTGAGAAGCCTGTGCACCGCAATGAAGAGTAGCCCCCGCTCGCCACAACTAGAGAAAGCCCCGTGCACAGCAACAAAGACAAAACACTGCCAAAAACAAATAAAAATTTTAAAAAAGAAAAGAAAGAAATGTTCTTAAAGGAAAAAGATACATGTACATCCTCCCTTCTTGATTAAATAAGAAGTCAGAGGAAACCAAAATGTTTTAACAACAGGGGCCTGGATCTGGAAAAGTAATGTACAATTTGCCCACATCACGGGATATGATGGTAAATCTGTACATCCTAAGGTGGAAAGATCGATGGCCCTGCATGTTAAGTGAAGAGAAGTTTTGGACCAATATGGATAAAACCTTCTTTCACCTCTCCCCTCCCCCAAATATATATTTGTATTTCCATGGTAGAAGAATCTAGAAAGTTGTGCGTCAAACTTTTAACAGCGATTACTTCTGAAGAATGAAGTGGGGCACTTTAACTTTCTGCTAAGATAGTATTATTTGAACTTTTTACAGTGAGTAAGTTTTGCTTTTATAATTTAAATTTTTTTCTCAAATTACAAAATGTGTGTATATTGTAGTGGAAAAAAGGACAGAGTTAACAAGGGTGATGTCCTCTAATTTACACAAGTAATGAAGTATGGTGAACTTCCAATAGCTAATGAGAAAGGATAGAAGGAAATTAAATTATGAGGCAAATGTGCAGAGAATACTGTAAAAAATAAATAAATAAATAAACCCACAGACAACACAAATTAAAATTGAGGATGTGGAGCGACTAGAACTCTTCCATGCTGCTGGTGGGAGTGTAAACTGGTACAGCCACCTTGGGGACATTCTGGTGTTACCTGGTAGAGCTGAAGACATGCACACCCTGTGACCCAGAAGCTCCACCCCACTAGTGGGGGCCCTAGAGGAGTCCACACACGTGGACACCAGGATGCACCTACAGGAAGTTGTTTGAAGTAACCAAACACTGAAGTCTGCCCAAACATCCACCAGCAGTAGACTGGATGTGTAAATTGAAATTCTGTACTGCAAGTGAAGAAGATGAAGGCATTTCAGCTACTAATAACAACATGACGGATCTCACAAACCTATGGTGGAACAAAAAGCCGCAAGATGCTGGAGAATCTCTCAAATAGAAAGGCCAGGAACCTCCCTGGTGCTGCAGTGGTTAAGAATCCACTTGCCAATGTGGATTCTTGGTCCGGGTTCGATCCCTGGTCCAGGAAGTTCCCACATGCCTTGGAGTGACTAAGCCTGTGCACCACAACTACTGAACCTGCACTCTAGAGCCCACGAGCCACAACTGCTGAGCCTGTGTGCTGCAACTACTGGAGTCTGCACACCTAGAGCCCATGCTCCACAAAAAGAGAAGCCTCCGCAATGAGAAGCCCATGCACTGCAATGAAGAGTAGCCCCTGCTCGGCACAACTAGAGAAAGCCCACGCACAGCAATGAAGACCCAACACAGCCAATAAATAAATAAATAGATAAATAATAAATCTTGAAAGAAAGAGAGAGAGAGGGAGAACGAGAGAGACAGACAGGATGGGGCTATCTCATAGGGAGAGGGGCTTACAATCAGGAAGGGACTTATGGGGACTTCTGGGTGCTGGCAACATTCTATTTTTTGACCCAGGTGGTGATTACATGGTTGTTGAAAAGCTCGTTTGCTTTATAATTATCTGCAAAACTATACATTTGTGTTTTATGCACTCTTCTGTATATTACAGTTCACGTTTTTTAAAAATGTTTAAAAAAAAAAAAGTCTTGTAGTCTCCTCTTCCAGAAAGCCTTCCTGGACCACCACAGCTTGGGATGATCTCTCACCTCTAGAGAGCCCCTCAAGTCCAGCTCCCAAGTCTGACCCTGACTGTGCTCCGCTTGTCTCCCGGCCCTGCCCAGGTCCAGCGGAACTGCTGCCTGACCCTCTGCAACTTCAGCATCCCTGAGGAGCTGGAGTTCCAGTACCGCCGAGTCAACGAGCTCCTGCTCAGCATCCTTAACCCCACGCGGCAGGACGAGTCCATCCAGCGCATTGCCGTGCACCTGTGCAACGCCCTGGTCTGCCAGGTGGACAATGACCACAAGGAGGCCGTGGGCAAGATGGGCTTTGTTGTGGTGCGTTTGGTGGGGGGGGCTGCCCCTCCCTTCCTCCCTCCCTTCCTCTTCCATAGTCCTACTGCCAGAAGGGAGGATTTAGGCTGGACCAAAGGAAGAATTTCCTGGGACTTCCCTGGTGGTCCAGTGATTAAGACCCCACGCTTCCATTGCAGGGGGCACCCACTCAATCCCTGGTCCGGGGAACTAAGATCCCACATGCCGCGTGGAGCAGCCAAAGAAAAGCTACTTCCGAAGGAAGAATTTCCTAACAGTGAATGTTGCTTACAGCCCATAGATTTCTTCCACCTAGAACACTCTGTCATCTTCTCTCTCCACTCCCCTGTTAGGTCCCACTGTACAAGTCACTCCTGCCTCCTCAGACCAGGTGTCCCTCTTGTCTTCCCAACTGCGATGAAATAAAACATCTGAGCGACTGTTTAATGTCGGCCTACCCACTGGGTGGGAGCGCTGTAGGGAAAGATGCCACACTTGTTCCTTCCATCATGCCATCCCCAGCACTTCCTAGCACAGGGCCCGGTGCACACTGGGGAGATCATAAACCTTTGCTGAAGAAAGGGAGGGAAGAATGAGGAAGGCACAGCCAGGCTCCACCTTTCATTCATCACTGCGGAGGCTGCAGCCTGTAGGACGGGGAGGGCCACGCCCATAGCCACGCGGGATCAAGGTCGAGCCAGGACTAGCACCCAGGACTCCTGAAGCCAAGTACCAGATCTGTGGGTTGCACTTCTTCCAGCAGCCTCCCAAATAAACAGATTTGGTCTCGTCAGGATGTATTAACAGGAATAGAGTTGCTGACTCTTCCCCCATCTTGGTTCTTGCGGGACATGGTAGCTCTTGAAGCCCCGGCCCCCCTCAAGTTCTCCTCTCTGCCCACAGACCATGCTGAAGCTGATTCAGAAGAAGCTGCTGGACAAGATAGTAAGTCGAGTCTTCATGGAGCCTCCCTGCCCCTCCCCTAGCCTGAGGGGTGACTGGTTTGCCCCTGGGGGCGTGTCCACCTTGTGTCAGGGGACCCCCTCAGCAGGGCCAGGAGCCTGCGGGCCCATCCAGGTGAACCTGTGCTGAGCCCTCTCCTCGCTTCAGTGTGACCAGGTGATGGAGTTCTCCTGGAGCGCCCTGTGGAACATCACGGACGAGACGCCCGACAACTGCGAGATGTTCCTCAACTTCAACGGCATGAAGCTCTTCCTGGACTGCCTGAAGGTAGCGCCCTCTCCAGCGGCATCAGCCTCCCTGACCCCCACATGGCTGCTCTTCTGTCCCCAGGTCACCCAGCAACCCCTTTCCCCATGGTCCCCACGCAAGGGCAGTGGGGGCCAACTCACAGGCCCACCAGCCCAGGATTTGCGGCTAACAGGCACTCCAGAGGTCTTCCCTGACCCAGATGGCCTGGCTGGGCCCTCTCTTAGAGCCCTACCTCCAAGGGAAAACCCAGCCCTATCCTCGGCATGATTCCTCAGAGTGCCCAGGTCTGGCTGGGGTCCATTGAAATGTCAGCCAGACAGAATTCTGTCCAGTAGGGGGGTCTGTTCATCCTAAAACTCATTCTTTATTTGCTTGCTCCAGTTTCCAAAAAGATTCCCTTAAACTAATATTTTGAGCTTTGGTAAATAGAATCATGTTTGTGCCATTCCTAATTTTCTAGGTCTGATCTCCACTCAGCCTTCAATTTTGTGGCAAGGAGCCCTACTGTTTTAATCCCTTGTAGTGTGTACCCAGCACTGTCCTAGGTGTACTGGGAGGTAGGAGGGTAGCAGATTGCACCCACTATTTGTCTAGTTGAAATGGCCAGACAGAGCTCATAAAGCTTCTAGGTTACCAGTATCAGGCACTAATTAAGTACTCATTGATATGACCCCAATGGCTCTCATTTTGCCAGGAGTTCCCAGAGAAGCAGGAGCTACATCGGAATATGCTGGGACTCTTGGGGAACGTGGCAGAGGTGAAGGAGCTACGGCCCCAGCTGATGACTTCCCAATTCATCAGTGTCTTCAGGTTGGTACTTCTCTCCTTTCCCTTTTTGCCTTGGCTGCCAGGATGCTCAGAGCTCTAGTCAGTGCTCAGTTGCAGCAACTGCCCTTAGCCTAGATTTCTGTTAGAAATGTTGCCTTCACTCTATAATGCAGTTTCTTATTCTTTCAACCCTCCATAAATGGTCCTCTTGTAGCTATATCTTAAGTGACCTCAAATCCCCTTTAGAAGTCATCTGGGGAATTCCTCGTTGTCCAGTGGTTAGGACTCCGTGCTTTCACTGTCAGGGCCTGGGTTCCATCCCTGGTTGGGGAACTAAGATCCCACAAGCCATGGCCAAAAAACAAATGAAAACACAATTCATCTGGACATGGATAATAAGAGATAAAGAAATCGATAGTACCTCTGGCGTCTGGTCTGTGAGCTGGGATCCAGCAGCTGGTATCTGAAGAGGGACTTGGGGATCAGGACTCCATTTTTCTCTCTTCTTGGCAGCAACCTGCTGGAAAGCAAGGCCGATGGGATTGAGGTTTCCTACAATGCCTGCGGCGTCCTCTCCCACATCATGTTTGATGGGCCTGAGGCCTGGGGCATCTGTGAACCCCAGCGGGAGGAAGTGGAGGAGCGCATGTGGGCAGCTATCCAGAGCTGGGACATCAACTCACGGAGAAACATCAACTACAGGTGCGGAGCGGGTAGGGGCGGGTGCGGATGTGGGGTAAGTGCTGGGACAGGACGCTCCTGCTCAACGGGGTCTGATGAGAGCTGCCTGCCCTTCTCCTAGTCCTCTGTCGGGTCTTACTAACCGAGGTGTAGTCCATGTAGAACACAGCACGTGAAGGCGCACATCTCACCTCTACAGCTTGGTGCCTGTTTCCCCACATCAACACCTGTGTGTACCCAGAGCCTATCGTCTACAAACATTTGATACGTGTTCAGCTGTGTGTGTGGGCAGGGGGGGGAGAAAATACAGACATACAACAGGAAACAAAACGGAAACCATTAATTCCCTAAAAGAGCATTCCCCTAACATTCTGGCATCTCCCCTTCCAGCAGTTTTCTGTGCATAGATTTAATTACCTCCAGCCCAGCTGGCATCACGTCTCACTATCTCATGACTGGATTTCCAGCCGCAGCTATGGGTCTCCCTCATCGTTTTATGACTGAGTCACTTTCTGTGTGCATCTGGGCCGTCACATACTGATTGATATTGAAGTTGAAAACCCATGCTGGGAGGAACAGGCTTTTGCTCGTGGCTTTGCCAACATTCCAACTCCTGTCATTTCCGAGGAGAGATGAAGTGGAATCACTGGCCCGGGGCAGGGGTGGAGGTTGCACATACGTTTTTCAGGCTTTTGGACCATGACTCCAGATGGCCCGTAGAAGGCCATTATGGAAAGTGCAGGCACAATCTCTTCTGCTTCCCAGGGTCCTTCGCAGCCCCCCATCCCTCAGACTGGGGCTGTCCTCCCTGCCGTGGTCCCAAGTTTCTGCACCACCTGCTCTGTGTTCCTCCTCCCTCCCTCATGCTCATGACCCCTCTCACAAGGGAGCTCCCTTTGTGGAGCCTGAAATGGGCTGAAGGACCGGATGCCCCCATATCCCCTCCATCCTACTGGCCTGCTCATCGTTTGTGCACAGGACCTTCAGCCAGGAAAAACCCTCAGCGGGAGACAATGCACTCCCCCAATGCTCGGCATCAAAGGTGACCTTGAGGGAGTTCCCTGGTGGATCAAAAGTGACCTTGAGGGAGTTCCCTGGTGGCCTCATGGTTAGTTAGGATTCTGGGCCTTTACTGCAGTAGCCCGGGTTCAATCCCCGGTTGGGGAACTGAGCTCCTGCAAGCTGTGCGGCACAGCCAAAAAAAAAAAAAGGTGACCTTGATTTTTCTTCCTACAGGTCATTTGAGCCAATTCTTCGCCTCCTGCCCCAGGGCATCTCACCTGTCAGCCAGCATTGGGCCACCTGGGCCCTGTACAACTTGGTGTCTGTCTACCGTGAGTACCCACTCGCAGTCTATTCACTCATCAGCTGAAGCAGACTTGCCCTCAGGGAGGTGATGATCGGGTGAGCACTATGAGAGCTGGTGTCGGCGTGTGTGCCTCAGCACCCAGCCCTCCACTTTCCGGCGTTGGTGGGACACCCCACATAATGGCAGGCCCCTCCCAGGTGAGCCAGCCCATCCTGAGAGCCCAGACGGCTTTCTTAATGTTTCCTGCTTCCATGTGAGTGAACAGTCAAGAATCTCCATGCCTTCTATAAGGCAGGGTAAGACCAACCAAAACCAAGAACTAACCCCTGAGGAAACAGACTTCCGAGAGAATAGGAGAGAACTTAAGAAATTGTATTATTTATTTATTTATTTATTGGCTGCATCGTGTCTTCGTTGCTGCACGCGGGCTTTCTCTAGTTACAGTGAGCGGGGGCTACTCTTCGTTGCAGTGCATGGGCTTCTCATTGTGATGGCTTCTCTTGTTGCAGAACAAGGGCTCTAGGCACTCGGGCTTCAGTAGTTGTGGCACGTGGGCTCAGTAGTAGTGGTGCACGGGCTTAGTTGCTCTGTGGCATGTGGGATCTTCCTGGACCAGGGCTCGAACCTGTGTCCCCTGCATTAGCAGGCAGATTCTTAACCACTGCACCACCAGGGAAGTCCCAGGAGAGAACTTTAAAACAGCTCTCACTCATTTCCTCAAAGAGACACCTGCCTTCCCTTAGAAGAGCCTGAACTGTTCTCTGCTCAGTGGCTTTGGGGAGAGGAAAAAGAGGGTGCAACACTAAGAGATTTTGATGGCAGACCAGGTTTGAGCCCTAGTTCTCTCCTTTACTGGTTATGTAATCTCATGCAGGTTATTTAGCCTCTGTGGGCCTCGGTTTTCTCCTCTGTAAAATGGGGATATTAACACCTCATAAGATTGATGTGAAAAGAGAACCAGAGGAAAGTTCTGAGCCCTGGTGCCTGGATGCTACTCAGCCCTGTTACTGGCAGAGTGGATAGGAGTGCAGGCCCTGGGCGAAGACTGCCTCTGTTACTTTGAGCAGGTTTCTTTCTTTCTTTCGTTCTTTCTTTTTTTTTTTTTTTTTTTTTGAGCAGGTTTCTCAACCTGTGTCTCAATTGCCTCATCTTTAAAATGGGATGATAATAGTACTTTCCACACAGGATTGCTGTGAAATAAGACGTGTAAAGTGTTTAGAAGAGTGCTTCGCACATACCAGCTGGTCAACAAGCATTAGCCAATTTTTAATTATTCCTTGAGGTTAGTCTTACTAAAATGTAGCACCTTACCTCAAAGAGGCAGCATAGCACAGAGAAAGCCCTGAGCCGGGACTCCCTCAGACAAACCTCTAGAGTGACTTCAAGTGGATTACTTCATCTCCCTGAACCTCAGCTCTTTCATCATTAAATGGAGATGATAAAAATAGCTCCTACTGTATAGAGCTGCTGGAGGGCCACTGAAATGCCCGTGTTCTCCGTGGAGTGTATAGCCCTGGGATACCAACCCCCAGAATGTTCTTTGTTGGAGTGAACCATGAAGCCACCCCATAGGTAGGCCTGCTGGTTCCATCCTGGCTGGAGGTATTTAGCAAAAGAACAAATAAATACAGGCTCCTGGATCTGTGGGATCAGGATACCCAAGCGCAGCGCTTCGGAAGCTCTATTTTTACAGAAACTTCTCAGAGAATAGAAGGTGCTGGTTTGGGTGACATCTGGGGGGAAAATGCCACTGTGGGGCAAAGAAGGGAAGAGGCTTTTCCAGGGGATTCACCCTCACTTCCCCCAGGTGGCCTCAGGAACTTGGGCCCCGGGGCTGGGCACACATGGCTCATGGTGGGCTGCAGCCGTGCTCTCACTCGGGGCCACGTCTTCATCCCCCTTCTGGGAGGGCAGTCCTCGCAACAAGGGTGGGTTTCTGGGCAGCAGGCTGATAGAAATCCCCCCCGCCCCCCAGTCACCTGCTGTCTGCCCCTACCCCACAGCGGACAAGTACTGCCCTCTGCTGATCAAAGAAGGTGGGATGCCTCTCCTGAGGGACATGATCAAGACGGCGACCGCGCGGCAGGAGACCAAGGAGATGGCCCGGTGAGAGACTGGCAGACTTTCTGCTCGGAGCCTAGACTTGGGGGAGCGAGGCACACAGCTGGGCCCCCTCGTGGTTAGGAATGGCTGAAATTCCCGGGGACAACTTGGAGCTGAGTGTGGAGGCGGGACAGCATACTGATGTCCAGCTGGGGCCTCCCTGCGTGTCATGTTGGCCACAGTGTGGCCGGAAACTGGATGATCAAGCTCTGAACGGAGCATCTTGCCCTCATTTGTAAGCTTGGTTTTCTTTTATTCCCAGCAAGTCCCATCCTCTCATCCCTGGGCATTAGCAAGTCAGGTCAGAGTCTGTCATTATTTTTGGCCAAAGACATTCCAGCTAAAGAGAGGACAGAGTAGAGTAAAACACATTCTAGGGATCAGGCAGAATGCATATGAGGTTCTGAACGGGAAGGTCCTGGACATGTAGAGCCGTCAGGCCTTCCGCTGCCGTGTGGTTCCACTACATGGCAGTGGGTCTAAAATACCATCTACCGTCATCTCACACCCATCGGTGCACAAGAGAGACTCTCAGAGATGCTGCGTGTCACAATTAGCAGTAACGACCTTGCTTTCTCCAGGATCCATTTTAGAAGAGAACGGAGTTAAGTTTACCTCAGTTCTAAGCACAGTGTAGAATAAAGAGTATTGAGGCGGGGTGGGGGGGGCTGGAGCCCAGAGGCTCCTCAGATGACGATTCACTGCCTGATTCTGCAGTTATTCTTGGCAAAAGGCACTGCTTAAACGTTTAACTGACAGATCTGTCTGAGTTTGGGAATGGTAAAATGAGTGCTTCTCCAGTCTCCCTAAAGATTCACCTAAAAGCATTGTTAAAAAACGTGCAGCCCCACCCTCGATTTTCTTTTCCAGTGGGTCTGGGCGGTGAGTCTTGGAATACACATTGTCAACAGGGCTCCCAGGAGGGTTGAGAAGCACTGGGTAAGACTGACCCGTAACCTACCCCAGTCACTTTGAACATCTCTGTAAGACCTGAGATGTGTACCTGAGCTGGTCAGCCTGATGGCAGGGTGCTTAGGAGAAATCCCTCAGCCCGTTCACGAGTCCTGTCCCACCCCAGGCATCCCTGACTTCCTAAAAGGCATTGTGGCACCTCTTTAGCCCATGGAGGCTGTAGTGAACACATACACACACACACACACTCCTGCCACCAACCCGAAGGCTTAGTGTAAATGGGAAGGCTGTGCAGGGTTCAGGGTGACACCTGACAGCAGTTCCCAAGGGCCAGACTAGAGGGGGAGAGAGACTGGAGATCTGAGCATGAGGGGTGGTTCCCAAATGCCGCACTGGGACCTGGCTGCTGCAGGGTGTTGGGCCCTGGTATTTGTGCAAGCACAGCTGCCCCAGCCCCACCCAGCCCTGCCACTGGATCACAATCTCTGGGCAAATCTGACGTGCCGGCAGTTTGGGGACCACCAGTAGACTTTGGGGAAGAGAAAGGACCAGGAAAAAGTGAAGAGGGAAGATGTTGCTGAAAAAAAGAGCGAAGGTTTTGGAGATCAGGCCTGAGCTGATTCAGGGAAGCCCCTAACCACAGATGCCCTGGTGTTGAGAGGTGGGAAAGGGGGCTTGGGGAGGTAGGAGGGGAGCACAGGGCTGATGGTGTTCATGGCCAAAAGTACCATTTCCTGGGTACCCCGCACACGCCGGCCACTCTGCCCACCACGTCGTACACTTCATCTCACTCAGCATCAGCATCACGGCTAAGATGTGCTGATAAATCCAGCAGCCTGATCGGCTGGGAGGGGCTGGGCCCACCTCAAGCCAAGCCTGCCCTCCAATCTTCTTTCTCCCGTTGTCTCCAGCAAGGTGATTGAGCACTGCAGTAACTTTAAAGAGGAGAACATGGACACGTCCAGATAGAGGCCTCTGCCCCCATGACCGCCACTGCTCTGGACCGTGAGGCCGGGAGGAAGCGCTCTCAAGCAGCCCAGCTGGCAGATCCCCACCCGGGGAGCCTCCCACTGGATGCAGGGACACAGGGGGACTTTTGCACAATTGACGCTTTTCCTTAACATTAGTGAGATATATATATTATATATATATATATATTATTTTTTTTTGGTTAGGAAGTGTGAAGTTTTGTGTGTATGATTTCTGTACAAAAACAAAAGAAACACTCCCTGAGTCCTTGCAGCTTCCTTGGCCATTCTCAAGCCCCAACTCAAAGCCTTCATCGCTGCCACACTCACTCCTACCCCTGCCAGACTAAATGCCTCTAACCTTGTGAGTGTCCAGCCCTTGCCCTGTAATCTCCAACCTCAGCCTCGCTTCCCGTTAGGAGAGGCAGTGGGCTTTTGATAGCCCACTCCAGCACCCTCACCCACCCACCAAAGCCTGAGAACGCCATCTAGGTTCCTGGGTGCGGCTGATGGGGTTTGGAGATGAAAACGAACCCCACTGGGTCTCCCAGATGCCTTGGTGCTCCCGGCTGTGGGCCTCTGGGGCATGGAAGTGAGCTGTACCTGCCTAGGTCCAGGCAGCCCCAGCCTCAGAGCGCCCTCAAGGAGCAGGGCTCACAGCGGCTCTGCCGCCCTCTGGCCGGGCCTGCCTGAGGCCACGCTGCTACGGAGGCTGCCTCCTAGTCTCCCACCAGGTCCCAGGCTGTCGAAGGCCCCAGCCCAGGGCTGGTCAGAACTCGGGCAGATTCCACTGCCCCTTCTGCCAAACATATCCGGAACCTGCCCCCTGCCCTGGAAGCCAGCGCCTTCCAGAGCCAGGGGCCTGCTCCCTCACTCCCCACCCCTCATCGGCCCACAGCACCCACGGTGCCCTGGCACCCCACCAGCAGAACTGAGCCTGCCTCACTCGCCCTGGTGCCCTGCTGCCCAGAGGACCCCACACCTCTCTCACAGGCAGGAGGTCCGCGCGCCAGGCTTTCCCGGCGGCAACAGGCAGACACCTCCAGACCAGCACGTGGCGCGTCCTGCAGTGGCCCGCTCGGCACTCGGAGCCCTTCCCGCGCCCCTCCCGCTCTGCCCCAGGCTTTCCCTCGGAAACCTCCGTGCTGTGTTTCAGAGACGTGTGAGACACAAATGTATCGCCAAATACCTTGTGCTCCTCCCTTGACGTCACTCCGAATTGCTTCTCACAGCACTGACGGCGGTGAGGGGGCCCCTCTGGAACAAGGGGCCGGGGAGCAGAGCTGACTCTGCAGGCAGCCCTTGGGGGTGGCTTTTCTTCCCTCCTCCTCCCCTGGGCCTGTTTTTGGATTCTCCTGGTGTTTCTGCCTCCAGACAGAACAGGCTGGATGAGCAGTCCAGGGGACAGGCACCTGGCCTTTTTCCCCTGCGGTCTTTCCCTCCCAGCCCTGGGAAAGGCCAGCTGCCCGAGTCCCTCAGCTTAGCAGATGGGCCACATCTGCCCCTCCCTTCCATGCTCACGTGGCCTGAGCCAGACCCCGGACAGAGCTCACATTGCATTGCTTTACCACCTGGGGCCTGGGTAAATGTCTGTACTTTGGGATGTCACAGAAATACATTTTTGTGCAAAGTGGAGCAGAGTGTCTTTTTTGGCGGAAGGGATAGGGTCTGGAGAGGGGCCTGGGCTGGCTCGGGCAGTGGGCCTTGAGTGAGGGTGTGTTGGGTTGGTTTGTGTGCCCACCCCAGAGGGTCAACTGCAGACTGGGGACAGGTGGCAGATCGGGCTGTTTTCCCTCTGCAGTCTCTCCACACCCCTGTGCCCAGGCACTGAGGGGACAGCTGGCAACAGACCAACAGGGCCCCTGCCCAGAATGGCTGTCTGATGGTAGAGACAAATGTTAAACACGAGATCATGACCTAGTGTGCGAGGAGCAGGGAGAAAGGAGCACAGAGCAGGCCCCTCCTGTGGGCCAGTGGGAGGGGACAGGACAGACAAGTTAGCTGGGCTACAGCCCTTTAGGGAGAGGGGAGAGCACATGTGCAGATGAGGGACAGCACGACGTCCCGTACAGACAGGGGAGACTTCTTACAAGGGGAGATGTGAGCTGAATCCAACAAAAAGACCGGGCTGCCAGGCCTGGCTGTAGCAGGCCAGGGAAAGGACGCCCTAGACAGAGGGCCCTGCCAGGAGAAGGGCCTTGCGGGGAGAACCATGAAGGAGCCCATATCGCTGCAGCAGAGTGAGGGCTCGAGGGCACCAGCCGGCGGGGATGAAGGAGCCGGGGCCAAACCACGAGCTGACTTGGCTTTGCCCAGGACGGTCCTGGCTTACACCTGTTGTCCTAGTATAACTATCAGCAGTGCCTTCCAGGTCCCGAAGTACTACTGAGGCTGCACCCAGTGGGGGAGAGCCCTTCCCCAAAGAACAATCAGGGCACTGGCCCCAGATCAAGTGGAACCATTCCCACACATGCCAGGTGGGTGTGTCCCCAGCACCCAGTGACAGAGGTTCTCTCCTAGACCAAACTGTAGCCAGGCTCCAAGCGCTCTTCTCCGCTAGGCCTTAATCTTGGCCTATAAAAACTACAGACTCAGGACTTCCCTGCTGATCCAGTGGTTAAGACTCGCCTCCAAATGCAGGGGACGCAGGTTCAATCCCTGTTCTGGGAGCTAAGATCCCACATGCCTCAGGGTCAAAAAAACAAAACATAAAACAGAAGCAATATTGTAACAAATTCAATAAAGACTTTAAAAATGGTCCACGTTAGGACTTCCCTGGTGGCTGCAGTGGTTAAGAATCTGCCTGCCAATGCAGGGAACACGGGTTCGATCCCTGATCCAGGAAGATCCCATGTGCCGCAGAGCAACTAAGCCTATTACTGAGCCCATGTGCTGCAACTACTGAAGCCCAAGCACCTAGAGCTCATGCTCCACAACAAGAGAAGCCACCGCAGTGAGGAAGCCCATGCACCACAATGAAGAGTAGCCCCTGCTTGCCGCAACTAGAGAGAAAGCCCATGTGTAGCAACGAAGACCCAATGCAGCCAATAAATAATCAATTTTAAGAAAAGTCCACAGTAAAAAAAACCCAAAACACTACGGATTCCTCAGCACAAGTGATTTCGTCCACTCTTCTCTGACATTAAAAGACTTAAACCCTAACACAGTCATCTCAAGGATGACCCTAGCCCCCCTTAAAGTGCTTGCCTGAGAAAGCTCCAGGCTGCCAAAAGAATTTACTGGCTGTTTTAACCAACACCTGATAACAGGCCCCTGACCACCCTTTCTTAGAGCATTAACTAAAAAGGGCTTACAATTGTGAATGCTTCCTCTGTCCCTTTGAGGTGTATCTGTAACTTCTATAACTCAGGAGCGTCTTTCTCAAGGACCTGAAAGCTATCCCTTTAAAATGTAATCATCAGGAAGGATCAGGCCTCTGTCTCCCAGTCTCTGTGGGAGGATAGAAGCCTAATTTCAATTATTGCCAGCTAGCAGACACAGCTGGCCTAATCAGCATTTACCCTGACCCACTCTTTGTATCAATAATTTTTCACTTCCCTGAGTCTCTTCAAGCCCCTCCCCTTCCCCATTTCTGCTCCCTCATTGTCCCTTTAAAAAACCCAGACACCTCTGTACAAATCAAAGTTGCATCCAGTTCATGTTGGATCCTCTTCCCTACTGCAATAGTATATTACTGATTAAAATCTGTCCTCACAACTTTAACTAGTGTCCGACTTTATTTATCTTTGACACCAGCATAGTGGCTGACTCATGGAAGCTTCAGGATTATTTAAGTTGATAATGTAGTAGGTAGATGTCCCCACTCAGCACACTAAGTCATGCAGCCATTGTAGTAATTAAGACGGAGTTGCAAGTGACAGACACTCAGCTCAAACACTTACCCAAACACTTAGTGAAAGGTAGGAGGAATGTCACTGATGAATGCAACTGGGAAGCTAGCATTAAGATCGGCTTCAGGCACAGCTGGATTGGGGGGCCCAGACAATGTTGTTAAGACTGTCTCTCACTCCCTCCTTCAGTGCTGGTTAACTCTATGTCTCTTTGTAGTTGGCCTCCGTCTCTCCTGCCAGAGTCTCTCTCCACATAGCATAAAGCTGGCCGCCAATTGCCATTATATCCTATTATGCTTGAGATCCAAAAGAATGCCCCTTTCTCTCTCAGCATCTATACAGTACTCTCATGAAATGATTCTGATTGGCCTTGCCAAGTCATATGCCCACCACTTAGGACCAATCACTGGGGATAATGAGATGGGGACCATGTCTGGCCTTCCAGTCACATGCCCGCACTCTGTCTCCCACCACTCTGTGGAGTGAGGGACACAGTTCCTCCAGAACCACACAGGATGGGGCAGAGTCAGTTCCCCAACAGAAAAGGGGATGTTGAGCTGACAAAAACAGCAAATGTCAGAAGACTACTCTGTAGAGCCGCAAGGGCGCCCATCTGATGGAGGAAGGTGGATGTTGGTATCAGTGGGAGGAACAGGAGGAAAGACAGGGCTGAATGGAGAAGGCCCTGCGGACACAGTGAAGGAGTGTAAGCAGTGAATGATGAGGTTTCATCGTAGAATAGCCTGAAGCCCTGGGTTGGGCAAGTCAGGAGGGTGTAGGCGCTGGCTTAGAGCTGGGGAGACAGAGTCCTGTGCTAGACACTCTATTTCCATTATTTAGTTCTCCAGCCACCTCAGGAGGGGGGTACTGTTATCGTCTCCACTATATTGACAGAAAACAAAGCTCGGAGTGGTTCAGTAACTTGCCCAAGCTCATACAGGTAGGAAGGGACAGCGCTGGGATCTGTGACTCTGACCCAAGTTGGGCCCCTCATAGCCAGAATCTGCACCACGTACCTCCACTCTGCTCTCATCCCACCTGCAATACCTGAAAATGAATAGGAGGAGGTAAGGGTATCACCACGGAGCAACCTTGGGAGAGTCCTGTCCCCCTCGAGGCCTCAGGCATCACATCCTCGAACCAGGCACAATTCTGCAAGCTGCAGTCGCAACACCTGGATCTTTGAAGCGTCCAGGAAGCTGCACGCATGCGTAAGACTGTGGCCCTGAGGCTGGTGGTGGAAGCCCAGTGTGGCTGGGTCGAGCGAGACTCGCGACTGCTCCCCGGCTTTCGAAAGTTACCTGGCTGGTGGGGGTGGGGCTGGGGGAGTTACCGGCTGCGCGCGCGCCGGCCCCGCCCTCAGCCTTTTCAGGCACCTGTTGGCTCGAGGGCCTACTCGGCCGCAGCTGCCGTCCAATAGACAGCCTCCCTGACCCAATCCGGCTCCGCCCACAGCCCGCATCCTCCAATCCTCGGGTGGCCGCGGGCCCTCTCCCTCGGAGGGCCCGCCCCTCTGAGCGCTTCTTCCGGGTGGGGCCCCGGGCGGAGGCGATGGCGCCCTGGGCGCTCCTCAGCCCTGGGGTCCTGGTGCGGACCGGGCACACCGTGCTGACCTGGGGGATCACGCTGGTGCTCTTCCTGCATGATACCGGTGAGCCGGACCCCGCGCGACCCCGGACCCACCCGATTCCGCGGGGTTCCCTAGATGTTTGGGTCTCACTGAGTCTCTTGCCAAAGCCCAGGAGATCCTGGGATTCACCCTATTTCCTCCAGCTCCTGAGGCCCCCTCCCCATCTCTCATTCCAAGAGCCACCTGCTTTCCGCCTACCACCCAGCTGATCCCTAATTAATCCCAGAATCTTCCTGATTGCTGCCAGATACCCTGTCTGTCTCAGGATCCACCCGGTGCCCACCAGATCTGACGACCGACTCGAGCCCCAATCTCCCCTGATCCTGGGACCCGCCCGACCCTTCCCAGGAATTGACTCCCAAGATTCCAAGGATCAACTAGATGAAGGACTGGCATCCCGCCCAGCCCCGTGGCCTCTAGCTGCCCAAGTCCAGGCTCCCCACCCTCAGGCAAGAGAACACCGCAGAGGGGAGCAGCCTGTCCCTCATGTCCTCATCCTTGATTCTCGCTCTGGTAGCATTCATTCATCCCATCGACCCCCTTCCACCCTTCCCCCTCTTCACCTGCCACAGGCCACCTCCAGCACAAGTTTTCACCCTCCCTCACTACCACCACCACAGCTGACACCCGTCCTTCCTTGCTCCAGCCTAAGCCCCCGGACCGGGGCATTCTCACTTTCCTCCCAAGACGTCACGTCTCCTCCACTGCCTTTGCCCCTTAGCCTAAAAACCGGCTGTCTCCCCATCGGAAAAAAAACCCCCAATGCAACACTCCTTCCTCCTCCGCTCCCTTTTAAAGTCAAGGGGCACCAGAGTCGTCTACTCTCTGCTATCTGGCTGTCTCCTGCCCCTCCCTCCTCAGCCCCCTGCCCCCCAGAAACCTTCAGTCACCTCCATGGACTGGACCCTTCCTGGCCTGGGCTCCTGTACTGTCCCTCTGCAGCATCCCAGCCTGCGGGCCCCGCCCTCCTCTAGTTCTGTCTCTTGAGCATCTCGGACCTGCCCAGCCTCTCCCATTCTCAGAGCCAGACCCCTCAGACCCCTCTTCCCTCTCCCCTACATCCAGCCAAGTCTGGCCCCATCAGCCCCCTTACCCCACTCTGTCCATCCCGTCTGCTCCACCCTTCCTTCCAGTGCCCTTGTCCAGACATGCTCCTCTCCGTGTCCTGGATAGGCCTCCCCTCTGATCCACCTTTACTCCAGCAGTAAAAGGGCTTTCAGAAACATAGCTGACCCTATATCCTTCCATGGTTCCCTATTGCCCTCCAGGGAGTGTAGATGAACTGCTTCTTCTTCTTCTTTTTTTTTTTTTTTTTTCCTGCTGGACCTGAACTTCTTCCTCCTGAACACTATGCAGTGGCCACACCTGACCATTCATCAGACTCCATCTCCAGGCCTTCCCTTAGCCAGGGACACACTGCCCAGCTGCAGCTAACCCCTCCCCTTCACCCTCCTATTCTACTGCCCCAGCCTCACTCTCCCCCTCTGGCCTCTCCAGCACTGCGGCAGTGGGAAGAGCAGGGGGAGCTGCTCCTGCCCCTCACCTTCCTGCTCCTGGTGCTGGGCTCCCTGCTGCTTTACCTGGCTGTGTCACTCATGGACCCGGGATACGTGAATGTCCTGCCCCAGCCCCAGGTAACCAGGGGCCCAAACACCTCCTCCCTCCAACAGGGAACTCAAGGCCCCAGTCACAGTCTCATGCTGGACTTTGCTGAGGCCTTTCCTAGGGAATCCCAGGGAATCGTCTTGCCAGATGTAGAGCCCCATGCTACAATGCTACAATGAGGAAATTGCCAAGGCCCAGAGAGGGGAAGTAACTGGCAAAGGTCACACAGCAATCCAGGGCACTCTGCCCCACTCTACCACCTTTACACATGGGATGGGCCCCAAAATGTGCACACCCAGAGCTAAGCTGGCTCCCAAGGGAGCTACCCACCAGTGTCCTCTGCCTCCCAAGGGAACCCCATCTCATACTCTGTCCCCCCATTTTCAGGAGGAGGCCAAGGAAGAGCAGACAGCCATGGTTCCTCAGGCCATCCCCGTGCGGCGCTGCAGATACTGCATGGTGCTGGTGGGTGATGCAGGGACATCCGTGGCAGGGGGCGGGCAAGGTTGAAACTCCTGGACCTCATCCCTCCTCCAGGAAGGCCTCCCAGATGCCAGCCCTGACCTCCTGCCCTCATTGTCGGGCCCAGAGGGGAGCTGGTGTTGAGGCCTGACTCCCTCTGTGCCCACAGCAACCCCTGCGGGCCCGGCACTGCCGTGAGTGCCGTCGCTGTGTCCGCCGCTACGACCACCACTGCCCCTGGATGGAGAACTGCGTGGGGGAGCGCAACCACCCGCTCTTCGTGGCCTACCTGGTGCTGCAGCTGGTGGTGCTTCTGTGGGGCCTGTACCTGGCATGGTGGGTTCCCCCAGCGCCCTGGGTGTAGGGGAGGGCAGGCAGCAGGCACCTACCGGGTGTGCAGAGAGCCAGGCTCCCTCTGCAGGAGCCTTAGACCTTCTCCTGAATGGCTGACCCACCTGGGCTCCCTGGGGCAGCCCGCCGCCCCCTCTTCTGCACCCCACCCCCCCAGCTCTAAGTTCTTGTCCCTCTCCGTCCCTGCAGGTCTGGCCTCCGCTTCTTCCAGCCCTGGGGGCTCTGGCTGCGGTCCAGTGGGCTCCTGTTCGCCACCTTCCTGCTGCTGTCACTCTTCTCCCTAGTGGCCAGCCTGCTCTTAGCCTCACACCTCTACCTGGTGGCCAACAACACCACCACCTGGGAGTTCATCTCCTCACACCGCATTGCCTACCTCCGCCAGCGCCCCGGCAACCCCTTCGACCGCGGCCTAACCCGCAACCTGGCCCACTTCTTCTGCGGATGGCCCTCAGGGTCCTGGGAGACCCTCTGGGCCGAGGAGGAGGAGGAGGAGGAAGGCAGCAGCCAGGCTGTTTAGGGTCGCTGGAGTCCGGGCCACCATCTTGTGCCTAAAAACCAGAGGGGCTGCACCCAGGGGGCTGGGGCTGCACCCAGGGGGCTGGCCCTCCAAGGGCCTGGGGCTCCTCACTCCTGCCCACGCGTCCCAGGCCTCAGAGTGGAGTGGGCGGGCAGAGCCCTGCCTCGGTGGGCAGCTCTGCCCTCCAAAGGCAGAAAAGGAGGACGAGGACCCATGGGGGGGCTCAGACACAAAGGACCTGGGCTTCGGAGACCTCTACCCGCCCCCCAAGCCAGACTGCTTCCAGTGCACAGTTTTATAAATTTAATCATCCATAATGCAAGTCAAGTATTAAAAAAAAAAAACCAACCACTCCTTGCCGTGCCACCCTTTCTGGTCCAGGTCTCGCAGGGGGCAGGGGACAGGTGGTCAGGAGAAGGGGGCGGGCGGCACTCTGCCCGGTGACTGAGCGAAGCCCGTGACAGCAGCCCGTGGCTGCCACCTTGAGTCCCAAGGGCTCATCAATACCAGGGCGCCCAGGTGGGCAGACAGGTGGGCAGGCCGAGGCTCTAACCGCCTGCGGGGGCACGGGGTGGAGAGGCCGGGAGGCCCTCAGGGCGCCAGGAACCTCTCAGACACAAAGTCGAAGTCCCGGAAGGCGGCCTGTTGGCGGGCGGTGAGGGGGCTGCGGGGGTCGGGCGGGGTCAGAGCGGGCGGCAGCCCCGTGAACTCGCCCTCGAAGTAGCGCAGGTCGGTGGGGCCGCAGAGGGCGGGCACGAAGGGGGGCCGGACGGCACGGGCGAGCAGGGCCTGCCAGTCGGTGGTCTGGGGGCGAGGGCAGAGGTGCTTCAGACGACGGGAACGGGAGCCCCGTGGGCCCTCGACGTCCCCACTGTGCCAGGCGCGGGGACCACGGCGGCCCTGGCCACTCACCCTGAAGAAAGGCTGTGTCTTGATCTCCTCGGCATCCCGCTCGCCCGCCCCCAGGCGCTCCTCGGGGCACTTCTGGAGGAGCTGGGGGAGAGGACAGGTGCTCACTCAGGGTGCTCGGCCCCAGGCACTGCCCTCCTCCCCCTCCCCAGCCTCTCGGCTAGGGAGACCCCCGCCCCAAGAGCCGCAAGCCGCTGTCCGGCCCAGCCCTGGACCCTGCGGCGATCACCTTCTGAATGAGCTCGAGCCCTTGCACCGACAGAAAGCGGGGGTATGGGGCTTCCGCGTTGACAATGCAGTCGAACACCTCCTCCTCAGTGTCTCCTGGAAACGGACACTGCGGGGATGGGGGCTCAGCAGGGCTCATGGGCCACCCCCACCCCCACCCCACCCGACCTGGAGGCCCCAGCAGCCCCCCGCCCAGGGCTCACCTCGCCCACCAGCATCTCGTAGAGCAGCACGCCCAGCCCCCACCAGTCCACCGCCCGCGTGTAGGCCTCCTGGGTCAGCACCTCCGGGGCCAGGAACTCCGGGGTGCCACAGAAGGTGCTCGTCCGGTCCCCAAAGCCGATCCCTGCAAACCAACATCCACACTGATGCCGGCATGGTGGGTCATCCACAAGAACCTCTGCAGTTGTAAGAATCAACCGCGGGGGCTTCCCTGGTGGCGCAGTGGTTAAGAATCCGCCTGCCAATGCAGGGGACACGGGTTCGAGCCCTGGTCTGGAAAGATCCCACATGCTGTGGAGCAACTAAGCCCGTGCGCCACAACGACTGAGGCTGCGCTCTAGAGCCCTGTGCCACAGCTACTGAGCCCACGTGCTGCAACTACCGAAGCCCTCGCGCCTAGAGCCTGTGCTCCACAACAAGAGAAGCCACGGCACTAAGCCCGCACACCACAACAAACAGTAGCCCCACTCGCCACAACCAGAGAAAGGCCGCGTGCAGCAATGAAGACCCAAGGCAGCCAAAAAAAAAACCAACCACCAAGCCTTATGACCCCACGTACTGATCCCCGGGCCAAGCCCTAACCCCGTAGCCTTGGAGATGGGAACGGTTTTCACGCCCCCTGACGGATGAGGAATCGAGCCTCAGCCAAGCCTGTGTGCCAGGGTCCCACAGAAAGCAGAACCCAGTGCCCTCTGCCAGCCCAGGCTCTCCCTCTGGCCCAGGGCAAGGGGCTCTTTCAGAGCTTTTAGGGCTGGGAAGGATGAGCCGATGTGTCCAGCTGGTCCCTGGAATGAGGGCTGGGAGGCAGATTTCCTTGGAGCTGCTACTTGCCCACCACCCTGCCGGCCTGGGCTGCGTGAGCATGGCTGGAGGACACGGGATCCTGGACGGGACACACTCACCTTCCTTACAGAGCCCAAAGTCTGCGATCTTCAGGAAACCCTGGGCATCCAGCAGAAGGTTATCCAACTTAAGGTCTCTGAGGGCAAGGTGGGGCGCATCAAAGGGGCTGAGAAGCTCTGAGGCCCAGGGAACAGCCGTCCCACCTACCCTAGAGCAGCCCAGGAGGAGGGCAGCATCTGCCCCCTCGCCCACTCCCCCAGCACCTGGGGGGCAAGTTACCTGTAAATGATCTTCTGCTCGTGTAAGAACTGCAGCCCCAGGACCACACAGGCCAGATAGAACCTGGAGGGGTGGTGCAGGGGGAAGTTCAGGCCCAGGGCAGGGAGGCACCAAGATGGCCATGGCCTGCGAACCCCAGATGTACTGGGCAGAATCAGATGTGGGTGAGAGACTGGGAGGAACCTCATGTGTGGCGGGGGCGGGGCTCCTCCAGATAACAGCCTGCCCTTCCTGGGATCCTAGATTGTGCCAGGGATGACACCGAGTGTCCTCATGCCTATGCTGGCCTCCTCCCAGCAGCCCACCGTGGATACCCTCCATCATGCCTATTTTTCAAATGAGGATCTGAGACTCTGGGCAAATGACCCACCCAGGGTCACACAGCTGGTGGCAGAGCTGATACGTGAACCCGGGCTCCAGAGCCCACACTCTGCTGGGCAAGAAGTAACAACTCCAGCTGGCAGTCACTTACAGCTCCCCAGTTCCTGTGCTCCGCAATTTCTAAATGTTATGGTCATCAATGCAACAAGCTTATGAAATAGTTGTTATTAGCCCAATTCACAGCTACACAAACTGAGGTCTGAGGTCACAAGTGCTGTGAGGGTTGATAACCAGGATTTGAAACAAGGCATCCCCGCCTCCATGCTCTTCTGCTGATGGGCACCCTGGAGGAAGCAAGATGAAGGGGTCGCCAGGTACAGGGAATCAGGGAAGGCTCGCTGGAAGAGACAGACAGGAGCGATGGGAACCCACCGGGCCTGGGGCTCAGGGAAGACGTCCTCGTGGATCTGCATCATGAGGTCGCCACCGGGCGCAAACTCAGTCACGAAGCAGGCGTGGCTGGAGGTCTGGAAGCAGGCAAGGAGGGAGAGCAGGAAGGGGTGCCCCGTGCGGCCCACAGCCTCCAGGATTCGCTTCTCGCAGTACAGGCTGCAAGAGGAGGGTGTGGGCTTTAGAGGGAAGGAGGGAACCCACAAGGGAATGAAAACCTCCCCTGCTTGTGCCCTGTCACCCACGCAACACCCCTGGGTCACTGGCTCTTAAGTCAAAGTGCCAGGCAGGTAGAGGGGATGGTTCATACGCAACAGGGGCGACCTTTTTTTTTTTTTTTTTTTTCTTGACTGCACCACATGGCATGAGGGTCTTAGTTCCCCAACCAGGGATGGAACAAGCACCCCTGCAGTGGAAGTGCAGAGTCTCAACCACTGGACCACCAGGGAAGTCCCCCACATAGGTCTTGAATCTGTACAACCACCTTGTTCCCATTTCACAGATGAGGTGCAGAGAAGAGGGGACCAGGGGCACACAGTTAACAAGTACAATTGCTAAAAAGAGAGCCCAGGCCTGGCTGGCCCCACAGGGTCACCTCTTATGAGCCCCAGTAGCATTCAGCTGCCTTCTGGGGCCACCAGCCCAGGCCTGCCATCCTGGGTACCCTCCAGGTGCTCCGGTGCTGGGAGCCCCCCGGCCTCAGCACACACCTCTCTATCTCATCCCGGCTCAGCACCTCCTGCTTCTTCAGCGCTTTGACGGCACAGTACTGCCCTGTCCCCTTGAACTGGACCAGGAGCACCTGGGGACCGGAGAGAGGTTAGGCTCCAGGTGGGTAGCACAGGAGTCTACTTCCCCCCTCCCTGCCCCACAGACCCCCGAGTCCCCCTCGCTAACATGCTGGGGTCTGCCCACCCCCTCCACCGCACCTCCTCAGTCCACTACCTTCCCGAAGTGGCCCCGGCCCAGCACGGCCAAGCAGCGGAAGTCCTGAAGCCGGGGGGGTTTCCTGCAAGAGAGAGGGTACAGGAAGCCCCTGGGACGAGGGCTGGGGCTCCACCAAGAGCTGCTCCAAGCCCGCCCCATGCTTGGTCCTGGGCTGTCCCCACCTGTGGGGCGGGAGGGGCAGGGGCTGGAGAGCCTCGGTGGGGGCACCTGGGACTGCAGTTTCCTGGGGTCTGGCAGGCAGGCTGAGCTCAGTAATGTGGGTTCAGCCAGTGAGAACCTGAGAGCAAGCCAAGGACCCCGGGGTGATGTGTGAATGTCTGACACGCAAACTCCCGGGTGGACAAAAATCTCAAACTCCAAGGTAAGCCTGCCAGGGGTACCTGGTGGCTGAGGCTGGCAGAGACGGCTCGAGTCGAGTCCTGGGCTCCATGTGGGGGCGTTTGGTGCGCTGTGAGGGCAGAGGGGTCAGGGCAGAGCGGGGCTTCCTTTCCTCTGTCCCTCCAGCCCTGCCGCCCCCACCCAGGCAGCCCCCAGGGTGACCAGCCCTGCTGCCCCTCACCGGCATCTCCTCAGGGGTCGGCTCCTGGGGCAGGTAGAGGCGCGGGGGCTTGGGTGGGGGTTGGATCTCTTCTCGCAAGGGGGTCTTCTTGGGTGGGAAGTTACTGTGGGGGGGAAGCAGACACATGACCGAGCACAGGCAGATGGAATAGCGGGGAGTTGGAGCGGGGAGTGGACACACAGCCGTGCGAGACAGATAGACGGGTCAGAGGGAGAGCGACAGGGACAGGCGCCGTCTGCATCTGGAGAGAGGGGACTCCTCCGCAGACAAGCAGGCAGCCTGGGGCGAGGCTCCTCACCTGGGCGAGGCAGGGTCAGCCGCCCCCCGGGGTGTGGCTGGGGTCTGGGAGCACCCTTTCGGGGGGCTGAGGGTGCTCGGGGAGCTGCAGGGGGGCAGCAGACTCATGACCAAGCGCCCCCAGGCCGCCATGCTGAGGTTCATCTGGGAAGCCCTCAGGAAGTCCTGACCTGGGGCAAAAGGGGGCTCAGTCCTGGGGTCTCCTGAGGGCCCCAGCCCTACTCCCTACTCGCCAGCCTTCTCCACGCCACACCTCTGCGTTTCGAGAAAATGCGTTTCTGCCTCTGCAGGCGGGGCCTCCTCTCAATGACAGGGTCACAGAAGGTCACCTGCAGGGGGCAGGGGGCAGGGCTGAAGACCAGTCCCCTCCCACCCCACCTGCCACGGGCACCTGCTCAGCCTCCAGGCTCCCAGCCTGAGCCCAGGTCAACAGATGCAATAGCCAGAAGGACTCAGAGAGATGGATTCAACATCCTCATTGGTACCAGTGCGGAAACTGAGGCCCAGAGAAGAGAGGGACTGGTCCAGGGTCACATAGGCTGCAGGGCAGTCAGGAAAAGGATGCAGCCGCTGGACTCCCGTGAAGTCCTCAGAAAGGGGCTGGGAACCCTTCCTTCCTGGAGATCTCCTCCCTCTGGACCTCGATTTCCACCCCTATGTGTGGGTGGGGGCACAGTCTGAAAGGCCCTCCTTGCTCTAACGGAGCCAGGGACCCACGAGGTCAGAGGGCAGGGGCCGGTGGGCACCTGGGCGAAGAGCCGGCCCTGTGGCACCAGGCTGAGGGAGAGCTGGTGACAGGCATTGTCCAGGAAGTCCTCCAGCCTCAGGAAGGCCACACCGCAGAGCTGCCGCCAGTCCCGCCAGTGCACCCCAATCTCCAGCTCTCGGGCCTACGAGGGGGAGGCCAGGTTGAGGGGTGGAGCACGGCACCAGCCACTACCTGGCCGGCCTTCCACCCCGTGGCCCACGGTCACCCCTGTCCACACAAGGGCAGCCCTCACCCGCTCCAGGGGGACGACAAAGGTCTGGTCCCAGGACTGCTTGGCCACAGGCCCCCAGCCCGTCTGGCCCACGACACGATTGTCCACCTTCAGCACAGCCAGCACCTCACCTGCAGGGCCAGAGCTGGGGCTCAGGGCAGGCCAGGAGCGGGGTCCATCACTGCTCCCCAGCTCCCCACGCCCCCTACTCACTGGCCAGCTCGCCTCCACCACGCTGCTGCTTGGCTCTGCTCCGAAGCCAGCCCTGGGAGGGGCTCCCGGCCAGCGCGGCCGCTGGGGAACGTCCAGGCACAGCTGTCAGCAGCTGCTCACAGCCCAGGAGGCGGACCTGCAGCGTCCCTGTCGGGGAGCGTAGTGGGGGGCCGTCATTAGGTGCCATCCTCCAATGGACCCCTGGGGCCCCAGGAACGCTACCTTCTCCTGGAGGGAGCTAAACCCAGACCCTGCCCACATTAGGCCTCGGCAACCACCTGCCACCCTCGGGGCCGACCAACTGGTCCTCCTCTCCTGCGCACTCTCTACGTGTTGGAAGAAGCAGGGACACACAGGCAGAAGAGTAGACTCAGACCTCGGCCAGGCTGCATGGGACCACAGTGCATGGTGACACGCTGCCCAGGGCTCAGGGCCTAGAGATAGCACCATGGCAGGGATGAGAGCCTGGGAAGAAGCAGGATGCCTGGCTGCCTGCCCTGTCCCACCTCTCCCCTGGGCCGGTTTCTCCATCTGTACAGCGGAAAGGAGCGCCAGCTCAGCCCCCCCTCCTGCCATGGGTACCAGCATGTTTTGCCAACCGAGCAGATCCATTTTTAGGGTCATTAGAGATTTGTCCCTCAAAGGGTAGAGGAAGCAGTGGGGCTCTAGCAGCTCTTGAGGACATACACTGGGCCTAAGAGCACCATTTAGGGAGTCTGGGCCTAAGGGTTATACTCTGAGAGACCTTATAAACCAAGGCAGTGCCCAGCGTGGGAAGATCATCTTAGGAAGAATGACTGGAGGAATGTGGGTGTTTAGCTGGAAGACAGGATATGGGGTGGCCCCAAGTATCTGAATTTTAGGCCATTTAACAAGCCCTTACCCCCACCTTCCCCAACTTGTCTACTTGGCTAACTCCCATAAGCCCTTCAAGGCCAAGCTCAGACACCACCCCTTCCAGGAAGCATTCCTTGATTCCCCAAGGCCAGGGGAGGGGGCCCTTCCAGCCCCCGTACTTCCCCTTCTCAGTTCCGCTCACAGTGAGATGTGGCCTATCTACGCCGCACCAGCTCTGTGTGGGCAGGGGCTGGGCTCTCTGGTTGGCACCGCGTCCCAGGTGGGAAGCTCAGGCCTTCCAGAGTTAACACTGTCAGATTTGGAGACAGATCCAGCTTGGGAAAAGGAAGAACTTTCTAATAGTCCAAACTGCCCGGGCCTGAGTATCAAGGCCTCCAGGGCTGCGAGCTCCCTAACACTGGCACTTTAAGCACTCTCCTGGTTCCTCACTTCAATCATAGCCTCACTGCTGAGCGCTCTCTGCGCCTGCACGGTCTTGAGCACCTCACACGCAACAACTCACTGAACTTTCGCAGCAACCCTATGAAGTAGGTGCTGTTAGCACCTCCATTTGACAGAGTGATAAACTGAGGTCTGGAGAGGGGCTGTCAGTTGCACAAGGTCACAGAGCTAGGGGATGGTGAAGCCAGGATTGGAAGTCTTCTCTAAAATTCTTCCCCATTGTGTTTCAGGCTCCTCCCTGGAAAGGAAGGAGAGTTCTGAAGGAGGGACTCCCGGGTACCTGTCATGGCGGTGGGCTTCACGAGTGTCCCTGAAGGCTGGGGGCTCCCAGACACAGCAGTCCGTAGCTCCCGGGCCACCCTGCCACGCAGAGGGTGGGCAGGAGGCAGTCCCTCCAGCAGCTGCTCCAAGGCCAGCCGCAGGAGGTCCAGTTTCTGGGAGGACTCCTGGAGCTGCGCCTGAGCCTGCGGAAGGGGTACAGGCAGGGGATACAGGGCCACGGGGTAACGGCAGGGACAGCGGCTCAGGCCACCCGCAGACACCCTGGATGAGGTCTAGACATGAATGTGTCTCCTGTCTGCTCGCTGCCGCCCCCTCATGGCCAGTCCAGGGGTGTCTCCCCCCACTGCAGAGGCTGGTACCACCCAGACAGAAGCACCAGGGGGAGGGGACCACGATCTGACCTCGGCCAGCACCTTGCGGTCCTGCGTTCGCCGGCTACCGAGCAGCTTCACCACGTTCTTGGCACCCTCGGCCACAGCAGTCTCGATGCGTAGCCGGTGCCGCAGCTCCTCGACCAGCAGCTCGGGACCTGGGAGGAGGGGGCTCAGCCCTCAGCCCCATGCCCTGCTCCGCCCTGCCCACCCCCACTTCTCAAAGCCTCACCTGGCTCAGGGGACCCGCTGGCCTCCAGGCTGCTGATTTTCATTCGCAGCAGGGCCACCTTCAGCTGGCTGTCCTGGAGCATCTGCTGGGCAGCTGCCAGAAGCTTTCTCTCCTATGAGGTTGTGACATATGCCCCATCGGGCTGGGACCAGGCCAGAGCTTCCCTGGTCAGACAGGGAACTGGAGCGTGCCTCCCCCATCAGTCCAGGGTTGAAGCTAAGCCTCTCTCGATAGGCCAGATACTACAGTCAAGCGTCCCTTTTTAGACTAGGTCTGGGGCAGAGCTTGCCCCATCAGACCAGACAAGGGAGGGCTAAGGTCAAGCCTCCCTTATGAGATCAGGACAAGCCTCCACACCATGCTGGAAGCTGGGACAGGCGCTGGGCCTTCCCTACCAGACTGGGGACTTGGGCTGGGATTCCCCATTAGACTGGTGTTTTGCCTTCTCTGTTAGACTAGGGGTTCGAGCCATGCCTTTCCCACCAAGTTGAGATTTGGGGCTCTGCCTCCCCCATCAGACTAAGGGTGAGACTGTCTCCCTTACAAAGTCAGTGGCTGGGTTGCACTTCCCTATCAGAATAGCAGCTGGATCACCACCTTCTCTAATAATCTGAGAGCCAAATCTCTTCCCCTCAGATCCCAGGGCCTTACCTTGGGAGTGCCACTGGCGTACGTGTGGGTCATGTTCTCGGCCCCCTGCTTGACCTTCAGTTCTACCTGCAGTTGCCTCTGTAGAGCCTCCAGGTGCCGGGCCCTTGACTGTTCTGCCAGCGGCCGAGGTTCCGAGGCCGCGGGTTCTGTGCACAAAGAGTGGGAGGCACACGAACACCTCACCCAGCGCCGAGAGCCCTGCCTGACCTAGCTCTCTCCTCCCTGCCCCTCCTGAGCAGGGGCTACATGAGGAGGCTCTGAGAGAGGTCAGGGCCAAGGCCAAGTAGCTGGGTCAGCCTGCTGCCTCCTGTCCCCAGGGGCCTGCTCAGACTTCTCCCTCACCAGCCAGGCCAGGCCCGGGGCCGGGCAGCAGGATGCGGGCGTGCAGCTCCCGCAGCTCCCCGTGCAGCTGCTCCAGACGGCGGTTGGAGGACCGCAGCAGCTGCTGCACGTGGCCCAGGTGGCGGCGGTCTGTGGCCACCCGCCGCAGGTTCTCCACACCCTCCTTGATCTTCAGCTCCTTCTGGATGGCCCGGCGGATCGCCTCTTTCTCATCCCCTGGGGGCCGCTGGCCCGCCCCCGGCTGTGGAAAGGCAGAGGCGTCAGGCCCCTCGGTCCCCACCTCCGTGGCCCCAGGTCATCACAGAAGGAGGGGGAGGCAGGCAGGTGTGGACGGCACCCAGGACTGACACACACGGTTTGGGAAGCATCTCTGATCTTAGCGCTAGTATCCCTAAGCCAATGGAAACCCCAAGACTATCCTGCCCATGCTCCTGTCCTCTGCCATTAGAGAGAAGGGTAAGGGGCGGAAATTGTTAATGCCTATTGGTGTTCTGTTCTAAGAGCTGTGCAGATATTAACTTGTTGATCCTGACAGCAACCCCATGAGGTAGGGACAGTTATTATCCCCATTTTACAAATGAGGAAGCTGAGACACAGAAAGGGTAAGTAATTTGCCCAAAGCCACCACAGAGAGGGAGAGGCACCATCTCTTGGGCCCCAGCCTCTCCCTGCCAGCCACACTTAATCAGGCTGCTCTCAGTCTGTGATCCAGTCTAAGGTCTGGGGACCAGAAAAGAGGTTTGGCACTAAGAAGAGCCCTCCCAAGGTCACACAGACAGTGCAGTCTGTGGCCTGAGTAGAAGCCAAGGCTGTTCCCCTGACATTCCAACACCTCAGGTGGCAAAGCAGAGGCACAGAGGGGCTGAGCAGGTCTCCAGGGGCCCACTCCCAGCTCAGCTCCTGGGAGGAAGTAGAAGGCTCTCTCACTACTTCACCTCAAGTGGGAGCAAGAAAGAGGAAAACCTCCTTCCCAGAGGCCATTTCAAACCAACGGGTGCCAAAGCTGACCTCAGCCCAGGGTGACCCATGACGCCCCCACCCCAAGGACTCTCTCAGAGCCTCCACCTTACCTGTCGGCTCTCCATCTCCTGAGCCCAGTGGAAGGGGTGACTACCCCAGCCTCAGGGACCCCCCCACCCCAGGCCTGCGCTGGCCCGCTGGCCCGTCTGTCAGAGGGCAGGGGTGGGGCTCAGGAAATCCTTTGAGGGCCCCAGGCCAGAGGGCCAGAGCCAAAGGCCTGAGCAAACAAAGATCCCATGGAGCTGGGGGCCCGGCACCGGGGTCCTGAGTCACCCAGCAGCCGCTGCTGGGCGGAGGTTAACAGGAAATCGGAAAATGTGTACAAGCCACGGCTGGAACAGGCCGAGGGACCTCCGGAGGAAGAGGGAGGGAGGGGACAGACGCAGCCCTGAAAGTTGCCCAAGGGGTGGGGGCACTCAAGGAGTCTTGTGGAGAACACTTCACCCTTGAGCAGAGCCCATGGTCCAGCCTGCTCCGGGCTGGAATCCTGCCAAGTGCGCACACACCTCTCCCTTTCGGCCCCGCGGCTGGGGCGCTGTCTTGTACACAAACGTCCCCACCCCCGTTAGCTCTGGGCTAGAACTCCACCTCCACCCCACCCCCACCTCCCAATAACAGACACACAGCCTCGTCCCGGTGCCCACACGAACCTACTGCCAGCTCCGGCGGGAAGCCCGCCCCCTGGCCACTTGGGCTGGAGCCCTCTGTGTACCCGCAGGTTCCCGCCCGGGCGCTGGGCTAGGCGCCTCCCCCTGGGGTCCCCACGCCCCGCCTGCCTGTGCGCTCTGGGAAGGACCCCACAACCGCGAGGGATTGGCGCCCTGCGCCTGCCGCACACACCCTTCTCCCGCCCCAGGACCGGTCCCTAGGTGCCTGCACACCCCACCCCCCCAGCCCCCAACTTAGCTTTCCCAGCGGATGCACATCATCAGCCTTAGAGTCCTACCTGGAAGAACAGATCTTAGGAAACTTTGGTGCCTACCCTGGTGGCCCTGACTGCGGATGCAGACGCGCTCATGGGCTGGCCTGACGGGAGGCTCTGCTCTGAGTCACTTGGAGGTGACTTGGGGACGTTTGCGGGGGGCAGGAACGACTCACCCCCAGCGCTCAGGACTGCCCTGCCAAGGTGTAGGGGGGCCCGGGGAGGGGGCCGGGAAGGGACGCGGGGAGGGCCGGGAACGCGGCCGGAGCCCCAGGCGCCCCGCGCGGTGAACTAGGCGCCCCCCACCCCGCCGCCCGCGCGCGCGCAGCCCGTCCCCTCCGCGCGCCGTTCACCTGCCGCGGTGCCCCCTCCTCCATGGCGCCTCTCCGGCCGCTCGGCCCCTCCTCTCGCCCCCTCCGGTTCCGGAAGCCCCGGCCCCTCCGCCAGGGCTGGCAAACTTGAAACTTCCCGGGAAGCGGCGCCGGCGGCGCGGGATCGGGCGCCCCCTCCCGAGGTCCGCTGGCCCTCGCGGGACCTGGGACCAGCGCCGCCTCCCGGCCGCGCGGGATCGAGCCCCGCTCCTGACCCCGGGGCCCCGGCGCCTCCCTGGGCCCAGAGTCCCGCGGGACTTGGAGGCCGCGGCTGCCGCGCGGGGCGACACTGACCCCCGCTCCGGGATCCAGCGGCAGAGAGGGACACTTCCCCGGGCCGGGGTTGACCCGGGTCGCGCGCCCAGAGGGGCGGGCGCGGGTGCGGACAGCGCCGCCTGCCGGCCGCGGGGCAATGCCTGTGTGGCCAGGCCGCCCCGCGCCGGCTCAGCCTCCGCTTCCTCGCAAGCCCGCCACGACCTGGCTCCCGCCCGGAGCCTCTCTTCCTCTTTCACGCCGTTGGTGTAAAGTGGGCTCATCCCATACCTGTCGCCCCCCCGAGGAGTCTTGGCCCTGTCTGTAGTCACTGTAAGAATGTATGCGTGGGCAAGTGGGGAAAGCGGGGAGGGTTGGGGGGGAATTGGGAGATTGGGGTACCAAATAGTACAGTCTAAATATATGCAGTTTATTGTATGTTAACAGTATCTCAATAAAAGTTCTTAAAAAAAAAAAAAAAAGAATGTATGCGTGGGAAAAGAAAGCCTTACCCAGATTTATACCAAATTACAAATGAATCCCAAATCTCTCAGGACCTCCGTTCCATCACTTGGCTAGGCTAGAGCTTTCTGGTTCAACCAGAGCTGTTCAGCCTTTGCCCTAAAGGGCTCATCTAAACAGAATACACATTTAAACCTTGAGAAAAAGCCACCATCTCAGGAAACTAGCCTGCTCTAGGCGGTCGGGTAATGGCTTACACTTGTCGGGGACCCCGGTTCTTTACTGCCTCATCCAGGGTTGTTCAGCCAATTCCTGTCCATCCTGTGCTCACCAGCACTGTGCCAGGACTTCACTGGAAGGAGCCTCGTCCAAGGGGCCGGAAGTGAGTAAGGGTCAAATATTGAAGGTGGCTTATTTGCTGACTTGGAAGCAGTGCCCTCCAGTGCTTTTATAGGAGGAAACTACGTCCGTTCCATTTTGCTCTAACCACCTGCTTCACAGTGGACTGGAAAGTGAAATAGGCAAAAACATGGGCAATCCTGGGATTATCCTGCAATGGCAAATTCACTAAGTGACATGAACATAGGCAAAGGCCACTTGGTTCGGTGGGGGACACGCTGACTTCATAATCAGAGCCAAGTGTGACAATTTTGCATATACACAGAGTTGTTGAAGGCTAGACATTTAACACCTAGGAAGCTAGCCAGGCACATGGTAGACTCCTTTAATTGGGGGTTACCAGGGTGCCCTTAGCTGAATGTTAACGTTAAATAGGTAAAAAGACTATCAGCTTCTGACTAACGCTAGGTCATGGATTTCAGAAAAAAGACATCAAACAGCAAAGCTCCCCCTTTCGGGAGAGTGTCTCTTTCCCATCTTGAGGCTCATTTATCCAATCCTACTGCCAGAAAACTTTATTACATGGAAGAACTCAATGATTTTAAGTTTGCTGTGAAGTGTTTCACTGCCTCAGTGGCCACTAAGGGGAAGGAGTTCAGAAATAGAATACAACTACCTTTCCTAATGAACCCCAGGCTGGGCAAACATACAGGCCTGGGCTGATGGATGAGTCTGACGAGATAGCTGCATCTTACATCTCTGATGGTGATGGTGCTTCACAAAATTGTAATTCTTAGGAAAAGTGAAGTTCACACTTAACATCCAGTGGATAGTGAATAGCCCAAACTCTGTGGCTAAGGAGCTATTAAAGATGTGTAACAGCAACCGGAAAGGAACCATCCCAGCAGGCTACATAAGGACCCATTTACCCCTTTCTATACTTCTTTTGCTTCCCGGTATTGCAGACAGCAAGCCATCTACATTTAGGTTTGCCTCCCTTGGGTAGTATCTGAGTACGCAATGTCACTAATCAAGTTGGCACACATCCTCCACTTTAAAAGTCCTCCCTATTCTTGTCCTCATCACAAAACTTCCAGTCCCTTTCCCCTCAGAACCATTAAAAATAAAACCTGTAAGTCTCCATTAAACATAGCCACACATACAAAAGGGAAGTCACTGCTGGGGTGAGAGATATACTTCAAATTGGTAAGCTGTTGTCCTTTTTAAACAATTGAAATAATTTGCTTGTTTATTCACCTCCTAGAGAGCTTGCCTCAATTTTCAGGAAATCCTTAGTCTTCATTTTGCATAACAGAATTCCTTTCTTGCAATAGTGAGAAAGGGTTCATAGCAAAATCGAACAAAAAAGGCAGAAAACCCAAATCTGTTTATGGGACCAAAGGAAACCATGAAATCAGTTGTTACAAAGCAGTAATGATAAAGATTACCAAATTAATCCAGAGACACAATTACACAGTCCTCTGAAGCCCCCAAACTCCCAAGAATCCATCAAGTATAAGACTCATACTTTTTAGCACCCCATCAGCTAACACAGGTGAAGCAGGCCAGATGTTAAGCAAATCTGTCAGCCCAAGACATTCAGGTACTCCATGGACATTTAAACGCTACATTTTAGAGCCAGCGTTGGTTGAAATAGTAAGGGCCTGTCATGGAGGTCAGAGCACAGACTAAAATCTTGAAAATCAGTGTATCATCGGAGAGACAACCTGATTGCAGAACATTCCTTAAAAGTTTTGAAACTAAGGTAAGTGTAGACACATTACAACCTACTGTCCTCTATGTCCCAATTCACGTAGTTACTGAGGTCCCCTCATAAGCAGTTTCTGAAGAGGATGTCCCAGAGAAACGGCCTTAACAGCCACTATTTTCTCTTTAAGCTTTGAGCCACTCACCTGGCACTTTCGAAAACATACTTGCCTCAGGGCCAGCCCAAGAACTCTTGCAGCTGGGAACAGTGCACACTACTTTGTAGCCATTTTCCAATACACTAAGGGTGCCCCTTCTGCCTTCTCACAGCCTAGCACAACCTTCCTGAGATTTCGGAAGCTAAAGGGTTGTCTCAGTGATTGGGAGGAAATTAACATTAGGGGCTCCTATTTTTATTTTTTTTGCCATATTCCCCAAAATAAACACTGTAGTTTGATTAAATAACCTAACAGTGCTACAACTTCGCCAGCACATGAAAGCCAGTTTTGGTAAGCTGTCACTCTGTGAAGCAAAAATCACAGGCTTACTTCCTGAGTATCATTTCAAGTGAATATTGTTTTTCTTCCCCCAGGGAAAAGTCCCTTAAATGTTGAGACTTCAAAATCAAAATACTAAAGCCCCTCAGGAATCTACTACATTCCAAGTAATTTTTTTATTTCTCCATGACTTCCAAATATACCCTTCCATGTAGATGTAGCAATGCTATACTTACTCAACTATCTGAAGGGCAGCTCTCCCCGTTTCCCCGTCACTACAAACACAAATACCGACCAAAACACAAAGCAAAAAAACTAGCTCATCATCTAAAATCCAAAAGCAAATAGTAACATTTCCCTATAAAACAAGGAGAATGACCCCAGTCAAAAAAATCTTTATGTTCCTTTATTGGAGCAAGATTCCTGACCGGTATACAGTGATGTATTTGCTACAGAGACCTGTGCAGAAATTACATACTATCCATCTAGACAGGTTTTTGTTACACTTTGCCTATGGATGGAGTAGTTCCATTTATAAAGTTTTTATACATCAAAAAGCTTTGAATCTGACCAGGCTGTCCATTAATTCATCTTTGAAAAAGCTAAGTGGCATTTAATTTTAGCTACTATATTTTACAGCATTAAAAAGCTTGTGCATTAGGTAGTTTCTCAAAATGTGATTTATGCACAACGGCATTTAGCAGACAGAGCAGTCCGTCATCTCCCCCAGATTCACAGACAGGTCTCATTTGAGAGCTATATGCTAAAGAGCTGGTACTTTGAGACAAAAGTACTCCTAACCTGAGTTTCTTACCACCAATACGGACTTCTTACTCTGAAAGCCTGTCTTCTCGGCCACATCTTACAGTGCCAGTGAAGACATGCCAACAATTGCCCTGTGTGTTAACTTGGCAGTAGAGCACCAGGTCTGTCTGATGGTGGTGGCAGGCACTATTATTATATCCAGGTAAATAAAAGCCCGTATTTGGAAATGCCAATTTGAGATACAAATCAAGGGTACAACATATTCAGAACTGAGTTTTCAGCAATCTGGTATCCCCAATGATGTGAAAAAATTCAGAAACTGATGGCAAATTGTACCCATGATGGGTTCCCAGCTATGGAGACATTAATACATTGATTCAAATCCCTTTACTCAATCAACATAGCCCTGAGGTCACCCTGCAAAGTGCGTATCAAAAACTACGAAGTTACGGTGACAAAGTTTGACAACAATCTTATACAAGTCAAACTTGGAAAGTCATACTAAGTATATCTGTTCTAAGAGAAAAGCATCAAATCCTTTGTGTACACATTTAGTTTTATTGTAACAAAGCAACTTGTACACTTTTAACGTTTAAAACTGAGCATCATCTTTCCTTTCCAGTGAAACAAAAAGAAAAATTTAAAAATAAACAGGAACAAAATTACAATAGAGAATGTCAATTGCAAATAAGATCCTACAGGTTCTGCTGATTCTCCCATCGAGTGGCAGGGCTCAAGTCATCATTAGGAGAGAATTTTATTTTAAAAGTGTCATCTTAAACTGCAAGGATGTCCGTTAAACATCACAATTAAACATGCCAAAGGAGAAGCCATGTTGTCAAAATGCCCACTTAACCCACCCAAACATCTCAAACCCACCCTTTGCTGACCTTCTATAACCCCATTTTTTTAAGTTTTTTTTTCTTTTTTTAAACAAGAGAAAGTAGACAGATACATGTTGGTAAATGCTAACTGTCCATATTCACATAGAGACACAGTGTAATCTCTGAGCCCAATATACAGAGAAAGGAGGAAAAAAGCTAGAATTCTATGCACTACTACACAGGGGCCTAGCACCCTCCAGCTTCCAGCAGAGCTAAGGGAGCAGAAGGTTTTTCTTTTTTCCCACAGAGCATGGTGGTGTTGATTCCATAAAGTTTTTGTTGAGACAGGAAGGGATAAAAATGAATTTGGAACAGAAAGGGGTAGAGATTCTTTTCCCACTCAATTCTGCTCAAGGTATTTCCCCCCAAAATAGGTTGTGAACCATGGTATAAAGAGAAAAGAGACCTCAAAAACAGGGCGACTGAGCACAAGAGGAGGAAAAAAAAAAGACAAAAAAAAAGACAAAAAAAAAAAAAAAAAAAAAAAGACTGCAACTTGCTCCCAGGGACTGGAGAAAATTAAAAAAGGAAGGTTGGAATCCATCAGTGTTCCATTAGTCATCTTCTCCTTCATCTTCCTGTAAGAAAAAACCAGACAGTTACTCTTTAGGTTAATTCTAAGTCAGTCCCCAATATTCATATGGACCATGACAGACTCCAAAGAACCTAATTTCGTGACAAGCGAAATTAATTTTATGGACCTCCACAGTGGTCACTTGGTATGTGTGAGGGATGTTTTAGAACCCCATCCACATACAAAAGTCCTCAGCGGGGGGACTTCCCTGGCAGTCCAGTGGTTAAGACTCCATGCTTCCACTGCAGGCAGTAGTTCAATCCCTGGTCAGGGAACTAAGATCCCACATAACGCTTGGCACAGCCAATAAATAAACTTTTAAAAATTAAAAAAACAAACAAAAATCTCAGTGTGCTAAAAAAGTCCCTTAAATAAAGTGGCACAGTACTTGCATGCAACCTACCCACATCCTCACATACACTTTAAATTATTTCAGATTACTTATAACTAATACAATGTAAATAGTTGTGAATGCAATGTAAATAGTTGCAAGCACTCAGCAAATTCAAGTTCTGCTTTTTGGAACTTTCTGGAATTAAAAGAAAAAAAATCTGAAGAATGGGAACCCACAGATATGAAAAAGGCCAACTATATCAGTTTACATGAATTCCTTTCTTCCCCCCAGCCATGCAGCTTATGGAATCTTAGTTCCCCACCAGGGATCAAACCTGGCCCCACAAAGTGAAAGCACCTGAGTCCTGAGTCCTACCCACTGGACGACCAAGGGAGTTCCCCAATCTGCATCCCAATCTGAATCTTGAAAGATACGGTGATGTTTCAGATAAATTAACTTTTAAGCACTAACCAAATCAGACATCCTTCAGACCAAGTAACACAAACCAAAACCCAATCTATCCCAATCTGACTATAAGAATTTTATGGCCTGTCCAAAACATGCCTATTTTTGTTATTTGGGAGGTTTCTCAGAATTTGAGCAGCTGCATTCTCCACAGCACTTTCATTAAGTACTGGCTAGGGAATGACATAATTGAATAGTCATAAAAACCAACCACAAAAGCAGAACTAATTGAATCATTGATACAATGAGCTTATCAAAATTTCCTTCAATCTTGGACAAAACAGTTTATCTTTTCTACAAATCTTCCAACAATCCATTGAGTCAGTTCCACTACACAATATATATAATCTCCAAAGTAACAAGGTGAATTCTTTGAAGATTATCTTCTTGGATTTAACCAAATCTTTTTACCTCTCCTTCCTCCCCCTCATCATCATCTTCATCTTCTTCACCTTCATCCTCATCCCCTTCTTCATCAATATCTTCCAGTCCTTCTTCCTCTTCATCATCATCATCATCTTCTTCTCCTTCCCCTTCCTCATCATCCATGTCCGGAACCTAGAGGGGAAAAAACCAAAAACAAAAACGCAAAAACCAAGAGTTACCTTAAGAACTCATTTTCAGACAAATGAAACAAGTGCAACCTTGAATAAAAGAACATTCTCAACTCACCAAGTAGTACTGTAATGGATTTGGCCAAATATCATCTTTGATGACCTCTCCTAACTCATCTGCACCTGCATCAGAATGATCAGTAAACCAGGTGAAGAAGCTTTCTGGTTCCTCATGCTGTCTCTTCCTGCTGGCTTTATTCTGTGTTTGACTTGAACGTTTCGTCAAATCCTAAATGAAGATGGAAGAACTTTGATATAAGCTCTCTACACCTCAAGCCCCTACAATTTAAGTTTTTAACCCAAAAGCAGAGCAAAAAATGGACCCTGTATTATCTACATTATTATTCTTATCTAAAAGAAGCTATAAAAAGTACAGCTAATGAAAAGAAACAGAAGCCCTAGGATTTTAGGCCTGCAAAGAACGCTGTCAAATTTGTATGTCAAGCTTCTCTTGAAAGTTACCATCTAGACTTGGCTCTTTTTTAAATAAAATTAGTTTCACTTCAACAACCAGTATCTTAACACAGTATAATTTAAAATATGTTTACTACTTAAATGCAGACAGAAATGGTTTTGGGAAGCCACAAGTCACCAATGTAGAAACCAAAATGATTTAGTCCACTCTACAAAAACTTGCTCTATAATTTATAATAAGACCATAAACTACTGTATTTGGCTTTAATACAATGGACGTTTTTATCTTTTAAGGATCTACATTTAACACATCATCAAAACACTAAGCATTTACTTAAATGGTTCAACTAAAATCAAACTACACAAAACATTAGTGCCCAACAACCCCTCAAATACCTTTCCGGATTTCCATTTGATTTCAGTGGACTTTGAAGATGGATCACCACTCTCATTCAGATGAAATTCTTTGGCGAGAACTTTATTTTCGAAGTAAGGGTTTTCATCAAAATACTACAACAATTAGAGAATGAGAAATCAATATAAAACAGCACTTCCAACCAAAGCTCAGGTTAATTTCCACAGGGACAAACAAGTTACTGATACTTACAAAATCTATTCTGTAACCTGATTTAATATCTTCAAATTCTGTCACTTCAACTCTTGTCAAATAATGCAGCGCCTCTTCATCCTCCTCCCCAAGCAGTGCAGACACTAGACCAGCAAACAGACGAAATGATTATTAAACAAACATTAACAAACTCAAGCAATCCCTTTAAAAATTTCCCAAATTTGGTTTCATAATCCATTATTAATTGAAAACCAAATGGCTCAATATCAGAGCTGTCATTATCTTTTATCAAGTAATTAAACAGAATCCCAAATTAGAATAGGATCTCTTCTAAATAGAAAGCATTAATTGCAAGCCTCTCCCTCTCTGTTTCAACCTCTGCATGTAATCAACATGCTGGACCAAGTCCTTACTCTTTAACAAGTGGACAGGGTCACTTCACTCTTTAACAAGTGGAAAGCCTATATAGCCTTTAACACTGCTCTGCCATAACATACCTTGTGGATGGTTAACAAATGTTGTTACCCAAAAATTTGGGATTTTGGCGATCAATTCCGACCTCTTCTGAAAATATGGTTGGCGGAGTTTGTTATATTTCTGTTCTACTTTCAAAATCTCCTCACTGGCTTGTTCATTAAGTCTGAAGCAAATGAAAAGACATGTTGACAAGGATGGTACTTAGCAAATACAAAAACTGCTGAGATTACAGAATATTCACTGTTAGCTTTAGAACAATGTGGAAGTACATATTTATAACAACCAAATCACCTAGATTTTTGTTCCCAGAGACTCAAGTCAAAATTGAGATGGCAATTTGATCTGCTTTACCAACAGGCACTCAATAATTGACAGTTCTTAAAGTGCCCAAAGAGCATTTTGATAAAATTATGTTATTTATCTACTCCACTACCAGGCTAACTTCAATTGTTTCCCTGAGGCAGATCAGGAAGAAAGAAGAAGAAATGCTAATCAAGTAACAAAGTTATAAGACAACTCAGAGCAACACTGATGCCATATCACTGAACTATCAGACATCCACACACTGCAACTCACACAACTTGTAGCCTATGAAAGCAAACCCAATCTTCACACAGAAACTTTCTTGTGACTGTACAAATATTTCACAGAAAAATAACACTGAATCCTCTAATATTAATATTTCCAACTCAGTTATAATCATCTTCACTTAGCCAGTAGATACAGATGTATTTGGCCTTAGTCTCAATGATTACTGAAACATAAGATGCATGTCAGAAAACAAAGTAAATTGAGAAAAACTTTACCTGTCTATTTCATTTTGTACTTCATCAATATGTTCAATTGCTTCTTGCTGTTCTTTTTCTGCAAGAAAAAGGTGCATGAGACTCAATACTAACTAACTTGAAAATAAATTTAACCAGTTTTCCTTCCTACTGTTAACAGTCTGTGATGTGAGTTGTATCAATAAAGCTGTTAAGAGAAGAAAAACTTGCCTACCACAAGGCACGCTCTCCACGTGTTCATGTGTGTAGTTGACAAACCACTTTTCAATTAAAAGGCTATTCACAAATCATGCTATGTTAGACTACTCAAAATGTTTGTCACGCTTTTACGAGTTCCATTACGAGACCAATTATTAAAGTTTCTATTATGAGACAGAGAACAAACGCCTTTCAGAAATCCTAATGTTCTCTTTAAAGAAAAAAAAAAATCACATTATACACCTACAATACAGCAGCACTATCTATTAACTAGAATACGGAAACTAACCCACGACAACAACAAAAATTAGAACACCACCTATGTCCATGGTGGAATCACCTTTTGTACAAAGTTGGAAATATTGCTCCGTATCGATTACTGTTAAGACATCAGACACGCCTACAAAGACAAGGAAGGCCCTGGGAACTACCCCACCAGTAAACGCTCGGCATTACCTTCTAAGAATGTGAAACCCCGGCTTCAAATCTGACCTTTCTCACCCCTCCAACCCAATTTCAAGCGGGCTGATCTCAGAGGCGGTCCCAAACGATTCTGGAGCGCACTTACACAGAGCAAGCATGCAGTCAGAAACTATGAGCCACAGCAGAGAGAGGAGGGAAAGGGGGTGTGCTACGGGAAAGGTGCCCTTTTGTCCGGTAAAGACCGCAAAACCTACAAAGCCAAGTGGGCGTGAAGGGGCCGGATCGCGCGGTTCATTTCCGGCAACCAGCCCCGGTGGTGCAGCCCCCTGCCGCGAAAGCCTGCACGCACAAGGCCAGCGGAGTTGCTCCAAGCCCTGGTAAAACGACCCTCCGGCACCCCGGCCGCCGCGCCCGGCTTCTCGGCGCGCTGCCGCGACAGGGTGGCCATCCCACGTGGGGACCGCCCGGGGCCGGCCAGAGCATCCTCCGAGCGGCCCGGGCCGCGCCGCGGCCGCGTGCTTCCCCGCGCCCCCACCCCGCCCCAGCCCGCGGCAGAGGGCCGCGCCGGGGCCGGCCTCCGGGCGGGGGTGCCGCCCGCGGCCCGGGCGCGAAGGGGGAGCCGCGCCGAGGCCCGGGCGCGGGGCCGCGTCCGGCCGCACCATGTGGCGGCGGCGGCGGCTGATGGGAGCGAGGCATCATGGCGGAGCACAATAAAGAGAGGCTTCTCGGGAGGGAGGGAGGGGGAGGAGAGCGAGGGAGGGGGGAGAGGAAGGGGGGGTCTCCTCCGCCCGCGCCGAGCAGGCCGCAGGGCCCCCGCCTCGCGGCGCCGTCCGCCGCCGCGGCGCCACCCGGCCCCGGCCCCGCGCGCACAAAAAAGGGCGCCGAGGCGCGCGCCGGCCCTTCCGCCCGGCGCCCCCCGCGCCCCGCCGGCGGCCTGCGGCCGGGCGGGCGGCGAAGATGGCGGCGCGGGCCGGCCCCCGCCTCGCCCGCTCCTCACCTGAGGTCTCGTCGGCCCCGTCGTGGTTGGAGTTGAGCTCCTTTTTACTGACTTTGGCCGCCGGCGCCGACATGGTGCTGCTCCGCGGTCGGGGGGGGAGCGGGGAGGGGGAGCGAAGGGAAGGCGAAGGGGGCGGGCAGCGGCTTCCCCTCACGCCACACGCGCGGGCGCTCGCTCGGTCCGGCCGCCTCCTCCCGGCGCTCGCTCGCTCTCCCTCCCCCTGGCTCGCGCGCGCTGCCCTCGCGGCCTGGCGACGAGGGAGGAGCTGCGGCGGCGTGCCGGGCCCCGGCCCGGGCTCCTGCTTACGGAGGGGAGGCGGCGGCGGCGAGCGGGCAGGCGGCTCGGCTCCCTCACTCACGCTCCGCGCTCCAGCTCGCTGCTCGATCTCCCCGAGCCGCCTCCTCCTCCACCTCCTCCTCACGGCGAGGGGCGGGCGGCAGGGCGCAGGCGCGCCAGGCCCCGCGCGCACGCCCCGCCTCCGGCCGGAGAGGCTCGCGCCGCCTCACCATTGGCCAGGGCGCCGGGACCAGGGGGCGGAGCCGCGGCGAGGAGACACAGGGCCTGGCGAAGAGGCGGGAGGAAGGAACGCCGCGACGTACGGGGCCGGCCCCCCGCGCCGCGCTCCCCTCCCCCGCTTTCCCCTTCTCCAGCCCGACCCGGGACATTTGCGCGCTACGGGCGCGCGGCGGCCCGAGGGGCGGGGCCTCGCCAGGCTGCGCGCAGGCTCCCAGGCGGGTGCATCACGTGGTGGCAGAGCGGCTTCCCCTCTCCGCCGGGTGGCGCGGGGGAGAGGGGTGTCCGCAGCCCCCCAGAAGCGCAGGCCTCGGCGTAGCCAGGCTTCGGTACATCGGAGCCCAGAAATAGACCCACCCCGGGTTCTGCACTGTGGGACACTACTGGGGCGCCCCTCCTCGTGGGGAAAGAAGGAGGCACCTCCATCCTATTTCCCTGATGGGAAGCTGCCTTCGGACTCAGGCGTGTTTGCAAAGCCCGAAGCTGCCCAGTCCACTCACAGATCTTTTCCTGGCTCTTAGTCGAAGCTCTGCTCTGCAGGTTGTGTGCACTTGGACAAGTCATTTTCCCTCTATGGACCTATTAATGTTAAGAAGTTATAAAATTCAAATAAGGCTGACAGTGGACTTCCGCACGGGTTCCATTCCTGGTCAGCGAACTAAGATTCCGCATACCGGCCGACGCAAAGGAAAAAAAAAAAAAAAAAAAAAAAAAGGGCTGACAAATGGACCGTTGTGTCGGTGGTGACGTTTAAGCAGAGCCGCACTAAAGTGGAAGTCCTCTGAAGGCAAGGAGGTGCCACGTTCACCTGCAGGTCCTTTCGGCGCCACTCAGTGCCTAATTCAAGGAGTTTGCAAGGATCTGTACAGAGTGCTAAGCGCCAGTCCCAGCAACTGCGCGCCTGCATCGCACTGAGGCCACACAGCTGTAAGGTGGGGTCGGCGGTGTTAATTTCATTTCGCTGTGTCAGAGAGGACCAACAAGGCCTGCTTTAGAGGCCAAGTCTTGAAACACAAAGGCCAAGGCACTTCTGTTTAAACTATGCTTTCCGAGTAATGCAAATGTTCCACTCACTGCTCTACTTCCTCCTGCAGGACCCCCAAGACATGGACCGTAAAAAGCCTGAAATCTCTCCTTGGGTGTTTGTAACCAAAACCAGGGATTGGATTATTTGCCTTCCAGGACTCACATTTTACTATCAGCTCTTAAAGCTCAAACAGTGTCTTTAATGTTCAAGATAGTCCATTGGTGGGTGATGGATAAATATTAAATGGCAGAGAGTTCATAGGCACAGAATACAGAAGTCTTCTTGGGACTTTCCCAAAACCCAAAAATTAATCTTTCCCCTCCAAACCTTATTATTCTCAACTGAGTCCAGCTCAATCCATACCTATCCCAATTGGACAGGCTTTTTAAGGGAAGAATCATTAGCACCAATGAGAAGCTGGGACCTGTTTGACAACCAACTCCCAGAAGAGGAAAAAAACACACCAAAACCTCTGATTTGTAGCATCTGCTGATTTCAGTGGTGTATAAATACTCTCACCATGGCAAATTTCCTGCTACCACTTTGATGTCACTGAACAGAGCTGGAAAGAAATACCAGGCTCCAGTGCACTGCTGAAGCATGCAGCACCGGCCACAGGCTGTGATAAGTACACACATTTCCCTCTCCTTCAATCCTCAAGAAATACAAGACAGGTATTAATACCCTCATGTCACAGATAAACTCAACTTTTCTTGATCCAAGTGGCAGAACCAAGGCTAACGGATAATAAAGCCCCTGCCCTAAGGACACAGTTTTTTCCCTTTTTTGACATGAACTACAGTAAGAGGTACATTTGACATTAAGACCCAGTACACACCTACACACAAAACAATGCTTATCCTCAGAGTGTGATGACTCTTAATCTTCTATTTTATTTTCTTTAAATGCAGGTCACTCTCCACTGAAATGATTTCATGACCCACAAATGGGATGAAACGGTCTGATAAACATTGTGCTGAAGGCTGCTGCTTTCATACACAAAACACAGCCTGCTCACCAGGTGGTACCAGTGACCCAGAGCATCTCCTAAGTGCCCAATCTACTCGTGTTTCCCATGTATCTGCAGGGGCTCCAGGGAGCCTTCTGATGCCTTCCGATTAGGCATTGGGGTTCAAGGCTCCCAGCCCAGCCCTTAGGACCATCCTGTTCTTCCTGACCTTTCCCACAGCACTTCTCAAGATAAATTCACACACTAGGAAGTGGAAGAGAAAAAGAAAGCAAAAAGGGCAAGCGTTTCGGTAAACAAGGGAGTGGCACGGACACACCAAGAGATAATTCGCCCACTGAATTATTCTCTGTGGTCTCTCTCCCCCTCCAACATTAGGAGCTCTGCGTTCTCTCCTTGGCCTCTCACCTCCCTCTCAAAACTCCTCTCTCCTCTCCTTCCCAGCTTCCTTTGAAGGAGGACAATCCCACAGCTTAAAGATTGGAACAGAGATGTTGGCATTCTCTAAAATGCAGCAGTGTCCCAGGATGAACCACCTTGGAGGGGCTGTGGTTGTACCTTGCCATCCATTCTGGTCCTGTTAATTCTCCAAAGAAGCTAAACAGAAGGCAACCAGAAGGACTCATCCACATTTTGCTACTCACAAGTGGAAAGGAATTTACTATGTCTCAAGAGCACTGATTATGAGCCAGTTGCTGTCTTGTGTTTCACTTCCACTTAAGCCTCACAGCAAGCCTAACAGATACTGCTGAGCCCGTTTTACAGAAGAGGAAAGAAGCACAGGTTATGTCACTTGCCCAACAAGGTCACACAGCTGGATGCAGCCAGGTTTCAAGCCCTGGCTGTCCAACTTTACCACATCCGGGAATCAGCTCGGCAGGAAATCTTTGCATGTCATTTGGAAGGGGATGGACTGAGACCAATTAAACTTAAACTTGCCACATCACCCAACAGATCCACAGGAGCTCTGCAATGAGAGCTCCTCATCCAGTGCTCCTTCCACAGGCAAAGCTGGAACTCAGCCAAGGCAGCAAATTAGGAAGATTCATGGGCTCCGAGCCCTCTCCCCTCTGCGCTGAGCCAGCCTACTCTCACTTCCTGGGGCGATGCTTTCCTGCCTTCCAGGATCTATCCAACCCCCCACCCCCATCCCCTGCGAAGGCCCCACCACACCCCCAATGTATCAGGGAGGCCTAATCACCAGAACAGTGCACTTTGTGCTCAACTCCAAGCAGTGTGTCTGCAAAACACAGCCCTTACTTCCAAGAGAAGGGTTAACGGGGGGTGAGGCAGACATGAAACCAACAGTTACAAGGTAAAGGCCAGGCTGGGGGGGACTCTGGGTGCTGCAAGGGCAGAAGGGGGCTCTTAACACCGAGCAGCTGTGGCTTAAAGGAGAATACTTGCAAGAAGTGACGTTTCAGCAGGAAGCTGCAGAACGAGACGGCAGGCACAGGTAGGAAGAGGGGAGGAACCAGGCAGAGGACAAACGGGCTTCCTGGCCCCGAGGTGAGAGAATGGAGCCCCGGGAGGTGAAGCGAGGTTAAAGGTGCTGGAGGGAGCCTGAACCTGAAGAGGTCGGCAGGGACCAGGTGCGCAGTGTCCCGAAAGCCTCTCAACCTGTACCTCGAGGGCCATGGGAAGACTTAGAAAGGTTTTAAACCAGGGAGTCACGTGATTGGCTTTGCCCGGCTGGAAGGGAGGAGGAGGAAGCCGGAAGCGAGATGAGGAGGAGGTGGCAGTAATCCGGGCCAGAGTTATGGGCCGGCGGCAGTAGCACGAAAGAGAGGTGGACGGATATGAAGTGTTAAGAAACCACCAGGACTCAAGGATCTGATAGCACGGAGAGTGGAGGAGAGGAGAGGGGTCACCTACGTTTCCCTCCGCCATATGCTGGCTACTGTTGCCACTTACCCAAGACAAAAGGAACGAGTTTGGGGGCTGGGAGCGTAGGTGTGGGGTTGGGGCCAACACCGAGCTCACATGTGCTCCAGGCCTCCCACTTTCACTTCTTCTGGTTCTTTCTTCATATAAACCTAATCCAGGCACCCCATGCTTAAAACCCTGCAGGGGACTTTGCAGTCACATCTCAAAAGGTTTTGGGGAAAAAAGTCACCTAAAAGTCAGTCCTTGCAAATCCCTTCAAGCTCCAATAAAACTTAGTATCAGGACTTACCTTCCTTCGGCAAGTTCGGAGAAGCAGACATTGCCTCTGACCCGGAGGCAGGAGCCAGTCTCGGTTTCTTCGGTTTCTTCGCTTGGGGTGGAAGTGTAGACTGGTGTTTGGGGGCCATGCTCGGAGAAAAGCCAAAAATCCACACAGGGGAAGAAGTTCGTACTTGGAGCTCTGAGAACTAAGGCTGCCCCAGGTGACAGAGGTTTAAATAAGCTCTGGAGCCGCCCGGAGGGGATATTTACATGACAGTGGGACACACCCCATTCCCCCTCCCCCAGCCTCAACCTCCTACCCACCCTCCAATCAAGATCAACTTCTTTTACTTGCTCTTTGCTTTTTCTCTCTAAGGGCTTTCTGGGCCGTGGGTGGGTGGGGGAGGTGTTTTCCTTGGGCGGGGAGCAGTTCTGTGCTTTCCGGGACCCTCCTGGTCTTGACTTGAAACACCAGTGGCCCCTCCCCCAGTCCTTTCTCAACTCTCTGAAGGCAGCACTGCCCACATTGAGAACTTGTCGTCTTCTTTTTTCCTCTGGCCTCTGGAAGATTTAAACGTGCTGTTGCCTCACCTCAGCCAGGAACATTCTTCAGTCTCTCCACTCCCACTGCCCCATCTGGATAACGCCTTTCCAACCTCCAGGTCTCAGCTTGGAGGGATAAATGAATGTTAAAATAAAGGAATCCCAGTCAAGTATTACAAAAGAAGAGGAAAAGCAGGTGCCCTTGAGAGGACTTGGGGGCAGCCATTCATTCTTCTCTCATTTAGGGTAGCATTTGACGGTTAAGAGTTCTGGGACTAGGTTAAGAACCTGGGACTTCCCTGATGGTGCAGTGGTTAGAATCCGTCTGCCAATGCAGGGGACCCAGGTTTGATTCCTGGTCGGGGAAGATCCCACGTGCCTCAGAGCAACTAAGCCCGTGCACCACAACTACTAAGCCTGTGCTCTAGAGCCCTCGAGCCACAACTACTGAGTCTGCATGCTGCAACAAGAGAAGCCAATGCGATGAGAAGCCCGCGCACCACAATGAAGAGAAGCCCCTGCTCTCCACAAATAGAGAAAGCACGCGCGCAGCAATGGAGACCCAACACAGCCAATAAATAAATAAAAATTTAAAAAAAAATTTTTTTTTAGTTCAAAGAACCTATAGAAGCCATCTTGTCTGGGGGGGGTCCCAAAACCCAATGCCTTTCGGGGCCTGTCAGGTAATAACTGTGAGTAAGGCAAGCAACTGGAATTCATAACAGCTGGAGGAAGGTGGGTTGGTGCAACCACTCTGGATAACCATGTGCTGGCTCTACCAAAGCAGAGCCTGTGCTGAGCTACTCTGTTACCCAGCAGCTCCACTCCTGGCTACGTGCCCAACAGAAATGCATACCTGTGTGCACCAATATACGTGAGAAATGTGGACAAGAATTTGCACAGCAGCGAGGTTCCTAATAGCCAAAATCTAAAAACAATACAGATGTTTACCAACAGCCGAATGAATAGGATGTGAGATATTTATACAATGGAACATAATAAAATGATGAAAACAAATGAACTACAGCTATGTGCCGTGAGGGGAATGCAGCCTGCAAACATAATGTTGAGTGAAAGACACAGACACAAACTAGGACAGGCTGTGTGATTCCACTTGTATGAAGTACAAAAATGGACAACACTGATCTATGCTGACTAAGCCCATGTGCCACAACTACTGAGCCTGCATGCCACAGCTACTAAAGCCCTCGCGACTAGAGCCGGTGCTCCACAACAGGAGAAGCCACGGCAATAAGAAGCCCGCGCACCACAATGAAGTGTAGCCCCCACTCGCTGCAACTAGGGAAAGCCTGCACACAGCAACAAAGACCCAACGCAGCCAATAAAAATAAATAAATTTATTGAAGAAAAAAAAAACTGATCTATGCTGTTAGAAGTCCAGAGTGTGGTTACCTGCGTCTTGGGGAGGGCATCATCTGAGGTGGCTTAAGGGCCTTATAGAGTCCTTTCTGGTGATGCCCAGTTTCTGGGTCTGGGGTTTGCTACACCAGTGTGTTTGGTTTGCAAACCCCAAGCTGCCATATCTTTGATTTTTCTAAAGAGCAGCCAGAGATACATATTTTTAAAATAAAATCTCTGGATTTTTTAAAGTTAGCAACTAATTAAAACACACTTTGGGACTTCCCTGGTGGCACAGTGGTTAAGAATCCACCTGCCAATGCAGGAGACACAAGTTCGAGCCCTGGTCTGGGAAGATCCCACATGCCGTGGAGCAACTAAGCCCGTGCGCCACAAATACTGAGGCTGCGCTCTAGAGCCTGTGAGCCACAACTGTTGAGCCCATGTGCCACAACTACTGAAGCCCTCACGCCTAGAGCCCATGCTCCACAACAAGAGATGCCACCAAAATGAGAAACCTGCGCACCACAGTGAAGAGTAGCCCCCACTCACTGCAACTAGAGAAAGGCCATGCGCAGCAACGAAGACCCAACACAGCCAATAAATAAATAAATAAGTAAACAAATTTAAACACACACACACACACACACACACACACACTTTATGGACCAAATAAAGCATGTTATCAGGCCACTTTCAGCCTATGAGCCATGAGTTTGCAACCTCTGAGATAGTGCAGTGATTTTCTTCTTTTTTTTCTGTTTGTTTTTTCCCATTCATTACCCTCTTAATAAAATAAATCTAAGGCATATGTCAATGATGTCAATACCGATAAAAAGCTGACCTTTTTCTGGTGGAAGACCACACACCACCACCATCTCTTGCTCCCTTCCATCCCTCCATTCTCTGACAGCTTCTGCGGGATTTGGGGCTTCTTCTAAGGCATTTTGAAAGTCACAAATGTGTTGGTTTCACAGCTGAGCAAGATGAGACCTGAGAGAAGTGATTTACCTAAGGTTATGAGGAGAATAACTGAGTTATAGCTAGAACCACAGTTCTGGGGTCACTTTATCAGAGGGATGCACTTTCTAACCAGCTTAAGTGTCAGTGTTCACACCTGTAAAATGGATAATCCTAATACCTGCCTCTTTGTTTTAGGATTTTCAATTTAAGGACAAACAGTCATCTTTTCCCTGTTTTTACCAAAGAAATTCTCCAAAAAAACAGTATGGAAAACAAAAATGAAAACTCTCTTTTGTTGAAACTGGAAGTCAGCTAAACCCCAAATCACAGGAAAGGTGGCTTGATGGCCAGAGCTGTGGAGAAGGAACAGGATGTGTGCAGGAAGAAAGGACAGACACCCTAGCTACAGATTTCTGGGAGTATCAGCAAAGGACACTTCCGGAAGCTGAGGGGCAAACCCCAGGTCCCTTGTTTGTAGCAGCCAGAAGGGGGTGAACTAACAGGATGCTGCACTGGCTCAGTTCCTAGAATCAAAGGAGAAGGGGGTCAATGAGGAGTAGCAAGAGGAGCTTCGTGAGACCTATACAAATCCCAACTATTTTGAGATTCCTTTTTGTTTTACCCGCCAACCTGAGATCCAAAAGTTTAGAGACACCCTACCTGGAAGAGGGCACCTTGGATGGATACAGCCCCTTGGGAGGGCAGTGTAACCATCAGAGTATCTATCAAAAGTGCAAAAGTAGGACTTCCCTGGCGGTCCAGTGGTTAAGACTCCGCCTTCCAATGCAGGGGGCGTTGGTTCGATCCCAGGTTGGGGAACTAAGATCCCACGTGCCATGCAAGCGTGGCCAAAAAAGTGCAAAAGTACACACCCTTGACCCAGAAATTCTCTTCTAGGTAGTTATCCTACAGATAAATGAGATGGCACCTATGCAAGGCAATTCATGGCATAAAAGTGAAAGATTGGAAACAACCTAACAACTTCTTTAGGCTTTGGGGATCTGAAGAGTATAACCCATACAATGGAATGTGCTGCAACCATCAAATCAAATAGGGAATCAGAGCCATAGTGAAGTGAAATAAGCACAGTCCTACCAAGTAGGTAGTATGTTACCATTTGTGTAAAAGGCAGGGTAGAAAAAAATACATGTTATTTGCCTGATACATGTAACACAACTCTCTTAAAGGTCTCCTGTGAAGGTGATAACTCAGCCATCCCTGCGGAGGGGACTGGGTGCTGAGAAATTAAAGGATGGAGATACTGGAAGATCTTTCTTTACCCTGTTGTACATTTTGAATTTTGAACCTTGTATATATATTGCATTAAAACAAAACAAAGATTACCTAAGCTCTAGTACTTAGTGTCGCTTAGATCACCTGAGAACAGCACCTACTTGGTACATGTCAGCTTAAATTCAGACATGCAAGACCCCACCTTTCCTTGCCTCCACAGCTTCCAAAACTCGAACTTCCTGGATTCCCAGAGAAGTTACTAGGCAACTGTGCAACTCTGCTCCATTCCAGAACTGGCTGCAGACAAGGTGGGGGCAAGGCAAATGGCCTTCCTCCACCCCACCCAAAAGTTGACAGGATCAGGATGTTCCATAACCCTGAGACCAGGCTCCCTCTGGAAACCAGAATTTTCCAAAACATCCCAAATTCCCATAGCTGTCTGAGAGGATTTCAATAGCATTATCCTTTTAAACCCTCCCATCAACTTTTCCAGGATAGTATTATATCCTTATTTTATAGATGGGAGAATCAAACCAAATGAAAAATTGATACTCAAAGAATCTTGTCCAACAGATAGGGTTAGAAGAGTCAGGATTCAAAGCGGTGTCTTTCTGGACTTCCCTGGTGGTCCAGTGGTTCCAAAGCAAGAGGAATGGGTTCTAAACTTGTCGGGGAACTAAGATCCCATATGCTGCGCTGCATGGCCAATAAATAAATAAATAAACAAGCTGGTGTCTTTCTGATTCCTCTGCACCACTTCTGGCCTTAATGTGATGCAGACGGGTTACTGCCCCAAGCCTGATGGCCAGGTGAGCCCAGAACACACCTTAGTTTTGTCTGTGAGGCTGGTAGAACCCCAGACAATCATCTCTGGTCATCTCCTGCTGCATTTTCTGTCATACTTCTCAGCACAGAGGAGGCACCAGGATAAAGACAACATTTTGTCTCAAATGGGTGCCAGGGCCTAAAGGTCATTTGGTGCCTCTTTCATTGCCCTCACACCGTGCTCTGGCTCCTTAGTACTTATTAAAAAGTTAATAATAGGGAAATAATAGGGAATTCCCTGGTTGTGCAATGGTTAGCACTGGGTGCTTTCACTGCCAGAGATCTGGGCAGGGGTCGGGGGGCCTGGGAGGGGAGGGGATGGGTTTGATCCCTGCGCAGGGAACTAAGATCCTGCAAGCTGCGAGGTGAGGCCAAAAATTTTTTAAAAAGTTAATAATAATATTTTTATTAAAACTTAGAAAATTAATATAAAGCAAAAAATGATACCGGTATCGCACCATCAAGAGATAGGGACTACTAATATAACACGTATGTCCTATAATATGAATTTGTGCGTTGCACTTAAAAGAGGAATATAGTACAAAGCTGGTTTTTAGTCTATTTTTTTCCATTAGTAACTCTTCTTTAACATTTTTTCATGCCATTCTATATTCTTCTGTGACAACATTTTTCATTACTATGCTGTTTTCTGTTGGGTAAGTGTGCTATAATTTATTTAACCAAAACTTGACAGTAGAAACTTAAGATGTTCCTACTATTTTGTTATTATAAGCAATGTTGTGGTAAACATCCTGGCAACTCAATCTTAGCGCGTATGATTATTTCACTAGAATACATTCCTAGAACTGCAATTGTTGGGTGGGAAAGTATGTAAAATATTAAGGGTCTCTAACGTTTTGTCCAGCTGTTCCCCTGCAGTGTTTGTGTATATTTCACCGAAACCTGCCTCATTCTCCGAAGTTCATATTTGGTAGGTGGAAAATTTTATCTCAGAGTTAGTATTACTACTGAGAGCAGTTTTTCTTTTTTTTTCTTTGATTTATTTTTTATTGAAGTATAGTTGATTTACAATGTTGTGTTAGTTTCTGGTATGCAGCAAAGTGATTCAGTTATACATAACATATATACATATATATATATATATATATATATATTCTTTTTTTTTGGGGGGGGGGGTGTTTTTTTTTTTTTGACCACACTGCATGGCACACAGGATCTTAGTTCCCTGAACTGGGATCAAATCTGTGCCCCTGAAGTCTTAATCACTGGTCGGCAGGGAAGACCCTATATATTTTTTTCCATTATGGCATATTACAGATATTGAATATAGTTCCCTGTGTTATGCAGTAGGACCTTGTTGTTTGTCCATCCTATATATAATACTTTGCACCCACTAATCCCAAACTCTCAATCCATCTCTCTCCCACCCTCCCTCCCCCTTGGCAACCACAAGTCTGTTCTCTATGTCTGTGAGTCTGTTTTGTGAATAAGTTCATTTCTGTTATATTTAATTTAATTAATTAATTAATTTATTTATTTATTTTGGTATCCCAATCTCCCAATTTATTCCCCCCCAACCCTCCCTGCTTTCCCCACTTGGTGTCCATGTGTTTGTTCTCTACACCTGTGTCTCTATTTCTGCCTTGCATTTCCTCTTTCATAGTTGTTAGCATTTGCCTTCTGTATTGAGGTGCTCCGATATTGGGTACATATTTATTTATAATTATTATCTCTTCTTGGATTGATCCCTTGATCTTTATGTAATGTCCTGGTCTCTTGTAACATTTTTTATTTTAAAGTCTATTTTATCTGATATGAGTATTGCTACTCCAGCTTTCTTTTGATTTCCATTTGCATGGAATATTTTTTTCCATCCCCTCACTTTCAGTCTGTATGTATGCCTAGGTCTGAAGTGGGTCTCTTGTAGACAGCATATATATGGGTCTTGTTTTTGTATCCATTCAGCCAGTCTGTGTCTTTTGGTTGGTGCATTTAGTCCATTTACATTCAAGGTCATTATCAATATGTATGTTCCTACTTAATTGTTTTCTTGTTATTTCTGTAGGTCCTTCTCTTATGTTTCCCGCTTAGAGAAGTTCCTTTAGCATTTGTGGTAGGGCTGGTTTGGTGGTGCTGAATTCTCTTAGCTGTTGCTTGTCTGTAAAGCTTTTGATTTCTCCATCGAATCTGAATGAGATCCTTGCTGGATAGAGTATTCTTGGTTGTAGATTCTTCCCTTTCATCACTTGAAATATGTCATGCCACTCCCTTCTGGCTTGCAGAGTTTCTGCTGAGAAATCAGCTGTCACCCTTATGGGAGTTCCCTTGTATGTTATTTGTTGTTTTTCCCTTGTTGCTTTTAATAACTTTTCTCTCTCTTTAATTTTTGTCAATTTGACTACTATACGTCTTGGCGTGTTTCTCCTTGGGTTTATCCTGCCTGGGACTCTCTGCGCTTCCTGCACTTGGGTAGCTATTTCCTTTCCCATGTTAAGGAAGTTTTCAACTATAATCTCTTCCAGTATTTTCTCGGGTCCTTTCTCACTCTCGTCTCCTTCTGGGACCCCTATAATGCGAATGTTGGTGCGTTTAACATTGTCCCAGAGGTCTCTTAGGCTTTCTTCAGTTCTTTTCATTCTTTTTTCCTTAATCTTTTCCGCATCAGTGATTATCACCATTCTGTCTTCCAGGTCCCTTATTCGCCCTTCTGCCTCAGTTAATGTGCTATTGGTTCCTTCTAGTGTATTTTTCATTTCAGTTATTGTGTTGCATATCTCTGTTTGTTTGCTCTTTAATTCTTCTAGGTCTTTGGTAAACTTTTCGATCTTTGCATCCAGTCTTTTTTCAAAAGATCATCTGGATCATCTTCACTATCATTATTCTGAATTCTTTTTCTGTAAGGGTGCCTATCTCCTCTTCATTTAGTTGTCTTTCTGGGGTTTTATCCTGTCCCTTCATCTGGTACAAAGTCCTCTGCTTTTTCATTTTCTCTGTCTTTCTGTGGCTGTGGTTTTCAGTTCCACAAGACGAAACACTCTATTTTATTTATTTTTAATTAATTATTTAATTTTTATTTTTTGGCCTCGCTGCTCGGCTTACAGGATCTTAGTTATCTGCCCAGGGATCAAACCTGGCGCTGCCGCCTGGTAGTGAAAGAGCTGAGTCCTAACCCCTGGGACCAGCAGGGAATTCCCTGTGCCATATTTTAGATTCCACATATAAGTGATGTCATATGATATTTGTCTTTCTCTTTCTGACTTACTTCACTTAGTATGATAATCTCTAGGTCCATCCAGGTTGCTACAATGGCATTATTTCATTCTTGTTTAATGGCTGGGTAATATTCCATTGTATAGATGGACCACATCTTTTTTATATAGTCATCTATCGATGGACATTTAGGTTACTTCCATGTCTTGGCTATTGTAAATAGTTCTGCTGTGAGCATAGGGATACATACATCTTTTCGAATTATAGTTTTGTCTGGATATATGTGCCCAGAAGTGGGATTGCTAGATCATATGGCAACTCTACTTTTATTTTTTTGAGGAACCTCCATACTGTTTTCCATAATGGCTGCACCAATTTACATTCCCACTAACAGTGTAGGAAGGTTCCCTTTTCTCCACACCCTCGCTAGCATTTGTTATTTGTAGACTTTTTAATGATGATGATTCTGGCCTGTGTGAGGTGGTACCTCGTTGTAGTTTTGATTTCTATTAGAACAGTTTTTCTTATGCTTCTTGAAAATGGCATTTCTTCTTTTGTAAATTGCGCATTCATATCAATTTGCCCAATTTCCTATTATATCTCTTTTCTTCATTAATTCATAAGTGTATTTTATATATGAGGCATATAAGCCTTCTTATTTATTTATTTATCTAAAAATATTTACTTATTTATTATTTACTTATTTATTTTGGCTGCACCGGGTCTTGGTTGCGGCCATGTGAGATCTAGTTCCCTGACCAGGGATCAAACTCGTGCCCCCTGCATTGGGAGCATGGAGTCTTACCCACTGGACCACCAGGGAAATCCCAAGCCTTCTTTTTTATATATTGCAAAATATTTTCCCTAGGTTATTTGCTTTGCATTGTATTTTTTGTTTCCTTCTTTCTTTCTTTCTTTCTTTCTTTCTTTCTTTCTTTCTTTCTTTCTTTCTTTCTTTTTCTTTCTTTCTTTCTTTCTTTATCTATCTGTTGGCTGTGTTGGAGGTCTTCGTTGCTACACAGGGGCTTTCTCTAGTTGTGGCAAGCAGGGGCTACTCTTCATTGTGGTGCACAGGCTCCTCATTGCGATGGCTTCTCTTGTTGTGGAGCACGGGCTCCAGGTGCACAGGCTTCAGTAGTTGTGGCTCATGGGCTTAGTTGCTCCTCAGCATGTGGGATCTTCCTGGACCAGGGATTGAACCCGTGTCCTCTGCATTGGCAGGTGGATTCTTAACCATTGCTCCAGCAGGGAAGTTCCTGTGTTGTATTTTTAGTGATTTAAAAATTTTTTTGGAGACTCACTATTTTATTTTCATATAAGCAAAGCTCTCAGTCTTTTCTTCCTTCCTTCCTTCCTTCCTTCCTTCCTTCCTTCCTTCCTTCCTTTCTTTTTAATGGTTTCTGCCTTTCGGGTGCTTAGAGAGAACTCCTCCATCCCACAGATGATGTAAATAATCTGTGCTGTCTTATTGTATTGGTATATCTTCCTTTTTAACCTTACATGTTATAAGCCAGTTGATTTCATTGTGGAGTATGATGTGAGGCAGGGCTATAATTGGAATTTTTTCCAAATGATTGGTCAGTTTATCCAATACATTTTTTTGGGTCAATGTATACTGATTAAGTCTCTTTATGAGAAAGCTCCAGTTAAAAGTGATGGCAAATGTAAGCGTGGATGGAACACAAGGCATCTCTCACTGAATAACTCGGAGGTTCATAAGGTTTAATTTTACCCCAAGAACTGTTTAGATATCACATTTTTTCAATACAATTGGTGCTGCAATTCATAATGTTGACAAAGGAAATACTGGAATTTACATATTTAGAAGAAAATGTGCTCACATAGACCCATATTCACTCATTCAATCAGTCAATATTCATTGAGTGTCTAATACATGCCAGGAAGCAATGATTATGATAAGTTCTTTGAACGAAATACAGATAATACGGTAAGGCCTTCCTAATAAGCTGGCATTTGGGGCGAGACCTCAAAGAAGTGAGGAGCAGTCATGTGACCATCAGGGAAAGAACGTTCTAGACAGAGAAACAAGAAGGACTAAGCCCTAAGGCAGGAACATGTTCCAGGAGAAGCAAGGAGGTCAGGTCATTGGAATGGGGTGCATGATGGGAGATGAGCTCAAGGAGTGTTGGAGGCGCTGGTCTTGTAGGACCTGTGGGCTATAATAGGGTCTCTATATTTTTCTATATTGAGCATACAGAATTCACAGCTGATTAAGACATGCCTGTATCCTGAATGAGATCATAGTTCACATCAAAAACTGTAATAGATCTGAACAAAATTCTATAGGACTAGAGAAAATGAAACAAATAAATCTACCAGTGGAAATCAGAGAAGGTAAGGTTTAAGCTTTGGTTTGGGAGAGTATTTGCAAGGAATTTTCTCTTTAAAAGATGAGAATTCCCTTGTCTGAGACTTTGAAAATTGCAGGGAATTGACAGCTCAGCCTTTTGTGGAATGGATATTATATGTTGCCAGGCACTGAGGTAGGCCTTAGGATTGCACAAATGAAAACGATATAGCCCCATCATTCAAATCTCATACACTAGTGGAGTGTGTGTGCCCGCAGGCATTTGAGCGCAACACTGTTTATTGAGCGATTTAAGTATTCTGTTCTGCTCTGAAATGTCACCTTTGACATACATTACAGTCCCATACTTGGGACTTCCCTGGTGACACAGTGGTTAAGAATCTGCCTGCTGGGACTTCCTAGGTGGCGCAGTGGTTGGGAATCCACCTGCCAATGCAGGGGAGATGGGTTTGATCCCCGGTGGGGGAGGATCCCACATGCCTCAGAGCAACTAGGCCCATGTGCCACAATTATTGAGCCTGTGCTGTAGAGCCTGTGAGCCACAACTATTGAGCTTGTGTGCCACAACTACTGAAGCCCGAGCACCTGGAGCCTGTGCTCTGCAACAAGAAAAGCCACCACAATCAGAAGCCTGTGCACCACAATGAAGAGTAGCCCCCACTCGCTGCAACAAGAGAAAGCCCGTGTGCAGCAATGAATTAAAAAAAAAAAAAAAAAAGAGTCCGCCTGCCAATGCAGGGGACACAGGTCCAAGCCCTGGTCCTGGAAGATCCCACATGCCGTGGAGCAGCTAGACCCCTGCACCACAACTACTGACCCTGTGCACTAGAGCCTGTGAGCCACAACTACTGAAGCCTGTACGCCTAGAGCCAGTGCTCCGCAGTAAGAGAAGCCACCACAATGAGAAGCCCGTGCACCGCAGCGAAGAGTAGCCCCTCCCCACTGCAACTGAGAAAGCCTGCGCACAGCAATGAAGACTCAACACAGACAATAAATAAATAAATTTATTTTAAAAAATGTACTTAAGTTTGTTTCTGGACTTGCTGTTCAGTTGAACTGATATCTATATTCCAGTACCAATCCCATATTCTATATTATTATTTTACTTGGACTATTTCTCTCTCTCTCTTTTTTTAACACCTTCATTTAGGTATAATTTACATGCCATATAGTTCATTCATTTGAAGCATAAGATTCAATGACTCTTGGTAAACTTACAAAGCTGTATAACCATCACCACAATCTGATTTTAGAACATTTCCATCACCTCCCAAAAAAACCTCATGCCCATTCCCAACCCCAGTCCCAGCCAACAACTAATCTACTTTGTGTTTCTATAAGTTTGCCTTTTCTGGACATTTCATGTAAATGGAATCATACAAGATGTCATCTTTTACATCTGGCTTTACTTTATCTGTTTCTTAATATGTAGTGAACCTGGCTTCTTTCATTATTCTTCAGTTTTAGGAAATTTCTTGGGCATTTCTCAGACTAAAAATGTTGTTCCAGAAGTTGGTATCACATAGAATTAAATTATAGCCCCAGGACTTCCCTGGTGGTCCAGTGGTTAAGACGCTGTGCTTCCACTGGAGGAGGCACGGGTTCAATCTCTGGTCTGGGAATAAGACCCCACATACCTTGCAGCTTGGCCAAAAAATAAAATATAATATAAAATAAAATAAGTAGTTAAAAAAATAAAAATAAACTATAGCCCCAGAATAAATATATACATTGTAACCTTACAAAGTAACTTATTGAAGGTTTTCTTCATATATTAAGTTCCAGTTTGCTTCCTAAAAACAAAACAAAATATATACATACACTCAGCTGCGAGTCATTCTTCCTTTCTGAACCTCAGTTGTTTGTCTGTAATCTGTATAATGGGGACTATAACAGTTGGAATCGTAAATATCCACTTGCTTTCCCTCCACTCTCCCTTTGTAGGGCCACACCAGCCCCAAAACACAAAAAGCATGTGCAGAACAGGTACTTTAATTATGGCTACCTTTTATTTATTTATTTATTTATTTATTTAAGGATTTATTTATTTAAGGATTTATTTATTTATTTTTGGCTGCATTGGGTCTTTGTTGCTGCTCTAGTTGTGGTGAGTAGGTGCTACTCTTCATTATGGTGCCTGGGCTTCTCATTGCGTTGGCTTCTCTTGTGCAGCACGGGATCTAGGCGCGCGGGCTTCAGTAGTTGCATCACGCAGGCTCAGTAGTTGTGGCACACGGGCTTAGTTGCTCCAAGACATGTGGGATCTTCCTGGAGCAGGGATCGAACCCGTGTCCCCTGCATTGGCAGGTGGATTCTTAACAACTGTGCCACCAGGGAAGTCCCATGGCTACCTTTTATTAAGTTCTTTCTGGTGCCAGATGCACTGAATCTCACGATGACCAGGTGTGGTAAGTACTCAAAGTGGGCACATATTTATTGATGACCTATGTACCATGGGTGAGCACTGGCCTGGCACGGGTAAACTTGAAGCCAAGGAGACAATGGTGCCAGCACATGGTAAAGTGGGGAGACACACACTGCAAAGCAGGAAACAGTGAATGTGTAATACCAGGTTAAGGAGGCTGCCAAGAAGGCAGGGTTGCAATGGAGAATAACAAGGAAAGCCTCTTTCAATCAAGTCTTCAGGGAAGGTTGGTCTAAGAAGGAAAATCTTCAATCTCAGGCTTAAAAAATGAAAAGGAAGGAATTCCCTGGCAGTCCAGTAGTTAGGACTCAGTGCTTTCACTGCCATGGGCCTGGGTTCGATCTCTGCTCAGGGAATTAAGATCCTGGACGCCTTGGGGCGCTGCCAAATTTAAAAAATGTAAATTAGAAAAATTTTTTTTAAAAAAAGGAGCCAGCACCTTGCAGAGCTGGGAGACAAACATTCCAGGTAAAGGAAACTGAAGCTCAGAGAGGGATAGGAAAGGGCACGAAGTCACATGGTGACTGCAGAATAAGCCAAGATTTGAAACCCTAATTCCAGGTGCCAAACTCCCCTCCATGACATTCTTTTCTTTTTCTTTCCTTCTGTGACATTCTAATAACCATCATTAATCCGGCTCTCGAGGGGGCTCACACACAGCAGGTCCCTTGTTTGATCCTGCGTGGACGGATGGCTGCTCAAGGCTGGGGCTGAACCTACGGCAATGCCTGTGAGTGCGGGGAGGATTTATCATCCTTAGGCCCCTGCCAGTGAAAGGGCGGGAGTTCTACGCCATTGTCCTTCCCTTCCTTCCCGGTCTCTGACTCCAGCTCTGTTTTAATGAGTTTATTAAGCCTTTGTCTTAGTCCACCTTTGAGCAGGGGCCTTTCCGGGTGGGGGTGGGATGGAGCCTGTGCTGGACGGAAGCAAAGGCTAAGGGGCAGAAAGAGGGCAGGCCATCAGGGAATCTTGAGGCCTGGAGGGATTGAATTTACTTCTCAAATGTCACCTCCTCCTAGAGGCCTTCCTTGTCTGCACTGGATGAAATAGTTCCCAGATGCACCCTGATCCTTCTCTGTTCCCTTCCCCTGCTTTGTTTTTCTTCTGGTCTTTGGCTTACAGTACGCATTCAATTAGTATTTGTTGAAAAAAACAGTTATTTGTGTCCTTCCATGTGAGAGGCGTGGAGTTGGACCTTTTATCACCACTTCCTTCCCACCCCACCCTCCATCTCCCCAGTAGTAATGACCTTAGGCTTCTTCTAAGCACTTTTCACCCTGTAATTACTTATGTGTGAATGCTCAGAGTGTAAGTTCCAGGAGAGCAGGACTGCTTGGTGGTGTTGGCTGTTCCTGAGCACAATGTCTGTCACGTAGGGGGTGTAGGATAATCATTTGCTGAACGAATAAATGAATGAATTAGTGAGTGAATGAATGAATGAAGCCCTTACCTGGGCTGGTAAAGGCCTCCCAGGGCTGAGCTGGGAAGCCTGCCCTCATCACTTTGAGGTAATGCCTATTACCCAGAACTCCATGGGATTTTCCTCTTCCGAGAGGCTCTTATTTCACTGATACCACGCTTACTCCGAACAGTTCTGGAATTCCTCTTGAATAAGTGGCCCTTAAACATCAGAACACAAAAGAATGACCAGGGAAATCCCAGAGCCCACCTTAGAGATAATGAATTAGTGGGGCTGTCCTGGGCTAAGGGAATCTAGCTGTTCAGCCAGGCATGTTCTTAAGAGACATAAATCCAATGAAGTCACTCCCTTGCTGAAAACCCATCACTGGTTTCCTGGTGATCTAGTGATAAAGTCCAAACTCTGCATCTTCATGATCTGGCCCCTGTCTACCTGTAGCATCAAGGTATCAGGTTCTCTGTCGCCTTGGGGACTACTTTGGAGAGCTCTTCCTTTTACTTGGAAGACTCTTCCCCTCTTTCTACTATTTCACCTTCAAGTGGTCTTTACCAGGCTGACTTCTTCTTCAGACCTCAGCCTAGAAGCCCTCTTCTCTCTGAGGCCCTTCCTGATCCCCAACTACAGAGGGCCCTCTGCTGGCCACATATCCCTGGCCATCACCCAGAGCTGATGCAGGGTTTTGCAGCTGTCTCTCTCTGTGTAACTCAGAACTAATTTTTCTTATCCTTTAAGGCCCAGCCTCCCTTTGCATGGTCTCTGATCCCTTCTTATGGCTTGGTGGTAATAATAATGTTAATAATTAAAAAAGTACTGATAAGTACTGATAACATACTAGGCACTGCTTTGAATGCTTGCTTTCCAAGTATTAACTCATTCAGTGCTATTACAAGCCAATAGGATAGGCTTAGCATCCCAATTTGATAAATAAGAAAACTGAGGCATGGAGTGACTTAAGGAAAGGAGCATGGGGGAATTCCCTGGCAGTAGGCGGTTGGGACTCTGTGCATTCAGTGCTGAGGGCGCAGGTTCAATCGCTGGTCCGAGAACTAAGATCCCATATCTCTGAAATGTGGGTTGTAATAATACCTGACCTACCAGGATGTTGTGAGAATTCAGGCAAAGTGCTTAGCACATGTTGAGAACTCCATACTCCAAGAAGTGTTATGATTATATATTTAGTTGTTTCATCCTTGGAGCATGGTATAGACATTCAAACGTTCAGTTGTGTACTAAATAGAACTGAATGTTTCTAAAAGAACTGCCACCAGGGTTTTAAAGTGGGGATGCCTTCTTTTCCGACTCTTTGCCTGCCTCCTTGATTGCATTCGAGCATTCTCTGGACGCACATTTATGGAACTTTTTTTGCAGCAAGAAGTAGAGGTAGGAAGCATGAGGGATCCTGGAAACGACCTGGTAGGCGGGATGAGGCCCAGTTGAGATTTAAAGGGGGCTCTGTCCTCAGGAATTCCCTGGTGGTACAGTGGTTAGGACTCCATGCTCTCACTTCTGAGCATCCAGGTCCCTCGAGGTGGGGCCAAAAGGAAAAAAAGAAAAAAAAGGAGGGGGGAGGTGGCTCTGTCCTACGTGTAAGGCTGGAAACTCTTCTTACTGATGGCTAGACATTCATTCAATTAGTCTTTACTGTGTTTCAGGCACAGTTCTGGGCTCTGGGGACAGCTATGGTCCCCATGTTGGAGGAGCTGACCCACTGGGGCAAAGATAGGCATTACTACCTTGTCACTAAATTACAATTTTGAGGAGTGCTCCAGAGAAGAGAAACTCAGTCCCCTGAGAGCCAACAATGGGCTTGGGATCTGGTCCTGTAGTAAACAGGAGAGCAGGGAGGAGTGCTTCAGATAGAGGGAAGGTACGTGGATGCCAGAGGTCCGGTGGAGGAGTCTGAATTGCTGTCGGGGTAAAAGGGAACAGCCAGAGTGCCTGTGGCTTCAGGATGGGAGAAAGAGGACTGGAGAAACACCACAGGATCACTTGCTGCCCAACTGCCCCTTCTGCATCTTCTCTTCCTCCTCCAGTGAGTCGTGTTCTCCCTTCCAGCCTCCTCCTTTCTGGCACATGTGCCTGCTCAAGACTCTCCTACCCTGGAAATATTTTGCAAACTGTCCTGCCCACCCAAGGTATAATGCTCTCTCTAGCACAGCTAAGCATTTCTCTATTCATTTATTCCCTCCTTTCTTTTCACAAATAAACCACATAGAACTTGAACACTACAAAGAGAGAAAGACTTAAATTACCCAGAGGCAACTGTTTATCTACATTTGGATATATACTTCTGGGTTTTGTTAGAAACATATATTTTATAAAAACAGGATATGATAGGGACTTCCTAGGTGGTGCAGTGGTTAAGAATCCGCCTGCCAATGCAGGGGACACAGGTTCAATCCCTGCTCCAGGAAGATCCCACATGCCATGGAGCAACTAAGCCCGTGTGCCACAACTATTGAACCTGAGCTTTAGAGCCCATGAGCCACAACTATTGAGCCCATGTGCTGCAACTACTGAAGCCAACACGCCTATAGCCTGTGCTCTGCAACAAGAGAAGCCACAGCAATGAGGAGCCCGGGCACCACAACAAAGAGTAGCCCCCACTCACCTCAACCAAAGAAAGCCTGCACACAGCAAAAAAAAAGACCCAACACAGTCAATTAAATAAATTAATTAAAAAAAAACACAAAAACAGGATACAGTGTATACAGGTTGCATTTTATAAAAAACTTTAATATGCTGCAAACATTTTGCCACATTTAAATAGCAATATAACGGACACTCTTAATAGCCACCTGAGATTCTATAGCATATATCATAAATACTCAACCAAAGGCTTACTGTCCATTCTTTCTCAAATATTTAGTGAATATTTGCTGTGTAAAACGACTTTGCTTGGAAATTTAGGCTCACTGCAGGATCCTGCTATTATCATAGTGATGCTACTGTAAATGAATACTTGCTGAATATCCTTGGGTCTCAACACCTGTGTGAATCTCTAATTGTTGATTCAGGAAAAATTCGCAGAGGCAGGATTTCTAGACTAAAGAGGAGGCACCCTGTCAAATTACCCTCCAATTAGGTTTTATCAATTTACACTCACACCTACTTCCTGTGTTGAGCTTCCCAATAGTATCCATTATTTCTCTACTTTTTCCTTTCCTTCCTAAACCCTCTGCAGGCTGGCTTTTGTTCCCACTACTCTCCTGAAATTGTTTGGGACATTTGATACCTTGGACCACCCTTCTCTTCTTGAAATATTCTCCTTCCTTCTTCAGGTAAAGCAGGTCCTACTAGCCTCGCCTTATTAGCCTCATTTTCACAGCTGGGAAACCAAGGCCTAGAGAGGTATCAAAGAGGACATAGCACTGCTCAGGCTTTATATCCAGGCCTCCTGACTCCCACAGCCTTGAGCTTCTTTTTGAATGTGATTTTTGGAATCCTTGACGTTTGCAACTGTTTCTAGAGTTAAGAAGGCCTCACAAGGAGAATTTTGTCTGGCTCTACTTTCTTTCTAGGAAGAAATTTCTATTGCATTCCATTCTCTCCAGTGTTGCTAATCGAATCGGCCCTCATGGGCTTGGCTGGAACAGGGTCCTAATGAGGACTCAGTCGTGCGGCGGTGCAGAGAGGCCTCTTATTGGGCAGGTTTCCATCCCTCTGAGAGTTCAGGGATAGGTGGAGAGAGGCCCAGAGGACCTGGCCGGAGGATTCGTGCCAAGAGGCTCAGAAGCGGGCTTTAGGGCCAAGCAGCCGTCCGGGGGGTCTTGGGAAAATGTGACGGAGGCTTCATGTGTGACCTGGGGCAGTTATTTTGGGGACACTCAGCACCCTCAAGCGACATGTAACAGTTGATTCCTCACAGAGTTATTTTAAGGATTTATTAAGATCGACGTACAGAAAGCTCTGGGTTCTACCTGACACGCGGTGGACACTCAATAACTGGTAGTTGTTCGGGTCTTTAATTCCGGTTTAACAAGCATTTGTCTACATTCGACCTCATCTGGGCCTTCCGACTACTCAACCACACGCTGGGTCCGCATATGGGTATTTAAAATCGCCGTTCTACTGAGGCAGGAACTGAGGATCAGAGCGCGAGCACTGGGCTTCGAGGTGGCCGCCAAGCGGAACCCTGCTGGAGCGCCCGGCCGCTGCGCCAGCGCTGCACCCCCAGGGCCCGCAACTCCCCAGCCCGCCCCGGCCGCGGCCTCCCGCCCTCGCCTCTGCGCGCCGCCGCTCAGCGCCATCTTTGAACCTGGCACGCGCGCCTCGCTTCCGCGCTTCTCTCCCCGCCCAGAGGAGCCGCGCGTGCCCACAGCGCGCTCCCTCTGCGTCTGGCGAATCCACAGCTGGTACTGCTTGTCGCATCGTCGGAAAAGAATAATTTCTCTCTTCTTCTCGGGTCTTGGAAGGGCCGCTCTGACAAATTCAAAAATGGCGCCGATAGCCTCGCCTCCCCAGCTTTCCGCTCGGGAGGCGCGGGGGCGAAGGTCGCGTCCGAGTGCGCCGGCGCGAGGCGGGGTGGGGGTGGGGGTCGGACAGGCGGAGCCGTCTCCATGGCAACTCACGCGCCGCCCAGGCAGCTGGGCCCGGCGGGAAGCGCGGGTGCTAAGGCGCTGGCTTCAGGCGGGGCTGCGAGCACCGAGGGGCCCGAGCGGCCCGGGCCGCTGCAGGACGAGACCCTGGGCGTGGCGTCCGTGCCCTCGCAGTGGAGGGGCGTCCAGGGCATCCGCGGGGAGACGGTGAGGGCGCGGGCCCGGCTCCGGGCGACGCGGGCGGGAGGGCGAGGGGCCTCGCGCGGCTGCCGGGCCAGGTTCTGAGGTCCCACCGCTTTATTTTTATATTTTAACCCACAGAAACTAACCCTTGGAATACTGTCGTCTCAATTTCCCCAGGCTTTGAATAGCTACAAAAACGGTTTTTCTTTAAAACCTCTAAACACCCCGCGTTTTGAAGGCTTTTGTGTGAACTGCGGGTTTTATGCATTTCAAACTAACTTTCACTTAAAAAAATGACCAGACTGCATCTTCAGGTCGAGGTGCGCCCGCTTTCTAGTACGTAGTTTAATCTGAAGCGCACAATGTGGTCTGAGATGAGGGCAGGGCTCCCGGGTGCCAGGGCTTCTGAGGGGTCTGTGTGTAGACTTGGAGCCCATGCTGTGTCGCTGGGCATTCCTCAGGCATCACTGGGTGAGCTTCCTCCCGGAGCTTGCATAGGGTGCTTGTGTGCAGGGGGCAGAAAACCAACGATGTACCTAATAAATAAGTATATAGTGTGTTAGAGGGGAACAGTGCCATGGACCAAAGAAAAAGGGTGAGGGATTAGAAACTCCTGGGTTGGGGGGTGAGAGGCTGGGTTTCAGGACGGGCCTCATTGAGAGGGTGATGTTTGAGCAAAGACTTGGAGGAGTGAGAGAGTTAGCCAAATGGACACCTGAGATAGACAGTCCAAGCAAAGCAGACTTCAAATGCAAAGGCCCTGGGGTTGAGGCAAATCTGCTGTGTGTGATGGGCCAGGTGGGGCTGGCGAGGAACAAGAAGGGGAGAATAGTCCCAGGTGAGGTCAAAGAGGGTAAGGAGAGGCTGGTCAAGTTTAGGACTTGCAGATCATTTAAGGATGTTGGCTTTTCCTCAGTGAAAATGAGCATTGCAAGGGGGCTGCATATTTCCGAGCAAAGGAAACTGAGGCTTAGCTTACCACACAGGTGTTAGAACCTGCAGAGACCCCGTCCTCCCTGACACCAGTCCCTATGAGGTTTCTATGATGTCTTACTCTTGAGGACATGTTTCTTGCCTCAGGCTAACAGTCTGCAGGTCTCAAGCCAGATTTGATCTGGCTTCAAAGCACTTCCCACTTCACCATGCTGCATAGAAATGGTTCTAGTTAAAAGCAAACGCAGTGAATATTTTAGTTATATCTGTCCATCTTTATTGAAGGTAAATGTGTAATTCACATTCACTAGCTTTAAAAAAAAATACTTGAAATAGTTCTTGCTTGCTGAAGACTCAGATTTTAAAAGATTCCAGGTTAGGAACCATTGACTCAATCTAATTTTTTAATTTTTTTTTAAACAAAGAATGAAATTGAGGCTTGTTGATTTTCTTGTAGCTCTAGTTTTATCCTGCAGGGCTCTAAGAACTGATTCTAATTCTTGGAGTGTAAAGGCTTTCACCTCAGGCAGTTCACCTGAACCAGTCTCTCCTGTCTTATTGAAGGAGATTGTTTAAGTTGTAAAATTGTTGCAGGGGACATAGGAAAGTGGTAAATTGCTTTTTCCAGATTAACTTGTTTCTCTTTATAAAAGTTTCTGTGTTCAAAATTTAAAAAAAATCTGGAGAAGCAGAAACTGGAAATAAAAACCACCCCATAATCTCATTCCCCAGGCATTTGGTTTATACCTGCCCCATCTCAGTTTTGTCTGTTTTCCCCCCACATTTTTTTTAATTTTTACAAAAATGGAATCACACTGTACATAATATTTTGTAGACCCACTTTTTTCATTCAGTGCACCCTGAATATTCTTTTGTGTTTGAAATTTTTTTGTAACCTCATTTTATTTAACTAGTCCCTTTTGATGTACTGTTTCCATTTTTCTCTTATCAATAAACCCAGTGATGAGTGTTTTAGCTAAATTTTTATGCAGCTTTTTTTTGTAAGTTCTTTTGGAAAAGCCAAATATTGTTCTTTGCTTAGCCCATGTAGTGGTGCAATATTGAAATGTACTTTTACATTCCAGTGATGGATTTTTTTTTTTTTTAAGTATCAATGATCTTCGGGCTGATTTGACTTTTGTCATATCTCGATTTGTTCATAGAGGAACAGAGCCCTTGACTCTGGGTTGAGACCTGGGTTTGAGTGCACGGACTCTTTGGGGGCTTGGTCTTGGGCTAGTCGTGTGATGTCTTGTGCAAAGTGGGTCTTGTTAGAATACTTCTGTGGGATTAAATGAGATTCTGCTAAGAAAACAGTTTGAGAGCCCAGTGCTGTTCAGGTGAGGGGGGATCATGAGTCTCAGTGGCCAGTCGACCAGGCCAACTGTTTGAGATGAAGGGCTCCTAATGGCCTTGACCTTGCTCATCTGCTTTCTCACACTTGGCCGACACTGGAATGTGCTGGAGAGTCTTGACAAATATGAATGTCTGGTTCCTACCTCCAGCGACTCTGGTTTAATCAGTATGTGGTGTGACCTGGGGATCTGGTTTTATCCTAACTCCCCAGGTTATTCTAACGCATGGCAGAACTTGAGAACCACTAATTTAATCCATCCTATTTTCCAGCAGTTACCTTTATGAAGCCCGTTCTGATCCTGTCAAAATGTAGGGTGCATTTTCCCTTTTTTGTGGTAAGATACATATAAAATTTACCATATTAAAGTGAACAATTCAGTGATATTAAGTACATTCATGATGTGCAACCATCACTACCATCTAGTTCTAGAACTTTTTTTTTAGCCGCACCGCATGGCTTGTGGGATCCTAGTTCCCTCTCCAGGGATCAAACCTGTGCCCCCTGCACTAGAAGCGTGGATTCTTAACCACTGGGCCTCCAGGAAAGTCCTAGAACTGTTTTATTGGCAGATGCATTTTGGGCATTCCTGCTTGTCTCCTTTGGACTCTGAGCTCCCAGAGGGCAGGGAGTGGGTCTTCGTGTGCTTTTGCCTCCAGGAAATGCTGAATAGAATACTTTTCTTGTGTCCTGTCATCTATGGGCATGATTCCGCTGCATTTCTCCCCTCCTGCTTTGAATTCGCCTTAGCTGCCTACCTGTGTGCTCCTCTCCCTTCCTGGACCTGCCACTGCTGCTTTGCCTTGGTGGGTTCTGTAGCACATGGCACCCCCTGCTGGAGGGTGTTTGTTTTTAACCTGGGGTTTGGCCTCTTATAGGTTTTCACGAATTAGATTTGTGGTTCTCAACCTTTTGGAGTTTGCTAAAAGTTTTGATACTAGATTCCCCCCCCCCCCCAAAACGCATGTGAAGACAGCACCAGAATAGCCTGCAATAGTTGTAACTCAAAGGTGGGGTGGCATAACAGGGTGTCCCAGCTTCCATGAAAATGTTGATCATTGCTGTTTGCATTGGTTAACTCTCAGCTCCAAGTCATTCTTTGAGTAGCTCTTTGCTGCTTTGATATACTCAAGAGGCAAGTTCAAGTAAACAGGGGGTCATACCTTGAAGTACCTTGATGTTGGTTCTGGGTTCAGTTACCCCCACTCTTGGAGGTCTCATGCCAGTGAGACAAGAGATAGTGTGTGTCAGTGTTGCGTCACAAAATCCACTCAGCTTAACTTGTTTGTTTGGCTGTGCTGTGAGGCTTGCAGGATCTTAGTTCCCTGACCAGGGATTGAACCTGGGCCCTGGCAGTGAAAGTGCCAAGTCCTAACCATTGGACCGCCAGGGAATTCCCATCAACTTTGTATCCGAGATATTCCCATTGTATAGTTTCTGCTGGGTAACAGCAAAATGTATTTCACACCTGGGACAAATTTTGTTGGTGTTCTGATAAAGAGCCGCTGAATTAGGTCAGGAGTCATCCTAGCTCCCATCACACCCGAGTGTCATCAGGTGTGTGTACAGGACTCGGACAGGAAAGGGCATGGAGGGGAGAGCTGGAAAGGGAACCTGAGGAGAAGGGAAATCTGGGAGGGAGGGGGAGCAGCAGTGAGCCTGAATGGGAGGGGCAGGTGACAGTGGGAGCTGTATTCACATTGGCAGCATTTCTCAGCCCCTGGGGAGGAGCCCTGTCTCACCCCATCCTACCCTAGGTGAAACCCAGGTCCTCAGAGTAAGGGAAGTGGGGGTGATGTGAGCATTGTCTGCTCTGTAAGGGCAGAGATGATGGGCTCAGACCTGAGGCGTGGCCACGGGAAGCATACAGATGGGGGGCGAGTCCCACATCTGGGGTCTGAGTGCCCTCCCCATGGCATCACCTGGGGGCTTGTTAGCAAAGCAAAATCTAGGGCCCCATCCTAAACCTGCTGAACTGGAAACTCAGTGTAGGGGGAGGAGGGAGGAGGCGACAGTTTGTCAGTGAGCCTCCAGGTGATTCTGGGGCCCTGCTCATTGAAGACTCTAGAATGGTCTCTGAGGCCTCGTTCTACTCTGGAGTCAGGTGTGCGGCTCAGATGGGTTGCGAGGGTGGAACGAGAGGCTTTGTGCTCCATAGTTGCTGGTGGGGGTTACTGCCCCGGGGAGTGAGGGGGCTTGGCCTTAAGCTGCTCAGCGTCCCAGGCCTCTGCCCATTCTCTGTGGTTCTGTATTTCCTCAATTTAGGGCACATGCCCCCAACCCCCATTTTAACAGATATTACAAAGAGGTATGTCTCACAACTGATGTGTATATTTAATGTAGTTTCTTCCTAAAGAGCTATTACTAAATAATTGGTATGTTTTACAGTCGATAGTCAAGGAGATCTAGAAGGTATATTTTTAATAAGAAAGTGACTGTAGGGACTTCCCTGGTGGCGCAGTGGTTAAGACTCCAAGGTTCCAGCGCAGGGGGCCCGGGTTTGATCCCTGGTCAGGGAACGAGATCCCATGTGCATGCTGCAACTAAGAGTTCACACGGCACAACTGCAAAAAGCCATGAGCTGCAACTAAGACCCAGCACAGCCAAATTAATTAATTAGCTTTTAAAAACTAAAAAAAATAAAAAAAGAAAGTGACTGTATTCTACTCATGACCTTGAAGTTTGTCCGCTGCATGTTGACGCCGTGTGAATGGGTTTCTCTAGCTGGACAGTTTCTGAATGACTGACTCATGCAGTGTGGATACTGGCGTCTTTTAACCTTTGGGGCTGAAGGTGAGGAAGAGTCCAGTCCTCTCACAGAATGCCCCTCCAGGCCACTGTTGCCACCTATTGCTGGCGAGTGGCTGGTCGCCTGGCCCATGAGGGCCATTTCCTCTGTCATGACAAGTGTTCCTGAAATTGATCGATCAGTCCTCGACGCCAGTAGAAACTTCTTATTTCAGAAGTGAGGCTTTGTAGGGTGGTGGTGTGGGAGTCGGAGCCCTCCTGGGTATGGTTTAGGACTCTGGTAGTGAGTAACAGAAACCAGCCAAACCAGCTCCTGTCAGACACTTTTCTTTAGGATGCAGAGGTGTCTTCTGGGCTCAGCATGGAGGTGTAGCTGGTCCTGAGGTTGGGAAGGAACCAGAATCTAGGTGGCTTTGGGGGCCCTTGCTCCATGTCTCAGCCCTCCTGTCACCACACACCCCCTGAGGCCTGTCTCTGCGCATCCCCTGTCTGCACTGTGGCACTGGCCGATCGTTGGCACTGAGTGTCCGTGTTTCAGTTCCAGGCACGTGCTATTTATCTTGTTGAGTCTTTGTCTCGGGTCTGAATTTCCCTGAGAGAACTCGGTTGGCCTGGCCTGGTTCGTCTCTGCTTCTTGTCCAGTCCGTAGCTACAAGCCTGGTGTTAGGGTCCAGCCTGCATCATGGGTAGGAGGTTTTTGGAAAAACGGGTCCTTGTGGGGAGGGCATATTCTTTAGAAAGTATTTCCTTACCATTTTGGGCCTAGGTTTCCCTCATCAGCAAGACACAGGAGTCCTGACATTCTGGGTGCCTGAAGGCTCTCTTGGGACAGGAGAGCAGGGCTGCCACCTGGACTCTGCCCCCTGAGTCCCGCCAGCTTCCTGCTTTGCTGAGGTCTGCATGGAGCTTGAGGATCTTGGTTTGGGAATTGTTTTCCGGTTTCTCGGCCACATGTCCCCGTGTAATCAACGTCTGGCTGAGTCCCCCGTTTTCCCCTGTGGTGCCTCTGAGGTGCGGGAGGCAGGCGCAGGCCCGGCATCCACGGCGCTCTGCTGCCCAGGGACCAAGGATCCTGCTCACCCCGAATTCTTCCTCTGACTTCTCAGAGGGCTCATTACGGGAGCGAAGCCCTGGCAACAGCCACATGCTGCCTGGCATGGAAGGCACCACCCTATCTGTGGCGGCCGTGGGCAAGCCCTTCCGCCCAGAGCCTCAGGGCCTCATCCCTAGATGGGTCAGGGTCCGGTCAGTTATGTGTATCTCGAACCTGGGGAGCTGACTTAGGTGTCCCAGAGTGAAGAGAGAATCATGGTGGCTTCTTAACCAGTTAACAGGAAAAAGTTAAAACCAATGCAGTGTCATTGTTTTTAAGTTTTTTAGTTTTTTTTCTCTCCATAAATTTTCCTTCATGTTTTGGTATCTATTATTTGCCTGAATAAGCAGGCAGCAAAGGAACACTATAGAAATACCTGAAAAGTTAAGAACTTGCTGTCTCTTTGGACATTTCTGCTTGTGGTTGTGACTTTGCATTAATTTTTACATTAAGACATTCAGGTAACATTCTCTTAGAAACATTGTTTTGAGTTCATCTGATGTGATTAGTGGCCAGGATTTTATTTTATTTTATTTTACTTTTATTTTTTTAAAGATTTTTTTTTTTTTTGACGTGGACCATTTTTAAAGTCTTTATTGAATTTGTTACCATATTGTTTCTGTTTTATGCTTTGGTTTTTTGGCCACGAGGCTTGTGGGATCTTAGCTCCCTGACCAGAGATCGAACCTGCACACCCTGCATTGGAAGGTGAAGTCTTAACCACTGGACCACCAGGGAAGTCCCATGGCCAGGATTTTATTTTATTTTATTTTTTAATTTTTAAAATATTTATTTATTTGGTTGCACCAGATCTTAGTTGTGGCAGGCAGGCTCCTTAGTTGTGGCATGCATATGGGATCTGGTTCCCTGGGTAGGGATGAAACCCACTGTACCACCAGGAAAGTCTCATGGCTAGGATTTTAGTCTGAGAGAAAACACCTTGACTGAGAGATAATTTAGTGTCATGGGTCAGAATGCCTGGGTTCAAGCTCCATTGTGATTGCCTCTTTGCTGTGTGACCTTGGGTGAGCTACTTAACTTCTCTGTGTCTCAGGGCCAACATTAGAAATGCAGAAATGGGATTTACTTTATAGGGTGGTCGTGAGGATGAATAAGATGATACAGGTAGAGCTGTGGGGACAGTGCCTGAGTTAGCACTTAATAACTGGTACTATTACCATCTTTGAGGCTCCCAGGAAGTTTGAGATTCATCCACAGTCTCTTAACGTTTTGGCTCAGCATGTTTCCTTTCTGATTCCTGTGCCCATCCATTAATTTCTCAGTGTGCACGCTCCCTCAGTGGACTCCTCATCTTGTGGCTTCAAGTCACATCTCTGGTTGGATGCTTTCCGGAGCCTCATGCCTCGCGACCTGTCTCAGAAATCCTCGATGCCTCCATGTGGATGTCTGAGAGGCAGTCTGAAGGGGGTCTAACAGGAAGCCTTCTGTGTTCTCTTCTCCTGGGATTTGCCCTCACACTCAGTTCAGGGACACCCCATCCCGCAGTTCTCATCATGGTCCTGTGGCTCACACCACAAAGGAATCCCTTTGTCCCGGCTCACAGACTTCCCACGGCCGCCCTCCCTCACTCTCTGCTCCCAGGTACGCTGCCTGCTGCCCAGCCTCTGAGCACGGGGCCTTTTCTTTTGTAAGGTTTTGCTCTGGTCTTCCCCACCCCCCACCCTCACCCCCACCCCGGCCTGGGACCCCTTTTCCTGCAGCTTTCCACTTGTCCTTCACACCTCAGCTCAAATGCTGACACCCCAGAGGCTTCCCTCGCCATCCCATCCCAGTCACCTCCCGAGCTGCTCCGTTCTCTCCCACACCTCTGCGTCCACCTGGCGCCATTTGTGTTCCATCGTGTTTTTCTTGTGTGTTTATTTGCCTGCCCCCAACCCCCAAGTAAGCGCCTCGGGCACAGGAATCTTGCACATTTGTTTTCTGCTAGACCCATAATAGCCTGACAGTGCCTGGCAAGTAGATGCTACATAGGGAAATAAAATGTGTGTGTGTGCACAGTATAAATGAACTTACACTGCCTGTCAAATACCATGCAAAATGCTGGGGATGTAAAGATAGATCATACAGGGTTCTTATGCTGGTGGAGCTCAGAGTTTAATGGGAGATGGACAAGCAAAGAGAGAATTAAGTTGAATGTGAAGAGGAGCATGGGGACGAGTGCTGAGTGCTCCAGATTCTAACAAGAGCTGCCCCTGTGTGGGGCCAGCCCCCTTCCTCCGGGCTCACTAAAACTGGCCTGGTGCCCAAGCCTGAGCAGAGAGCACGGGGGTCCAGGCCTCGTCACTGTCCTGTGGGTGCACGTGCCTGGTGAGTGGCCCCATGAGGAGAGCCTCTCGTGGATGACAGTAATCCCAGGGATACGGGGCTCTCGTTTGGTAAGGATTGGTCACATCCTCAAGAAAGGGAGACTGCATCTCCTTCCCTGATCTGATGTCCCTCTGCCCAGCTAAGCAGGGGACAAGGAACTGGTGGCAGGGTGGAGAGAAGTGGCAGCTGCGGCGTGGCCTGCCTTCTCCCAGTGAGCTCATCCTGGACACACGTGCGTCCTTTGATGGCAGGGGCGCTTTGGAGGGTACCCTACCGGTTGCCAAGGGTGGGAGAAGAGGGATGTTCTGCTGGTGGCTGGGTCTGAGGTTCTTCAGCGCCGGCTAAGACAGCCACTGCTGGCTCTGAGATGACCTAATTCTTCTTGTTGTTCATATTTTCAGAACGGGTACTCCCCTGGTCTCTCCAAATAGTGTCACCGAAAGTCCTGCATCAGGCTTTCACTGGGTCACCTCAAGCCAGTCACTGTGGCTGAAGGAGGGGCTGAGTGCTCTGATTGGCTAGTTAAGAGGTCACGTGTCCCTCTCAGTGAGTCGTCCCCACACACACCATGAAGGAAGGTGGGCTAGTTACTAGAGGAAGGGGACAGACGTTGGGCAGACAGAGTGAACAGCGGTCCATTGTTACTTATCCTTGGGGAGGGGGCGTGCCCTGGGCGGGTGTTGTGGGGAGGGCAGCTGGCTGGTGACTGTGTTTCAATCTCCTTCTCCAGAAAAGTTGCCAGACGGCCAGCATTGCCACCGCTGAAGCGTCTGCCCAGACCAGGAAGCATGCAGATGCTGAGGTGCAGACCGAGGTCCCTGAGCCGGTCAGCCTGCCGTCGGTGCCCCGGTATGACGGCCCTCGGCTTGCAGCCTTTCTCCGGAGAGTGGAGGCCATGGTTACCCGAGAGCTGAACAAAAATTGGCAGAGCCACGCGTTTGACGGCTTCGAGGTGAACTGGGCCGAGCAACAGCAGACGGTAGGGATGGGCTGGCGCGGGCCTGGGATGCCTCAGGCTGAGGCTGTACCCTGTTTTAAGTCCTTCTTGTGCCACCCAAATAATAATAACACCAATAATAATAATAACAGCATTCACCGAGCTCTAACTTTTGCCAGGTACTAAGCTAAGTTAAGATACCATTGGGCCTTCCCTGCTGCCCTTGAAGTCGGTGCCCTTGTTATCTGCATTTTACTGCTGGTAAGTGGTAGAGGTAGGATTTGAACCTGGACAGTCTGACTCTGGATCTCATTTTCATGACCACTCAGCTGTGTTTCTCCAGGTACTCTCTGTGCCAACTCATCTATCCCTCAGGACAGCTGTATGAGGTAGTGCTGTCCTGATCTCCATTTTATAGATGAGATTCAGAGAGGCTAAGGGACTTGTCCACTGTCACACAGCTGTAACTGGCTGAGCTGGAATTTGAGTCCTAGTCTGTCTGGTTTCACTACCATACTCTAGTGACTTCAGCATCGCCAAGTCTTTCTGATCTTGAGGCATAGCTCAGAGCGGTCACCCTGTAAACTCAAATGTCCAGTTGGATACACACTCTGCTTTGAGATAAGGGAGCCTCTGAATGAAGGAGGGCCCCTTGACTTTTGCTCCACCCTGGTGTTGCCTGTGGAGAGGCTGCTGAGTGAGCAGTAATTTCTTACACAATGTTTTCTTCCTTTAGAAATGGAGATGAGTAATTCTGTGTTCAGAGGTCATAAGCTCTTCTCTCCTTTCTTCCTCTTCTTGTATCTTCCTTCCATGTATTTCCAGATATACAGCTGCCCTGTTCCCACCAAATCGTTGATAGGTATGGGAGAGGTGATTTATTTGAGAGAAATCTTCAAAATCCCTCTGAAAAATAGTTGCCAAGCCCACACCAAAGTGTGGAGTCATTGTGTATATATATATATTTTGATTATTTTTATTTATTGGCTGTGTTGGGTCTTCATTACGGCACGCAGGCTTTCTCTAGTTGCAGCAAGCGGGGCTACTCTTTGTTGCAGTGCACAGGCTTCTCATTGCGGTGACTTGTCTTGTGGCAGAGTACGGGTTGTAGGTGCACAGGGTTCAGTAGTTGTGGCACGTGGGCTCAGTAGTTGTGGCTCTCAGGCTCTAGAGTGTAGCGCATGGGCTTAGTTGCTCCACGGCATGTGGGATCTTCCTGGACCAGGGCTCGGACCCGTGTCCCCTGCATTGGCAGGCAGATTCTTAACCACTTAGCCACCAGGGAAGTCCCCCAAAATATTCTTTTCTGATTACAAAAGCCTTACATATTCATTATAATAAATTGAGTCATGGCAGAAATACAGAGCGTGTAATGCATAGACAGTGAGCGGGAACACTGCTTCAGAGGCCTTTCCCATGCTGCACTGACACATAGCATTACTTTACTGCTGCTACTGTGTCATTAAGAGCATCGTAAACAAAAATGGGAAGCACTGTACATTTTGTGTGTGACCTTTCTCACTCACCAGAGCTTTCCACGTCAGTTCCTGTAGAGGCACCCTGGTCCCCCAGAACTCATGTCCCAGCGCACAGACACGCCAGCCTTTCTTGAGTCCCCTGTTGGTGGGCCTCCCAGCAGCAGGTTCAGGTCTAGAAATGTATCCACTGGGAACGCATGAGCAGGCAGCAGGCTGGGCAGCACCCTCTGGGTGGCTGTGTGGCGTGAGGTCCCCTCATGGCCCTAAAGTTTCTTGCCTTTCTGAATACTGAGCAGGGGTAGTGCTTTCAGAGTTTGCTGTTACATAACGGAGCTGAAGTGAGTCTCTGTCTCGCTTTGCTTTTCTTTTGCATCCATTTTTTGATCTCTCCTTGGTGGAACTCCTATTTTGGCTGACGCATCGGGTTGTTCGGTCTCTGCCTCAGCTGTCTAGGTGTTGGCCTTGACATTTCACTTTTGTCCTTGGCTGTAGGAGCCCCAGAAAGGCTGAGATGCTTCTCTTAATGAGGAACTGTAACTTCACAATTCTAAAATCAGTGACAGCATGGCTCAACACTTCAGAATTAGAGACGAGGAAGAGGTCACCCAGGGGCACCCCCTGGAACCTTTGACCTCTTTGCTGTGTCATGTCCTGCCTCTTGTTTCCATGTATGTGTGACTGACAGCTGTTTTGAGGCACTGTGACCATTCTTGGGGTCTTTTCTCTTCAGAAGCAAAGCCCGTTCTGTGTGTCACATTGCTACACAGACTTCACCTGTGTCCTTTTAATTTTTATTTTTATTTATTTTTTATTACCATTTTTTACAAAATTTTATTTTTTTTATTTTTTTGGCTGTGCCGCATGGCATTTGGGATCTTAGTTCCCTGACCAGGGTCAAACCCATGGCCCCTGCATTGGAAGTGTGGAGTTTTAACCACTGGGCTGCCAGGGAGGTCCCTATTACTGGTTTTTAAATTGAAGTATAGTTAACTTACAATGTTGTGTTAGCTTCAGGTGTACAGTGCAGTGATTCAGTTTTTTATACATATTCTTTTTCAGATTCTTTTCCATTATATTTTCCATTTTTTAAAAATTTGTTTAATTTTAAAATTTATTTATTTGGCCGCACCGTGTGGCATTCTGGAACTTAGTTCCCCGACCAGGGATTGAGCCTGTGCCCCCTGCAGTAGAAGCACGGAGTCCTAACCACTGGACCACCAGGGAACCACTTTTCCATTATAGATCTATGTCCTTTTTAAAGGCTACGTGATGTTTCATCATAAATGTTTGTTTCTTGTTTTTCTTTTCCTTTTTTTTTTTTTTTTTTTGGCTTAGTTGCTCCGTGGCACGTGGAATCTTCCCAGAGCAGGGCTCGAACTCACGTCCCCTGCATTGGCAGGCGAATTATGAATCACTGCGCCACCTAGGAAGTCCTAAATGTTTTTTTCTGAGTCAGGTTTGTTGAGGTCTATTTTCCATGTATACAGGTAAATTCATCCTGTGTGCTGTGTTGAGTCTTGGCAAACACACACCCATCAGTAAAGGTACAGAACAGCCCATCTTTCCGTCCCTCTGTATTCGTACCTTTAGATTTTAAATTGTACTGATCATTGCAATTATAAATGGGGTTATGATTCCTAATGTATATAGTTTACTTCTAACATGAATTTTTATTGAATTTATAAAACTTAAACACATGCACAAATAAGTGCAAATGTTCAGGTCCATACTTTTCACACAGTGGAAACGTTTGTGAACCCAGAATCCAGATCAAGAAATAGAATGTCACCAGACCCGCAAAGGTTTTTCTCATGCCCCCTCTACCTCCTGGCCCCACTATATAGCTTTGTTTTAAAATAACAGTTTTATTGAGGTATAATTTTATATCCCATATTATTCACCCGTTTAAAGTGTGCAGTTTTAATGTAGTCCAGAGGTGTGTGACCATTGGCACAGTCACTCTTAGAGGGTTTTCACCACCTCCCAGAACAGAGATTCCGTATCCATTAGCAGTCACTCCCCATCTCCCCCGCAACTCTTGGCAACTGCTAATCCACCTTCTGTCTCTGTAGGTTTGTGTCTTCTGGACTTTTCATGTAAATGGAATCATATAGCAAGTGGTCTTTGTGATTGGCTGCTGCTACTTAGCAGAGTGTTACCGAGGGTCCTCGTGTTAGAGCATCTTTCAGTACATCATGTTTACGGCTGAGCCGTGCTCTGCTGTAGGGATATACCACACTTGTCCAGTCGATGGATGTTTTGGCTGTTATGCATAATGCTGTGAGCATTTGTGTGCAGGTGTTTGGGTAAACATGTTTGTTTCCAGTTCTCATGGAATTGCTGGTCCATGTGGTAACTCTAACATTTGAGAAATTGCTGGGCTGTTTTCCACGGCAGATGCGCCATTCTGCGTCCTCACTAGCAGCGCACAGTGCAGCTTCTTACAGATTTTGGATTCTTTCCATTGGACAGTTTCTTTATATGGGGTTATAAGCTCAAAAAGTGTGAAACTTTTCACAGGAGTGTTGGTCTGTGGTGCAGATTACCTCCTGGAAAGTGTGCCAGTTCCTCTCCATGGCCCGCACTACTGGCCTTCTCATCAACTGCTGCTGGCCAGCGATGGGCTGAGCAGCGGGTGCCAGAGCTATAAAAAAACGTGTGTGTGTGTTTAAATACACATAACATAAAAGATACCATTTTAACCATTTTTAACTGTACAGTTATGTGGCATTGAGTATATTCACATTGTTGTGCAACCCTCACCACCATCCAGCTCTAGAAGCCAGAGTTTTTGAAATTGTGTGTAGAACGGAGGTGAGTCCAGGGTCCAGCACTGATCTGGAGCCTGGTGTCTCCATTCCCAGGGCCCTTCCTCTGGGTTTCTTGGAGCATCCTGTTAGGGGCGATGTTGGGGTGAGGGTGCCACGCTTTCCCCTGGGGCTGGGCGCTGGACTTGAATCACTTGTAGAAACTGGGAAGACCAAGTCTGTGTGTGCTTTTTGTTACACTGCTGGGTGGCTTTAAGGCTCAGGGTTGGGGATGGTCTGTCTCTTGCAGGTGACCTGCCTGCACACCCTGGGCTACCCCCCAGCCCAGGGACAGGGTCTGCATGTGACTGGGGTCTCCTGGAACACCACTGGCTCTGTGGTGGCCTGTGCCTATGGCCGGTGAGTGGCAGCAGGGGTGGGTGTGGGGCAATTGGAGGCCCTCAGACCCTCGTCTGAGCCTCTGTCTCCCCGTCTGCGCAGTGAGGGGTTGGCTCAGAGTTTGGCCTTTCTCGGAGTCTTCCTTCTCAAGGCTGCCTGGACATTGGGTTGGCAGGAAAAGAGCAGGGAAGAGACTCCCAGTGCCCACCTGCCAGCACTGGGCAGTGAGCCCCGGGCCTGCCTCACCTACTCCGAGAGCTGTCTCCTGATGGGCCCAGGTTCCTCCACCCTGCCGTCATGTGGCCCCATCCTTGGTGCCTGGAACCCTCTCCCAGAGAAAGTCGTGCCCTTGGGGTGCCATAGAGGAGCCCGTGCCATTTCGGTACCCAGCACAGTGTGTGTGTGTGATGGGGACACTGAGGCTCATCTGTTTGGGGGAGTAGGGGCTGAGGTGAGTCAGGTGATAGGAGCAAGGTGGGGTATGGTGGGTTGGGATGAAGCCCAGGCCTGGGGGCAGAGCTAGTGCAGGCACATCCATGCAGGCTGGACGATGGGGACTGGAGCACGCTCAAGTCCTTCGTGTGCACCTGGAATCTGGACCGGCGAGGCCTGAACCCCCAGCGGCCATCGGCGGTGGTGGAGGTGCCCAGTGCCGTCATGTGCCTGGCCTTCCACCCCACACAGCCGTCCCACATTGCAGGTGAGCCGTCCAATCTATGTTGCCTCTGCTTCTCACCCTGCAGAGGGTGGCCAGAGCCCTCCACTGGGTCCTCAGCCCCTGATCATGCCAGGGCAGATCTGTGGGGGAAGCAGAAAGCACAGGTGGCCCTGACCCCTGGACTCAGGTGAAGATGCTGAGGGTGCAGGGCTTGGGACAGGAGGCAGGTCCCTAGCTGAGTCTTGAGGGGGTGCGGGCTGTGCAGAGGAGCGGCCTGGTCGGGACAAGAGGCAGGACGAAGCAGGCACCACCGGGAGCTGACAGCGGTGATGAGTTGTGCATGTTGGGAGAGGCGGCAGGTGAAGTGGAGGGAATGCGGTGCTGGGCAGGGAAGGCAGCCTGGCAGTGGGAGGAGCGTCCTGGGCTGGGGCACAGCAGGCTAGAGCCTGAGGCCTGGGGACCAGGATGTTTCTTCCTCGGGACTGTTTCTGAGAACGTGGCCCCACGTCCTGGCTCAGTGGGTGAGAGGGGTGGGTGCTCGGCCAGGAAGCGGGACTGCTGGGTGAGGGTCTGCGCCCGCCCAGTCCTGCTTGGTCCCGCAGGCGGGCTGTACAGTGGTGAGGTGCTGGTGTGGGATGTGAGCCGCCCCGAGGACCCACTGCTCTGGCGCACGGGCCTGACGGATGACACGCACACGGACCCCGTGTACCAGGTCAGAGCAGGTCTGCCGGGCGGGTGGGGGCGCCGCCTCCTGTGTTGGGTCTTGCTGCCGTGGGCCTGTGGCGTGACACGGAGCAGGAGAGGGGGCGTCTGCTTGCCACGGCCAAGGAAGAAGGTCACCAGGGAGTTGGCGGTTGGACAGCTGCCTCTCGCATTCTCGGAGCTCCCAGGCCATGAATCACACCCGCCCCAGGGAGCCCCCGGGCCCTGGCCCTTCCCAGCCTCCTCCACTGGAGCCGCAGTCCCCGCCGTCCTGGCTTTCTGCTGGGACTAGAAGGGACCTTGGAACCTTCTGGGTCTGCCTCCTGGTGGGTCAGGAGGCTCCCAAGCCCCCCTCAGAAGTCTTTTTTTTTTTTTTCCTGGAAGAGAAGGGGAGGGGGGTGGAGAGTGACATCTGGTCTTGCTGGGAGGTGGGGCAGGCGTCCTTTCTCAGCGTGGCCCCGCGCCCTCCTGTCCAGGTGGTTTGGCTCCCGGAGCCCCGGCACAGCCACCGCTTCCAGGTGCTGAGCGTGGCCGCTGACGGGAAGGTGCTGCTCTGGCAGGGAGTGGGGGCCGGCCGGCTGCAGCTCAGTGCAGGCTTTGCCCTGGCCGTGCAGCAGCTCCCCCGGAACACCAAACTGAAGAAGGTACGCGGGGGTGAGGCTGCCGCCCTGGAAATGGGACCCTAGAGTCAGTGAGCTTCGGGGGCGGGCAGGCGGGAGCCATGAGGGCCACCGTGTCCACGCACGTGCCTGGCTCCTTGGGGACACCGTGAGCGATGCCCTCGCTCTGCCCTATTGTTCTTTTCTCACAGCCTCCCCGGGGAGAGACCGAGGTGGGTGCCACGGCGGTGGCTTTCTCCAGCTTTGACCCCAGCCTTTTCGTTCTGGGCACGGAGGGCGGCTTCCCACTCAAGTGCTCCCTGGCAGCGGAGGAGGCTGCCCTCACGCGGATGCCCAGCTCTGTGCCCCTGCGGGCCCCAGCACAGTTCACCTTCTCTCCCCACGGCGGCCCGGTCTACTCTGTGAGCTGCTCCCCCTTCCACAGGTAGGGAGGCCCCCCTCTGTCAGCCACAGGGCCTCTGCACAGGGAGGGTGAGGGAGTCCCACAAGGCCACACCTAGAACTGCTTAAAGGACCTGCAGGCTGCCCTGGGTCCAGGTCTTCCCCATTTGAGCCCCAGGATCCAGAGCGCCTGTGGTCGGCTTCAGGGAATCGGCCCCCACTTCCAAGGAGGAGCCCAGGTTGGCGGGGTCTAGGGAGGCCTTTCAGGAGCCTGACAGCCCATGAGTAGTCTGGCAGGAAGGCCCCAGCTGCACCTGGACCCCCAGTGCTCATCCCGACTGTTTGCTCTGCATCTCGTCTAGGAATCTCTTCCTGAGCGCAGGGACCGACGGCCACGTGCACCTGTACTCCATGCTGCAGGCCCAGCCCCTGACCTCCCTGCAGCTGTCCCACAAGTACCTGTTTGCTGTGCGGTGGTCCCCAGTGCGCCCCCTGGTGTTTGCAGCTGCTTCTGGGGAAGGTAGGAAGGAGACACCAGGCTTGGACCCACTGAAGTGACATGAGCCCAGCCTGTGCCCGGGACTCTGGGTTTGGGACTGTATGTGGGGTGAGGGTGACGCTCTTCCCGGGGGTGGAGAGCTGAACTGAGGTAACAGCCTCGTCTGTGCACAGGGAACTGTGAAGAGGCTCAGAGGCTACTGCTCTGGGCCTTGCTTACCCCACGAATCTCTCTCCCTGAAGGTGATGTGCAGCTGTTTGATCTCCAGAAAAGCTCCCAGAAACCCACAGTTTCAATCAAGCAAACCCAGGATGAAAGCCCTGTCTACTGTCTTGAATTCAATCACCAGCAGACTCAGCTCCTGGCTGCTGGCGATGCCAAGGGCACAGTAAAGGTGTGGCAGCTGAGCAGTGAGTTCTCGGAACAAGGACCCCGGGAAACAGAGGACTTGGACCAGCTGGCAGCGGAGGTGGCCACCTGAGGAGGGGGAGTCCCGAGTAGAGGCAGGTTGGGGGAGGCTACACCTGTGCTGTGTACATCTGTGTACATCTGTGATGGAAGCTGAATGAAGACAAGCTTTTGGGGGAGTCAAGTCATTTATTTGTGTTTTACGTGGAAACAGAAAATTGGGAGAGGGAGAACAAGAGGGGAAGTAGCCAGCTGCTTAGATTTTTCTGCAGTCGGAATGGGGCAGCTGGCTTCGAGACAGGAATTGGGTCCCCACAGCAACTTGGCAATGGCAGCTGGACCAGAAGCAGTTGATTGAAGCACCTTTTTCTACTAAGTCTTATCCCAAGCTAAGCAGGTTAAGGTTACAATTGGAAAGCAACACTGTCTGGAGTATTTTTCTTAAGAGCACAGAGATGAGTTGACATGCAGCAAGGCGACGGCCAGTGTGGGCCAGGCTAACCTAGGAGCAGAGGATCAATTCACGAACAGCGAGCGGGTGAACTCGACGTAGTCGAAAGCAGTGGGGAGTTCGCGGCCTTTGCCGTCCACATAGGGCTTCATGTGGGAGACGCAGTAGTCGGCTTGTTCCCGAGTCAGATTCTGGAGGGGAAGGCGTCACCTGTCAGCCAAGCCCCCACCAGCCACACTGGCTGAGGCAGGGGGCGAGGCAAGACTTCAAAACCATTAAGTGCCCAAGCTTCAGGACCTCTGCTGCTACAGCCTTTGGCCTCGAGTGAGTTTCACTTGAAAATGGGGATAAAATGCTCGCACCCAGCAGCTAATAAGGCTCAAAATCAGGGTGTTACTTTTGACTCAGCTCTGCCCCTAACCCAGGGTGCAACCTTGCCTGGGCTTTACTTTTCAGAGCAACCCCACCCCCACCCCTAGACTACGGAAGCAGAGCCCCAGACCTGGTACAGCTCCTCCTTGGTCACGTAAGGCTTCCCTTCGGAGCTCAGGGCCCGGAAAGCACTTTCAATCTCCTCGCTGGACTTGACATTCTCAGTCTCACGGCTGATCATGAAGGCCATGTACTCTTGCAGGGAGACGTGGCCGTCCCTGGGGGTGAAGGTGCCGTGAGCGGGAAGGGTGCAGTAGAAGCTGCAGGCAGAGCCGCTTCCGCCACGTTCCCTGATGCTCACCTGTTTGGGTCCACAGTGTCCAGGATGGCCTCGAACTCAGGGTCGGGCTCCCCTTCCTCCACCATGGGCAGGTCATAGCCCAGGGAACGCAGGCAGGACTTGAACTCCTGGTGGTTCAGCCGGCCGGACTTGTCCTTGTCGAAGTGTCTGTGGCACAAAGCTGAGGCTCAGCACAGGTCCCGCTGCTGAGGCCACCCCCCCGGCAGGGAGGGTGCAGGGTGTACTCACTTAAACATCATGCTGAATTCTTTGAGGGCCTCCTCAGTCACCCCTGTTGTGTTCCTGGAAGAAAGAAGAGAATTAGGGACCGGATCCTCCACCCCATACAGCTGGTGACACACTCTGTTCTCTCCCAGTAAGCTGCTGGACGCGGGGGGGACCTTGCGCCCCAGGCCCCCGGGGAAGCTGCGGGCACCTGGCCTGGATCTGCTGCTCCAGGTTGTGCTGCATGCGCATGCCCAGCTGGTCGAGCTGGTCCCACTGCTGGGCCAGGCCCACCGTGCTGTGCTCCGTGTACTTGTTGTCCAGGATCAAGGCTTCCTCCATGGCTGCCCCCAGGTCCTCAATCTTCTTGAGCTGACTTCTCATGGCCCGAATCTCCTGGTGCTTGCGCTGCAGGGGTGAGGGAGCAGAGACGCATGGGACGGGAGCTCTCGCCGCGGTTACCAGGCCTGAGAGCCTGCTTTACAGCCCCCCTCAGGTTCGGTGCCCCCAGCCTGAGACCGGCAGGGCTGCCTGCACGGGGACAGCGGGGTGGGGATGGAGTGAAACTGAAGAAATCCAACAGCCTCAACAGTGGAAGGGGCTTCAGTGGGAGAGTCACAAGTCAGTGAGTTGACCTGCCAGGGGACGAGCATATACTGAGGTCCGAGTAGGCTCTTCCTTTCCAAGTAGGGCTCCAAGTAGCAGCTGTCACCCAGAAGACTCTTTAAAATGACAGAGGTCCTGGGCTGCCTTAAGCCAAGGGAAATGGGGGTACCTGATTTCAACTGAAGCCAGGTAGGCCTGCTGGCAGTGGTGGGGTGAAGGGTTCTAGCTGGGACAGAAACACCGGAGGCACTTACTTTGGTAGCTTCAAGCTGGGATTCGAGGGTCCCGGATTCTTCCACCATGCAGGACCTAAACACAGAAGCACAGTGAGGCAAGAGGCCTGGTCGCAAGCTTGAAATTACCTTCCCTCAGATAAAAGTGCCTGCCGTCTCGAATTCTTTTTATTAAGGAAACAAAACCTATCTGCTATTGGCTATCTTCTCTTAAGCAGCCCCGGGAGCCAGGGAGGGCAGGTAACACTTCTCCAGTTTCGCGGCTGGGAAGCTGTTGCCCGATGGGGCGTGCTACCTGGTAAGGCCAACAGGTAAGCCCGGGCTGAGCCCCACCCAGCCCACTCCCTGCTCCCTGGCTGGGACCCTTTTTCCTGTGGCTGGCTCCTCAGGCCCAGCCAGACTGTGACATGGTGCCTGTGACAAGCTAGGCCCTCAAAAGGTCCTCGGAACCAAGTTTAAGTTCCCCCATGGGAACAGAGAAGGGCTGCAGGCCTGGCAGCACACTTCCTCTGCAACCACGGGGGAGGAGGACGCCTGTGCAACCCTGCCACCCAACAGACAGGAGACCTGAGGGGAGGCTGGCGAGCTGAGAGCCACCCCCTAGAAGTCGCAGCATCTCCTGCAGGAGGGGAGCCACACTATGGTAAGCCACAGCAGTAGAGGGTGATGCAGTCAGAGGACCCCTCGACATGGAAACTGGGGTGCGAAGGCGATCATGACCAGGGTTGGGTTTTGAAAGTGGTTCTAATTCTGCCTAAAGGAGGGCAACTTATATCTAAGCCCCAGAGTCAGGTTCTATTTTCTACTGACACAGCGCCAGAGGCTCCTTCCAGGGCCAAATTCTGAGGAGTGGAGGGGCTTCTGGGGAGCCTCTATCTTCCCGACATAACACAGTGGGAGGTCACAGAGGCCACCAGTGAACGAAGACAGATGAGGTTACGTGCAGGGACGACTCACACTGTGCACGTGTCCTTGGTGGGGTTTTAGCCCGGCCTCCCCTGTACCCACATTTGCCCCAACCTACCCTTTTAACACCCAGCGAGCCAGTGTTAGCTCTGAAATCATCCCAAGTTCAAAGTGCTCTAGCAAGGCAAGGCACCAGGCTTCCTCCTACCCCAGCAGATCAGACTCACAGTCACGCCATGTCCCCCCGGGGAAAAGCACACCCCCGGGACCTGGGGGCAGGAGGCTGGGTGCCGGTGCAGTGGGAGGAGGACAGACCCCTCCTTCCCATGCGGCCGCGGGCGGTGGGTTAGTCAGAAAGCAGAGCCGCCTGGGGACGTCGAGAGTGCATTGGTAAAACCACAGTGAGGTAAGAAGAGAAATAAGAGGAGAAAAACCTTCCGGACAGATCATCCCCAACTTCATACTGATAGACACGAATGACCCGACGATACGCTATGCTATTCAAAGAAAAGAAACCAAATGAATACACCAGAGGAAGGGGAGGCCAGAGCATACCGAGACAGACACACACCACAGGCCCAAGCTGGCAGTGCACAGGCAGGGCCGCCTGGTGCCCAGGCAGGGACCTGGCGGAGGCCGAGCCGACGGCCGGCCTGGGAGGGCAGGCAGCCTTGGGCGGCTCACATGGGGACCAGGCTAGATGGGACAGGGCTGGGAGGAGCCACACAGTAAGGGGAGCATGGCACCTCGTGGAGACAAGACCAAGACCAGCAGACACAGCCACGGGCACTGGGGAGGAGAGCGGACACCAGGGCAGCTTATGAGCTGAAGCTGAACCTGCGATCCCTAAATCCCGCCCCACTCTGCCTTCAGCACGTGCTCGAAGCAGTGTGGGCACACCTCTCCCGCTGCCTCCTTTAACGCCTGATGGACCTGCCTGCAGGGCCTCGGGAGCGCTAGTCGAAGCCATGTGGTCCCAGGAGAGGACGCAAAGGTGCCCGATCTGGGGGGAGGCCCCACCCAGACTGGGCAGGATGGCCCTGCTCCTCTCGGGGCTCCTCCCAAGCCCTGGGCACTTACACTTCCTATTAAGGGAAAAGGCAGCCTCAGCCCTCAGTGGGGGCACTAGGGGAGGAGGGGTCAGTGCACCGATGGGGACTTGGTGCACCAGCTGGAGCCCCCTCCACAGTGTCAGCCTGTTTCATGCCCATGACCTCCTAGAGACTAAATATGGTCCCGTCAGACACATGGGGGGAAAAGGCAGAAATGAGTCCAGTATAATCCCAATGGCTGAACAAGGGTGGGGGTTCTCAGAGGCTCTGGACTCCAGCTCTGGTCTCACTCCCTGGAGAACCCTTGGAATCTGAACAGGAAGGTGGGAGTGGCTCCCCTCCCCAGACCGCAGGCCGTCAGGGACAGGGAGCCATGCGTGCCAGGGAAGGGGGCGGGGGACGTGGAGCCCGCCCCGGGCAGGAAGGCTCATCCTGGGATCCTCTGCAAGCCAGGCCACACGGGGACAAAGGGCAGAGGGACAAGCACACGAGACACCACCACACCACGAGCCCGGAGAAATAAGAAGTCAATATTAACCCATCGAGGAGATACGTTCTGTGGAGGTGGGGTCCAAGCAGCCACAAGACAAGGTGGAGTCCGGACAGCGGCAGTCGCGGGGTGGGGACAGAGGCAGACACAAGAGAGAAGAAAAACAAAACCAAGGTCATTAGTACCTGCGCTGCACGCAAGCCTATAACCTCTGTCACTGTCGCTGCGCGGGGCGACCGCGGGCTGCGCTCGGTCCCACCCAATCCCGGACACCCAGCCACTCCATCGTTAGGAAAGCTCCCCCGAGAACACCCCAACTCTGCCCACCCCTGTGGCTCCAGCCAGACCAGGCCGCACTCCTAGCCCTTCCTTCCAGTCTCTGGAGCCCGAGGCCTGGGCAGTCAGCCCCCCCGGCCCGGGCCGCACCTGGTCTCCTGGATCCACTGGTGGAAGGCGTTGGCGTGCTGGGCGAACTCCTGGCGCAGCTTGTCGTTCTCCTCCTGCCGGCGCTGCTCCTTCTGCAGCTCCAGCTCCCGCTCCTAAGGACCAAGGGAGAGAGACGCGCGTCACCCCCGCCCCCTCACGGACAGGCTCCAGGATCGGCAACTGACCATCTGGTCTTAACGCTGGAGAAGAGGAGCAGGGAGTTGTTTTCTGAAGCCGGACACAAGACACCCGCACTCGGGGGGTCAGGGAGGACCCGCTGTTCACCTCAACCCACAGATGGCACAGAAGGCATCTCTAGCGCACGTCCCCCGAGACTGCAAGACATGGGGGGAGGGGGGCACCATCACAGCCACTGGGGATGCAGGACCCACATGCGGTGACCTGTGATTAACGAAACTGCGCGTCCTCCCGTCTCCTCACTCTTGAGCTAGAAGGGCTTCCCTGCCCAGGGCCCAGCCCGGCCCAGCGGGGAACGGCACCTTGATGATCTTCTGCAGGTTCCTCCAGGTCTCCTCCAGGGCCTCCATGGTGAACCAGGTGTAGGGGTTGGAGGCCACGCGGAAGCTCTTGATCTGGCGATCCAGCTCGGCCAGCTGGTTGAAGTCGGCCTGGGCCGAGCTAAGCGAAGAGCGGAAGGCGTCGTGGGCCTCGCGCAAGGCCTTGATCTCTTCCAGGGAGTTGCAGCGCACCGGGTCTGTTAAGTCCTCCTCTGCATTTTCAAACCAGCTGTTGAAGGCAGAAGCCTTTTTGGCAAAGGTCAGGAAGAGGTCCTCCACCTACAAGCAGAGGAGGCTGAGTTAGCACAGCTGCGGGCACCGGATGGACCATCCCTGGTGGGCAGTGGTGTGGGGACCAGGAGCAGGGGGCTCCCCAGGGCGTCAGGGGCTGGCTCGGCTTGCTGCCCCTGCCGGCTCCGACCTCTGAAAGCCCCCCCCCCCACACTGTCCCCTCGCTCCTCTCTCCGGGGGCCACACCAGCTCGGCCTGTCCTGGATGTTTCCGCACAGCAGGCTCATGAAAGCAACCGAGGGTCCCGTGTGCCTTGGCTGACGCTGACTCCATGCCCCGTGCAGAGCCGCTGCCCCGGGAGGTGGGTTTGTCTCCCCTGGGCGCCGAGCTGGCCTAGCTTGGCCAGGGCCACGCTCACCTTGCGGAAGTGACTCTGAGCCTCCAGCAGCTTCTTCTTCCGGGTGGCCGAGTTGGCCAGAAGCTGGCTCCACCTCTTCATGAGGGCGGCATGCCGGGCCTCGATGGCCTTTGACTGGATGTGCTTGGCGGCCAGCAGCTGGTCTTTGAGGGCAGTGATGTTGGCGATGCCCTCCTGCTGGAAGGCCTGCAGGCCTGCATCGAAGGTTTCCTGGAACGAGGAACGAGAAGACAGCGTGCAGGGACCACACGGAGACGAGATGGCGCTATTTCCGGCGCCTCTGCTCGGACAGCACCTACACCTGTCCGGCCAGCTGCCCAGGCCAGACGGTCAGCCTCGAGTCCCCACCTTCTCCTGACACTTGGTCACACCTGGCCACGTTTCTGCATCTCCTCCAGACCACAGGTCATGGCGGCAGCTCCTCCCAGGCCCTGCTTTCAGGGCTCTCGCCACTACCTCTGCCAAAAACGCCCGCCTGGCTCTCCCCTAACCACTTCCAGTTCACCCTCTGTGATCTAGCTTAGGTGTCGTCTCCTCTGGGGAGACTTTCCTGTCAACCCTTGCCTGTTGGAAACTGAGTCGGACACCTCTCGAGTAAAGTCCACCTCCTGCTGTGCTCAGCCCTGTTAGCACCTGTCAGGCTGCAGCTCAGAGACCTAGTCTGAGGGCTTCCTGAGGACCAGGGCTGTATCTCAGTCACTGCTGGTCCCTAGGGCCTAACATAAAATAGTCAAGTGTCTCAATAAAAGATGCTGACCATCTTGCATCCACCAGGAAATACTATGTGAGTAAGTTTCCAGGACTGACCTGTTTGGTAAGGAGAGTCTGGACAGAAGACAGATCTCGACCATAATCATCCGTCTTCAAGCTGTTCTCCTTTTCACCTAGAAAACCGAGCGTGGGAAATCAACCATCCCTTCTCAATGTAACGAGGTGAATTACAAAAAAAAAAAAAGAAAAAAGAAAACCAAACACCTATTATTCTGCTTACATTTAAATTCCAACACTACTGACAGCAGTCTCTGAACCTACATGAGCTGGCGCCTCCCCGCACCCAGGCCCCCGTCCGACGTCTGTGTCCTGAAGAGGCCCCTCCAGCCTGTCCTAGATGCGGTTCAGTCGCTACTTATGTGACAGCAACTACCAAGGTCATGTGGGTCCTGACACCAGTGCCGCTCCCCCTTGCCAGGGGCTGGTTCACCCGTGTAGCTGGGGGCAGTGCTGGTGCGGGCTGGGCCCGTGGCGTGGCCCGTTTGTGCTCTGGTGCCCGCTGCTTCTTCCAGCGTTACAGGACTTTTGTTTTGTCAACCCTCTGCTGGCCCAGGGGCACCTGAGGCTCGGCTCTCTGCCTCGATATCCTGTCTCCTGCTGCCACCAGTGGTCTGCCTGGCGGCGGGGTTCTCTGATATGCCCACATTCCAGCAGTTTCTTCTCCGCAGAAGAAAACCAGCTGCATAGGCAGCAGACACGCTGTGGTTCTGAACAACCTCCCCAGTCTGAGAGGGTAAGAGGCTCAGGCTTACCGATCCAGGACTCCACCACATCAGCCTTCCAGTTGAACTGAAGGAAGGCTGAATTCTCGTCGAGCTTTGCCTTCCTCTGGGCGGCAGCTTTCTCCAAGTCTGATACTTTCCCATTCAGGCCCTTCATCTTTGAAGAGATGTTCTCCTCGTGGTGATTGTTCTAGGCCATGGAGAAAGCACCCCGTCAGCCGCACCCCTGCTGTGGTTACGCCATCTGCACCCTCCCTGCCCGGCAGGCTCGCAGCCTCCGAGATGGGCCACGCCCCCCACCCCGCTCACGGCCAGCAGGACGGGGGAAGGTTTCCTATAGTCTTAAAGAGATGGACACTGGCAATTCTACTCCCACAAGCAATAGCGAGGGATGTGATAAAATGGCAAGTCACAATGATGTATTCATTAGTAGTATTTTTGATGGCAAAAAATGAGAAAAAGGCTAAATAATTATGACTCTATAGCTAATATACATATGCAATAAACACAAGGGCTCAGAGCAATGTTTTCACTGTGGAGATTGAAAACCATTAAGCCCCAAACACTGTGATGTAGTCTTGGTTAAAATTGTAGTGAAAACACAAACCATGAGTCAGCATAAAATGTGAAAAGAAACTCAAGAAGGAGACGAAGACTGTTTCTGGGAACAGAGCACCGGGCTCTCTGCCACGTGGCTGAAGAACATTTGCAAGCTGTCACCTCACAGGTTTAAAGAGCAGAGGACGCTGGCGTGTGTGTGTGCGCGCGCGCGTGTGTGCGGCGAGTCCTACACAGGCCTCGTCTACGTGGACATGGTCTGTACCTGAAATTAGTCTCCGCTAGGTTACCTGCCCATAAGGGTGAGGAGAAAAGCTGAGTGAACACGGACTTTACAACCATTACCCTCTATGGACCAAATCTCTAGTCTTAAGGCCTCACCACCAGAGCAAATTCTGTGACGGGGAATTTTATTTACTCGTGTGACAGGAAATCAGAGTTGATAGAAGCCATCTGCCTTGAGGAACTAAACGTCTGGTGGAACTTGGGACAGAGGGCACCATGTTTAGTCTGGATTTCAACCTGGGAGGGACTCGACTTCACTGCTGCTGAGAAAGCATCAAGATCCCTTATTTTTTGCTTTCTCCCTGAAAGGCTGTTTGAATGAGATGAACCTTGTGATTTTAACAGATGCACGTGTGAAACACCCTGGAGGGCGGCCAGGTTTCACACAGCCATGTTCACCAGTCCAGCGCGTGCCGTTTAGCCTAGGGGGCGGCTCTGCACGCACGGAGTCTGGAGGGTCGGGCATGGAGGTCTCACTGCGGTCATCTCTGGCAGTGGCTCCCGGGGTGACCGTTCTGATTGGCCCCCTTGCGTTTCCTACCACCTCTGTAAAGAGCTCGTGCTGCTGGAGAAGTAAAGTAGGAAAGCAACCACGTGGAGTGCCAGCGTCACAGAGTGACCAGCAGCGGTGTTTCTTTGCCTGATTAGGCAGAAAAAAACAAGTGCTGCGGACTAGCTTCACTAACTGGCTGCGGGGGGGGGGCGGGGCGGAACATCCAGTTCATCAGGGAACCCGGCAGCGGGGCTGCTGCTCCCCACGCAGGCCTCTGCTTGGTGAACATCCCAGCGGAGGAGCTCTGCGGGCAGCTGTGGTCCCAGCACGCGGGGACCCGGAGCGGGCCAGGCTCACCTTCTTAATGAGGTCTTGTCCGTTCGTGCAGACATCATTCACCCGGTCCTTGTGGACAGTGAAGTCTGTCTCGAAGGCTTCGTGTTTCTTCAGTAAGCCCTGCGGTGGAAGCGGCAAGGAGGCTACTGAGAGCCTGGCAGGTGTGGGGGGCCAGGTCCCGGGACAGAGAAGCAGGCCTGGAAGGTGCCCTCACGCGCGCCCCAGTCCAGCTGGGGCTGAGACAACAGGCGGACACGGAACAGACAGGAAGTCATAAAGCAGTAAAACGGGGACCCCGTGAGCGTAATCGGAGGTGGGTGGGCTGGGGAAGGCCTTTCTGGAGGGATGAAGCTCTTGCCAGTCAACCTGCACAGGCCCCTCTTCCCTGTAGGAGGCCACAGAATGGACACCGAGCAGCCTTAAGTCAAGCATCAACCGAACTGTGACGCCCAGCCTAAGGCTTAACGTGAGCGCATCTCCTGAGGAGCCCTCCAAGCCTCATTTTTCCCTCCGTACAGTTCAAGCGCTGGAGACAACGCCCCTGTGGTGCTCCCGGGGAACTCAGCAATGCAGGGGACGCGAAACCTCTGACTGCATCTGCCTTCCACCTGCAGCCCCCGACCAGCTGGACAGGGTTCCCGCCAGTAGGAGCTCAGGGGCTACCTGATTCTCAGGAATGCAGGCTCTGTGTCCACAGCTGGTGGCACAGACCGAGGAACATTCGACCACAACCTGCAGCTCCTCCTATGAAGAGTGAAGTCCACTCACCCCCGGGGGGAGCTGCTCTGTCCCACAGGCTAGGCCTTAAGACAGCCTTGCCTTCCCCTCTCTGAACACTGCCTGAAGAAGCTGATCTAAGCCTGCCGGACGGTGGGAAGCCACGTGGAGGGGACTGAGACGTCCCAGCCAGAGCCACATGAGTGACATCACCATGGACCGCTCAGCCCAGCGACCCTCTGCCTCACTGCAGCTGTGTGAGGGGGTCCCCGTGAGAAAGCAGAGAAAATGCCCATCAAGTCAGAATCGTGGGAACTAAACTGTTGTTCTTAGGGCTGTGATGCAGCAATGGGTAACCAGTGTATTTAGGAGGTATGCTATGGGTTGACCTGTGTCCCCTAAAAGATAGCAAGTCCAACCCTTAGCACCTATGAATGTGGAAATGAGGTCTCTGAAGATGCAATCAAGTTAAGACAGGTCATCAGGGTGGGCCCTAGTCCAGTACCACTCATGTCCTGCACAGACAGGCCCGGAGAGAACGCCACGGGAAGACACAGACGAGGGCAGACCATGTGAAAGCAGAGGCTGGAGTCACGCTGCCGTAAGCCCAGCAACCAGAAGCTGGAATTGGCAAGAAGGCTCCTCCCCTAGAAGCTTCAGAGAGAGCAAGGCCCGGTCGACACCCTCAGCACAGACCTCTAGTTCCCAAAACTAAGACAGAACAAGTTTCTGTTGTTTTACAGCCACCCAGCTTGTGGTACTTTGTTAAGGCAGCCACGGGAAACGAACAGGGTACTAGTAACCGGCAGTAATGATACCAAACGCACTGCTGGGCTAACAGCGGGGCTCCGTGCACCGGGGCGGACAGTCACCCCAGGTTTCTCTGCGGAGGAGCAGGGTCTCTCGTGTGGGATTCTGAGGAATGAAACCAGCCAGGGAGCCAACTGGCAGGAAAGGGGCGGGGCAGGCGGCTGCGAAGAGGGAGTAAACAAGCAGCACCTCGTCTCTCTGACCTGAATGGCAGCAAGAGTGTCTCCGTAATCTTCACTGGCTACCAGGGTCATCTTCTCATGGATCCAGGCTTCCTCCTCCTCCACGTTGGCCACGAACTGCTGATATTCCAAGGATTCTTCTAGCCGCTGGCCCCTATCACGGGGGACAATATAAAGTCAGCCAGAATCTTCTCTAAGTTTGATGCTTAGAAAATATGAATGATGAGTGTGAGATATAAATGGTTCATTCACGCTCTCTTCCTAACACAAAACAGAGAGTGCTGGTCAAACATGAAATTCTGGACCCACACGCTCGGTCCAGATTCACAGAACAGCACCAGCTTGCACGGGCCTGTAAGAGGCGGCTCTGCAGCAAGCCAGCTGTGCCACCTGCACACCCGACGGGATGGCCGTGGACAGGCAGGCAGGCCCTGGAGCCGCTCACCGGGCGGCCGCCAGCTGCTTCAGCTCCTTCCAGTGCTCCACAAACTGCGCCAGGCGCTGCTGAATCTCCTCCTTCCCGATGGTGTTGTCATCGGACAGCTTCTTTCCAGTGTCCAGGACACCCTGAGGAACAGGAAGGATTGGATCAACAGCGCTCGCCTGCTTCCAGATGCCTCCAGGGCAGGGCCCCAACGTCTAACGCAGACCTGCTCCCCCTGTTTTGGGACGAGAGGCCGTTGACACCGTCGGGACCTCAGGGACGAGCTCACTTGGATTCAACCCCCGCTGCCCGCCGGGCCAGGAGGGGCCCTCCTCACCTGGATCGCCGGCTCGTGGGCGGCCAGTTCTGCCTCCAGCCGTTTGTGCTTCTTCCTCAGGTTCTGAACGCCCGTTAGGTCGCGGCCGTAGTCCTCCGAGCTCACCAGCAGCTTCTTCTCCCTGGAAAACACAGGCAGGCAGTCAGCCTCTGCACCTCCGTGTTTTCAGCAGCAGGGAAACATGTAGTCAAAGGGCTGTGAAGTTCATAGAGCCCATGATGTCCTTCACCTGCATCTACCCATCTCTCCAGGAGACTCCTTGCCAGTCTTCTGGGGAAAAAAGCCTCTATTTCCCAAATGAACAGTGTCCACATACGTCTCTAGGAGCACCTCCTGTGTCTGACCCTGCAGGGGGTCGGGGCACACTGAAGAACAAGGAGGTGCCACTGCTGTCACTCTGTCAATCCTACCTTATCAAATACACACGTCACACATGGTAACACGTGAAGATGCTGATGTAAACAGCTTTTTAAGGAAGTGAGGAATTCAGAGGATCTTTTACTTAAAAATGGTCTGGGGACTTCCTTGGTGGCACAGTGGTTAAGACTGCGCTCCCAATGCAGGGGGCCCAGGTTCGATCCACGGTCAGGGAACTAGATCCCACATACTGCAACTAAGAGTTCACATGCCACAATTAAGGAGCCAGTGAGCTGCAACTAAGGAGCCCGCCTGCCACAACTAAGACCTGGTGCAATCAAATAAATAAATATTAAAAAAAAAAAGGTCTGTTTACAGGCTACATCATCTGGAAAAGGGAGACAAATTCTGGGGAAGGGGGGATAAAAACAAAACAAACTTTCCTTCCTCCGAGCATCAATCTTCCCCAGGAGATCAGACTGTCTTCCCCAGATGAGAACTCACTGATGTGGCCAGTGACCTGAGGGCAGGGTCTACACAAGCCCTGGGTGCCATCACACACACAGCACGTGGGGGCCGTGGGTGATCACTGTCACCGCGTACCCGGACACCAGGAGGAGACACCGAGGTGTCCCACCACAGCTGTGCGGTGAGGCTGGGACCTGCTAGGCACGGCTGCTGAGCCCGTGCCGTTTCGGACCCGCTTCCCGTGTCACCACCACAGTCTAGAAGAGAATAAACCCCAGGGTCCCTAATGGCCATCGTTAAAGGCCCCGGGGGCACCAAGGGGACCAGAGGGAGCGGGAGCACGTACTTGATCCAGGACTCCTCATCGTCCATGTCCCGGAAGAACTGGTGCAGGCGGTGGGACTCATTCAGCCTGGCTCGCCGGGAGGCCGCCATGCTCTTGATTTTCTGGAAACGGCCATTGATGGTGTCCCGCTTGTCCTTCACTTGGGAGGTGTCGAAGGCACTGCTGGTCATCAGGCTGTCTGCCTGGCTGTTCAGGTCCTTCAGGCGATCCTGGAGCGGGGGACATGACGGAGGGTCAGAAATCTGGGTCGCCCACGAACATCTGCTTGTAAATCAGAACTCAGACTTCTTCACTGACAGGTTGGTTTAAGATTTATTCAGGTCACCCTAAAAGTGTGGTATGTGGACCCTTGGGGTTCTAAGAGATCAAAACTCCTCTCATAACAATATGAAAACATTCTCTGCTTTTTTTTTTTTTTTTTTTTTAACACTGTGTGAACATTTGCACTGATGGTGCAAATCCATGGTGCGGGTGGCGCAGCTCAAGGCAGTGGCAAACTGCGAGCAGAAATCCCATTCTTCGCTGCCACACACTCCCAATAAAAACCGCTGTTTCACTTAAGAACATCTTCAAAAAAGCAGCCAAGTTGTTCATTTTATTAAGTATCCATTTTTGAGTACGTCATTTTAATATCCTTTCTGCTAAAACAGGCAATGAACACAAAGCACTTCCGCCAGGCGCTCAAGTTCAATGACTGTGCCAAGGAGAAGCCCGTGTCCTGAGCTGAACTGGCCACTTCTTTCGTGGACCATCATTGTCACTTGTAAGAACAGCCAACAGACAAACTATGGTCATTCTGACTCTGAGAGCTGACAAGTACTTTGTTGAGAATAATAAAGTGAACCCGTCACTTTCAGGAAAACTGAGTTTGGTGCTAATGATAAAATTCAAACTTTCATGAGAAAATTAGAATCTTGGAAAACTGGCATCCACCTCCACGAGCCTGACGGCTTCCCGACACATGAAGAGCTTTCCGTTGAGACTGGCTGTGATGTTAACGGCACGTGATGTTTGATACGGAACACGGAAATGTGTCAACATTTAGAAGATCTACAAAACTCTGCGAATCAGTATTTCCCAAATGACTCTGTAACCTCAGGAAGGAGTAAGAGATTCTTTCAAAGCTCAAGACGGACCAGTGGATTTAAACATACACAGTGTGCAAAGCTGCCTGACAGGGTCCGATATAGTATCAAAGAGTAGCCACAATTATCTGAACTACACTACCACTCCCTCCTCTACCTGTGTGAGGCTGTATTTTCATCCTATACAACACACCGCAACAAACTGAATTCAGAAGCAGCTATGAGAACCCAGCTGTCTTCTAATAAGCTGGACATTAAAAAGATTTGCAAAAAAAATAACCGATGTCACTCTTCTTGCTCTATTTTTGTTTCTGGAAATACAGAGATATCATACATAAAAAATGTTTCTTATGTTAACTTGTGATGGGTTTATTATTTTCAATGAATTAATACATGTTCTGAGTTACCTTACATTGCTATAATTCATAGACCTTATTTAGATTTCGCCAGTTTTTAGATGTGCATGTATATGTATGTGCACGGAGTTCCATGCAGTTCTAGCCTATGTGTAGGTGTGCATAACTACCACCAGAATCAAGACACAGAACTTGTTCTGCAAGCACAAAGGAACTTCCTTGTAACCTTTACAGCTGTACCCCGACTCTGTCCCTAATTCCTGGCCACCACTAATCTGTTCTCCACCTCTATAATCTGTCACTTTGAGAATGTCATATAAATGAAACTAGGTAAACCTTCTGAAGTCAAAAATAAAATTTTAACTCTAAAAATTTATTTAATTTTTGGAAATGACAAATACTGATACATAAAACCTACATAACCCAACCCTCCTAGGGGCTCTCGTGAGAGTTCAGGGTGTAAAACGGCCCCGAGACCACGGCGTGTGAGCACCTTGGCTTTAGGGGATGGAGGAGAGGGAGGGAATGTTCCTGTCCTCCCCGAATGCGCCGGGTCTCCTCAGAGTCACGCGCGGCTGTGTCCCAGAGCCCGGCCTGGCGCCGCCTCTGCTCACCTCATGGGCAGAGATATCCGCCTCCAGTAGTTGATGTTTTTTCAGCAAGTTGTTCACAGAAGCCAGGTCTTTGCCATAATCCTCAGAGGCCAGCAGGGCTTCCACCTGGCAACGAAACACGAAAGCGAAGGCTACTGTCTGGAGCACGTTCCGTGTCCGAGCAAACCCAGGATGCCCACTGGCCCCCCAGGCCCTCGTCGGGACAGCAGCAGACTTCACCACCACACGCTGTTGTGCCAACTCGGTGAGGATCGGCCCCCCGGCCCGTGCCCTCCCCCTCTGTCAGTCAAGCACAGACTCAAAAGCCTGTGAGTGCAAACACTCCAGCGAAAGGCAGGGGCACCGGGCCTTCACTGTGGTGCGGGGACAAAACCCACAGCAGCCCCACTTCTGGGAACCTCCCCCGGGCAGAGAGTCCGCAGGGCGGGCAAAGATCGCTGTACAGAGATGTTCACTGCAGCGAAACGCATCTCACCAAGCTGGGAGCACCAGCGTGTCCACGCTACGGGAATGGTTCAACTATGGCCTAATTCTGTGATGGTCTAAGGCAGTTATCAGATGTTGAGGTAGAGTTTTTCATGACTCAAAATAACACTACCAATACTTACCCGTGAAAAACTACATCACGAGCTCAAATACACATAAAAACACAGCTACACAAAAAGTCATGGAAACACGTGTAGGCCATGTAAATACAGAACAGTGGTCTCTAGAACTCCTACTTCTTTATACGTTCTATACTCTCTGAACTGTACACAGAGACTGCGGGACTGACTGGCCTCCTGGCTCTTTGCTGTTCTGGTTTCCACCTGGGCACAGACCCCACCACCGCCTCCTATTCATATTCCCCGTGAAGACAAGCGACCCATGTCCCACCAGAGGTAAGCTCTCTCTTCGCGGAACACTCCCTCCCTCTGCTCGTGAACCCCTCAGAGCACACAGCGCACACCTCAGGAAGACTTCTGTTTAACGGGGCATCGGGAGAGCCCTGCCTCTCCACGAACCCTGCGGTGGGAAGGGAAGCCCCGCAGCCTCACCTCAGAGAGCCAGAAGTCGAAGTCCTTGATGCCGGTGTTGAAGTTCTGCTGCTTGTTGGCTTCTTTCAGCTTCTGGCTCTTCTCGGCCGACTTCTGCACCAGGAACTGCCACTGGTCAGCTAGGGCGGCCAGCCGGGCCTGCGGAGGGAGGGCAGCCGCTGGAGATGGCCAACTCCACGGTCGGCGCCCCTCCGGAAGCCCACCTGATGCCCCTCAGAGAGGAGGACGGAAGATGCTCACAAGAGCCACCCTCACTAGCACCCCCTCGGCTCCTGCTTATCTCCCTAAGGCTGCATGCCAGAGTCGTCACTGGGTGACGGTAAGGCTGACAGTCAAATGCAGTCCCGCGTCTTCCCGGGCCAGGGGGCGGGGAGCAGGGGCCCGCACCTTGACGGCGTCCTCGCTGCCGGCGCAGGCCCCGCGGTCGATGAGGGAGTTGCCCATGTCGACGACCCCGCGGATCCGGTCCGCGTTGGCGTGCAGCTCCGCCTCGAAGGCCTGGTGCTTCTGGTGCTTGCTCTGAAAACACCAAAGAAACCCCCCACAACCTTTCAAAACCAGGTCCCACGAGGCTCTCTTCAGGGAGAAGGGGTTCTCAGAAGGGAGGGAGTGGTCGCAAACTTAAAGACCTAGGGGGAAGTGTCAACATTTTTACAGAAGGCAACCACAGGATGTGTGTGCAATACTTTAGGGGTCAGCCTGATGGGAGTTCAGCAGACGGTCCGAGCCGGGAGAAAGGAAATGCACCAGCCCAGGAGCAGGTGAACTGAGTCAACTCCTAAATCAGCTGGACTAGCCACGTGGGAGTGAAATCCTAGAATCACACACTTTCTAACACTTTGTAGGAGACGGCAATGGCCAACTGTAGCTTTGAATCTACTTGTGCATCAATTTCCATCCACAGCTTTCTCTTTAGTGGACAGAAGCTCTAAGGAATAGCACACATATAGCCCTCTCGTCACCAAAGGCGGCAGGCACTCGGAAACAAGGTATCTCAGGGTCAGCCTCCCCTCGGGCGACAGAGGAGAAGCCCACGGCTGCCGCAGACCCTGGCTTCGGGGCTCCTCATCTAGCCGCTGTCGTCAACAACAGCTGCTGGATGTGTCAAAATCCAGGCCTGACTGTAGGAAGAATCTCTTTTTGCTCGGAGAAGAGAGGGCCGGGAGAGTGATGGGCGCCTGAGGCTGGGGCCTGACAGGGCGCTTAAGACCCTGCCAAGATGCAAACTGCGGGGGCACCACAGGAGACAAGCGCGAGGACGCAGCTGCGGGGCGGCTCTGGGTGAGGAATGCAGGGTCTCAGGTGTCATCTGGGGAGAAAAGAACTAAAAGGAAAAAAGCAGTACGACTGGGAAGGGTTCTGCATCCAATGTTTCATTTCAGGGGCAGCAACTGTCAAAAGACAGACCACATGGCTGGTGAAACGCAGCAGCAATGTGAAGCGTCCTCACCACCTACCCTGAGCCCAGCTACAGAGTAAAAAAGGGTCTCAAGTGCCCACACATCCTGACAACAGCCCCTCCTTCTGTTTCTTGTTCTGATCGCTCTTTGGCTCTGTTCCCATCCATTCTATTTCATTTCTTCCATCCGATTAAGCAGTTTCTAAGCTACATTTTGACTGGAAAGTCTCTTTCACTGTCCCTTGGGTAATGTCCACTTTTATCTTCACCTCTCACCCCTGGATCCCCTTAGATTTGGAAGCAGGTCACCTGCCACTCTGTGGGTCTCTAGCTGTCCCTCTCCAGGGACCAGCACTTCTGGATGCCAGACTAGGTGGGTGACGAAACTCTCACACCTGGCCCTGCCCTAGTCCACCAAAAGCCACGAGCCCATGGCAAAAAGAGCCCAGTTTACACAGAAAAAGAGATTGCATTTTTTAAAAGAAGCACACCTCTGCAAAGAAAGCAGTCAAATACTGCCCCCAAATCAAACATTGTACAGAGCTTGCCTAAGTGATAAATTGGGAGGGGAGGGGGCAAGTGAAGGGTTGCAGGCTAATTACAACAGAGAAAGCCACATCCCACGGGGACACTTGAATGGAGTGTGATGGATGATTAGAAACGAAAAGCATGGATGAGACACCAGACTGTGTGACCACGATTACGAGAATCTAAACACAAGAGCACAGACACTGGAGCTCGTTGAACTAAAACTCTTAAAAATAAAACATAAAACTTACCAGCAGCTTGGAAAGCTACAAAAATAGATTAAAACAACAAGAGTTCAGTACACGGATGCGAATATGCATGTCAGCTATTCAACAGAAACTCATTTTGCCGTCATACCTCCCCTGGGAGGGTCAGCATTCAGCAACAGCAAATACAAGGAGGCCTTTCCTACAGACTCTTTAATAGCAAACACGGTTTCAACAAAAACAAATGAGGAAAGCAGCTTCTGACCACTTAAATGAGGCTTTCCCACCAGCTCAGCTTATTCAAATACTTTTTCTTGGCATCACTGTGGGTACGAGGAAACTGTCTCAGCGGTATCTCCCCCTTTCAAAGATGCCTTATTTAACGAAAACTCCTCAATAACACAGGCTACTTCAGAGGCGTGCAGCTCATCTGTTCAGCTCACCTGGATGTTGGTGGGATCCTTATACGACTCATCACTTGCCGTCTGTAATTTTTCGCTGATCCAAGCCTCAATCTCATCCACATCCCGGCTGAACTGCTGGAGGGTCTGCGATTCTCCCAGCTTTGACCTCTTCTCAATCATCTGGGCTTTCAGACGTCGCCACCTGAGAAAGTGAAACCGAGAGCAAAGGTGAGCACTGCACAGAACCAGAGGGGCCGGGTCGCTCACACAAGGGTGGTGAGACCCCTCGGCTGCACAGACCACCCACCTGTCCAGAACCTCATTGCGCCGGCTGGAGATGTCACCTTTGGCGTAGTGGCCGCCGGCAATGAGCTGGTCGGCAAAGGACTGCAGGGCGGCAATCTTCTCCTCCTGTTGGCAAACGGAGGCGTGAGGTCAAGGCGGGCAAGACAGCTCTGCCTCACCTGGACTGCAGGTCTTGAGAAGAGAATGGGTATTTTGGGTGACCAGCTGGTGACGGGATCAGAATACACCGACACTTTAGAAGCAGGAGTGTACGAAGCCAGAGGAAAGCTTGATTTCAATCATTATTAGAGTACAGTTTAACTCAAGAAGGTTCCAGGTCACGCTGGGGTGGGGCTGAGGCTTAAGCACCGGCAGACGTCACATACAAGATTAGGCTTCACAGGAAAAAGATGCCAGAATTTCAACAAAACTGTTTATAAGCCAAAGAGTTTTGCATCTTTCTGGTTTACATTCGTGTATTCACTTACCTACCCATAAATTTCTTTTTCTTTCCTTTCGCTGTAAAATTTTTCCCCTCTGTTATGGCATCTCCGTTATTAAAGCCTCAGAAATGCCAGAATTTATATGTAAAGTTTAAAAAACTATTAATGCGTGTCACTTTTCCTAGACTGCACAGGTCTGCACTGGATGCAACGGGGACCACACTGCCTTCCTGTGTGGTCCACACCCAGTACTGTAACTCAAGGTAGATGCCAAAACTCTCCAGCTGACTTAAGCAAACAGTAACTACTTTTTGTTCTCGTCACTGAGAGGGGAAAGGAGGATATGCCCTCAGAAGGAGAAGATGTCAGTCTGGAAATGTACAAAGGCCTCACCTGGACATTAATTGCTTTGTCAAAGTCCTCGTGTTTTTTGATCAGAGCCTCCACGCTGTCCAGTGAGTCCCCTTTGTCTTCAGTATTCAGGAAGGCCTCCCGGGCAGCCATCCAGTTCTCAGCCTGCTCACAGTCCCGGTGGAACAGCTAAAGAAGGGGAGAGGCAGGTGAGAAGACAGGGCCTTTGGTAACGAGATACCTGCAGCAAAGAGGAAGCTACTGTCTAGCACGTGCACCTGCAACTCAAGGCACTGATCCAACATCATCCTGCGCTGGGCCCAGGCCTTCTCCAGGTCTGCACGCTCCTGATCTAGAATCTGCAGCTTCTCCTTGATCTCGGGGCTGGCGTAGTGCCCGTGAGCCAACAGCTGCTGCCCAAACTGCTCGAATGCCTGGAAAGTGCCAGCTCTGGCATCAATTTCTGTCCGGTGTTCCTGCCAAAAGGAGGAAAGGGATTAGGTAACTGGCAGGAGCTGCCCACTCTCAAGTGAACCACGAAGGTCCTCCCGGCCTGGCAGGGCAACCGCGCCTCCCCTGCTCCGCAGGCCCACCCACCTGGTGTCGCTCCAGCAGGGCCTCGGCTCCGGTGACATCCTTGGCTAGCTCGTCCGAGGACACCAACCCTCGGATTCCATTGATCCAAGACATGAGGTCCCTGGCAACCAGATCCACAAGGAACGGCTATTATACTACCTGGCAGGCAGGCCTTCTGCCCAGGAAAAGAGAACTACCTAATTCTTGACTCAGAAGGTTATTGGGGGTTGATCTAGTTAATCTATTGAATGGGGCTAGAGCCCCAGGCAAAGTATTTCAAAGCCTCTTGTTTGTCTTATTGAAATAATAAAAAATCAAGAATTCCTCAGAGGACAAATGAATGTGTTTATAACTAAGATCTTTTCACCCTACAGAATAACAGGTTCTAACAGAGACAGTAGCTGTGGCTAAGTTTTCTACAGCTCCAAACGCAAACGCCTATCTGTAGGATGAAGTTTTTGTTTTGGCAGCGCTGCGTGTCTCATGGGATTTCAGTTCCCCGACTGGGGAAGGAACCCAGGCTCCAAGCAGTGAAAGCACCGACTCCTAACCACGGGATTGCCAGGGGAGTCCCAGGACTAAGCCTTGGAAGTGCCGGGTCTATGCATGCACTCGATGCAGCTGGAACCACCCTGGCCCGAGGCTGGCGCACAGGCTCCGCACCGGAAGTCGCTGAGGAAGCGCTGCAGGTCGTGCGAGTCGCCCAGCTTGGCCTTGCGCGCGTCGGCACGCTTGCCCAGGCTGCCCCACGCCTGGTTCAGCTCGGTGCACTTCCCCTGCAGGTCCTCTGCCGACTCGGGGTGCGACTGGATCAGGCGCTCGGCCGTCTCCCCGAGGGAATTCACCTGGGGAGAGAGGCGGTGAGCAGCAGGCACGGAGGGCGCTCGGCCTCGGGCAGAATCGCGGGCAGACCGCTCCGCACCGCCGTCCCCTCACCTTGTCGCCGAGGGCCGCGAGGTCCCTCTCAAAGCCCTCGTGCTTGCGCTGCAGGGCCTGGACACTGGCCAGGTCGTGGCCATAGTTGTCTGTGTTTAGAGCCTGATTCTTCTCTTCGATCCACTCCTTGGTTTCGTCAGCATCTCTGTCGGTGAGACACACGTTCGGGTTAACGGGTGCTGAGTGTGGCCGCCCTAATTTAAGTCAAGCAGGAAAACGTCATCTCCTGGCACCAGCACGTGCGTCGGCGGCCCCCCAAGAGCTCTACACAGCAAGGGACACCCGCGGACCCGCTCAGCAGCCCTGACTGAGCACCTGCCAGGCGCCAGAGCACAAACGTCGACAGGATGCAGCTGCTGCTGTCGACGTGGACCCGACGGCCGCCTGCTGCCCCCCCGCCAGCCCGGGCCGTCCTCACCTGTGGAACCTCTGCACTTCGTGGGCGCTGCCCAGGAGCTGGCTCCGCTCCTCGGCCAGCTGCTGCAGGGACCGCCAGCGCTCGTTCAGCTCCTGCGGGGACAGCGGGGCGTTAGCCCACACCGGACTCTGGGCAAAGGGCCAGAACCAGAGGACTGGTGGCTTAGTGTGAAAGGAAAGGCTGGGGCACCGATGACTTCCTGTCTCCAACCTTCCTAGTTCAGTCGATGAGCACGCCACGACAGCGACAGTCCAGAAAGCCAGCCCCTGACACAGCTCACCGGACGCCACGGACGTGAGCACGCCGACACCTGACTCGGAACTGCCTCGGGAGCAGCGGGAGAGATGCCGCTGACCCACCCTCCCTCTCAGCACCTAGGCTGGTGCCCGCCTCCCAGCCACTGCTTCGTAGCAACTGCGGAGTGGAAGAGCCCCCGGGTCCACTGCTCCCGACACCGGGCTCGCCCCATCGCCAGGCGGCAGCGGCCTGAGGCCCTTGTACTGGGGAGACGACCCAGCTTGGAGTCCAGAAAGGAGGCAAGAAAGGCAATCACCGCCTTCTGGACCACACGCTCCTCGCAGCTCCAGGTCCTCGTAGGGGTGAGGGAAGGCTAAGTCTACCCACAGGACCGGGCAAGCCCAGCTCAGCCCTCTGCAGCACCAACAGAATAATACTGGCCAGGACACCCTTGGGCCCAGGAGAGTGACAAGCGCCACAGCTCCCACAACTAACTAGGACAAGAGCCTTGCTGCAGACAGGAGGCGACAGTGAAGGAGACTGGGGCAGACAAGGGAAGCTGCCGCGGTGTCTTACCTTGATGGAATTAAAGGTGGCCACGGTGTGAACCATCAGGCGAGCGGACTATGTGGGGAGGAAAGCAGAAGAGCAAACCAATCAAGTGTCTGCTGATTAAGAGAGAAATCTGAGATGCAAGTGCCATTAATTAGGTCCCAACCGTCCACCAAAATGATTGGAAAAGGATGTTGTCAAATTTCTTAGCAGAGCAGAAAAGTATCAACAGCTAGGAAGGCAGGCAGAAACCCAAGCGCATCACACCCAACCCCACGATTCATTTGACTCGAAGAGTGCAAAGAGCAGTGGGGGCCACAATTAAAACAGCTGGTGGGAAAGAAAATTAAACGGCTCAAAGACTACTGATCGGTATCTTTTTCTTGTCCCTACTGCAGGAGAACAGTCCAGAAAACACCCTCAGTTGAACAAATGCTGGCCGCTGAGACTCTTGTTTTAAACAGTCAAGTACTCCAATGATTTCGTTTCTATTCATGGTTACTGGACTGTTGTTCTCTCTAACAGTGTCCCCTTGAAATAAGGGCAACAGCCTTACCAGATGAAAAAGAAAACACACTGGCGAGTTAGCTCCCTTCTCATCAATGTAGTCACTTCCAAAAAATCTAAAGCCCCTTGGGATCTCAGAGCCCACCGAGTTCTATCACAAGGAAACCCCACTTAGCAGGCACTGTGATGCCCGTAATCTTCAAGCATGTAAAGAAAAGGAGGAGCTGAGCTTGGATGCAGGGAAGTTAGGCTCCTAGGATGTTCCTGTGACACACTCAGGTGACATTTGCAACCACTGTGGGTGTGTACAGGGTTCAGAAAGCAGACACCCATTGTTTCCAGTCCTTTTCAGAAACAGGAGATAATGGTGTTTGTAAAGTCATCTGAAACACATTCCTGAAAAAAAAACACCTGTTACCAGAAACACTCTGGCAAACTCCACCAGGAGGTCAGACAGGCAAGGGTGCTGCTTGTCCACATCTCCAACGATTGAGTTTCGCTTTGGAGTGAAAATTAAGATTGAGGAAAGGGACAGAAAGCCGAGTCAGAGGAAAAAAAGGACCCTTCCTGCCAATTTGGAGCCTATTTAATAAGCAGGGTGGTCAGAGCCTGGAGGGGTAAGGAGGCCAAAGAAACAAACTCCCTTCAGCCTAGGTCCTCACGACACGTGAGACCACATGACAGGGCTGAGAAGTACCAACCCAGGGGCCGGTGTGGGGAGCCTTTTTGTTCTTAAGTTTTCATGCTTTCTTCCTATTTTAGGAAAGTGTACTTTCATAAAGTAGAAATCTGCTCTTTCTAGCTTGTCTACAACTCAAGTATCACATTCCCGAAGAGCTGGGCCAGGAGGAAAGATGCTAGAATTGGCGTTTAGGCAATTACTTCCATAACCATAGCTGTAGACGCTTCACGTGAGAAAGCTTCCCCTGTCCTCCTGGTCAGTCACGCTCACCCTGGTCAAGCACCACCCCTGGACCTGTCTGGAATAACGTCTACTGCGGCTGGTAAACCTCTGGTGCCCCCCATTACATCTTTCCTCAGGATCTGGACGTTCTACTGAGCCTTCCTTAGGCCACAGGAGAAAGCGGTCAGGCAGACGACAAGTACAAAGTTTACTCTGCTTTTCATCCTCACGTTATTTCCTTCTGTGCTGCAGTCCTATTGGTGGGACCATGCCTGACTATGCAGTGTGACCTCTGCAGAGGGCAGTCACCCCGTATCCTTGGTACCCGAGGGGCGATGGTCCCAGGGCCCTCTGAGCTACTAAAACCCACGGATGCTCAAGTCCCTGAGAGCTGGTACATGTAGGTTCTGCATCCTTGGATTCAACTAATCAGGGATCAAATGCTAGTATTTTCAACTGGTGATTGGTTGAATCCAAGGATATGGGTCCATGGATATGGAGGGCCAAATGTATACTCTGACAGCGACAGTGCGTGATAAACAGCGACTTCACTGAACTTACGCTGAGCATCTGCAGGGAGACATTTTGCTTCTGTGTATTAAGCATCACATTTTAAGAATACAATGCCAGGGTCAGGAACACACCAGGCCACACAAGTCCAGAAACGACTACAGGCTCAGACAAGCCTAACTACTCAGAAACAGGCACACCAGAAAAAGACATAAAGTATTTCTGTTCCTAGAAAACCTTTGGAAATAATTTGCAAAGAAGTTCTTACCTTCCATGGGGAGGCTGTCTTAGAATCAGTTTCATCCTATTCAAAGAAAAGGAGGTGTTTAGACAGCCACGCAACTGAGCACAAGACAAAGCAGCACCAGCCCTTCCTCTGAATGACGGGAAGTTCACAGAGAAATCAGCCAGAACAGCAATTTCCTCTGTGACTCAGAACTTATCACTGGGGACTTCCCTGGTGGTGCAGTGGCTAAGAATCCGCCTGCCAATGCAGGCGACACAGGCTCAATCCCTGGTCTGGGAAGATCCCACATGCCACGGAGTCACTAAGCCTGTGGGCCACAACTACTGATCCCGCGCTCTGCAACAAGAGAAGCCACGGCAATAAGAAGCCCGTGCACTCTAAAAAAGAGTAGCCCCCACTTGCCGCAACTACAGAAAGCCTGAGCGCAGCAATGAAGACCCAACGTGACCAAAAAATAAACAAATTAAAAAACAAATTAAAAAAGCCAGCCTCAAAAGTTGACGTACTGTATGATACCATTTATTAAACAACAAAATAAAAACAACAAAAAAAGAACTTATCACTGGCTGGCAGCAAACTGCAAGGCTGCCTGAGGGAAAAGAAGCAAACAAATAGGAAAGAAAAACTTTTTTTTTTAAGTGCAATAGAAGAAAGGAAGAGAATGAGGAAATTTAATAAGAAAATTACCATCTTTTCTTTACATCATATTCATAGGATTCTTTGCAAAGGGATAAACAAATCTAAATAACTGCTATGTAAAAATTCTAGGAAACTCAACAGAGAGAAACTTTTTTTTTGGTCTTTGGAGAATGGCAAATAGAAGCCAACTTCTGCTATTTCTTTTCCAGATTTTTACACACAAAAGGCACCTCTTGAGATTTAAGAATAGAACCCTTAACAGGCTCTTGACTATACCCTTCCAAGACCTGATCCTCAAGTTCAAGTTCCACATGGAGCACCTGACACTTACCCTGGGCATTGCGCCATACACCTCCTACAAGCAGAGAAGAAAACCAGTTTTATTATTAGAGGAAATGCACACTCCTAAGTAACACTCATCACTGTCATGTCAAACCTGGAGACACGGGAGAGAACTGCTAAAAGACAGGCAGCCCGACTGGCCAGAGGAACTTTCGAAAGTCTACAGAGAGACCACGTGTTTCTATGTAAAACCTCTCCTTTAAGCAACTGCGTGAATTTATTACTAGTTAAGGGCTAAAAAAACATTTGACAACTTCCACGGTATTTAATGGGCATAAGGAGGAGAGCTGTTTTTCCCTCCCTCAAAGGTAAATAAGACAGTGCAGGTCACACAGAGAACCTGCACCCTGGCCACACCCTGCGCTACCGAGCACGCACGCTGGGCTACGCGGGATGAAGGCGGAGCCGAGCTGCTTCCCTACCAGCCTCCAGGCAGGAGCGAGCTGCCCACCTGCTGCTGCACTGCCTGCACCTCCTCGGCCATCAGACCTTCGGACTCCAGGTCTTCGGCCACCTTGTTAATGTCCTTCAGCCGCGACTCATTGGCCTTGAGATCCTTCAAAGAAAAAGACACAATAACTAAAAACCGCAAGAGCAATTCAAAAAAGGGCAACAGATACCCACAAACTGTGGTTTGAATCTATAAACTTCTGTCCAATAGGCCGCCTATAGTTTTTCTACTCCGCGACAGTGACCTGGATCAGAACATCCTGACTGTCACTATCAAGGAAGTAAGAAAACAGCACAGCACTGGAAATGGTCTGTCTCATATTTACCGAACTAACTGTACTTTATGAACCATTACTCTGGTTGGAGATTTTTAAAAACCTTTCTCTGTGAGGGAGAGGACAGATGTTAAAAATGTGATGAGGGAGTTCCCTGGTTGCCCAGTGGTGAGGGTTCCGGGCTTTCCCTGCCGGGGTCCGGGTTCAATCCCTGGCTGGGGAGCAGAGATTCAAAAAAAAGTGATGAGATTTTAATGCTAGCCACTATGGGAGATGAAGCCCCCCACCCATGTGAACTGGTCATAAGAACACTTCTAAACTGAGGAATGGACAGACAGGACGCGGCAGGTGCACTGCATGGAGGGTTAGCCGTGCACAGCAACGGACCACGGGTCCACCTACAAGGACGAACTTGAAAACGTTATGCTCCGTGAAAGCTGTTAGTCATAAAGTTACGTAATCCATGATTCCATTTATAGGAAATGTCCAGAACACACAAACCCAGAGACAAGCAGCGGCTCGGTGGCTGCCAGGTGCCAGGATGGGGGGCCGGGGGCTAAGGAGTGGCTGCTTCATGGGTCTGTGGTCTCCTCTGGAGGTGATAAAAAATGTTGTGGGACCAGACAGAGGCGACGGCTGAACGACACTGTGAACGAACTAAATGCTTCTGAACTGTGCCCTTTAAAACGGCTAGCTGTATGTTACGCTAATTTAACCCCGATTAGAAAGACTGTAACATACAGTTTTCAGAAAAGCTACTTTTACACATTTTTGTATGTTAGGTTTAGAAAAGTTCTTAAAACAACATGTAGAGGAAACTGCAACGTATTTCCTCAAAGCTAAACGGGTGTAAGAAAAGTTCTGATTAAACTCGTTTAAAAATGGCTACACAGATGGAGGAATACAGTCTCTGTCATTTTCGTTCCAGTAATCCGCAGTCAAAAACCAAGAGACAAGCCTCTGAACGATTTCCCGTACCTTCTGGAAGTCGTCGAACTTCTTCTGCAGCACCTCGACCTGCTCCAAGTCCGCGCCCACCTCCTCGCTCGTCAGGGCCGCTTCCTTCTCGTTGATCCACTGCTGCAGCTCACTCGCCTCGCGGAACAGCATAAACTTCTTACAGCTCTTCTCCAACATGCCTTTACGCCTCTCCCCCAGCTCCAGCAGGGAGCGGTACCTGCCGGCATTCAAGAGGGTGACAAGAGGGGGCGGGGGAGGCCGTTAGCTTCCTACAGAGGCCAACGACCAGCTGTCTCCAAGACGCGGGTCCCAGGCTGTGAGGCGAGAATGATGATGCCCTGGTGATAAAGTATCGGGAGGCAGATGAGGATGAAGACCCCAAGGACCCGCGGCCTCAGGGACAAGCACACATTGCACTGTTCACATCCGGGCGGCTGGGGTGGCCCGGCACACCCATCCCCCAGCCACGTGTGCAACAACATCACCACCACAAATGACCAAAACCAAGCGTTCAGCGCAACACAGGCTCCATGCGACTACAGCTGCGAGATGAGAGACAGCTTTGCTGCTGTAATGATACAGAGGGCTTGTTCTCCTGTCGTGTGATTCTGCCAGCAGCCCCCGGGCGGTGGGGGAAGGTACGCTGAGCTTCAAAACAGCCTCATGTAGAATGTCAGTATCTCCGCAACAGTAGGCAATTTCTACTGTTTCTAGAATAATACACTTCTTTCTCAGAAAGTTTTGGCCACTTCAGATGCAGAAATCGCTTAAGTCACATTCATTAGTTGATGATTTCTTATGAAGAATCAAACAACACTCTACCCTTTGACAACTAAAATACAAAAGGCTGAACTCCTAGTATCTTTTGAGATGTAAAAATGACAAACAGTACAACTGAGTTAAAAGTAAAAAAAAAAAAAAGTCTAGAATCCAGTCTAAGTTTCCAAAAGTGAAAAAAAAAAAAAAGGAATGAACTACAAGAACCAGAGCACTTTAAGAGGCACATGGTCTCCTGCCTACCGAGGAGCACTATGGCATCCTCGGCCTCCAGGTCTGCTGAGAGAGGCTGGTCCGGCACAAGAGCCACCAGCGGGGGATCCGAAAACACTCTGAACGCACAGCTGCACAGAAGCAACCAACGAGAGAAGCGGCCACAGCTGACACAGCGTCACCCACACCCCTTCCCTCGTGAGCCAAAGCTGCTGCCGCAGACGGGCCCCTCCTGCCACCTCGCCCTCCTGGGCCCACGAGTGCCTTCAAGAGAAGCGGCAGAGGGAGGGCTGACGGGAGCCCGGGCGCTGCTCGGCAGGGCTTCCGTGCTGGCCTACTCACAGTTCTTCCACCTGTTTCATACGCAGAGACACGCTGCCGGCCTCCTTAGTTACGCGCGTCCTGCACAGAGGGGCACAGCAAAAGCACGCACGGATTAGTGGGTTAATCCACGGGGATGGAAGGCGGTGGCTCTGACGGGTGCCGTGACGGCGGAGGCTTCGAGTGGGGAAATCAGGGGGTCACTCAAGAGCTCTTGGAAGCAGGCCAGGCCGGGAGTGAAATTGCAGTAAGGAAAGAGCAGGAAAATCAAATCAAATTAAATTAGGGGGTTAGTTCACCTTCATTTTCCTGATGTCTGCCACGCTTAAGGCAGCAAATGTTCCTGTGCTAGAAACAGTGGCCACCTTCAGAGAGCCAGGCCAGGGGATACAGTGACCGCCCCAGGGAAGGGCTAACGCGCAACTGTAGGCAAATATCTGGTCCACTTTCTTGCTCTCATTGTTATGATCCAGACCAAAACCTCTCATTCTTGTCTTAACAGTAACAGAAAATGTCTGTCAAGTGTACAAATAACTGACCTTGCAGGGCTCATCAGGGTGAGAAAAGTTCTATTACTCTAAACTCTAGTGAGAATGTACTTTCTGGATATTTCCCAAGTGTACAAAGCTCTTGATTTCATCAGTGGAGTAAGATCTGCCCTAAAACAGGCACACAGGTGTTTATGGGGGCTTAGCTCAGGAAAGAGGGCAGAGCTGTTTCACAAAGAATACACTCCATTCTCAGAGCACAGAGCCATGGTAGAGAGAGCAGCTCTCTACGCAGCCTTTTACAAAGGGCAGAGCTGGAGGGTGTGGAGCAGCTAAAAACCCAGTTTCAGAGAGTTCCTCCTGACCCGCAGGACAAAGACTAAGATGGTAATAATCAGCAAATGTTGTCTAGGAAGAGAAACTCGCAAAGGCAGGGGAAAACAACAAAACAAAGGAAAAGAAAGGTATGGGTCAGGGATTTTAGGTTCCAACAGGGCTGTGTGGGTTAGAAGCGACTTGGGAAAGGCAGCAAGAGTGTGTCCTCGAGCACAGACAGGCACCAGAAGAGCGTTTGCTCCGGAGCCCCAGGACACGACCTACACCTCAGCCCACGTGTGACGCGGACTAAGCCCCGAGCGGCGCCAGGCCCTGCGCGAACCGACCGCGAGGCCCTTACTGGTTGTCGATCTGCTCCTGCCGCAGGGCGATGCTGCCCTGCTCCTCCAGGAGGTTCTCCCGGGAGGCCGACTGCGCAGGGTCCAGCTTCTTCACGTACGCGGCTGGCACGAAACCCTGACGATCGTTCACTTCCACTTTCCACCAGTCCTAAGGGGGGAAAAACGAGACTTGAAAGCAAATTCCTCCTGAGAAAGGGAGCATCCAAGGAGGCCTGTGCGCGCGCACAGGTACACACAGAGCAGAGCTCTAATCACGTCAAGAGGATCGCGTGACAGTGCCGAAGTCACCTGGCGCAAGGACTGAAATTTTGGTCCCCTCGTGACCTGCCCAGTACGGGGAGGGTCAAGAGTGAAGCAGCAATGACCCGGGGCAGGAAGGCCAGCCTTCTCTTCGTGTGGATGCCCTAGAACTGTGCTCACGCCGCAGCCGCAAGCCATATTAGTGAGTGAAGTGAAATTAAATAAAAACTCAGCTGGACTTCCCTGGTGGCACAGTGGTAAAGAATCCGCGGGCCAATGCAAGGGACACGGGTTCGAGCCCTGCCCTGGCAAGATTCCACATGCCAGGGAGCAATTAAGCCCGTGCGCCACAACTATTGAGCCTGTGCTCTAAAGCCCGTGAACCACAACTACTGAGCCCATGTGCTGCAACTATTGAAGCCCATGCGCCTAGGGCCTGTGCTCCACAACAAGAGAAGCCACTACAATGAGGAGCCTGCACACCACAATGAAGAGTAGCCCCTGCTCGCAGCAACTAGAGAAAGCCCGTGTGCAGCAACGAAGACCCAAAGCAGCCAATAAATAAATAAAATAAACAAATTTATAAAAAAACAAAAACAAAACTCAGCTGCACTTGCCACATTTGAAGTGCTTCACAATCACCTGTGGCCAGTAGCTACTGTGGGGTCAACACAGACACAAAACATCCACCGTCAAGGAAAATTCTACTGGATGCTGCTGCTCCCGAGTAAATCAGAGTCAGACCCGACGGTCACTTTAGGGTTAGAGTCAGGTTTTCTCAAACTCCCATGACTGGGGTAAGCTGAGGGTGTGGGAATAGGAGGCTCGTCACAATGGCCGAGGACACTCCTCCAGCCTAAGCCAAGACGGGAGGGAAGCTCTGTGGGGATCCGGCAGATGACATGGGGAGGATCACTGCCTCACTCCAAGGCCACTGCCAAAAACAACGTGTCAAGGGAGAAAGGCTGACGAAGCAGGCAGCTTTCAACTTCGAGAAGTCGGAGCCTCTGCAGTGACGCTGGCGCCTTTCAACCATCTGCTGCAGCTGCACAGTCTAGACCCAACAGGTACGAGCCACAGAGAAGCAGACTCTGACTCAAGAGAAAAAAATTCCACTTGGAGATGGTCAATAGTTTAAAAACAGAAAAGCTAGCCTGGAGAGTGTGAGTTGCTGCGCTAGCTTTCAGGTATTCACGGAAACAGACTGGTCATCTTGATCACAGGAAAAACAGGATAAACCCACAGGAAGTGAGAGATTGACCAGGAAGCTCCAGTAACTCATCAAATTCTAAACCAGCCGCATCCTGGAGAGACACGCTCCCCAGACACCCAACTGAGCGAAACTGGCGGTGCTGATGGAGACCAACACGCGGCCGCCTTCTGTGCTTGCCTTGTTGGTGCTGTTGAGTAAGGTGAGGATGTCCCCTTTCCTCATGGTGACCTCTCGAGGACTCTTCTCCTGATAGTCGTAGAGCGCCAAGACCAGCTCCTTCCCGGTCTCGTCATCCATGGGGGCCACTTGTTGCTAAAAACCCAAAGGAAGGCAAACACGGTTAAAGGATGTCCCCGGTGTGTGATCTAAGCCCACGGCGGATCCCAGCTTCAACAGCTGTTCCGAATTTACCACACACACTTGTGAGAGTTCTTCTCTGAAGCTACCAACACAACCTGATTCAGGAAGTTCAGGCATCTGAGATCTTTAAGGTCACAAGAACGTCACCTACGACCATGACAGCTGCTGGCCGCACCTGGGTCCCTTCAGCTTCTCGGCCCCCCCAGCCCCCAGCCCCAGGGAACACGCGGCTGCTGAACGGAAGCCATGCTTACCCGGCACGACTGGGCCTGCTCTCGCAGAGCCTGGATGCTGCTGCCATAGGCGCTGAGGTCCGACATCAAGGCCTCGTGTTTCTTCAGCAGAGCCTGAAACGGAAACCACCCCCAGCAACCCTGAGCAAGGAGCCAGAGATGTCCGCCGCCGCCTCCCCGACCCGCCACCTGCCTCTGAAACCTGTTTAGTTACCTGGTGACCTGATCCCCTCTCCACTCTCTCCCCCTTTTTGACAAACTTTTAATTTGGAGGAAATGCTGTGATTGCTATCATAATCTTTTCACCCTGCCTTTACATTCTCAGCTATGCAACCCCTGGAACACACGGAGAGCCATGAAGAACAGCATCACGCGTACAGGGGACCCTCCCCCACCCTGAGACCTAAGCCCTCCCGGCAAGCGGCAGCTTCCTCCTCCAAGGAGCCCGTTGCCGCCACACGGTGCTTCTCCACGTTCCTCTACCACCACTTCCCAAAACCATCTCAGGTTGTGTCTACATTGCGCTCACTGCGGTTTTTGTGAAGCCTGGCTAGAGAAGAGGTAGGCACAGAGCCACACCTAGAGCTCTATGAATAAAATTTAAGGGTTCCTCTCAAAAAAGATGACTAACAAAGAACCGTGTTTATGTAGATATATGTACGCAGACAGGGGAGAAAAAACAAAACGAGAACGGAGAAGGGGTCACGGCTGACGGTGAAAGGCCGTCTCCTCTCTTCAAGTATGGCTGAATTTTCACAGTGAGAAGAGAAGAGAGGCTGAAACACCTCACACAGCGCGACCACGCGGCCGCACCCTCCAGGCGCGGTCACGTTCCCAGCCCGAGCCCCGCGGCCCCGGCGTGCGTCACCTCAGCCGAGTCCTCGTCCTTCCCGTAGTCGGTGCTGCCCACGATGGGCTCCTTCTCCCGCATCCACGACTCGGCCTCGTTGGCGTCGGCGAAGTACTGCTGGGCCTGCAGCGAGTCCTCCAGGTCCTGCCGCCGCTGAGAGGCCTTGGATTTCAACGACTCCCACTTCTGGTTCAGCTCATGGAGCTTGGCCTTCACGTCCTCTGCAGCGAAATGGCCTGCGAGGTGGGCAGGGGAGGGAGGACAACGAGAAGCTCGTGGACGTGTTGCAGCAAGACAAAAAAGGTCCTCGGTGCGCTCACGGCACCTGTGACACAACATCGTGGGGGGCCAGGCCCCTTCATAGTCCCAGTTTTATGAGAGGCCCGGGTTCCAACCCTTTAACAGATCTGCTTGTTTTCTGCCTCCTCAAACCATGATGTCTGTCTAGACTCTAAGAATCAGACAGCCCTGGTTGGCATCAGTGATGTCATCATAAAGAAACAATAAAAATAACAGCCCCCACCCCAGCTCTCAGTCAGGGAGACTCACACATGCCGGACACTGTCTCAGCCTCTCAGAATCGGACCTCATTTAATCCTCACGCCTGTGGGAGCAGGTGTTGTCATCCCCACCCCACGAGGAAGTTCAGGCTCAGAGAGGTTACGGCCAAGTCAAAGTCATAGCCAGGAGAGAGTGGGGACGGCCTTCATCCCCACAGCCCAAGGCTTAGGCTTGGCTTCCAAGATGCGCGCCGTGAGGAATGAAGGCGAAGCCCCTTTCCCCCCTGACACTCACCTTCCTCCACCATGGCGTTCCCCTTCTGTGTAACAGCTTTGATGCGGGGCTCGTGGCCAGCAATTTCTGCTTGTAGGGCTTGGTGTTTCTTTAGCAGGTTCTGGACTCCAATTAAATCTTTGCCTGAAACAGAAGCCACTCTCGAGTCACCAAGCCATCAAGAGAAAAGGCAGTGTAACTGTCGCTCTTCGCTTCCACCACGGTTTACCGAACTCCCAGTTCAACTTAAACTTGACCTTGCTTATTCTGACACTGGTCCCCTTCCTGCCCTAAAGGTAGAGCCCTTTCCCAACTGGATTCCTATCTGATGGAGGCAGGCTGACCTCTGTTGGTGGACGCAGCAATGGGTTCTTTCTCTCGAATCCACGTCTCCTCATCCTCAACGTCACGGAAGAGCTGCTGCAGACGCAGGGAGTCAGCCAGCTTCTGCTTCCGGGCAACCATGGGCTCCTTGAGAGCCTCGTAGCGAGCCACCAAGGCTTCCTGCTTCTTCTTGATGTTTTCAGCATCAAAGTGGCCAGCATCCTGGAACTGGCGGGCCTGGATGGTGATGCCGTCGATTCGATCCTGAGAACGGGAAGGACAGAGTCTTGCAAGCCTGGCCCACTGCTGGGCAACTATGTTCTGGACGTTTCTAGGCTGACTTTATTACGTCAGGTGTGGTCTGCTCATATACTGAGAAAATAGAACACGGTTCTCTTCCCACACACAAGAGTATTTTTTCTGCCATCGTGTCCCCTCATTTTGGGATCCCAGAAAAGTCCGAGGGAAGGCAGTCTAATTCAAACACAAGCACGTGGCGCACATGTGCTTCTCTTAGAAAATCAACATCCTTCATCCCTCCCCACACCAGCTGGTCCTGGCTGACTGGCCACGCTCACCCTTGCGCTCACCAGCCCAACAGCTGCACCCTGGCCACCATACCTGGTGTGCTGCCACGTCGGCCTCCAGCAAGGCGTGCTTCTTCTGGAGGTTCTGGACGTTGGTAAGGTCTTTGCCGTAATCATCTGAAGCCAGGTGACCTTCCACTTCGTACAGCCAGAGTTCGATGTCCTCAACGTTGCGATTAAACTGCTGCTGCTGGTTAGCCTCGCGGAGCTTTATTCCTAGTCGAGGAGGCAAGTTTGACTTCGTTAGTTAACGTTATCCTTCTGCCAGTACTGCTCGTAAACAACGGCACCTCACAGAAGGACCGCGGGGCAGGATCTTAGTTACAGCTTCAATTCTATCAGGAAGGTAAAGAAAAACTGCAACCTCTGCTCTACCATTTAGATGTCGAATTACAAGAGCCGAAAATGGTTAAGTGCCCTTGGCTCGGGGCTGAACTCTGACTTTCAGTGATGAGGCCCAATGCAGCCAGGCCCACTGACCAAATCATCCTCTTCTCACTGAGGGTCCCCCGCTGACCAGCACACCAACCCCAGTCACCAAATCAGCAAAGCATCGGGAACCCACAGCACGTGACTCCTACCCAGGAAGTGAGCCCAAGCGCCCAGGTCATCCAGCTCAAATTGCCTGGGTGGCACATGTCTCTAACAACACGGAACCCGGGAGAAATATTTAATTCCGCAAACCTCCTCCCACTACCCCGTGCACACCTCCTCTCACCTTTCAGCTCTGTGGCCTCCAGCAGTTTCTTCCACAAACTGATGACCTCATTCATTCGAGCGGCCACCTCGTCCTTGGCGTAGTGGTTGACATCTATCAGCTTCTGCCCGGCTTTCTCCAGGGCGTCAATGCGGCTCTGGTTTGCCGAGAGCTCGGCTTCAAAAGCCTGATGCTTCTGTACCTTCCCCTGCAGGTTGGACGGGTCCTGCCGAGGAAAGGAAGAAGGGGGTTCTACCTTGAACCTGAGGACGTCACGCTGTGATGCATGACCCTCACACTTATCTCTACAGGGGGATGTACATATAACACGGTCAGCTTACATTAAAGAGTGCGTTTTTTGAAATTCCCGATTTCTTTCTTTAGCTACAATTTATTTGTGAGCTCTGTGTTTAGCTTACTAACCAACTGCGACATGACAATGCTAACAGGACATTACTTTATAAGCTTCATCCGTGGCGGTTTTCATCTTCTCATTGACCCAGCTCTTGAGCTCGTCAGAGTCACGGAAAAACTGCTGCAAGTGGAAGGAGTCGGCCAGCTGGGCCCGGCGATACATGGCTCTCTCATGAAGGGCGTTGCGGCGGCTCAACAGCTGCAAGGCAAGGCTCCCTGTGACTCTCCAGCTCTTACCCTCCCTCCCCCACATACCCGGCTCAGAAGGGCCACCTGCGGACAGAAAGGAGGCACGTAAGAAGGCACACACTTACCGCATCTCGGCGAGTAGCCACGTCTTCCATCGCGTAGTGATTGTTCTGAATTAGCTTCGTGGCAAATTCGTCTAAGGCCTAGGAGGAAGAATACAGTTCTCCACTGGTGAGCGGCTCTTTCACAGCTTGGCCCCCAAATGAAAGTACAGAACAGGGCACAGAATGCTCTACACCTGAACACAGGTCATGGTTAACACTCTGAGGTTTGCTATGACAACCTTTATCCCTCAACTGTAGAGTTTCTGCTTGATAGAGGGCACAGCGTTACGCTAGCTTCACTCAGGACTGGAGACATTAGCTGCAGCCAACGTCACAGCAGGATGTGACGGGGTCAGATATGGTCAACAGCCTTCCAATTCCTACTTCTAAGATCAGTGTTTGATGGGAAAAATACCTCTTATATTAATTCGTAACTACTTTTACAGGAAGATAATCTCAACTTGGAGGTTTACATCACATCAAGAAAATGATTTCATTCTAGAAGTTGCATTCTGTCTCTAACAAGGGTGGTCTAATCATCACCGTGACATTTTAAGCACCTGGAGCCTTCACTGAATCTGCTCAGAAACCTTTGGCAACAAGGAGAGACCTCTGCTGGCTCTAAGGATCATTCGAAGGCACTGATAACAAGAAGGGATCTTACTGTAATCTTCTCCTCCTGGGCGCTGAGGGACTTCTCAAAGTCCTCGTGCTTCTTGAGAAGTGCTTCCACACTATCCAAGGAATCTCCCAAGTCTTCATTCAACAGGAAAGCCTTACAAGAAGAAACAAAGTGTTGAGATAATGTCTCATTCCTTCCACCTCCTAAGGCTGGAAAGCAAAGGCTCTTGTGGCAAAAATACAAAAAGAAGGAAAGAGATTCTATGGCTATTAAACCTTCAAATCTCCCCTGGAAAGCTGGAAGTCCTTTCAGATTCCCTTAAAACTAATCCAACAAAAGCATGAAATCTGTGTTCCACATTCCACTGCAACTTTTTTCCAAGGGCTTCTGTTGTTTCTATTAGATTTGAATTACGCATAATGCTATGTGCCAAGGAAAAAAATCTCAACAAAAAACTTCATGCCATCGCTCATCTGAAAAACTGGGGCCTTTTCTGAGGACCTTTCAATGTCGGCAGCAGGGACAGTGCTGGCAGGTCCCACAGAAGCAGGCAACCCCTCCATCTGACGCAGAACTGGAGCTGGTGGTGGTCCCCGCACAGAACACACTAACTGAGCAGCCGACAGCGCAGGCGGCCCGCTTCCCGTCCCCAGTCACCTCCTGTTTGCTCATCCAGTTGTCCACCTGCTCGGTGTCGCGGTAGAAGAGCTGCAGGTCCATGCACTGCTCGTACTGCTGCCTCCGCAGCTCCCACAACTCCAGGAGCGCGGCCCGCTCCTCGGAGAGGACGGTCAGCTGGGAGGAAGAGGGGGTGGGAGAGGGAACGTCAGTCCTGATGCCCACCGGGCAGACACAGAGGCCGCCCTGGCATTTCTAATGCTCTGCTAACCTTTGGGGCTGTGTTCCAATTTGCAACAGGGGAAGGAGAACATGTACTGGCGTATGTCAGCCAAGACACAAGAAATCACAGATCCTGAGCAGCTTGCTAGAGGTCTATGCTAAACCTAAGAGGTGGCTGTGTTTGAATGAATCTGGAATTAACGTATTGCTACATCATCACAAATAATGTTAGGTAAAAATGGAAGATAAGCCCCTAGGTAGGAGAAAAAGTGAGGCTGCATAAACAGAGCAGGAGCTCTTAGCTGAGAGATGTCAGTCGAGTGGGTGCTGCCCAGAATACGCTGATTAGACCCATGGATGCCCGAGACTTAACTTCTATGCTCTAAAGTTAATGACATGAAGTGTGTCTTTGAAATGTCTCTTCTTGGCCTACATAATATTAAAAATATATCATTATCTAACGTTCCTCAGGCATCTTTATAAAGATACTTTGAAACTCTGGAATTATACACACACATACACATAATTCAATAAAAATTTGTTTCCTCTCACACCAACCACTAATGCAGGACTCAGCCCCCTGCAAAGTCCCCTTGAAGTAGGAAATGTGTCGCATGTGTCCCAAACAAATGGAACTTTCTCTCCCTGATCAATCATGATGCATCTTCTTACACCTCTGGAGTTGCTGCTCCTTAACTGCCAGGTGGAATCTCTTGTGTAAGTTTTTTCTCACACACTATGGCGAGTGCAATGTCTGGATATTTAAGGATGGGTAACAGCTTTCAGAGACTTCTAGTAAATGAACCTTTCTCCTCTCTTACCTTCTCCCTCACTTCATCTGAGGCGTAATGACCAGCAGCAAGCAGGGACTGTCCAGACTCGTCTGCAGATTTAAAGCTGTCTTCATGAGCGTCGATTTCACCCTAACGGGGGAGAAAGGACCATTTATGCCCAGCATCTTGTAAAATAAAAGTTGCTGAACTTCACATAACCATTACAAATCAGGAAAATCATATCTAGAATGAGGAACAAATCAAAGATAAGGCCAGGTCTCCTAATTTCAGCCGAGGTCATCAAACACGAGAGCATCACTTATTAAGAAGTCTGTTTCCTACTGGCTTTTCGTGTCACTTGTCAAACTGTCTGTCTTCTGTTCCATTGGTCTATTTTGGGTCTTCCTTGTGCCAGATGGATTTATGATTTTATAATAATGTGGAAGGTACCCTGTTCTTCATAATTGTCTCAGCTAATTTTGATTTCTTTTCTTCCAAGTTGATTTTAAAATCAGCTTGTCTCATTCCAGAAACAAAAGCCTTCTGGGCTTTTGCCTGGAATTGCACTGAATGCATAAATCTTGGGGAGAATTTGCACCTTTACAAGAGATCATTCCATCCACACCCATCCCTTTATTCAGTGTTTCTTTTCTTTCATCAAAACTTTACAGCTTACTCCACAGATGTCTTGTACAACTTTTGTTAGATTTATTCCCAAGTACCTCGTATTTTCTGATATGGTAAGCAGTATTTTTAAAAATTATACTTTTAAGTGTTGCTAGTGCAGGGGGGCATATCTGACTTTTTGTATGTTGATTTTTTTATATCTAGCACCTCTCAGAAGACTTACAGTAATAATCATTTTTAAAATCTTCTTTAAGGGTGTTTCCCAAAACTACTCAGCCATAGAAAACCCCTTTCTTCTTAAGGTAAAGCCTATTAAGATCTCATAAAAGTAGTTTTCCATGGACATACTTTGGGGAAATAGCAAATTATGCAATTTAAATTTACTCCAACCAACTATAAATTCAGCATTTAAACAAAGACATGGTTTAAGACTGTACAGGACACATGTACAAAACAGCAGCATCTCCACCTTGCCAGAGCTTGGCCCTTTGCTTTTATGAAGCACAGTTATTCTCCTGACATGTAACTCACTTAAGCATCTATTCGAAGCAGGTAAAGCAGGTCTCCAAAGGCAAAACCAGCCACAACCCTATGGTGAGAGCTACCTGTGAGCAAGGTTTCAGCTGCTCCCGGCTGTAAGCAACAGGCGCGCTGTAAGCTCACCCCTTTACTTCTGGAAGCGCTTGGAAACCTCACCTTGTGCTCCTGATGCCGATCCAGCAAGGCTTCGGCCCCCGCCACATCGTTGGCAAGTTCATCGGCATTGATGAGGGCTTTCATCTCAGTGACCCAGCTGGTGAGGTCTCGGAAGTCGGCAAGGAAGCGCTGAAGCCTGGGAAACCAAGTATCAGTCAGCAGAGGTCTCCGGGGGGGCCCCGGATGGAAGATGCCACCCTAGAGCTCCGAATTCTATGTTCTCAACAGTCTAATGAACCACACAAACGCTAGCCCTGGGAAACATGGGACTCGTTCCATTAGACTGTAAAGGAAAGCCAAAGGAGGCTGAAATCAAGCCTTAAAAAATTTACGTTCTGGGGGCTTCCTAGGCGGCGCAGTGGTTGAGAACCTGCCTGCCAAGGCAGGGGACATGGGTTCGATCCCTGCTCCAGGAAGATCCCACATGCCACGGAGCAACTAAGCCCGTGCGCCAAAAAAAAAAAAAAAAAAAAAAATTTAGGTTCTGTCCAGCACTCTATTTCCCAAGCTGTCTCTTATTTTCAACTTCCTTGTCTTTCCCAAGTTCAACCCCCAATTATTAGTAAGAAACATTCTTTCCCTTCAATCCTGGATTTACTCAATTTTAACAGGCTATTCCACATGATACTCAGACTGGTAAGGACGTATTTCCATTTCTATTGGTGGTTAACTCAGCGATACAGGATGGAAAAAAGATATTTATCAAGTTATAAATACCATTTGTGTATACGTAAATACTACAGAGTTACCAGTCTTCAAACATATATAATAGACAAATATATTAATATAAACATAAACACAGGTAACAAATACAGTAAGAAAAAGCCGTCAGCATTGTCTTCCTAGAGGAAACCTGTCAAGCTACGCAGAAGGTTCCTCAGTGCAGGGAACTGACCATCAGCTCTGCCTTCCTCTCATCTCTAACACAAGAGCCCCCGGCAAGGGCTGCGGGGCCTGGAGGCGCATCCCTACCTGTAGGAATCGTTGAGACGTGCGTGTCTCTCGGCGGCCAGGGTACGGATCTGCTCCCAGTTGGTGATCAGCTCCTCTCGCTTCACCTGGATCTGGGTGGCGCTCAGAGGGTGGGACTGCTGCAGGCGGTCGGCCTCGGCGCACAGGGCTCTGACCTGGAGATACACTCTGTCAGGGCTGCTCTCCAGACCCCGGCTCACTCATTAGAGAGTAAGCTGCCTTCAGAACCCACCTTGTCCTCCAGCGCAGCGAGATCTCTCTCCAAACCCTCGTGTTTCCGAAGCAGAGCCTGGACGCTGGCCAGGTCCCGGCCAAAATCATCAGAGGCCATTAACTGTTCCTTCTCCTTAATCCAGCTGATGGTCTCGTCCACGTCCCTACAGCACAGAAGTACCCCCAGCTATGACGTCCACCCGGGACTGGGATGCCACACGGGGCCAAGACAGCCCTGCATCTTCCTACGCTTGCCCCCAGGGAGATCCCTGCCCGCAAGCCCACCCGGCCTGGTACCTGTTAAAGCGCTGAACCTCGGCCGCCCCGAACAGCTTCCCCTGCCTCTGGAGGGCCAGCCCCTTCAGCCGCTGCCAGGCGGCGTTCACCTCGTCCTGCCTGGTCTTGATCAGCTCCTCCTCGGGGTGCTGCTCCTGTGCCGGGAAGGCAGAGGCTGCGCTCAAGACGGCACCTCCGACCCCACCAACCGCTCACCCGGCCTCGGCCCCCAACGCATCTGCCTCGGCAAACCTCACTGTTCTGAACAAATCCTGGCTTTTTGTGCGGAATGAAGGGAAGCTCACTCAAAAAGAGCTTCCGTGTGCTGTTCTGCAGAAAGGGGAGAGCCACTCTCTGGGCCCTGGAGCCGCGCGGCCAGCCTTTAGAGTGGTTCTGTGTATCAGCACCAGACCCCCTGTTAAGACCCTTCAGCTGCACCTCTGTGGCTGCCCTGTCAATGCATCGCTCGCCCCAGCTGCTCCAAAGTTCAGTATCTCAGACATCACAAGGCTATTAGCAAGCACTCCTGCCCAGACACCTGCTCTCCCGGCTTTGTTCCTGACTTCAGACTGGAGATACTCCTTTCAAAGTATCCTTCCCCACTAACCACGTTTTGTTTTAAGTAAGAAGGTGAAGCACTCCTGGGTTGTGGGATCCACCTGTGCGATCTCAGGCTTGGCCTGCCCTCCTCAGCACAACCTTGGGGCAGCCCAGGATTCCGGGGCAGCTCACCCGTCACACGGGAGGGCGAGGGTACATCTGAGCAACGCTGGCTCTCCTTTCCCTTCATCGCTGAACCAAAAGGGAACAAGCACCAGTCCTGAAGGATCTGTATATTTAAGATTTGAACCACCCCCCAATCAAGTTTCCCCTAAACCAAAAACTCCCAAGTTCTTCCTGCTGGGTGTCTGTGGAGCCACGCGGTAGCAGGTGAGAATACAGCAGCAGCGAGAGGACCGCACACATGTGCAACTGGGAGGGGCTGCCTGGCTCCAGAGGTCCCAGTAGAGAGCCGTTCATCACAGGCCCCCAGGCTCCCGGGAGCCCAGGGAAGCTTCGATTCAAACAGGAAGGGAAGAGCCGTCAGGCAGTGGTGGACGTCTGCCAAGCCCGGGACGCTTCCGCCACCACACCCTAGTCTGAGAAACCCCGACCCCCAGCTTCGGAAGCCCAATAAAAGCTTCACCCAGCCCTACCTGAAAGTGGGTGGAGGAAACAGATCAAACAAACTCTGCCCTTCCTGCCCACGGCCACAAGTTAAAAAGCATTTTCTAACCTAGGAGTGATCAGTACTGCTGCCTTCCTTAGATCTAAACAGAACTCTTAGATGTGCTTTACCCAAACCTGCTCACTCAGAAATCAGGGACCCAATCAAAATTTTTCTTCTGGAAAAATTAATGGAACGATGTTACATCACATCACATTAATGCTACAGGGAGTTAACATGACGCTGTGAGACGCACACAGCAGTGTCCTGCTCACCTGGATGAGCTTGGCGGCAAACTGGTTCACTTCATTAACTCTTTCTTCGTGGGCAGCCATGTCTGTTTGGAACTCTTCAAATTTCTTCTGTAAAACCTCCACATGCTCCAGGTCCTGGCCCAGCTCCTCAGAAGTCACAATTGCTTCCTATTCAGGGACCACAACAGAGCCAGAGTCACCAAAAACCACTCGGTAACAATGACTCCCAGAAACCCATCATGAAATGGGCACTAGGGAGGGGCCGCGGCAGCTTCGGGGAACACAGTTTTCTGTGCGCTGCTCTCCTAGTTAAGAGGTCGCGCTCCCGGCATTTCCGGCTCAGAGGCTCCACGTTTCAGTTACCGAGGGGAACACATGCAAAGAGCAGCTGGAGAGGCAGTGACCCCCACCCCCGCCAGGCCTTCTGCTTGAAGCGGCTGCACTGCGGCTCCGCCGGCTCTCAGCTGCGGACGTGCGGGGGTCTCTTCCCTTCCTTCCTCACGGCCGCCCCAGCGCACCTTCCTTCTCAAACGTACCTTGTCATTGATCCAGTCCATCACGTCCTCACACTCTCGCAAGTACTGCACCAGCTTCTGGGCCTGCAGCAGCTTGATTCCTTTCTCCCGCATCTTCTCTAGAAGTAATTCCCACTGGCGGTGCAGCTCCGTCAAACGAGTCTGGAGGTTAAGGAGCCCAACCCCACAGGTTACAGCCGGTTCCGTGGGACCTGGCGCCTCCACAGAGGTCCAACAGGCTAGAAACCTCACGGAGCTCTGTACACGTCTTTTTACAAAGATAATCCCTGCACTGAGGGGAAGCTGTACATTTAACCAAGAGGAAAATGCACATATCTCGCCGTGGTTTGGTAGGTCTTAGAGTACAAAATAATGGACCTTTTGTAGGTAGATGTATTCTAGTTTACTCCAAGGAATTTACTGTTATTTTATAATCATCAATGATTACTGCTATCATATGACTGGTATTTAGGTAATGTTTTTGGTTATTATTAATTGTTAAATTATTAAGGTGGGATTTCTAGGTCAGAAGACTATTGGGAAAGGAAAGATGAGGTATGATGGTGGAACTGCAGCAGGAATCACTGAAGGGTGTGTCCTGAAATCCCAGAGGTAAAGGGGAGAGAACAAGAGGTCCTGCAGGCATCGTAAATGTAAAGAAATAATTATGAGGCACAAGAGGAAAACCTCAGCATAAAGGTAAGAAGATGGGGTCCTGAAACACAGTCAGCTGCCAAAGAGGCTTCTCGGCAGAAGACGTTGCGGTGCTTCCACGAAAAGATACAACCTGCGGTACAGGACATCCCAAGTGAGGTTTCCATCAAGCTGCGTCCACGTGACAGCCACGGGCCCAGAGAGTCACTTCCCAGCATTTTGGGTTCTGACAGAACAGCCCTTGTGAGGACTCAAGAACCAGGGGGATTATCCTTAATTCAAGCGTAGGCGATGCATGCTGGTATTCTAAGCCAATCTCCAGGTGTCGGTTATGCCTACCCAAGATACTGGGAGTTTCTGTACAACACAGACAGAAACAAGTGACACAAACACAAACACTACCAGGAGAGAAGCCTGGGATCCACCCATCGTTGAGATGCCACTCCCGGAAAACTGAGACGCTGAAAGCCACGGGATAGTCAACATGGGTGGATTCTCTCAGAAACAAGTCCAGGTGGTTCATTTGAAAGGAGAAAGCACTGGGAGGAAAATAAAGGCTCACACAATTCACTTCCACCACCACAGTCACTTCCGTCGCTGACGGCTCAAACTGGAGTCCATCACGGAGAAGGAAGTGAAAGGCATTCCCAGGCAAGGGGGACAGGCAACCCACAGCACGTCAACACTCCACCTACTCGGATGTGGACGCCAATGTGGGTGGCGGTCACTATGGGGCGCCACGCCGTCCGGTACGGTGTGAAAGTCTAAACCAGTGACAGACAGGTTACCCAGGACACACACAGTCTCCACACCCACCCACCTTCCTCCACACTGACACTGCCTGCCGAACTGAGCTACCGCGTTACCGGGCCAGGTCAGTTACCACGCCCGGATGACTGTGGGACCTGGGAGCACGAACGCAGGGATTAAATGAGAACTCTCTGCTCAAATTTTTTTTAAGTTTTTCGGCCGCACCACATGGCACGCGGGATCTTAGTTCCCTGACCAGGGACGGACCCTGCCCCCTCGGGAGTGGAAGCACTGAGTCCTATCCACTGGACCGCCGGGGAAGTCCTCCCTTTGCTCAAATTAAAATGGGGCCACAGAAGGCTCAAGGAAATCCTCACCTACAAGTCAGCTGTCAGTCTCTCACAAATGTCTTTTCCACCCCCTCCAGGGAAGCACCCGGGCCAGGCCTGTTGCAGGACTGGAACAACTTTCCCACGCTCTGTGTGTCTCATCTTGTCACTACTGCAGGTGTGACAGGGGCCAGTTTCGCAAGCTTACTGGTGTCTGAGAGCGTGCGCGGGCAGAGAGGCAGGGGCACTTGGGAAACCCGCGGACGGCTGGCAGGGCGGAGAAGGATCCTGGCTGACTCAGGCGGCTTTCTCAACAGGGGCCTGAGCAAGCAGCAGCGGCTTTCGGGGGAGCAGTTGGGGGAAATCTAATAGGAATCCGATAGGAATGAAACGGGCTGGGAAAATAAAGCGAACAACTGTGACCAGAGAGAGAAAGGAATGGAGTGAAACACCGGTCCTGTCACCTGTTAGCTGTGGGAATCTGGGCACGTTACTCACACTTCTCTGAGCCTCCACTTCCACCCTTCTGTACGACGGCTACCTCGCAAGCTTCTTGTGAAGAGTCGAGATAACGTATGTAAAAGTCCTAGCAAAGTGTTCGCACATAAATAGCTACTAACAGCTTCTCAACAAACAGCAAAATAGTACTTTCAAATGCTGCTTTACTAAGATCTCTAAACAGGGAAGAGGGGAATGAAGTGAGCTTTGGGTCGCCCTCCCCCAGATTAATGACTAAAGCCAAACACTTTATCTATTTCTCATATTCCCTGTCTGTAACCTGGTTAAACTAGTACAGAGCCGCCCCATCCACTCTGTGTGATTTCATTTACAGTAAGACTGTATACAAAAGAGTGGGCAAGTGGGCAGGTACACCTTTGTATTTAATTGCAGAGACGTGTTACATTGCCCAAATGGGTTGAATGTAGTAATTAAATAGCCGTATGGCATTTAGAATTTACTTTTATTTCCTATTTACAGTCATTACTACTAGTAGTTTATTAATAATAAGTTTAAGGCTAATTGCAAATCTTCAACATAAGACTGCAGAGTATATTAGAGCAAAAGGGAGACAACAAGTATTTACTAGACCGGATCCTAAGGGGATGAAATTCCTGTGGATGCTCCCCTGTGGCTCTCAGGGACAGTGCGATGAAGCATTTCTAGCTGGGGCTTAAGAACGTAGCTCTCATCTCAGTCTTTGGGATTGCCTTGACAGCTCAAGGACTGAAGAGGTTGGTCCCTCAATGGAACGAGACTTTGCATAACAAAGAACAAAACACAGAGATAGATAAGAAGGAAATCAGAGACAGACGAGAGCATCCAGTCATGAGAAACTAAGCACGCACACCTCATCCTGAAGAGGCTTGTCTTCCCTTAATACCCTGGTGTTGGAAATGTTTAGCAAAACAGAAAGACCAATTACTGCCCCAACTCCAATGAACGGCACCCAAACAAGCCAGACCAAGCATCTGAGGACTTCTGCTTCAAACTCAGTTACTATTGCCATGGTCACCGACCAACAGGTACCACACACCATTCCTCACGGCTGGACTTTTAACAGGCTTGCTGACCAGGCTTCAGTGAACCCCTCCTGGGGCAAGGCACCAAGATCCAGAGAGCAAGCCTTCCGACAGAGAACTTTATAGTGTCTGTGATTAATCCTATTTATCTTTGTGTCCTAATCCGTAAATTCACCAATTTCACTAATACGCTCTCCCATACAATTACCATCTGAAAATGTTAAAAGTTTAGTATATGCAATCTTCTTTAAAGTCTAATTGCATCCTAATTTGTTCTACAAAAAGAACATTAATTTCCTCACTGAGTACACAAACGCTTGTTTATAGACATACTGAATCATATTACAAAGGCAGAACTTGGGTAACTCCATTAGGATACTGCACAAATTCCTTTAAAAAGCTAGAAAAATCTATCTTTGTAGGAACCCAAACCCACACGTAAGCATTAATCCACATTCCTCTACTACCTACAAAGACGAAGGCCATCCACACAGGGCACCGCTCGTACTCACCCTGATGGTTTCGGATGCAAAGTGCCCTTCTGAGATCATCAGGTTGCCAGTTTCATCCAGCTTCACAATGGCTCCCGAGTTGGCCTGTACCTCGGCTTCAAAGGCTTGATGCTTCTGCAGCTTGCCCTGTCGGTGGACCGTGAAATGAGCCTTCCACGCTCCTCAGCACGTGTCATTCTGCCCCCAGCTCCCTATTATTCCTCCCCTCCTGCATCCCACTGCCTCTCACTATGGACGCCTCACTCGGCATCCCCCCCATCCCCCCACTGGCTCAATTACTCAAATGCTCTGCCCGCACCTACACCTGCCCCTTGAGAGCCTGGCCGTTCAGGATCACAACTCTGCAGACAGCAAGATGGTACAAAATATCCTAATTTTCTTGTCTATCAGGAAATTAGCCTTTATGGACATTCCATCCCTTTTAGAAACAGAGAACCATACTAGGAATGTTCTTAGCATGCAGTGCTCACCCTTGACGAATCCGTTCACATTCATGCATGACCTGACGCTTTTTTTTAGCTGGCTTTAGAAGCCGTACTCTTTGACTGATTTGATTTGATACATTCCATTTCTCAATCTCTCTCTTTAATCACATGCTGAGCTGGGCAGGGCCTGCACCTAAACCAGCGTTCGTCATTTTCTCTTCTCAGATGACTTTGGTGTAGTAAAAGAACCATGGGTACAACCACTGCTCCACTTCCAAAAAAAAAAAGTCTTTCACCAAAATCAACGAGAAGAAAGGCTTTGGCTTTTTTTTAAACAGCTTTATAAATTTTCACCAGCAACAACACTGTTAGTTAGCATACCTTTCTCAAAAACACATATTCCAAGAGGTCAACCCAGACCTTCCCTGAAAAATGCTAAAGGATCACTGATGGTTGCAAGGCAGTGGATTGAGAACCATCAGCTTAAAGCATCCACAAAAGATAAATCAAAATCTGCAGGATTCCATATTCACGCTAATACAATCACTAAGGGCTTTTCAAGAATAGTGAGTCAGTCCTTCCTTATGTCCGATCTACATTCTTGCTGCCGCTCAATCTCTCAAGGTCACAATTAAATATCTTTCTTGGTACAACTTTTGGGCAAAGACATTTGAGCTCTAGAGTTTGGGCAGGCATGTCAGACGCACCTGCAGGTTGGTTGGGTCTTTATAATTCTCATCAGATGCGATCTGAAGTTTCTCCTGAATCCATTTCTCCAGTTCCTCTGCATCTCTTTGGAAGAACTGGAATCGGTAGGAATCTTCAAGCTTCTGGCGCCTCAGGGTCGAGAGCTCCTTGAAGCGGTGGTATCTGTCCAGGACCTGCTGCCGTCTCTCCTGGATGTCCTCTGCTGTCTCCAGCACTTTGACCCCACTTGGGTCCATTTTCTGAAAAGACAGAAATCCCTGAGGTAAGCACAAGACACCAAAGTAGGTTTAATGGTGTTAGCCTCTTAGAAGGAAATAAAGCATTATGAAAGCCCGAGCAGACAAATGAACTGAAGGTGGTCCCTTCTCAGTAGCTACCAGTGAAGCCCAGACCTCACTCCTTTGTAAAAACTGGCTGTTCACGTGTGCCCCAGAGGACGCCTCACCCACACTGCAGCGAGACCAGGCGAGAGATGTGAAGGGGAGAACTATGGTTTACACTGTCAATTCTGCAGAGCTTTGAGAATTCAAAGGAAACACCAACTGTGGAGCTCAAAGAATTACTGAGAAAGCCATGCAACAGTCCTTTCATCTGGTCTGTGCATTTCATGGTGTGGAGATTAGAAAACATTTACTTTGAATTCAGCTTTTCTATCTTTTTCGATCTCAGCCTGTTATTCAGTAAGAAAAGGGAATGATTATAAAGTAACTGAGTCTTCAACATCAAAAACCAATAGAATTTACCTAAGGTACTGGATTTCTCAGTTACCCCAAAAAGTACGTCCTACAAGTCTGCTTCGGGCTGCCAGCGAGCCTGGGCAATGAACAGCCTTTGCTTCATCTGAATGCACTAAATGAAAAGAAAATCACAGCATATCTTTAAAAAAAAAAAAAAAAAAAAAAAAAGGTGTGGCAAAAGATTTATCCTACCTGACTCTTACCTGGTCCAGTTAACCACACACGCAGGCTGAGTAGGCGGTACCTCCCCATAGCACTCAATCTACGCCAGCTTTAAACTCTCATATTTCTGGACAGTTTCACCAAACTTTAATGTCAAAAAGAAAATCTGGCCTATTTATGGGAGAAACCAGAAAATGCTACCTGCTCTTCTCAGGAATAAGCCATTTTATCCTCTAATCAAGGAAGGACCCACAGTAGGAAACAGGTATAGACTAATGTGACAAAAAGCATGTAAATCTGTCAGTTGACATGTGACCTTGTACGAGCTGCCTTCCCTCTCTGTGCCTCAATTTCTCAGAATGACTAAAAATGCCAGTGAAAAATGAGATGGTCCCAAGACCCTTCTAAATTTAAAATCACTTTCTACAGGAAGAGTCTGAGACTTGGTTAAAAAAAAAAAAAAAAAAAAAAAGCAGACCAGATAAGCTTTACGGTCTCTCCAACTATTGCTCCATAACTTATACAATATATATAAAAATTGTGCTGCCCGGGAAACATTTGCGAGCTCTTTCCGTTATCCTGTTCGCCTGGCCCGGCCGATGGGAAAGGGAACCCGGGCTAAAGATTAGGCCTGGAGGCTGCTGTGTGGCCTCCCACTCCCTGCCCCCATCCAGATGTGAGGTAAACAACGCTGCTGAGCTCCGGGCAAAGTTTCCAGCTCTTCAGAGATTAAAACAGCTTCCAGAGGTGTCAAGGAAAGCCTCGTTGACACCTAACCAACTCTGAGGACTACTGTTCTATAAAGAGACCTAGCGTCCCAGGGAGAGAACATGAGGGGATTTTAGCCCTATCACCATTCCTTCCAAATGACGTTCCACATATTAACCAGTTGTTTTTGTTATTATTTTTCTCCCACCAAGTCCAATTGATTTATTTGTTTGACTATAAACAGAAACATATTCTCTGCCACGTCATTCCCATCCTTTAAAACCTCCCAGGCTCCCTTTGGGAGAGCAAAGAATCCACCTCTTTAGCTGGACCTTCCAATCTGGCCCAACACACCTGACTGATACATCTCACCCATGCCCCCTACCCCTCCCTCCTGCCACAGAGAAAGCCTCCTGCCAAACACATGATTCTCTCCAAAGACTCCCAGCCGGTTGCTCAGGCTTCCTTTGCCCAGAATGGTGTCTCTCCTCTGTCTGGATAACTCCCATTCATGTCGCAATAGGCGCTGAGGTGGGGAAGCTGCAGGATCTTGCCTCCTTACCAAGCTGTACTCAAGGATCCTTCCCTCCCCCTTCTCGGATTTAATCACACATCTCCGTAGATTTACAAAGCACTTGCACATACTTCCCACGGTATAGTTAGACTGAGCAACGCAATCTTTGTTGTTGTGTCCCGATTTCTAGCAGACACAGGTCAGTAACAAATGTCTGTTGAGTGTTGGAGCAGCAGCCCTGAGTTCACTGGTGAAGGGTGGAGAGAGCTAGCTCAGTAGTCCACCCTGGTTTCATTTCCGTGTCATCAACTGGAATTCTAGCCAGGTAACAGCTAGATTCAGTGGCTGAATGAACAGCTAGAATGTGCTGACTGAGGCTACACAAGGGGGTGTCGACCTAACAACCAGAGCTGAATTACTGAGCTGGAGTGGCCCACACCCAGGATAGCTGCTCTTTTCACGCTGGCAGGGTGGGACCTTAGGGAAATCAAGTTCAAGAAGGCACAGTTTTGTATCATCAGGAGATAGCTGTGTCTGAAAAAAAGAGTTTCCACTCTTCAAGTGGGCTTCAAGAGAGTCCTTAAAACCAAAAACTGATGGTAACCTTGACAAACTAAATGTCTGTTGAGAAGAGGGTGGTTCTGGTTTAGGCTGCCGCCCTAGTATCAATACATCAGCCTCTCTGGGAGAAGGCTGATTTGCGACAAGATCTTGACAAGAATCACTACTGTTTCCAGTCACATTTACTAGAAAAATGTAAACACGATTCACTTATTCACCTGTGTTACCTGCTCCAGGCACATCTTAATCAGACTCCCTCACCAAGTTACAGGCCTGGGGCAGGTCCACTTCCCAGACGAGAAAGTTCCCTCTGTCCAAAATGGTCTCTCCCTGACTCCCAACTCGACCATTAATACCATTCAAACCCCTCCAAGTCTAAAGCAACTACACGGTCCCCTCTGCAGCCCTGAATCAGAAGCCCTCACTCCCTCTCTGCCCCTCTTAGAGCACCATTACGTCACATTCTGCCATGTGACCACTGTTTCCTCCCTGCGTTTCTGTAAGTTCTTTAGGGAATTTAGAGCTCCCAAGGAATTATAAAAAAGACCATATCTTACTCTCTAACCACAGAACCTGGCACACATTTAGAGTCAATTAGACTCTGAACTTAGAAACAGAGAAACTGCTGTTACTTCATTATTAAGTGGTCAGGAGACAAAGGGTCATCTAATAAGCAGGTCGTAGAGCCAGTGTGACACAGGATGCTCTGGTTCCCAGACCAGCATACTAAAATCAGTGCTTCTTAACTTGATGGGAGCTGACACACTCTTTATTAAAGGCTGTTCAGTTATTTATTAATTCCTTATACTAACTCTTACCTTTTGTATCCCCACTGGAGGGGGGGAGCAAAAGGAGGAAGGAGGATATATAAATCATTAAAAAAAATCAAAATTAATTTTTTTAAGATTGAGTCTTCTTATAGTAAACAATTAGGGTTAAGAATAATTTATATACTTCCGTTGTTCTCATCTCTCTGGAAACAGTTAAGATGGAGAAACAGTAGGAAATTACGTGTCTAATTTGCTTGCTTATAAAATTTCTAAGGAATGTATAGTTAGTTATGCATGTAACAATAGCTCCACAGTACCTGCCTTTCTACAAGATGTCTCAGTCTTTAGATTAATGTCTATGGTGTCTGTCCTGCCTCCCCAGATCACAGGATTCACTGCCTTTCCTTTAGCTGCCATGGAAATCTCTAAAGGATCACATTTGGAAGCAGCCCTTTATGTGGAAAAAAGAATTCCCAACATAATACTGCAAAGGTTTCCCCTGAGCAAGCCCCCTGGCCTGGGTTCCGCTCGCTGATTTGACCCTACCAATCCAGGGAGACAGTCCAGCGAGGCCCTGCTGAAATGAACCAACCTAAAAGGCCCTCTTTGTCACCCCAGTGAAGTAGAACGAGTCAATTCTATACCAAGTGCTTTGGTCAGGCAATAATGGACTTTTCTTTCCTGCAGTAGATCAGCTGATGTCAGTCGGTGGGAGCTCGGCCAAGTCACAACCGGCTGTCTCCGGGGAGCTGGGCATCTGAAAGTCAGCAGTGCTCGCCCACTGTTGTAGGCACTCAGTTCTCATGTGCGTGATTACAGGAGCCAAAGATTACAGGTTAACAGCAGTTCCTCGCACCCCTTCACCTGATAGGGAGCTGTCTCTATACAAGTTCCAGTTTCCTTTTGCTCCTAAAAGGTTCATTTCCACAGACTACATTAAACACAAGAAAAAACTTCATATCACCAGAGAACTATTGCCACCCAAAGGCGCTATGAACGCTCACCCAACACTCTGAGAGTCGGTGGAATTTTCTGGACGCTGCCTGTGTGCGCCATGTTCCCTGAGGCTGCTGCACACGGCAAGAACTCCACCCCAAGCCAGAAATGCACAGCTGATGGACAGGGCGGACTCCACGGAGAATGCTCCGGGCTGTTCCCAGCCTTAATGGGATTAACACCTCTTGAGAGCTAGAAAGGGTGACTTTGGGAAATGTGCCATGAAAAAAAAAAACACAACACAAACAACTATCTCTGACCATACCAGCCTATCCATCTACTCCACTAACTGCCCCAAAACCACCAGGATGGCAATCAACTGACTGCTAATCTCAACTCTGATTCTGTCAATCAGGTCTATGTTTGTGGTGAATGAAGGAGGGGAAATGAAGGGCTGAATGTATTCTGTTTAAGGACAGCTTCCTATTTAAGGTAACCGAAGAAAAAAAGGTCATATTTTAGCAAATAATTATTAGAGAAGACTGCAATGCAGCAGTCAAAATGCTAGCTGCATCATTCGGCCAGCAATGTGAACTGAGCACAGGAGATAAAACAGGAATTACAACTATGTCCTCCATTGTAATAAATAAAAAGAACTTGTCAGCGTTCTTACAATACTGCTCAATCTCGGGGAAGAAAGGGGGGGATGTCTAAAGATAAGAATCCTGCCTAGAAAGTTCTAGTTTAATCCAAAGTCATGCATGAGAATGATTCCTCATAACCAACACCAACCTATACACATTATCAACTGAAAATGATTCCTACAAAAGAAGCTAGCCATTAACTAATATCCTTGTCTTCTAAAAGACGGCTCTTTGAGGCCGTTCTTGGTGTGTACTTAGGGAATTTTTTAAAGCCTTACCCTAATCCACAGAAGCTGTAAGGCCACTGTGCAAGGGGAGGTGTCTGTCTCTGGAGGGTGGGGAGAGGCAGTGGGTGGGAAGGAAACTGTTAGGCAACAGAAAAGACTGCAGAGACACACACTTTCAAACCAAAGGTCAAACGCTTTGCATTCTGCACACTTGGCACCTGCAGTGAGTGAGGAGCTTAGGACACCCTAACGCAGATCTTGGAGAGGGGAAGAATTCAGTCATCAGAGTTTCTCTCTGGAACCTCAGAAGAGAGTGAAATTGTTGCGAAGACCAGAGTGCCTATTTGGAAACAAAGGGTTGGGAGGGCCGACATCTTAGTGAGCTGAACGTGGTGGACAGGGCCGTCTGGAACACTGCAGGAGGAATTCAGACCTCAGGCAGGACACCAGATATACTGTTTTGCAGGCAAAGGGATTTTGGGGACTAAAAGGATGAGGAGAGCACTTGGCTCTATGGAAAAATTCATAAACATCACCCAGAGCAAAAGGTCAGAGGAACCATCCATCAGTTTTGTTTTTGTTGCTTAGTCAGAGCCCAAAGGTGCAGAACCAATAATGCCCTTTTCCACTGGCTTAGAAAGCCGGCACATTTTACATTTCCAAAGCAGGAGAACTACATCCCTGGATATGGAAGGGCTCCCGGAGAACAAAGCGCCAAAGAATTGGCACAAAATGTGATGCTAATTGATTCTCAGATTAAGTGAATTAACTCAAAACAGCTCAGCTGCAGATTTTAGCGGCAGACCTGAGAGTAAGCGGAGAGGTAAATAATACATAAATTAAGAATTCTAACCATGGAAAAACCAGAAATGTTTGTTTAAACCACATTCCAATCAGGATTGTAGATCTGCACAACAGCCTTCAAATCGATTAATTCCTTTCAAACTTGTTAGCAGGATTCTGCAGAGGTGAGCAGGGATTTAGCTTAAAGAAGCAAAAGATCCATACTGCATTGCATCAAAATTCAGAAACACTGAGCAAGGTTCAGAAAACTTACTTCTAAATGCCTCCCAAACACCACCCTGCTGCTACTTACCTTTTATAACCTGTAAAATTCAGATGAAAGGTATTTAAGTGCAAAACACTGTTACTGAGATTGAAAAAGGAAAAAGGTATCATGAGCCCATTTTTATAAACCTTGTTGAAATAATTAACCAGTCTGATTTATAAAAGGGCTTGCCTTGGATTTATCACCCACAATCACTAGAAATTTGCAGAGTTCATATTTCTGCTTATGGGATATCAAGCCATTAGTTTTAAGCATTTTTCTTTTTGAAAAAGGACCAATTTAGCAAACACTCAAAAACGGTACACAAATAAAAACACATATAGTGAGCTTTTTTTTTTAAACAAGAAAACGCAAGTTCCATTTCATGATAAGGATTGTGGCAAAAAACTTAAGTCAGTGGAAACAGGAAAGAAACCCAAGTTTACAGTATTTGTCAAACTGAGAAACACTATTTTTACTTGTTTTTGGATTATTTTTCTCTAAATATCTAAGATAATGTGGTTAGTCCCTTGGTTCTTAAGAACCAAGTAACCATCAATTTAAAAAAATAAGCAAACACTACATGCAAACACCAGTAGGGTGAGAAGAAATTAATAAATTCATGCCTTAAAGAGAGGAATGTAAAAAACAAAAGGCTTTGGAAATTTCAGAATAAATCCACTAAGACTTTTGTTCACGTAATACCAAAAATAAACCAAACAAAAGCCCAAGCCCTAACCAGTTTGCGTAACAGAAAGGTCATGCAGGCAGGGCATTTCCCCCTCTCTTTGGATCATTCAACCTCTTTGACACATAAGTGTCTTCACTGCAAGCCGGGCAAAACTCAAGAGGTAACGCGTTTCCTGCATGCTGGTCAAATACCTGGACTCTGCGTTTACGAAACGATGACAACATGATGGAGGAATGTGGCGTCTGAAGGGAGGCGGGGAGAGCAAGATAACAAGCTTTTAAGGGCAAACTGAACACAATAATTTCACAAGAAACAGATCCTCTTAAAAATAAATGAAGACAGGTAAAAATCAAATTTCAGATATTTTCCCAGCGCCTTTCTCATTCTACAGAGCTTCTAAATTCCACCAGGGATGTAAAATGCAGAAAGAACCAAGGTTCTCTGGTCTTAGCAGATGTGCTGCCTTGGCCAAGCCATACCCTCTCCTGGGTCTCAGTTTCCCAATTTTCAAGTAATCCTGACTAACACTGAATGTCCTTTTTTTTATTATTTATTTATTTATTTATTTGGCACACGGGCTTAGTTGCTCCGCGGCATGTGGGATCTTCCTGGAGCTGGGATCGAACCCGTGACCTCTGCATTGGCAGGCGGATTACTTAACCACTGCGCCACCTAGGAAGCCCCTGAATGTCCTTTTTAACACTACACATGCCCTTCCCCAACCCACATTCCCACAAATTAGCTGAGATTCCCAGTACCAGATGATTTCTGTATCCCCTTCCATTCAGGAATAAAATAGCATAATTTCATGAAGTCATCAGAAACAAGAAAGAACTCAAACTAAAAAGATCTAACCTGGGACTAGCTTACTGGGGCACTTCCTTCACAAAATACTATTTCCTGTTCAAAACCCATACCAGAGGAATATGCAAAAGAGGTGGCAGGGAGGTACAAGCGCAGCTGCTCCGGTCCACTGCCCCCAAGCGAGCAGCTCTGCGTGCCTCCTCTGCATTCCTGGAGTCAGCATTTGCCATCAGGCCGTTGCATTCTTCTACCTACTCCAACCACAGCTGATGGTCTGCAGCAGACCCGCTGCATGACTAGCAGAGTCCTCGCATAGCCCACGGAGGATTGATTACAAGGCCGGCCTCGTGCCCACTGTCCTTAGTGCAGGTTCAGCAATGACAGGACTGTGGACTATTCCTGACACCCACTTCTCAGTATCTGCAGTCGCCTGCCCCGCCCTGCCAAGGGAAGAAGGCAGGTAAAGGGAAAGCAGAGGAAATTCTAACCCAGGGAGCCAAAAGATACACTGAAAAAACAGCTCTCCCCACCTAAACCCATTCATCAGATTGCCTGACAAGCTCATACTGTGAGCCTGTATCGTATCAGGTTGCTCTAATTATTAGATTACTACAAACACCCTGCCAAAGACCAAAAACATTGGAGAATGTTACCCAGCTGATGGTTTACTGCAGGCCTGCCTCACACCTGTCCAGCAAGGAGCAAATCCGCCTTCTGAGTCTTGGCTCTCCATCTAGTTCCCTGGATAACAGCTAACACACTTTGAGGGTCCCTTTGAGTAATACTGGCCCAGTTACTAAAAAAGGCTTATTGTTAATTTCCTGCTCAGAGGCCCTTGCTGCAGCACATTTTTAAAACTTGGACTTCAATTTGACCTTTTGAAATCTGACATTAGCTGCAAACAAAAGGGAATATACATGACTAGTTTGAGGAGTTGGAACCTTGGCTCGATGGCTTCATACAGCTGAGGGTTCCCACTGCTGTTCTTCAGATTCTCTTGTTTCCTGGCTGCAGACACCCCCACCCTTCCATCTTTGATACATTCTGTTTTAGTTAAGTCCAATTGCTATGACGACGCAATTTCTCAACACATTATGAAAATATTTCATATGGTCTCTCTCTGCTTCTTCCCTAACAGCCATCATGCTAAGTTTTTCTCAAATACCATGAAGAAGACAGAACAAAGGGCCTACATAGTGTAGGATCCATTATATAAAAGAGATTTGACAAGGTGCTGCAGCAGTTCAGGCATCATTTCAACCCAGCTTTCTGGCCTATTTAAGCTTTTAATTTACAACATATTCCACCCTTAACCTTAACAAGCCCTTTGTTTAAAATACATTTTATCCCAGTACATCAAAGAGACTTTTAAAAGCAATTCTCTTTGGGAAGCATGTAATCAAATTCGCAGCGACGGCTTTCAGACAAAAGGCTGCTCTATCATTCAACACCGTCATGGCTGTAGAATTTTTGACAAATAATATGTCCTCGATTGGAGAGACCCGGTCTCGGGGCAAGGAAAAAAAAAAGAACCCTAAGCTGTTATTTGATTTGGGTCTCATACAAAGCAAGAGCCGCATCTACCTGCTGCTTACAAGCAAATCACGGTTTGGGAAGAAAAATATATTTATTACAGATAAGAAACGGAGATGGCCAGTCTCAGACCTTTCTGCATGTAGGGAAGGCCAAGAATCGCCACACAGGATGAAATTAAGGTCAAAGACCCCTTTACTCCCGGCTCTTCCTCCTTCAAGGGTTGGGCCAGCATTGCTGGTGGGAATTTGGGAAAAGGAGCTGCAGAAGTCGCTCCCCACGGAAGGAAGGGACCGGGGGCGGTGGGGGGAGCGCTCTGCGGAGAGGGGGATGGAGAAGCGATCCGGACTAGGAAGCCCCCGCCCCACCTGCGGCAGCCGGATGGGGCAGGGCGGGGTCGCAGCCAGGCTGAGCGGGGAGGGGGGCTGCGGGGAGGGACCCTGAGGCCTCACCGCCCCTCCGCCCAGTCAATGACATTCCAGCGGCCGGTGCGCAGGCTCGGCCCGGCGGCTCCTCCGCAGCCCACGCACCACCAGCGGGTGGCAGGCGGCTCGCCCCGCTCCCCGCCCGACGGAGGGAACGGCGAGGCCGGCGGGGCTCACCTGTCCGCGCGCTGGCCCCGCCCCGCCCCGCCCCGGGGGTCGCCCGGCGCCCTCAAGCCTCGCTCCCGTCTCGAGTTCGCCCGCTCCCCCTCTCACCGGCTCCTGGGGGTGAGGGCAGTGGGTGCGTCGGGCCGGGGGTGCTGGAGGAACCGACGGGGCTCGGCGGCCTCCGCTCCTCCTCGTTCGCTCCGCAGCGGGTAGTGGCGGCGACGCGCGCGCCCCGCCTCTTTTATAGGCGGCCACGCGCGTTCCGGCGGCGGGCGGGCGCGAGCGCGGGGGAAGGGCCCCAGCGCGGCGCGAGGGGCGGGGACGAGCGCCGGCTGAACAAACGGGGCGGAGCTCCCGCCTGCTCGCCGCCCGATCACCCGGCGGAAAAGGCCGAGCGCTCCCGGAAGGAGCCGAAGCGGCGATGGGGGGGCAGAGCCGAGCCCCGGGAGAGCAGCGAGAGGAGGGGGGAGGAGTGCGCGCGCCAGGGGTGGGGGTTAATGGTGCAGTGGAGTCGCTGCCTCCGCCCAGGCGGGCTGAGATGCTCCAGCCGCACCGCCCTCCCCGCAGCTAGCATCCTCCAATCCTGCCCCTCCCCGCCCTGCAGAGAATCTTCGGCACCCCACCCCTCCGCCCCTGGGAGCCCTTCCAGGACTGCAGCGAAGGGCGGGGCAGGGCCATCGCTGCAGTCTGGCCGGGAATGCCGCGCCTCCCAGCCGGAAAAACGCCCAGTCCCGAAGGGTGAGATCACCCCCGTGTGCTTCTCTTTCTCCTGCCCCCTTTCCCTAGGAGAAGGCTGGCTCCGGGGACCGAAGTCAGCTTTCTCTGATGGGGGTTGGAGTCAAGAAACCGAGGCTGGTTTGGGGCTCCGGGTTTGTGAAGGTGGTAAGAAAAGGCCGAATCCGATCAAAAAAAACAAAGTCGACTAATTTGGAGTTTATGTCTGTCATTCTGAGATTTGAAGAGTTAATGATTTTTTACATTCTTACATCGAAAGCTTTCTGACAGATCGGCAGTGGAATAGGATACATTAGTCTTATTTTATAAATGAGACGTTAAGATTCTCCTTGCCACAATTAACTGACCTTTCCTTATGTACCAAGCACTATGCTATGTGTGCTACCTTTTAAAAAAATATTTTTGCAATAATTTTATGATTTAGGTATTATTTCCCCACCTTACAAAAGAGCACCCTGACATGGAAGCTGGGTCTCTTGCCCTGGGTCAGGCAGCTAGCAAGAGGAAAAGCAAGAATTTGAATCCGGGCAATCAGAACATGCACTTAAACAATGTGCTATACTGCCTTGCCGTAGGAAAGGGGGGGCATTGTGATGGTGGATGCTGGTGGGCCGAGAAAAGAAAAATAGAGGATTTCTGGAATTTCTGTTCCTTACAGCCTTAGCAGTTTAAGGGCCTGGCTCTGAAACTAGAAACCCTCAGTTAGGAAGCCCTTTCCCCACCCCCACTCCAGTGACAGCTGGGTTACAGCCATAGAAAGTAACACCCAGATCATTCCTGTGCAGTCAGGCAGACCAGGAGCTCTGCAGCTCAGGAAGGCCTCAGCCTCCTGGTTCCCAAGCATCCTCCCCTTAGAATAAATATAAAGGCACTAGGCACTGCAGCAGAATTGGACCCGGGCCCAGCCCTGAGCTTCTTGGTCCTCAGTAGTTTGGCTTCTTCCCTGTGCCTGGGATCTGCAATCCAGTTTCTGAGCTGCCCCGCCTGAGGCCTGATAATGGGGAAAAACGTCCCTATTCCCTCACTGCATCTGAGGGCAGAGAAAAGGAAAGGAGTGGCCACACCCCAGAAGCAGCTTTACAGAATCTGGAGGGAAAACGTAGGAGTTGAGAGGCATTTCCTGCAATCCTCCATGCAGAGAAAACAGGACCCAGTAACTCCTCCCTGGGGTGTGCATTTCTGGGAACAGATGATGGCGTCCACGGCCTCTTCTCCAGAGGGCAGCAGCAAAATGCTTAACCAGGTATTCGGCTCTGGGTACAAAATAGCTAACACACTCATAGCTCTCCAAAATTTCTGAGACCTTCTCCTGCAGCAAAGAACGGGGCTCAAGGTCATGGGCTGGAGCTGCAAAAAGGAGGGATTTTTCTTTTTAATCAGTCTGGCCTCCTAGAGAAATGGGGGTTTTGCTGCTTTTACCAGACGCAATATAGATTTGAGACCTTAAGAAAGAGCTTCTGTATTGATACAGAAACAGAAATCTTATTTGTGGACCCCTTGTCTGACCTGAGACATGGCCAAAGCCTAGTGTCTCGAGCCCTCTGCGGTGCTCTCTCACCCACCCCCTCGGCATCTGGCACTGGCGATGAAAAAGCAATTGTCTGCCTACCTCACCTTGCACAAATTTCACCATATGCCTGACACTCTGCTAGGTGTGGGGAGGGAGATGATAAAGCAGATACTGGCCCTCTTTGTTTTCTGAGAGATGCTCATTCAGAACAAAAACAAAAAAAGGCAGCAGTAGCAGCTCTGTAACCAATCCAGTCAGGTCCATTCCAGCCTCTTGAAAAGGGGGGCTGGGGGTAGGGACTGAATTCCAAGCTCTCCTTTTTCTTCTCTTTTTTGTTTTTGTTTTGGTCACGCTGTGCAGTTTGTTGGATCTTAGTTCCCTGGCCAGGAATTGAACCTGGGCCACAGCAGTGAAAGCCCAGAATCCTAACCAGTAGGTCACCAGGGAACTCCCCCAAGCTCCTTTTTCTGTTCTAACAGTTCTTGGAAGGTTTGATATGAGTCCTAGGATTAGGCATTTAGTCCCAGTACCTTTTCAAGTTATTCAAGAGGTCAGCCATTGGGAAACACACCAACTGTAATGTTTTCACATACTGCATGCAGCCATGGCAAGTTACTTGCCCAGGCTCCCTGGGAGAATCTCTCCCTCCCTCCCTCTTCTCTTTCTCTCTCTCAAACGTGCACACACTCCCTAACACACACACACACACACACACACACACACACACACACACACACACACACACGGAAGAATCTCTCCCTCCCTCCCTCTTCTCTTTCTCTCTCTCAAACGTGCACACACTCCCTAACACACACACACACACACACACACACACACACACACACGGAAGAATCTCTCCCTCCCTCCCTCTTCTCTTTCTCTCTCTCAAACGTGCACACACTCCCTAACACACACACACACACACACACACACACACACACACACACACACACACACGGAAGAATCTCTCCCTCCCTCCCTCTTCTCTTTCTCTCTCTCAAACGTGCACACACTCCCTAACACACACACACACACACACACACACACACACACACGGAAGTTAACAGGTAAGCACTACTCTTTTTTTCCCCCCAAGAAGGGAGCCAATTGGGAAGTCACGCTGGCAAGTACACTGTACTTCTTCCCAGATGAGATTCTGCAGTGTCAGAGCTGGCAAGGAAAAGCACAGATCTTCAAAACAAGGACAGGAAGAACCCTGAAGACATTCTAAGTGGAATAAACCAGACACAAAAGGGCAAATATTGTATGATTCTACTTCCAGGACAACCCTAGAATAGTCGAATTCATAGAGAAAGTGGAGCAGGGATTGCCAGGGCCTGTGGGGAGGGAGAAGGGGGAGCTCGTCTTTAAGGGTTACAGAGTGGCAAGTTTTGCAAGATGAGAAAGTTCTGGAGATGGATGGTGTTGATGGTTAATACAGTGTGAGTGTGCTTGATGTCACAGAACTAACTATACACGTAGACACTTAGAAATGTTTAAACTTTGGACTTGCCTGGTGGTACAGTGGATAGGACTCCATGTTCTCAGGGCAGGGGGCCGGGTTTGATCCCTGGTCAGGGAACTAGATCCCACAGGCATGCTGCAACTAGGAGTTCACGTGCCACAACTAAGGAGCTTGCATGCTGCAACTAAGAACCAGAGCAACCAAATATTTTAAAAAATGTTTAAACTAAATTTAAAATTTTATTTTTATTTAAATTTTTTATTTTTAAATTTTATTTTTTAAAAGTTTATTTATTTATTTTTGACTGCATTGGGTCTTTGTTGCTGCACGCAGGCTTTCTCTAGTTGCGGCGAGTGGGGACTACTCTTCTTTGCGGTGCACTGGATTCTCATTGTCGTGGCTTCTGTTGTTGTGGAGCACGGGCTCTAGGCGCTTGGGATTCAGTAACTGTGGCAAGTGGGCTCAGTAGTTGTGGCTCACGGGCTTAGTTGCTCTGAGGCACGTGGGATCTTCCTGCACCAGGGCTTGAACCGTGCCCCCTGCATTGGTAGGTGGGTTCTTAACCACTGTGCCACCAGGGAAATCACATTAACTTTTAAACTGTAAATGTTATGTTACTTTACAACGACTGCCTCTGAAATCAGGAGCACATTAGAGAAGAGGCCTGATGGCTGCTGGAAGCCTGGACTTGACAGGCTGGTTTGCTTAACAGGACTGTAGGTGACAGCAGAGAGGTGAACCCCTTGCTCTCCTGGCACATCTTCCTAATCCAGTTGCTGATTTCCCGTATGTACTCTTGTGGGACCACCTTTTCAGCCCCTTCAGTCTCTCTCTTTCCTATTCATCCTGAACACACAGAATTAGCTTCATAAACATGTGAAACCTTCTTAAAAAATTGTACTAGCTTCCCATTGCCTACAGAATCACCTGAACTATTTTAACAGAGATTCTGGAGCCTCCACAAACTTGTGCCAGCATACCTTTCCACAGCATCATTTCATACTGCTCTTCTCCAGGCCTGAGCTTAGCCCCTTCCTAAACAGGTTATTTATTTTTCCAACTTCATGCTTTTGTTCATGCTTTTGTTCATACTTTCCCCCTTAAATTAGAATGTCCTTCTTTCCTGACACCCAAACTCCTCGTTTCTGACAAATCTTACCCATTTTGAGTTTCTGTAAGTGGAACCTTTCTGGAAGAGCAGTTTGGTGATATGGATCAGAATATGAAATTTGCATGTCATTTGACACAGCAATGTTATATTTAAGAATTCAACCTGAGGAGGTAGAAAATATATTTAAGAATGTCAGTAATCGTAAGAAAAAAAAATAGAAGCAGCTAGTCACCAACTGAAAAATGGTTAATTACGATTCATTAATTCAAGACTATACTAGTGATATAGTTCATACTGACTGACGAACAATATCTGATATGTTACTGAACATGGCAGCACGTTATTTAAGAGCTATTTATTTAAGAGCTATATTTGTATACCCGCGTATATATGCACAGAGATGACTAGAGATACAGTGCGTACCTAGAATAAAAGGCTTTTGGACTTTTTTACCCTCTTTTAAAAAATTTATGAGTAGTTTTAAGTATCGGGATCAAATACCATCTCCAGATACTTTCTTGACCACCCTAACCTCCAGGTAAAGCATTTTAAAAAGTATATTCCCAGAAATACTAGTCCCAAGAGAAGCTCAGGGGTTCCACGGTAAGTTCAGGAAGGAGGTTAATTCAAAGTAGCATAGTTAAGGCACCAAAAAGTCCTGCAAGAAAAGTCCTTTTTCTTTCCTTTAGAATCTACACATTTTATTATGCACGATTTCAGACATAAACCTAGAAAATGGAATAGTGCAATAAACCTCCATCTGCCCAGCACCTAGCTCCAACAATTATCAACATCCTGCCATTCTTATTTCATCTAGTACTTCACCTAGTTTACCCTGCAGAACAACTTCCCGAAAAAAACTTCCCTAAGTGAAATGGAGCTATCTTCTGTGCTATAGTAACTTTTAGCTCAAACCATTAAGCACTCCAAGTATGTTAATCACATTCTCCATTGAGTTAAATTTCCACTCCCCACATCACCTACTTCACTTTAAGCAGGAAGCATTTTGCAAAACCTGTTTAGAGTCAACGTTCCATTCCTGCTACAGGTTGATGACTTCAAGGTCACCTTTGGCATTACCGTCCTGTTTTCAGAGTTGTAGTTTCTAGAGCTTGAATTTGTCACCTTGTCAGAATTGAAGGCCTGATTTTTTCTTGCTGTTTGTTTTTTAAGTGGGGGTAGGATTATCTTTTAATTTGTAAATAATTTCTACAAAATTACAAGAATAATAGGAAAAAAATCCCATACACCACCCTTCACCCAGATTCCCCAATTTGCTAACATATGACCACATTTGCTCTATTATTCTACACATACACACACGTGTATAGATACCTATTTTCCCCCTGAATCATTTAAGAATAAGTTGCAGACAACATGCCCGCTTACCCCCAAGTACTTTAAGAGCACTTCATTTCTATACACAATACAATGATGAAAGTCAGGAAAGAACATTGACATAATACTACTATCTAACTAACGTACAGACCTTATTCAAGTCTTGGCAATTGTCCCAACATCCTTTACAAGACAAACACACAGATCTTTTTTTTTTCTGGACCAGGTTCCAATCCAGGATCATGTACTACATTTAATGTAAACATCCTGAAGGAGCTAAAAGAAAAACATTTCTTGAAAATATCATCTGTATAGACTATTTTTTAAAAAAAGGAGCCTGGCTGTAAACTAGAGGATAAATTCCTTTAGGATGGATGTTTCTGGAAGTTCATCACATAGCTGTAAGACCATGGCCCACATCTGCTTTCTGCAGGTCCACAGGAAATCTAGTATCAGGGATTCATTAGGTGGCATGGAGAAAAGGGAAGTGAATGGCCAGGCCTGATAAGGCACCTGTGGGAAGCTCTGTGGCTCTTTTGCTTTTCCTGGCACTGAGAAGACATCCACACCTAATTATGTCACTGCTATCACCCCAGGAAGCTTGGGAAGTGGGGGAAAGTTCCCAGCACCTGGGCGGGAAATCTCCAGAACTCCATTCTTCTATCCGAGGGATGAGTTGGGTTTCTCTCCCATTGGAATTTTCATTTCATCATCAAATTTGCTTTAAAGTGATGTAGGACAATGATAAAACAAAAATATGGGCACTCAGCCTAAGAAATGAGGTCAAACTTGAAAGGAAGCAAGCAGACAAGTGAGCACTTGAATTTCAAAATGAAGTGAGAGAGTAGCACTGACATATATACACTACCAAACATAAAACAGCTAGCTCGTGGGAAGATGCTGCATAACACAGGGAGGTCAATTTGATGACTGGTGATGACCTAGAGGGGTGGGAAAGGGAGGGTGGGAAGGGGGCTCAAGAGGGTGGGGATAAGGGGATACATGTATAAATACAGCTCTGATTCACTTTGTTGTACAGCAGAAACTGGCACAACACTGTAAAGCAATTATACTCAAGATCTGGAAAACAAACAAACAAATAAATAAATAAAACCGGAATGCAGTCCTTGGTATTCTACTGTAAGGAACCTGATACTACTAGCCACCAGGAGTTGCCTCTATCGGCCAGCAATCTCTACCTCTGGAGGCAACGTTATCAGTCAGTATCGAAAACCTGGCCTCCCTGACACTCCCCTTTCTTGGTTTACCATCAAGAACCCAACAGGAATACCAAGCATCAGATGACATGTGCAAGACTGTTAAACATGTCTAGAGAAAGAAGATTCAAATATTGTTAAGAGGTGTCTTCTATGAAGTGGTACAAATTCAAAGTGGAAGAGACCTTAGAAATCACCTTGTCCAATGATTTTTTTTTTTTATTGGCTGTGTTGGATCTTTTTTTCTGCTGTGCGCGGGCTTTCTTTTAGTTGCGGTGAGTGGGGGCCTCTCTTTGTTGTGGTGCACGGGCTCCTCATTGCCGTGGCTTCTCTTGTTGTGGAGCATGGGCTCCAGGCGCATGGGCTTCAGTAGTTGCAGCACATGGGCTCAATAGTTGTGGCTCATGGGCTCTAAAGCACAGGCTCAATAATTGTGGCGCACGGGCTTAGTTGCTCCGCGGCATGTGGGATCTTCCTGGGGCAGGGCTTGAACCCGTGTCCCCTGCATTGGCAGGCGGATTCTTAACCACCGTGCCACCTAGGAAGCCCCCATTGATTTTTGATATTTCTTTTTTGGCAGAAGAACTTTCCCGTTCTTACACAGAACTCCAATATATACGGCACATAAAGCAAAAATGCTGTGGCAGCGAGACTCTCGGAGTTCCATGCGGACCCATGAGTTCCACTAAAGGCTGTGCAAATGTAAGCTGCTTAACTCCGGTAAGAGGCACTGCTCACCTTCTGGTATTGATTTCCATAGTTATTAATAGGACAGTTTTCCAGCAGATGGCAGTAGTAGGAAGGGAAGCCTTTAAGCAATTTGCACAAAGTGTCCAAATGCTGACTGACTACACAGCCGAGCCCCATGCACTCAACAACCTGAAGTCAGTGCTTCCCAAGTTGTTCTGCCATGACGCACAGGAAATGATGCCACTTGTAAAGCTCAGGCAGAGAGAGGAAGTGCAAACGGCCACAGGCCCAGGGCTAGAGAGATCCAAGTGCCATGACATACCAGCTGGGAAGCTCTGTCCTGAGGCCCCGCTACGGAGGACAATTTGAAAACTACTCATCTGGTGACTCGTCCAGTTCTTGTGTTTCCCAGGTGGGGACATGGAGGTTCAGAGAGGGTGGATGACCTACTCAAGGTCACAAACCTAAAAGTGAGCTAAACCCAAGTCTCCGGACTCCTTCCCCAGTGTTCATTCCATTGTGTCCACATCAAAAGACTTAAATACTTCCCCATCTGCTAGATACAACAGGGTCAGTTATTGGTATATCATTCCAAAAAAGAAATGACAGGAAAAAAGCAGTGTTCCCAAGGTGGAGGTCAAGAAGACAAAAAAGGGAAAAACATACCACTCTCTGCCTAGACTCGGGCACCAGCATGCCCCTCACAATGTACACGGCTCCAGGTTCAGGAAGTTGGTCACACTGAACCAATGAGACACCAGCAAGGGGGTTTTAAAAATCAAGCTTTATTACTTATATGTTGGCACCATAGTCAACACTTCTTAGAATGGGTCGCTTCAAGCTACTCAAGATTACCAGGGCATCCCCCCCACAAACACAAGCCCGCATACAGCATTCAGTAGAGAGGAACAGATCCGTAGCCTCTGCCGCTGCAGAATGAAAGAGGATGAGTCTCTCCATAACGCAAATCTCAACTCTTATCTGAACAGCCAGACTCCGGATATTTGTCGTGGCTTTAGTCAGGCAAATCTGTCACCATTCGTTACTCAGACATGTAAGAGATTATACGGCAGTTCTCAACGTTTCCCCAACATCTTTATTAAACCCCTAATTCACTGCTTATGTATGCTCAGCTCACGTATAATGGTGCAAACCCCATCTCAGCCCATCTAAATTCAAACTGAAAAACAAAGTTTGGTTCACGCATCCCGAGGCATCTGGGAACCAAATTCCAAAGTAAGAGGACAAACAGTGCTCCTTGGTTCAATATAACACGTGTTAACAGTCCTAATCCCAGACACTAAGCTAAATCCGATGCAATTTGGGATTTAGCCCATGTCTACATCAGGCATTTCTTCTGAATTTAGAATTACTTCACAAGCTGACTAGGGCAAAACAACCATAACCCAGTCCTGCACGTCAGGATTTGGGCCTCAACTGTTAAACGCTACTTTAAAGGTGACCCTGAGTCTTTACTCATTCTGGGAATTCTCCTGAACAAGGGCAGCGTGTGGGGAGGGGTTGGGGTGTGGCGGTGGAGTGCCAGTGGTGGGTCACTTCAGCTCAGAGTGAAGTCGTCAAGGTATGAACCTACTTTCTGGAAGACACCAGAGACAAAGGAAATCAAGGGTGAGATCAAGTGCTAGACTCTTCTCATAATTTTTTTTTCAATTTTTTTGCAGAAATGAGAAAGGCCAATTCTGTTTACTGTCATGCGGACTCCTTTAAGGAGTTATCAGATCTACTAAAGGACCTCTTAGATTTGTGACCTGTGAAAATCTCCTCTCCGAGTCACAAGGCACAAATACACGAAACACACAGTGACATGACTTCTCCCAAATATCGCTGTCTTCAGTTGCTTTATTATGGCCCCTTTGCAACAAAATGGTGACGGTGGGCGATGGAGTGACATCAGGAACGCCAGAAAGAGGAAGTCAGAAAGCCCTTGGGGACAGGAATCTCCTTGCGCTGCAAACATTTCTGGCCAGGGAAAGACAAAGAAAACAGAATGACTCTCGGATAACACTGCTTCCAACACTTAACAGTTGGAGGAAACTTTGAGGGACAGCAAGTGGAAGTAAGTCCTACAGATGTGGTACACATATACAGTGGAATGTCAGCCACAAAGAAGAACAAAATAATGCCATTTGCAGCAACATGGATGCACCCAGAGAGTCTCATACTGAGTGAAGTGAATGAGACACAGAAAGACAAATACCACATAACATCACTTAGATGTGGAATCTAAAAAAATGGTACAAATGAACTTATTTACAAAACAGAAATAGAGTCACAGATGTGAAAAACAAACTTATGGTCACCAAGGGGGAAAGAGGGGGAGGGATAAACTGGGAGATTGAGACTGACATGTACACACTACTGTATGTAAAACAGATCACTAGTAAGAACCTGCTGTGTAGCACAGGGAACTCTACTCGGTACTCTGTAATGACCTATATGGAAAAATCTAAAAAGGAGTGGATGTGTGTATAGGTACAACTGATTCACTGTGCTGTACAGCAGAAACTAACACAACATTGTAAATCGACTATACTCCAATAAAATTTAATTAAAAAAAGAGAAAAGCTTGTGTGTAAGACTTCTTCTGCAAGAACTGCAGCAGAGGACAAATGCTAGGCTATCGTTATGTCTGTCCCACTCTCATCTCCCACAGCCTGGCCTCACCTATCACTACTGCAATTTCCCCAACTGGGCTACGAGAAATTGGAAGTCAGTAGGCTGTCTTGGCAGATGTACCATGGAGTTCTCAATGATTTGTCAAAATTCACCTTGTAATGTTTTTTGGCACTTGGAAAAAGGAGAGGAGTCTGGCTCAAAGTACGGTCTGCTCTCATGGAGAAAAGTGACCACACGTACCTGTTCTCTAGACCTGAGACTGAGGAAAGAACATTGGCCAACATGCCAAAAAATGTATCAGTGAGATAAGATTCATTAAATATATTTTAAATATATTGTATTCGTCTCTTAGGAGAGTTTCCCCACAGGCAGTATGGACAATGACATGTAGGAAGATGATGAAATGGCAGCCCTGAAGGTGAAGAGGGAATGATGGACAAAAAAGGAGGGTTCGGAAAAATCAAGAGGAAGAGACTGCAGTGAGAGTCTGGAGGTACAAGACACGTCACACACAGGTGCACGGGAGGCTGACAACAGCCTGGGGTGTGCTTATCTAAGGGCAACTTACCTCCAAGAACTGCTTGAGGCGTATAAAGGAACCCATCTGTCCTGAGCTGGTGATGGCTTCAATCCTACGAGGAGAGAAAGAAGACACGGGAGTCACACCTATGATCCACACCTATCTTTTGGAGAGGAGTTAGGGACCTCTTGATCTAGAGGAAGGGGCAGATCCAATGACTCACAGAGATGCCTTCTAGACTAAGGATGCTGTCGCTCTACTAAATGGTCTCAGCATTTTTCTCTTTTTTCTTTTTTTGGCCATGCTGTAGAGCATGCGGGAACTTCCCTGATCAGAGATCGAACCCAGGTCCCCTGCGGTGGAAGTGCGGACTCTTAACCACTGGACTGTCAGTGGTTTTTTTCAAACAAGGGGATAAAGGTGGAGAGAGCACTGTTCCTTTCCAAGGTCTTTGTGATCAGGTGGGATGGGTGTTGCCAATGCCCTTCCCCCACTGGGAAGGCCAGTGAGTTGAGAGGAAGGAGAAGGGTCATTGAAGGTGAAAGCCACAAGAGTCAAGCCAACTGGTGGACCAGTTTCACCAACTGATTTACTGAGGGGGGCTGGCTCCTTGGATTCATTCATGATTGCATGTAATCACCATCCCAGATTATCTGGGGGAGTGAGGAAAAGAAGAGAGTTTAAAAACTGTCAGGTATCTGAATCCAAGGTCTTCCTAATTAGTTTATTTAGTCGACAATATTTAAGAGAGACTTAGAGTTCAAAAGCGTTTGTTCAAACAGCAAAGAGGAGCAGGATGGGAGCAGAAGATGTCACACTTAACACGGGTGCTTTCAACTGAGTCAGAAACAGCATGTAACAGTAGCCACAGGTATCTGATGTCATGAGTTCTTACCTACCAAATCCCCTGGTGTCTACTCAACAAGCCTAATACCTGGGGAAGTAGTCCTCTTTGATGAGAAGTATCATCTTCCAGAACTGGACCTGGTACTGCTTCATGAGGGCATTCCCACACACCTAGAGGGGAAGGTGGGCACCGTCAGAGAATGAAAATTCACACTCACCCATAAAGCACAATCAGCCCTTTGCCCTTCATTCCTATCAAGAATTTCAGCCACAATGCCATGCAGCCAGCTAAGCAAGGGAATTCAAATCTAACTTTCCCCTGACGCACTTCTTGTATATGGCAATACCTCCACTTAACCAGACTGCCAGGTAGCTAGGTGTTTCGGAAAACGTGAATCAAAACTAACACAACATTGTAAAACAACTATACCCCAATAAAAACAGAGGAAAAAAAAAAAAAAGCATGGATATATGCATATGTATAACAGGCTCACTTGCTGTACACCTGAAACTAACACAACATTGTAAACCAACTATATACCACAATAAAAATTAAAAAATTAAAACGTGAATCAAATTTAATTTACTATGGATTCTAAAGGTACGGCATACACCCCAGCCTTAGTGCACAGGGTGTACAGAATACCACCTGGGTTCTCATGATTCAGGATCAACCTTCATGTACTGTAACTAGGAGCTTTAAGGTGACTAGAAACTGTTGGTGTTATAGGACAAACGGTCCCAGATTTGTTACGGCATGTGTCCCAAGCCTTTGCTCCTTAAGAACTGTCTCCTTTCCACAGAAACACTTACCCTATATTGGGGGTCCCTAACAGGCAGACAGGACTGTACAGAGCCTTCTAGATGAGAGAGGTACCTGACCCAAGCAGGTTAATCATGTTTTCTCTCCTGGGAATTAGCAATCACAATGGTGGGACACCAGTCCCGCTACTCTGGGTGACCACACTGGCTGAGGGCTATAGCCCAGGATGGCATCTTGCCCACTGTGCACAGACAACTAGAGGCAGTCGCTCTACAGAGCGAGAAGGAGGCAACCTGCAGGAAGAGCATTCATGAAAGACCAAGTTGTCCCAGAGGGAGGCTGCCTCGGTACCCGGTGACATTCCAGTTCCTGGTTCCAGGCCCTGAGGAGATTCAACCGTACCTCCTACCCTAGATTCTGGGAAAGAGTCAATTCTATATCCTCAAAACAAATTCCTTTTCCCTTGTACTGGGATGTACAGTTTTCTGTTCTTTACAATGAGAAGACATCGACACAGAGAAGGAAAGGACACTGGGAAGAAAAATCAAAAGCTAGGTTTGTCCTGGGGCTCAGGACAAAATTTATGACACTGGACCTTAATGCTGTTCGCCATTAGTCTCTATTTCTTTTTTCTTGGCCACGCTGCACAGCTTGCGGGCTTTTAGTTCCCCAACCAGGGATTGAACCTGAGCCCTTGGCAGTGAAAGCGCAGAGTCCTAACCACTGGACCGCCAGAGGACTCCCATTAGTCTCTATTTCTATATTCCTTCCCTAGTCATGTCACACAGTGGCCCAAGGCTGCTTCAACCACTGGCTCTCTCTCATGTCATAACTGTATTACGTACCTCCAAGAAGTCAAAGAGGAGGGTGGCCGTCACATCTGACAGGGGCTCCATGTTTAAGATCTGTGCCAACCAGCGCCAGCCATGATTTAAGCCATGAGGGTGAGTCTGGGAGGAGAGAGGCTCGGTCACGATTTACTCTCATTTTTCTCAGAGATCCAAATTCCCAACGTTATCATCCAGCCACCACCAAGGGGACATGAACCCCCAGATCACCTAACCTAAGCACACGCCACAGGGCAGAAACAACACAAGCCATTCTGTTTTTAAATATTGCAGCACATTGGTACCCACACATTCTCCACAGGATCCCTTCAACACAGGGCTGTCAGCTTCCATTTCAGGGATTCCACAGTTACTCTTATAGAGATCTGATTTATTATTCTTGGTACCTTTAGCACAGAACCTGGGACATAGCAGGTGCACTATAAAAACTTCTTGGATTCAATCAACTTATATTCCTTTCTCTTCAGGTCTCTAGTCCCTTAACTCCTCTATCTCTCTAATCTTCATTCCTTGAAAAAAGAACTGGGCTGGCAGGTCAAAGCCCTGGCCCCCAGCCGTGGCGCCATCATTGACAAGTGTGTATCACTACAGCTTACTAAGCCTCCATTTGTCCATCTGTGAAGCAAGGTATGTGACCTACATGGCCTCAACGCACCAGTAGCCTCTGAACAAATGACTCTGATGATCCAAAAGTTTCCTCATAATCTAAATCAACTTCTCTAAAGAATACCTATGAAGCAGCAATACTCTTTAACTCATCATGTGACTGGACTGCCTCTCTGAAAGGTTGGTATTTCCTGCAGGTAAGATACACTACTATGGACTCTGGTCCGACCTCTCATGATCAATAGTAAGCCTCTTCTACTACCTCTTGTCGGTTTCCATACGGCCACCGGAGCTGGATGATGGCGGCGTAGAGACGGATCATCCCAGACATGCGTTTGAGAAAGTTGTCCTGCTGTTCTACTTTGGAATCCTTCACTTGGTAGCCAAGCATCCTACGTGGGAAGCAAAAATTCAATGTGATAAGGCCAAAGTGAGGGTGACCAATCAACTTTTTATGGCTAAAAGTAACAGCATGTTATTATTACATTTAGCATTATTATTAATACATTATTACACGTTACTACATTGGTAGAACGTCATTTTGTTTACAAAGCACTCACATCCATTATCAAATCTGTGCATCATACAGACCCTGAGAGGTAAATTCCCAGGAGGTGATGGATATCGTTACCCCCACTTACAAATAATGAAAATAATGCTTAAAGAGGTTAAATGATTTCCCCATCTTTGCAAATCTATTAAAAGACAAAGCAGGGATAATATTCTAAATCCAGTATTCTTTCCATTATACTGCATTGACTACTGATACCTAAAACCACAAATTTCAAAAGCCATCCAGTTTGCATGGAAGACACTGTAGTCTCTGACACAAATGTTCAAGATACACAAGAGATGTTTTAAGGAGGGGAAAGGAATCCCAATTCTACTTCATTCATCACTCCAAGGATAGTGAGTAAGGAGAAGAACAACTTCACCTCTGATAATCTTCCAAAGCCATTCCCTCTTTGAAAGCTGGATAGAAGGGAACAGAGTAAGGACACTTCTTGTGCAGATGAGCAAGGATGAGGTCCCCCACTCTGGGGTGGAGTGCCCAGATCCCGGATGCCACGACTGCGATGGGGAACGCTGCTTCATGATGGGAGGCCACTTCCTCCTCCCCTTGTTTCTAGGAGCAGAGGGGGGGGATTTTAAGTTAATACTTGAGAAAGGCTTAAAGGCTGTGCACCAGCCTCTTCTTCCCACACCTTTGGCCAACAAAGTTTCTCACCACAAATTTCTCTGCCAGTTTGTACTGGACAAAGTCCAGGCCCTGTGGGTTAAGTGTGATGGACACAGAGCGCCCGCCGGACTGAACGGGTTTTCCAGAGAGTAAGCTGTGGATCTTGTCAAAGATCTCCTTCAGCTTTGAGCCTGGGTATGACAGAGAAAAAGTTAGTGAAAAGGCACAACTGCAGTCAATCTATTTTTTGCATCATTGCAATAACAGAGCCTCTATATAAACCTAGCTGTGCAGCCCTAACAGAAGTTCAGAGCCTAAAGCCAAAATACAGATACAGAAAAATATATGACAATCAAACACATGTTTTGGGGGGGATGGGAAAGTACATAAGGTGTGGTACAGTTTCGAAGGAATTCCTTATTTGCAGAATGAACTAATTCTGAAACTGACACATTGGTGAGATGAACGGTATAGAAATAGGTGCTGAACTGCTACAGATGCCATGGGTGTGGCTGATGTCCTTAGAGAAGTCAACTGTAACTCTAGAGAAAACCTTCTAAAGCATCTTGCCAAGTCACAATGATTTCCCCACCTTCTCTTGGACCTGCCTTCCTCCATCCTCAGCAACACAGAAGCTACATTTGTGTTACAGATCCTGTGTGCCCTGTCTTCCACACTGGCCAGTTAGATCAGGACTAGTCAAGCTGAGCTAATCAGCCAGCTGACAGTCAATTCACTGTGGTGGCCACTCCTGTGACACATACACATGTAAGCAGTGGGGCTGCCCCTGCCATGGGGACCAAAGGACAGCAGTCTCCAAAATCAGACCAGAGGTGGACAGAGGGAGGCCAAGAGAAGAGAGAAAAGGGTCCTAAAATTTCTGGCTCCTGAGATCCAGCCCCATTCCTGCCATAGGTTCTGTGAAACTGCTTTATCTTTAGGACAAACCCCCCACCCCACCCACTTCTTTCCTTTCTTCTTTCTTCTCTTTCTCTTTTTCTTTTTCTTTTTCTGCTTAAGCAGATCTGAATTAGTTTCCATTATTTAAAATCAGTGTTTGAACAAATACAGCACCTGCAGTTTAGAAATACCCTGCCAAGTTCCTAATCACTTTAATAAATGTTTAAAAACATCAGAAATATCCTCCCTAAACCACTGATTCAGTTCCATTAATAAAGGGGAGAGAGGGGCAGCACATTTCTTAGGAAGTAAGAGAAACAGGTAGAAACCAAGAATTAAATAATGAGCTATCACAGAAATCTCAAGGCTAATAATTCCAGAAAAACAGAAACAGAGACTCTAACCTTACTGAGATATTAAAATATATACACTTCCATACAAATTTACTCAGCTCACCCTCCTGCTAAGTCATGCCCCACTACTCCTTTATTGATGGTCTCAAAGGGTCCTTTTGGCCAAATCCCCATCCAGCCCCTCTCCGTGCCTCTCCAATTAGGAAAGTCAGGTCCCAACCCTATTCCTGACATGGCCTCCCACATGCCATATGCCACACCGCAGGGCACCATAACCTTCTTTAAATTCTGCTCCAAATCTAACCACTCATGGGCATCCACCTTTAAAGAGGCTGGAATTAGGTCACCTCTTTCTCAGTCATTCAACATTTTCTGAGCATTAGCTCTAGAGAATGCTGTAAGCTCTTAAAGGGCTTACAGTAATGATGGAGACAAAGGGACACAGTTATGAAACAGGGAGGAAGATGAAGCACAACAAAACTAAAGCCTAATCAGATAGAGACAATGAGCTAGAGGAAGCAGTTGGGGGATGACTCCCCGGTTTCCACTAAGGTGACCGAGTAGATAAGGTGCTATTGATTACTTAGAGCAAAGAGGAGAAAAGGTGGGCAAGAGGAAGATGAGTTCACATGGGAACACGCTAAGCCTGACGAAGCTGACAGACATCTAGGCAGAGCTGCCCCCCGGGTAGCTGGGGTGAAGGAACAACCTAAAGTTCAGAGGAAAGGAATGACCCAGAGACCGACCTGGGTGTCACGTGCGCAGAGGTGAAGTTTAAAGCCACGGGGCTCTTGCAGAATGAGAAGTGGGGGGCCGGCTGAGGGCGGAGCACATCACGAGGACACACCTACCACTGAGGTCAGGGCAGGAGACGGAGGAAACCACAAAGGAGGAGAGGGAGGAGGAGAAGCTGGAAATAAATGTTGCTGAGAAGCGAATAATCAATGGTGCCAGGAGGCAACACAAAGATTAGAAAAGCAAAGGAAACAGGCTTTAGAATGTGAGTGACAGGCACGTTTAAAGAGAAAGGAGCCTGTAAAAGGGAGTAATTTTGCAGAAAACAGGAGAGCTGTCTCTTGAAGGGGATGGGAGGGGAGGAGAACAAGGCTCCGGAGGCTCGTCCGAGGCTGAGACAGAAGGGTAAGCACGGGCCGGCAGGGTACCGCATCCTTTGAAACAGGCGATGAAGAGGTAAGTACAGCTGTGCACTGCTGGAAGTGGGATATGTGAGGAACTCACACCTGGCGTCTCAACTTTCCTGATGAAGGAGTCAGGGCTGCCTGTGGTCTGCTGAGGCGTAAAGACTGAGGATGAGACTGAGGAGAGCAGCGAGGGTGCGGAGCGGCTGTCAGGCCGATCTCGCCCCTGTTGCCATGGCTATCGAAGGGATTGGCACTTTCAAGTCTAGAAAGTGAGACGTTTACTTATTTAGACCTCGCCCTGTTCCGGCAGGAATTCCAGGCAGCCACGTGATGTGGAAGTTCTGTCATATAGCCACTCAAGCGCAGGAACTGCAACTGCCTGTGCTTTTTGGGCAACAAGTTAATCAAGGGGACCAGGACCCAGGCTAAGGCAGAGCAGCCTGCCAGTTGCAAACGCTCCCCAGCCACCTGGCGGCACTGTCTGTACTGAGGAGCTTCCACATCCGAGCTCTGTGAAAATGAGCCTCTGTTTCTAAAGAAGAGGAAGAACGGTCTTTCCCTGTCTGGGTCTTCCTCCCTAAATCGCAGTCTCTGGAGAGAAAAGGAAGGCGTTCTCAAGTATTAATTAACAAGCAGGTTTCAAGTTTGGAAAAGCTAATGTTGTAGAATGAAAGCAAAGAACACAAGTCATATCCTAGCTTCCCTTAGGGGTGCTTTGGAAGTAACTCCCAACTTTAGGTAAGAGCCTTCCTAAATAATTTATTATTAATATATAGCTTATTTTTTTAAAATGTGCCAACAAACACATAATGATTACCTTCTACATGCTGAGAGAAAACAAAGGAGAGTAAAACAGGAGGTATATAGCTTATGTACCTGATCCAATGGTCAACATTTGTTCAGACATTCTATTTATAGGAACCTTACAGATAAGTGGACTTGGAGTCTCAAAAAATACTTGTACCATGAAGTGAAGGGCCGTGTTCTTAATTTCTCTGACCAACCTGCAATGGTGGAGATCTGGCTCACTGGGATGGTGGCAGCCTTCTGGAGGTCCATCTTGATCTTTTTGGCCTGTCAGAAGAGAGCAGCGAGAAGGCACAGTGTTTTGAAGAGCTGAGTAGACGTCACTAGGGTTAGGGAATGTGACACGCTAGCTGCATTCCTCTGGGACATGAGGCTGTGGGGGCACCATGAGGCCCAGAGAACTCCCAATTTCCACCCTCCTACCTGACTGTCTTTGCTGTTGCTCAGTCCCTCAAAGGCCAACACACACTGACTGGAGGCCTCCTGCAGCTGCTGGTACCACTGCATTGTACTGTCTTGCACCTTCACCTGGAGGTCTGAGGAATGAAAGAGAGGCTTTCATAATAGGAGAACTTACTGAACACTTAATGTGAGCTAGGTACTGTTCTAATCACCTTATATATGTATTACCTGCTTTCACTGTCATAATAATCCTAGGAGGTAGATTCTATTATTATCTTCATTTTATAGATAAGGAAACGGGCATGGAAAGGGTAAGTAATTTGCCAAAGTCATATTGCCAAGAAGTAGAAAAACTGTACTCCCAATGATCTGGCTCCAACAGCAGCATTCTCAACCATCATGCTATACCGATTCTCCTATGTATTCAACAAACACATGTTCCATATATACTTATACAGAATGTAGCAGCAATACGCAGTAGCAGCAATACTTGGAATGATACATCTAACAGAATTATGTAGAATTTCAAGTCCTCATGGCAAGTGTTGGAATCTGAAGCCAGGTTCCACATCAACCAAAACTGAATGTATTTCAGTAAAAGTACTGAATTTCACATTACATAAAAGTTCTGGTAAATTGTCCTATAGTTTAATCCAATACTCAAAACACGTTCTTGTTTCTTTTCCCATTCTGCAACTTACACATCAAGTTAAAGGACCGTTTCCTCACCAAGACCCACCTTCATTCGGTTTCCCTCCTGGGCCCTGGCTGGAAGCTGGGGACTCTTTGTGGACCTCTGGCCCCTGCTGCATCTGTGACTCTTGCCGCTTTATCTGGGCCTTCTCTTCATCCTGCCTCCTCTTGTCCTCACAGGCCCTGGCGATCTCCTGCTGCAGGTTCGCAAGGAGGTCCCGCATTTCCTGCAGTGCTCTCTCAGCCACAGCCTGGTCCTCTGCTGTGGGAAAGCCGTTCTGTCCAGGTGACAGAGGCAGAGCTTAGTGGTTATTTCCTAGGTACCTGAGGTGCTGACTCATACCTCACAAGTCCATAAATTTCTAAACTGGAATCATGCCAGTGGAGTCCCCACATTCAGCAAGTTGACACCTACTGCTTCCGTGTTCTCTTAAAAGACACACGCACCCCAGTGTTCACTGCAGCACCATTTACAACAGGCAGGACATGGAAGCAACCTAAATGTCCATCGACAGAGGAATGGATAAAGAGGATGTGGTGCACATATACAATGGAATATTACTCAGCTGTAAAAAGGAATAAAATTGGGTCATTTGTAGAGACGTGGATGGACCTAGAGACTATCATACAGAGTGAAGTAAGTCAGAAAGAGAAAAACACATATTGTATATTAACATATATGTGGAATCTAGAAAAATGGTATAGGTAATCCTATTTGCAAAGCTGAAATAGAAACACAGACGTAGAGAACAAATGTGTGGCTACCAAGGGGGAAAGTGGGGTGGGTGGGAGGAACTGGGAGATTAGGATTGAGGCATATACACTGTTGACAGTATGTATAAAATAGATAACTAATGAGAACACACTGTGCAGCACAGGGAACTCTACTTAGTGCACTGTGGTGACCTGAGTGGGAAAGAAGTCCAAAAGGCAGGGGATATATGCATATGTATGGCTGATTCATTTTGCTGTACAGTAGAAACTAACACAACATTGTAAAGCAACTATACTCCAATAAAAATTAATCCAAAAAAAAAAGGTAATACCGATTTACCATCACATCCACGGTATCAAAGTACAGATTTTTCAAGCTCTCACCAACCCTGGCTGGAATAATTTTTTAGAAGCTTGTGGCAGTAGTCTAGATAAAAACTGAACCAGCTTTACATTTTCTTAGAATGATACCTCTTTGGTTATAATGCATTATTCCTTTGAGGCACTGACAAATTTGAGTTCTTTACCTTTTATTTAGAACAACTGCTTATAAATGAGCTCACATATAAGTTAGACTGACATGCAACATTTTTTTTAGTATGCTATTTTGTCAGAATTTGACTATCAGGCTTTTAAATGAACTGAGAAGCTCTGCACCATTTTCTATGTTCTGTCCTATAAACACGTTTCATAGTTTTGCCTGTTAAATCAACAAGGCCTCTACTGTACTGTGTATTTGAAAGGTGCTAAGAGAGTAAATTTTAAAAGTTCTCATCACAACAAATTTTCATAACTTTTTATGGTGACAGAAGATAACTAGACTTGTGATCATTTTGCAGAGTTTACAAATACTGAATCACTATGTTGTCACCTGAAACTAATATAATGGTATTTGTCAATTATACCTCAAGGAAAAAAGCAATGATAGAAACAATAAACTTAGAACACCAAGATCTCTTGGTTTTTACTAAAAAAATTTTTTTACTGAAGTATAATTTGCATACAATATTATACTAATTTCAGATGTATATGCATTATGAATGGAAGTCCTCTTTTTTTTCACTTTTTAAAATTTTAATTTTATATTGGAGTATATTGGCTTACAATGTTTTGTTAGTATCAGGTACACAGCAAAGTGATTCAGTTATGCATATACATACATCCATTCTTTTTCAGATTCTTTTCCTGCATAGGTTATTATAGAATATTGAGTAGAGTTCCTTGTGCTATACAGTAGGTCCTTGTTGGTTATCTATTTTACATATACTAGTGTATATATGTTAATCCCAAACTCCTAATTTATCCCTCCCCCACCTTTCCCCTTTGCTAACTATAAGTTTGTTTTTGAAATCTGTGAGTCTGTTTCTGCTGTGTAAATAACTTCATCTGTATCATTTTTTTAGATTCCACATATGAGTGATATCATATATTTGTCTTTATCTGTGAAGTCCTCTTATTTTATTTTTTATTTTAATTTTATTGGAGTATAGTTGATTTACAATGTTGACTCCTCTTATTTTAAACCACTTGTCCCACATAGCAGAACAACAGCAACAAAAAAATTCTACAGAAAATTCATGATAAGTTTTGTCTGTTAGGTATTAAAATGTATTATAAAGCTACATCAATTAAAATACAATGATCCTGGTATACGAATAAAAACATATGACCAAGGAAACAGAAAAGAATATTGAATAGATACATGTATATTTATAACTGAACCACTTTGCTGTACACCTGAAGCAACATTAGCATACAACATTGTTAATCAAGTCCACTCCAATATAAAATTAAAAATTAAAAAAAAAAAAGAATACTGAGAAAGAACTCCTACGATACTATTTAGCGTGATAAGAGATATTTACAAATCAGGAGGGAAAGTTGTAGTAAAATAGTATGAATATTTTACAGCATAAAGATCTTTATCTACCACCAATCATCAAATAAATTCCAGATGGAGTAAGTGAGGGGAAAAACCCCCAAACATTCTTACATCAAAAATGTCATAAACTATGGTTGCAACACAATGCAGTGCTATGCAGGTACATAAAGAAATGAAGAAAACTACATGTTTCAAAGCAGTGATCTCCACAATAAACTGTTGAGTGCAAAAAAGCAGGGTCCAGAACAGTGTATATAGTAAATTATCTTTTACCTGGGAAGGGACACACACACACACACACACACACACACACACACACACACACACACACATTTACGCTTTTTTTTTCTTGGGCTGCGCAGCTTGTGGGATCTTAGTTCGTCAACCAGGGACTGAACCCGTGCCCCCTGTAATGGAAGCATGGAGTCCTAACCACTAGACCGCCAGGGAATTCCCTGTTTTTGAAGAATGGACACAACACCCAGTTGCTAACAGAAATGATCACTGGCAGATAGAACAAGAAGAGCCCCCGCTTGCCCAGCTAGAGAAAGCCCATGCATAGCAACAAAGACCCAACACAGCCAATAAAAAAAACCCAAAAATTTATGCAAAAAAATTAAAAGCAAAAATGAAACAACTGAACCCAACTATTTATCAAGTTGGTGGCTTAACAATAAGGAGAATTATTTCAAGTGAAATGCAACAGTAATTTAATCGTACATCCCTTAGCAGTATATAGCTGAAGGCAAAAAGAGCTGCAAATCTTTTTTTCTTTTTTTTAAGATTTTTTTTGACGTGGGCCATTTTCAAAGTCTTTACTTAATTTGCTACAATATTGCTTTTGTTATTTATGTTTTGGATCTTTTGGCTGGGAGGCACTTGGCGGGAGGCATGTGGGAGCTTAGTTCCCAGACCAGGGATCGAACCTGTATCCCCTGCATTGGAAAGGGGAGTCTTAACCACTGGACTGCCAGGGAAGTCCCAAGAACTGCAAATCTTAAACTGTTATCAGCAATCATATTGTTAGTAATGGTATTATTATTTTGAAATTACATGTTATGAAATTATACACATATATTACATATATACACACCTATATTTTACTATTTATAGTAAAGTAAGGTAAGTAAGTAATGTTCATTAATTTAGACACAGATTTTCAATATGGGATAAAAATGATACATACATAAAAGTAAAGACGTTAAATAAATGCTATAACCTTATACTCATATGGGAAAGGTCAGCATGAATTAATGATGCATTTTCACCTAAAAAAAAACAAACCCACACATTTCCTAGTTTAGTCCATTGAAAAGGTCTAAAAACGACAAATCCTAACAACCAGTCTGTGTTTTCTAATACCTTTTCCTACTAACAAGTCATAAGGCTTCGTGAAGAAATGCCCGATTCTAGGTCTGGAGAAGAAAACGTTCAGGATGAGGCAGAAACAGCTTGCCTGCTTTCCGCTGCGACACATACTACTGGGGCCATGTCCAAAGGACAGAGGAGCCAAAGTGAAGGTGCTCCCATTGCACAAGCTGAACAACAAAAACAAAACTATAATAGATTGAAACATATTACATAAAATATATAAAGTTCATATGTTCTTTTTTTTTTTTTTTTTTTTTTTTACAATAAACTGCATATATTTAGAGTGTACAATTTGGTATCCCAATCTCCCAATTCATTTCCCCCCAACCCTCCCCGCTTTCCCCACTTGGTGTCCATATGTTTGTTCTCTACATCTGTGTCTCTATTTCTGTCTTGCAAACCGGTTGATTTGTACCATTTTTCTATAGTCCACATATATGTGTTAATATACGATATTTGTTTTTCTCTTTCTGACTCACTTCAAAGTTCATATGTTCTTAATGATAGTTAAAAAGAACCTCAAGTCATTGTGGGAGAATGCTAGAAAAGCAACTCAATACTCTGAAAACCGATAAAGGGAAAAACCAAACATTTGTCCTTCCTTCCCTATACAGACTGCACTCCAAGATAAATAGTTTATGGGGAAATTTTCTTCTTTGCAGTAGAATTCTAGCTAATAAATGTAGAAAAATGATAGCATTAGAAAAACTCAAAATTTACTACCCCCAATGAAATAACAGATATAAGTAATAATCCGCAATGGTTACTAAATCATTAGCTAAAGACTCATAGGAATCTTTAAAATGGAAGATAAGCCCGACAATATCTGAAGCCACTGGTTGATTTTAACATCACAAGTGGAAAGACCATCAGATACTCTACACTTCCTGACGTGATGCAATAACAAATATACACTCCCAGGATTTCCCTGGTGGCGCAGTGGATAAGACATCGAGCTCCCAATGCAGGGAGTCGGAGTTCAATCCCTGGTCAGGGAACTAGATCCCACATACATGCTGCAACTAAGACTTTGTATGCTGCAACTAAGACTTTGCATGCCACAACTAAGGAGCCCACGTGCTGCAACTGTGACCTGGTGCAACCAAATAAATAAATAAATATTAAACAACAACAACAAAAAGCCAAATACACATTCCCAACTATGAAGTACAGTTGCCGGGGCGAAAAAAATCAAATCTGAATTTGTTCAAGCCTCTAGACTGCACTGTTCAGTAAGGTAGCCACATGTGGCTCTTTACATTTAAATTAATTAAAAACTTTTTAAAAATTAAAATTCAGTTCTTCAGTCACATTTCAAGTGCTCAATAACCACACATGGCTACTGGCTACTGTACGGCATAGCACACGTATGAATATTTCCACCATCACAGAAAATTCTCTTAGACAGCACTGCCCTAGAGAAAGCTACCAGCTCACAGGAAATATGGGGAATAAAAGAACATATTAAAATACATCAAAGGGTCAGGGTTAGCAATTGCAATGAAATTTTCTGGAATGCAGGAAATTTTATATAACAAATGATCCAGATTCTTCAACAATGGCAAGAAAAAAAGAGAGGAATAAGGGAGTCTTGAGAGTAAAAGAATTAAGTAAGACATAGCAAACCAAAAAGTTGAACTTTGTATGGATGTTAACTTTCCAACCAATTGTTAAAAAAAAAAAATCATTGCAACAACTGGAGAAATCTGAACACTAGCTAGATATTTGATCATATTAAATAAATTATTTTTTAGGTATGATATTAGAGTTTTGGTTATGTAATAATAATTTTATCTTTTAGAGATACATACTAAATTATTTTCCAGATGAAGGAATATGCCTGAGATTTATTGTAAAACCATCTGGGGGAAAGGGTGCAGGTGGCAGCATAGACAAAAGGAGACTGCCATGTGCAGGTTCTTGAGGGAGCTGGGGGATGGGTGCCAAAAGGTACACCATGCTGTTCTCTCCACTTCTGTGTAGGTTTGAAATTTTACAAAAAGAAGGGTAAACAAAAGCCAGAAGGAGTATTGAAAGGTAACAATAAACCATAAATTTCTGCCTGAAATAGGATAAATGCTTAAGGTTCTTAATATTTAGAACTCATATAAGTTGCTTTTTCAAAACACAGACTCTGGTAGAGATATGAACTAAGGGCAAAGAACGTACAATTCAGGAATTCCCTGGCGGTCCAGTGGTTAGGACACCATGCTTTCACTGCCAAGGTTGTGGGTTTGATACCTGGTTGTGGAACTAAGATCCCGCAAGCCACGTGGCATGGCCAAAAATTTTTTAAAAGGAAAAAAAAAAGTTAAGAAAAAAAAAAAAAACCATACAATTCATTAAAGTGGGAACTGGTACAACTTTGGGATGTGAATCAAGAATCTCAAAGTTCTGGGTGGGGGGGACTCGAGGTGGGGGGAGTCAAGGAAGGGAGGGAATACAGGGATATGTGCATAAGAACAGATGATTGAACTTGGTGTACCCCCCCAAAAATAATAAATAAATAAATTAGAAAAAAAAAAAAAAAAAAAAGAATCTCAAAGTTCTTTGACCAAGTAATTCCATTTCTAGGAACTTACCTCAAAGAAATAATCAAAAATACAGATAAGACATATACAAAGTGATATCAGTACATTGTTATTCATGATAGTGAAAATACAGAAACTTAAATATTCAACAATAGGCATGTTTTTTCAATAAATTTTGATATGGTTACATTACATGTCAAGGCAATACTTGCAGTTTCTAATACTGCCTTAGAAACACCAAAATATTTGTAATGATTATAGTAATTATGTGTTCAAAGTACCATATTAACTGAAAAAAACAACATATATTTCTGTAAGGCTTTAATTTTTATCATAAGCATAGCAGGCATTCAATATATATTAATGAATGAACTAAAACATTTTGCAATTAGAAGAAACAAATATTTTTTTAACCTAAGAAACTCTATATCTATACTAGCCCAATCTCTCTCTCTCTCACACACACACACACACACACACACACACACACACATACACACACACACACAGAGTCAGAAGAAAAATATAAAATGCTAACAGTGGTTATCTCTAGGTAAGAGGATGACAAGTGATAATAAGCAGGTATTACTTCTAAAGCACAGAACGATTCTGCTTTCAATGGTCTTCATTCAAAGACAGCATCTCCCTGAGGCCCTCTTACCTCAGAAGTGGCCCGGATGATCCCTGAGATGAGACCACACAGCTGGTTGCCTCGGGTCCGGAAGGCAGACAGGTCGACCTTCAGCAGGTCTCTCTGCTGGTCGGAGGAGTCCAGCTGCTGGCTCAGGTGCAGCACCTCCTCCTGCAGGGCATAGAGGTTCCGCAGGCGGACCTGGCCTTCTTCCTTCCGGAGCCGCTCCTGCTCCACTTGCTTCAGGCGCTGCTGCTCTGCCTCCCGCAGCTTCAGGTTGAGAATCTACAGAAAGGCCATCAAATTAAGGGGCTCCTGGGCCTTCTCTGTCTACATTCCTCCAAGCCTATGTGGGCTACCTATCTTCACAGATGGGCCCAGAGCAAGAAAAGGACCACCCCAAGTCAGCCGCACTGCAGCACGACAGGGGCCGGGTGCTCTGGGGCTATGCTGGAACCTGACTCCTCAGGCAGGCCACTGCCAGACACTGAACACCCACCCAGATTCTCCAGGCTCTGACCTTCGCTCTGTGACGATGCTCAGCTTTCAGCTTCTCTTGCTGCCCCAGGGCTTCTCTGGAGCTGAATGAAAAATGGAGGGAGGAATAGTCAAGGCATGCTTCCTAAAATTGTTTTACCTCTCCTAAAAGCCTCCTCTCTTTGTGTGGCATTGATCACCTTTCCAAGGTTGGACATTTTTCTTAGGTTATAAGCTTCTCTGGACATTTTATTTTGATATTTAAGGATTCAGAAGCTCAACTCCTTCCCTTTGGGTTTTATGCTGGGAAAGAGTTCGGCTGACCATGCCAACATTCCCAGTCGTGATTCAGGGGACTCACCTCTTCTCCATCACTTCGCGTAAGTCCTGGAATTCTTTATGATGCTTCAGTTCCTTCCGTTCATCAAACCGCTTCAGCTGTTCAGATGCCATCTCAGAGAGGGCTCGCACCTTCCTCTCCTGCTCCTCCTGCCATTGCCTCAAGCCCTCCTGCAAAGGGTAAGCACCTGCTCTCTGGAGCTCCATTACACCCTGCTCATCTACCCCTGTGAGATGCCCTCCCATCAGTCCTCAACTCCATCAAAGATACTCCAGGGCACGGAATCATCTGCTTACTAAAACCTTTGCTTGAGCCACCTCTCCACTTTGGGTTGATCTTTAAACTCAGCTGTTGTGGAAAGCTTTTCCAGTTTGCACCATATGGTTTATGTCACTCCAGTATAAGTTAAGAATGGACGGGTAACAGGTATTTACCAACATAGTATCAAATAGCCCTGCACTTTTCAGCTTCCATCCTGTGTACCACCCCCCCTCCCCTTTTTGGGCCACGCCCTGCGGCATGTGGGACTCTTAGTTCCTGGACTAGGGATAGAACCCACGCCCTTGGCAGTGAAAGTGAGGAGTCCTAACAACTGGGCAACCAGGGAATTTCCACCCTGCGTGTTCTTATGAGGGCTTCAGGGAAATCTAAAGAAATCCTTATTCTAACTCCATTAACACACTATGCACGTTCCTATCTCACTCCTCCCCTCAAGTTACTATTTCTGCCTAGATTCTTCCCCTCCATCTTCACTTAGGAAAGTCCTTTTCCTTTATACCTAAGGGTATCAGGTATTCCATTTATTATTCATAGAGTACACTCATTTGGTTTTTAAGAGCAATTTGACATTTTAACTATCAATATTTAAAGTGTACATATCCTTTGACACTCCTTCCATTTTAGGAATTTGTCCTAAGGAAATACTTACCTATGTGTGCAAAGATATATGTACAAGGATGCTCATTACAGCCCTGTTGATAATGGCAATAAATCTGAAATAATTTAAATCAACAGGGAAATAAATATATTACAGTAGGTCATACTAGAGAATACTCTGCAGCCTTTAAAGAGAATGACATGCTATATATACTGATATGGAGATATGTCAAAATATATTGTTAAGATATTAAGCTATTCTATTTTAAAACATTTTAAAACTTCCAGTACAAGAAGGCAAATTGAACACAAGCATATATACCCTCTCCTCTGAGACTGTTTAATTAAAAATTGGGAAGAAACAAAGACTCAACAACGGAGAGCACATGAGAGAGATTATAAGAAGGGGAAAAATTTCTACTTACGTCTAGAAGACAGAAAGTCCATGGAAGAGTGATGATTGATAGAGCAGAGCTGAGAAAACTGGAGGAGACAGACAGACAGACAGACACACACACACTCTCTCTCTCTCTCTCTCTCCCTCCATTTCTCACCATCGCCATTGCTACACCTCTGAGTCTAGGCAACCATCATCCTTTTTTCTCCAGTGTCAAAGTGAATGCTTCAATGAGTGTTGCTGTCTCTTAGATTATAATACTCTTCTAGGGCTTCCCTGGTGGCACAGTGGTTAAGAATCTGCCTGGCAATGCAGGGGACATGGGTTCGAGCCCTGGTCCGACAAGATCCCACATGCCTCGGAGCAACTAAGCCCATGCACCACAACTAGTGAGCCTGCGCTCTAAAGCCTGTGAGCCACAACTATTGAGCCCATGTGCCACAACTACTGAAGCCTGCATGCCTAGAGTCCATGCTCTGCAACAAGAGAAGCCACCACGATGAGAAGCCCATGCACAGCAATGAAGAGTAGCCCCTGATCCGCGCAACTAGAGAAAGCCTGTGCACAGCAACAAAGACCCAACGCAGCCAATAAATAAATAAATAAAATTAGAAAAAAAAAAGTCTTTTAACTATATTTCACTTATTTCTCTCCCTCCAGCATATAAACTCTATAAGGACATGGACTGTGTCTCCTTTGCTCACTGTTTTATCTAGACCTAGAACAAAATTGCTCAATAAATATTTGGTGACCCCATGAATAAATGAATAAGGATAGATGCTAGAAGACTTTTTCACTTTATAAACTCATGTACTCTTTAAAAATTTTTACAAAAGCATGTACTGTTTTTCTAATTAAAAAAATAAACTCAAATAAACTACCTAAAATAGTGCTACTCTTTTTTTCAAGAGGCCGTTAAGGTCCATCTTCTCAATATAACCTTATCTGACAACCCAGATCATCTTCAAATTTTGGAGAAGTAAACGGAAGCCAGGAAAGCCTAAGTAATTTTCCTAAGGTCACATGTAAATAGCAGAGCTAGGATCTGAAACCAGATTTGACTTCAGAGACCTTACTCTTGACTGTTATGTTATACTATCTCCCTAACTGAATTGGAGCCACTAGTAGGTACGGCATTCACAGTCCCCGAGGAAGTGCACTTAAATGTGACTCCCTAGGGTCAAGGTCAAACCTGCCTTACTTCACGGGTTACTTACTGCTCCTTTCATTCTGTGCACCAGCTCATACATTCGGATGCAGCCTTCCACTTTGTTCCCCCGGGAGGACTGAAGTACCATAGGTTCTGTATGCTGAGACTCATGCTTGTCCTAGATAGACAGAAGATGGAAAAATTAAGCTTTTAAGATGGTAAAGTTGGTATTATTCAGTCTGAACAAAAATCACACCCCTGCTTATGAACCACCACCACCACCACCACCACCAACAAAACAATTTAGATTAGAACCAGTGTGCTTTTCATGATATAGACCTTATTCTAATTGTTTCCTTTAACAAAGTAAGTGGATGTTGTTGCTTTGGACAGTTTTCTGAGATATTTTATTTTGTTTGCTTGCTTGTTTGTTTTGATTTGCCCAGCACATCTCCCCCTTTTCTTCTAATGAGTGTCCATTTTTGCTGGGGTGGTTTGGATGGAGAAAACCCAGCCCACTTCCCCAATTCTTCCATACCCTCTAACCTCAGGGGTCACTAAGCATGTGACCAGCCTGGAAATCAAAGCACTCTATCCCCCTGTACCCAGTACCTACTTCAGGAATGAGGCTTATGATCTAAGCCAGAGTCTATCTCTGAAATTTTCTTTCTTTTTTTTTTTTAATTTCTTTTTTATCGGGGAACTTCTCTGATGGAGCTATTTGGGAGGGCTTTCTCTTCTGGGGATGCTAACCTAAGAAGATATGTGTCTAGGGCTACCAACAGACAACCTGCCACACAGAGTCTATCTGAAAGATGAAACCAAGAAGAGTTAGAATTAAGAGATGGAGAAGCGGAGTCCTGTGTTTGAGTCACTGGATCAAGTCACAAATAATATCAAGGGACTTCCCTGGTGGCACAGTGGTTAAGAATCCACCTGCCAATGCAGGGGACACGGGTTCAATCCCTTGTGTGGGAAGATTCCACATGCTGTGGAGCAACTAAGCTCACATGCCACAACTACTGAGCCTGTGCTCTAGAGCCCATGCTCCGCAACAAGAGAAACCACGGAAAATGAGAAGCTGGTGCACCGCAAGGAAGAGTAGCCCCCACTCACCACAACTAGAGAAAGCCCGCGTGCAGCAACAAAGACCCAATGCAGCCAAAAAAAGAGGAAAAAGAAAAAAAGAAAGAAATAGGAGAGACGAGTAGGGAATAATAGATCCTCTAGATCTAACTGATTCCAAATGCACTTCTAGACTTCCTGGTTATATGAGCTAATTAATTTCTCCTCTGATCCCCCGTTTGGCTTAAGCTAGTTTAAGCTGGGTTTCTGTTACTTAAACACCAAAAGTTCCTAAATAATACAATTCATTATATAAAGCCATCCAAAACTTTACTTAAACCTTAAGAATTATGGAATTTTACACTTGGACAGGACCTCAGCAATTTCATCCAGTACCAGATTTACAGACGAAGAAACTGAGGCCTAAGGAAAGATGCCTGCCCAAGGGCATGCCACAATATTGGCAGGATCAGAACTAGAAGCTGCTGCCTCTAAGATGATGCTCATAGATACTTAATTTTTTTTTTAATTTTGAAATAATTATACTTCACAGGAAGTTGCAAGAAACGTACAGGGAGGCTCGTGCAGTCTTTACTCAGTTTTCCCAATAGTAACGTTTCATAAACACGGTAAGTTATCAAAAAACTAAATTGATGGTTCAAGCCACAAAACTTGTTCAGATTTCACCAGTTTTTACAGGAATTCATTTTGGTATGTGTATAGTTTTATGCAATTTTATCATGTGTAACCACCAACACAAAGTACAGAACTGTTCCATCACCATCCAGCTTCCTTGCGCTACACCTTTACATTGCTACCCTGTTCTCCATCCCTATGATGACAGTATTTCAAGAATGTTAAATAAATGGAACCATACAGCACATAATCTTTTGAGACTGACTTTTTTCACTTCATACAATGCCTTTGAGATCCTAAGCTGTTGCATATTATCAAGGATTTGTTCCATTTTCTTACCAGTAGTATTCCATAATATAGATGTACCAGTTTATTTACCAATCCACCTTTTGAAAGACATTTAGTTGTTTCCAGTTTGGGGACATGATAAATAAAGCTCCAATGATCATCAGTATACAGATTTTTATGTGAACATAAGCATTGATTTCTCTGGGGAAAATGCCCAAGAATGCAATTGCTAGGTCATATGGTTAAGTATAGGGTTGTCCAAAAATTTGTTCGGGTTTTTCTATAAGAACTTTTGGACAACCCAATACATATTTAGTTTTATAAGAAACTGCTAAACTGTTTTCCAGAGTGTCTGTACCATTCCACATTCCCACCCAAAATATATGAGTGGTCCACATTCTCCATATCATTGTCAGCATCTGGTGTCATCACTATTTTTTATTTTAACCATTCTGATAGATGTGTAGTGCTACTTTGTCCTGGTTTTAATTTGCATTTCCTTAATGGCTAATGATGAACATATTTTCATGTATTTGTTTTGTCATGTGTATACTGTCATAGGTGAAATGTCTGTTCATATCTTTTCCTCATTTTCTAATGGAAGATTAGAAAGTTTTCATTTAACCTTTGAGTTTTGAGAGTTTTAAAAATATATTCTAAATATACATTCTAGATATATATTTTAAATAAATATATTCTAGATACATAAACCTTTTTCAGATATGTGGTTTGCAACTACTTTCTTCCAATCAGTAGCTTGTTTGCTCTTTCTCTTCCCAACGTCATTCACAGAGCAAAGGCTTTCATTTGATGAGGTCCAATTTACTGGATCTCTCATTGTGGTGCAGGCTTCTCTCTAGTTGTGGCGCAGGCTTCTCTCTAGTTGTGGCAGGTGGGTTTTCTCTTCTCTAGTTGTGGTGCGCAGGCTCCAGGGAGCGTAGGCTCTGTAGTTTGCGGCACACAGGTTCTCTAGTTGAGGTGCGCAAGCTCAGTAGTTGTGGCGTGAGGGCTTATTTGCCCCGAGGCATGTGGGATCTTAGTTCCCTGACCAGGGATTGAACCCACATCCCCTGCATTGGAAGGAGGATTCTTTGCTACTGGACCACCAGGGAAGTCCCACAGATTATGTTTTTAGTGTCAAATCTAAAAACTCTTCACCTAGCCGTAAGTTCTGTAGTTTTACATTAAGTTCATGAACATTCTGAGTTAATTTTTATGTGAGTCGTGAAGTTTAGATTGAAGTTCATTTTTGTGCCTATGATGTTCAATTGCTAGAAATGGTTTTTAACGACTAATATTTTTAAAGATGAAGTGTGATATATAAACTAAAAAGTAAACTTCTATGTATGGAATCATGCAGTCTTTCATAATATGAATAATCATCTCTGTCCTATATTAGTTTTTAGGATCATTAGTTACTGTACAATAAATTTTTACTTATTGTGAATAACTCTCACAGACATTTCTCCAAAGAAGATATACAAATGGCTAATAAGCACAAGAAATGATGCTCAGCATCACTAATCATTAGGGAAATGCAAATCAAAACCAATAAGGGACTCCCCTGGTGGCCCAGTGGTTAAAAATCCTCCTTCCAATGCAGGGGACACAGGTTCAACCCCCAGTCAGGGAACTAGGATCCCACATGCCGCAGGGCAACTAAGCCCGCGCACCACAACAAAGAGCCCTCGCACCACAATGAGGATCCTGCGTGCTGCAACTAAGACCAGACGCACCCAAAACAAACAAACAAACAAACAAACAAATAAATATTTAAACAAAAAATGAAAAAACCCACAATGAGATAACCTTCATACCCACTAGGATTGCTACTGTGGAAAAAAAAAAAAAAAAGAAAAAGAAAAAAAACAGTAAATAGCAAATGTTAGCAAAGATGTGGCAAAACAGAAACCCTTGTGCATTGCTAGTAGGAATGCAAAATGGTACAGCAGCTGTGGAAAACAATATGATGGTTCCTCAAAAATTTAAACATAGAATTACCACACGATCTATCAACTCCACTTCTGGGTACATAGCCCAAAGAATTGAAAACAGGTACTCAACATGTACATGCATGTTCATAGCAGCACTAGTCACCAATAGCCAAAAGGTGGAAGCAATCCAAATGTCCAGAGACAGATGAATACAGTAGAATAGTATTCAGCATGGACAAACCTTGAAGACATTATGCTAAGTGAGATAAAACGAAACAACAAATATTATATGATTTCACTTATATAAAATACTTAGAATGGTCAAATTCATAGAGGCGGTTGCTAGGGACTGGGGGTGGGGGGAATCAGGAGTTACTGACTAACGCAGGTAGCGTTTTCAGTTTGGGATGATGAGAAAGCTCTGGAGATAAATAGTGGTTATGGTTACATAACACTGAGTGCACTTAATGCCACCGAATTGCACTCTTTTTTTTTTTTTTTAATATTTATTTATCTGGCTGCATTGGGTCTTAGTTGCAGCATGTGGGATCTTCACTGCCATGTGCCGGATCTTTAATTGCCACACGGAATCTAGTTCCCTGACCAGGGATCCGACCCGGGCTTCGTGAATTAGGAGTGCGAAGTCTTAACCACTGGACCACCAGGGAAGTCCCTGAAGTGTACTCTTAAAAATGGTTAAGTGGTAAATTTTATTATTTTTTATTTTTTTGGACACATGGGCTTAGTTGCTCCGCGGCATGTGGGATCTTCCTGGAGCAGGGATGGAACCTGTGTTCCCTGCACTGGCAGGCGGATTCTTAACCACTGCGCCACCTAGGAAGCCCCAAGTGGTAAATTTTATATCTGAATGTTTTACTACAATTTAAAAAAAAGATTTAAAATCAAAAAGTTTGCACCCTTTTATCTCTGATGCCACTCATTTGGGCATTTAAGGTATTAGCTAGAAAATATATTTTAAGATTAAAAAGGGAAAAATCTCTGCAGAAAGTTTCTCAATGTAATATCTTTAAAAGCAATACAATGGAAAATTATAAATGCCTAATAATAAAGGAGCAGTTTAATAAATTACAGGATATTACATATCCTCTAAGCAGATATTTACAAAGGTGGAAATAACATGAACAAATAATTCAAATAGTTCATAAAGAAAATAAAGTTAGGAAGGAAAAGTAGAACAGTAAAGTGCACATACAATTTAATTACGTCAAGGTACAAGGATGCAGGCATGAGACTGGAAAGCAGTAGCTGTTGACTGAAATGATGAGATCATAGGGAGAGTTAACGTTTTTCTTTTGATGAAATGATAATATGTTTTCACTAAACAAAAATCTGCATTGAGTATGAACAGAAAGAACAAAGAACTTGGTCTTTTGGAAGCTAAACATGAAAAATGTAATCTCTACCTTTCTAAAGAGTTGCCTATTCTTATTTTGCTGGCACAAAAAACCTAAAACTTGAAAAAGCACAGTAATGCTTAGAGGTGTAGAAGGCTTTTTTTCTTTACATTCTAGGCCAAATACTACTTCCTATATCTTACTTTGATCCAGAAAGGATTTAGTGCAGCTTATAAAGGAACATAAAATAAAACAACAAACACAAATTAACAGTCAGAAAACATATTAAAAAGAATGAGGGGACTTCCCTGGTGGCACAGTGGTTAAGAATCCGCCTGCCAACACAGGGGACATGGGTTCAAGCCCTGGTCTGGGAAGATGCCAGATGTCGTGAAGCAATTAAGCCCGTGCACCACAACTACTGAGCCCACGTGATGCAACTACGCAAGCCTGCGTGCCTAGAGCCCGTGCTCCGCAACAAGAGAAGCCACCACAATGAGAAGCCCATGCACCACAACAAAGAGTAGCCCTAGCTCACCTCAACCAGAGAAAGCCCGTGCACAGCAATGAGGACCCGACACAGCCAAATATAAATAAATAAATAATCTTAAAAAAAAACAAGGCAGATATATAGAGATAGACACAGAGAGAGAAAAGGGATGATCTCGAAGATATACTGTCAAGTGAAAAAAAAAACAAAAACAGATGAAAACAAACAAGATATACAACAGTATATTCCAGCAACTTTGTTTAAAAAGGAAGAAAAAGAAGTACATATGTTCCTGTATATTTGTATTTACACAATTACCTCTGGAAATACAAAGAAAGAGAAGAGCAGATCAGAGCACAGGAGAGCACCAGTAACACTTTTTTTTTAACAAAGTGGGAGAAACAAAGTCAGGAAGAAAACAGCCAAAAGAAGGTAAAAACTCACACAGAACCAATAAGGTATGTAAATCTAAGAGCAAGTATAAAATGTACTCTAAGCCTTCCAGAAGCCAACAAAAAAAGGGAGACCTTATGAGTTAAATAGATGCAATGCTCTTGAGAAAAAACAACCCAAATGCTCGTGAAATTAATTACTATTCTTGGTACTAAGAATAGAGAGGAATTTCTCTGGGTCTTCATATGGAGAACACTGGGTGATGTGGTAAACACTGTCCCTATAAACAGCAACGAGAAGCAGCAGCAGCAACCATTATTTTCTCCAGACTAAGGTCACTGTAGAACGACAATGTTAAACACTTCCACTTTGCAGCCACCATTGTCTTTTGTCTTAAGTTGAAAAAAAGCCTTACCTTGGTTCCATTTGGTGTTGCTGAGAAGGCTGGTGAGAAGGCAGGGTTTCTGACAGGAGATTTGGGAACAAATGAAGGTTGGTCGAGGGCTGAAGTAGATCGAGGGGATGTTGAAGTCTCAGAGGGAGGTGGGTTCTCTTGCGTATGAGGTAGGACATGATCTACTACCCATCCAGAGTAAGAAGACAGCTTGGGAAGGGACATACATTCTTCTAAAACAGCCTAGAGAGAAAAGGAGGGTTAAGCCCAGTTTGCATGTCAACTGGTCTCAGCAATCAAAAATAATTTTTTCCTCATAATCCACTACATGCTTTACTGAAAACAAACAAGGCCTAAATAAATACATACATACATACACACCAAAGACACAAAGTAATTGTATCAACAATCAGAGATGAAGAGAAAGTACAGTAGTTTCTTGATAATGACCCTGACTACCATCCTTTTAGAGTATCAGACTAAATAAGCCTAACTGCGAAGAAAGGAACAATGCAGAAAGAGGTCATTAAAGCAGATTCGAAAGCAATCTAAAATGCTGGAACAGAAAAGAACACAAAGGAATTTTGAAGTAAACTATGGTATACACACTCAGTAAACACTAGTCATTTAAAAATGCCAACTGTAAATCCGATGTAAGATTCAATTTTTTCCAGTTTTATTGAAAAATAATTGACATACGTCACTATAAAAGTTTAAGGCAAAAACATGATGGTTTGATTTAGATATATTGTAAAATGATTAAATAGGTTCAGCTAACAACATCCACCTTCTCACATAGATATAATCAAAAGAAAGAAAAAACTCTCAGCATGTACTCTCTTAACTTTTCTATATATGGTACAGCTGTATTAGCTAACAGTCAAGATGTATATTACATCCCTAGTACTTATTTACCTTATAACTGGAAGTTTCCATATTTTGACTACCTACTTCCATTTCCTCCTCCCTCAAGATTCAATTTTAAGTGAAAAAACAACAGTATAAATAAATGTCTACAATGATATAAAATAAATATAAATAAATGTCCTAACAAATTTGAAGGAAATACACCAGAAGTTTAAGCTTTGGTTATGAGTAACATATTTCTCCTTATTCTAATTTTCTGTATTTAATTTCTAAATGAACATGTTATACTTTTTAAAAAATTATTTATGTATTTATTTTTATTTAGTGGCTGCATTCGGTCTTCGTTGCTGTGTGCAGGCCTCTTATTGCAGTGGCTTTTCTTGTTGTGGTACACGGGCTCTAGGCATGCGGGCTTCAGTAGTTGCGGCACGTGGGCTCAGTAGTTGTGGCTTGAGGGCTCTGGAGCATAGGTCAGTAGTTGTGGCGCACGGGCTTAGGTGCTCTGCGGCATGTGGAATCTTCCCAGACCAGGGCTCAAACCTGTGTCCCCTGCATTGGCAGGCAGATTCTTAACCACTGTGCCACCAGGGAAGCCCTTTTTTTAAAAAATTTTTTATTTATTTATATACTTTTTACAATGAAAATAAACAAGCAAAAATAGGCATAAAAAAGTGGTTACTGATGTAAGAGCCAATGGCTTAAATAAAATGGATTTTACAATAGAGAGACCGTAAAACAAGTCCTAGACACTCTCCAACATGTGTGGACTTGTTCAACTGTACCAGTTATCTATTATCTCTTTATGTTCGGTGTACAGTGCTCTAAACCAAAGAAATGTATACCACTTAATTGTAACGAAAGTATACAGCAAATTTTGGCTGAGAGCTTTACTCAATATCAGGAAAATATTACTAGGAAACATGGAAAAACAGTGTAATTTTGATTAAGAGCCTTGAGTGTGGGGGAATTCCCTGGCAGTCCAGTGGTTAAGACTTTGCCTTCCAAAGCAGGGGGTGCGGGTTCGATCCCTGGTTGGGGAGCTAAGATCCCATATGCCTTGAGGCCAAAAAAACAAAACATAAAACAGAAGCAGTGACTTCCTACGTGGCACAGTGGTTAAGAACCCACCTGCCAATGCAGGGGACACGAGTTCGAGCCCTGCTCCAAGAAGATCCCACATGCCACGGAGCAACTAAGCCTGTGCACCACAACCATTGAGCCTGGGCTCTAGAGCCTGTGAACCACAACTATTGAGCCTGTGTGCCACAACTATTGAAGCCTGCGCACCTAGAGCCCATGCTCCACAACAAGAGAAGCCACCACAATGAGAAGTCCGAACACCACAATGAAGAGTAGCCCCCGCTCGCCACAACTACAGAAAGTCTGTGTGCAGCAACGAAGACCCAATGCAGCCAATAAATAAATAAATAAATAAAAATAAACAAATTCATAAAAAAAGGAAGCAACATTGTAACAAATTCAAAAAAGACTTTAAAAATGGTCCACATCAAAAAACAAAACAAAAAAACAAACAAAAAAAAGCCTTGAGTTTGGAACCAGCCTTTCTTGGTTTCAATTCCATCTCTGTATTCCACTTACCTGAATCACCATGGGCAAATCACCTAACCTTTCTGTGCCTAAGCTTCATTTCTTCTGAAACGGAATAATATGGGATCTACCTCAAAATGTTTGGGGAGGGGCTTCCCTGGTGGCACAGTGGTTAAGAATCCACCTGCCAATGCAAGGGACACAGGTTTCAGCCCTGGTGCGGGAAGATCCCACATGCCACAGAGCAACTAAGCCTGTGAGCCACAACTACTGAGCCTGTGCTCTAGAGCCCATGAGCCACAGCTACTGAGCCCACGTGCCACAACTACTGAAGCCCACGCATCGCAACTACTGAAGCCCATGCACCTGGAGCCCATCCTCCGCATCAAGAGAAGCCATGGCTATGAGAAGCCTGTGTACTGCAACTAGAGAAAGTCCAAGCAGCAGCAACGAATATCCAATGCAGCCAATTAATTAATTAATTAATTTTAAGAAAACAAAAAATGTTTGAGGAGAATTAAATGAGGAATAGATATAAAGGACTCAGAACAGTACCTGGCACGTAATAGCTACTCAAAAATCGCAAGCTACTATGTTTCATAAATCAGTGGTTCTCCAGCAGCGTCAATTTTACTCCCCAGGTGACACTGGGTAATGTCTGGAGACATTTTTGGTTGTCACAACTGGGAAGGTACTACTGGCATTTACTGGGTAGAGGCCAGGGATGCTGTTTGACATCCTATAATGCACAATACAGTAACAGCAGCCCCTAGAACAAAGATTTATCCGGCTGAGCCCAAAATGTCAATGATGCTGCAGTTGAGAAATACTGATCTGGATCGTATACACAATAGACAGTCAACCCATGGGGAATAATCTAGACGTAAAAGCAAACAGGCTATGTGCATACTTTATACAGTGACAAGGCTCATTTTAAAAACTTATTAGAAATAATGTTGAGACGACAACTTTTTTTTAATTGAAGTACAGTTGATTTACAATGCTGTGTTAGTTTCTGGTATACAGCAAAGTGATTCAGTATATATACCTGTGTGTGTGTGTGTGTGTGTGTGTGTGTGTGTGTGTGTGGCTGGGTGTACTTTTTCATATTCTTTTCGTTATGGTTTATTACAGGATATTGAATATAGTTCCCTGTGCTATACAGTAGGGCCTTATTGTTTATCTATTTTATGTATAGTAGTCTGCTAATCCCAAACTCCTAATTTCTCCCTCCCTCCACTCCCTTTCCCCTTTGTTAACCATAAGTTTGTTTTCTATGTCTGTGAGTCTGTTTCTGTTTTGTAAATAAGTTCATTTGTATCATATTTTAGATTCCACATATAAGTGATATATGGTGTTTGTCTTTCTCTTTCTGACTTACTTCACTTAGTGTGATAAACTCTAGGTCCAGCCACGTTGCTGCAAACAGCATTATTTCATTCCTGTTATGGCTGAGTAATATTCCACTGTATAAATATGCCACACCTTCCTTATCTATTTATCTGTCAATGGACATTTAGGTTTCTTTCACGTCTTGGCTATTGTAAATAATGCTGCTAAGAACACTGGGGTGCATGTATCTTTTCAAATTAGTTTTTCTGGATATATGGTTAGGACTGGGACTGCTGGGTCATACGGCAACTCTATTTTTAATTGGCTTTTAACTTTTTAAAAATATTTATTTATTTATTTATTTTTATTTATTGGCTGCGTTGGGTCTTTGTTTCTGCGCGCGGGCTTTCTGAATGTGCAGGCTTTCTATAGTTGTGGAGAGCTGGGGCTACTCCTCTTTGTGGTGCATGGGCTTCTTACTGTGGTGGCTTCTCTTGTGGAGCACCGGCTCTAGGTGTGCGGGCTTCAGTAGTTGCAGCACAGGGCTTAGTTGCTCTGTGGCATGTGGGATCCTCCCCGACCAGGGATCGTACTAGTGTCACCTGCATTGGCAGGCGGATTCTTAACCACCGTGCCACCAGAGAAGCCCTATTTTTAGTTTTTTAAGGAACCTCCATACTATTTTCCATAGTGGCTACACCAATTTACATTCCCAACAACAGTAAAGGAGGCTTCCCTTTTCTCCACATCCTCCGCAGCATTTATTATCTGCAGACTTCCTAATGATGGCCATTCTGACCGGTGGGAGGTGTTACCTCATCATAGTTTTGATTTGCATTTCTCTGATAATTAGCGACACTGAGGATCTTTTCATGTCCCTATTGGCCATCTGTATGTCTTCTTTGTTGTTTGTTTTATACATTTATTTATTTATTTATTTATTTATTTTTGGCTGCACTGGGCATGGGTTCTAGGTGCATGGCCTTCAGCAGTTGTGGCACTCGGGCTCAGTAGTTGTGGCTCAAGGGCTCTAGGGCGCAGGCTCAGCAGTTGTAGCGCACGGGCTTAGCTGCTCCACGGCGTGTGGGATCTTCCAGGACCAGGGATCGAACCTTTGTACCCTGCACTGGCAGGCGGATTCTTAACCACTGCGCCACCAGGGAAGTCCCTCTTTCCATTTCTTTGAATCACCTTCAATTTCCTTTCCTTTATCAATGTTTTACAGTTTTCAGCATATAAGTCTTTTACCTCCTTGGTCAGGTTTATTCCTAAGGTGTTTTTTTTTTTTTTCCATTTTGTTTTGTTTTTTTGTTTTTTGATGTGACTTTAAAAGGGTTTTTTGTTTGTTTTTTACTTTCCCCTTCTAATATTTCATTGTAGGGTAAAGAAATGCAACAGATTTCTGTATGTTAACCTTGTATCCTGCTAGCCTGCTAAATTTATCAGTTCTAGTAGGTTTTCTGTGGAGTCTTTAGGATTTTCTATAGATAGTATCATGTAATCTGCATATAAAGACAATTTTACCCCTTTCCTTCCAATTTGGATACTTTTTTATATATCTTCCTTGTCTGATTGCTATGGCTAGGATTTTAATTCTTTAATGGACAGAAGTGGTGAGAGTGGGCATCCTTGTCCTGCTCCAGATTTTAGCAGGAAGCCTTTCAGCTTTCCACCACGTTGCGTGTTGTGCTGGCTGTGGGTCTGTCAAAAGTAGCTTTTATTATGTTGAGATATGTTCCCTCTATCCTCACTTTGGTAAGAGTTTTTATCGTGAATGGATGTTGAACTTGAGACTTTTTACTCATTCTTTACACGAAAATAAATTCCAGGAGCAAAGTTTCGAATGTAAAAAATAAACTCATAGATATAGAGAAAACAACTTCAACTGACAAACTAGAACAAAAATACGCAATATATATCACAGGTAAAGGAATAGCATTATCCCTAATACATAAAGAACTTATCATATATTGGCAAAACCCCAATAGAAAAATGAGCAAAAGACATAAACTGGCAATTCAGAAATAAAGATATAAAATTGGCTCCTGAATACTGAAAAAATGTTCAGTCTCAAACAAAACAGAAATATATTGCAAAACTACACCAAGATCTCATTCTTACCTATCAGATAAGCAAAAATTAAACGTATAATAATACATTCTGTTGACAAGGCTGTGGGCAAACAGGCACAATCATGCACTGCCAACTGGAAGGTAAATCAACACATCGATTATGAAGCGAATTTGGCAATATATGACAAAGCTACATCTATGTTTATCTTTGACCCAGCAATCTCATTTCTAGGTGTTTATCTTGAAGACACACTACCTACAAAATGAAAACACACACACACACACACGCACACACACATGATTACAAGTGGTGGACTACAACTCACAGTAGGAACCCATGGGGATACTGATGTAAATAATTAAACAGAAAAGACAGCTCTTACTTACAATAGAATGCCAGCTAACAAAGGTAGGAATGGTAGCTATAAAGAAACACCATTTGGCTACATCACAGAAAAGACTGATTCAGGCAGAAATCACCAATAAATGCTAAGGGAGGAAGTTTGATAAGAAAAAAATATATTTTGGTGTAACACTGGAATACCTCCCCACAAAACACTAATTAGTTACAAAGGGGAAAATGACGAATTTTAAGCGGAAATATCTGGCAGGTACCACTGGGACCAAGTGATCTAGACTAGCATCACCAGTATTGGGATGGGCTGAAGCACCGATGTGTTACTGATGTGACGTACTGAGAACATAGCATCATTTCTGGGGTATTCCTGCCAAGAACGCAGAACCTGAGTCTACACCATCCAGACTCATGATGGAATTAATAAAGGTATGTATTCTTTAAAACTGTCAAAGACATAAAGACGGAAAAATGCTTTAGAAGTGTTTCACATTTAAGTCTGAAGAGACAAGACATCACATCTGTAGCTAGATTACCAGCAACTCGGGAAGAGGGGCTATGCCTTAACTGTCTCTGTATCCCCCCACCTGCGCAGTCTAGTGCAGGGCTTTGCAAACCTTAGATGCAGTGACCACGCCCAGGTTAAAGTTTCCAGGTCCGTCCAATGTCGTCTGAAAATGTGCTCATTTCACTGGCAGCCATAGGTTAGGTCATGTTAACCGTTCACCGCTACATCTGGATCTCCTAACACACGAGACGCGCGGTAAATTAACTGACCCTGCGAGGCCAGGGTTGCTTTGACAACATAGGCGGAGACGCCTCACTCTGGCTGGGGGAGCACTGGAGCCCTCAGAGAAGAGCACCTCTGAAGGCGAGCTCCCCGAAAAGCTAGGACAGGCGAGAGATGGCAGAGCCCTAGGACCGGGTGATGCACACACACGAGTCAAGAAGCGAACGCGGGTTGTGAAAAGAACGCACGGGTTCCCCGGCGCGGGACACGGCAAGGGCTAGGGAAGACCCGAGTCCCGAGGAGAGGCGCAGGAGGGACCACCGCCCCCTCTGGGGCCGCCGCTCACCTCGCCCCGCAGCAGCCAATCGCGGTGGTAGCAGAGGCGACCTTTGTCGGAGCTGCGCAGCGCCTGCAACGTCTCCCAGCAGCGACCCTCGGACGGCATGACCCGCCGGCCTACAGCTCTCCGGAGGAGCCGCTTGGGACAAAACAAATCCTCGAATCCGCCGCCGGGAAACAGGAGCTCGCTTCCGCTTCCGGGGCGCACACGTAGAGGCGCAGCTCAACCCCGCCCCTAACGGCTGCACAGGCCCACCTCCGGCGCCGAGCCCGCCCACCGCTGCGCCTGTGCACAGGGCTTGGCCTGAGGCTCTCTGTGTTGCCGGGGAGCTCAGACCTGCGGGCTTCAGGAGGCTGGCCCTTCCGGGTTACGCAAGACTGAAAAGGAAGGTATTGCTGAGGATGCGGAGCGATTGGAATCCTCATACACTGCCAGTGGGACTCTAAAATGGGGCAACTCCTGTGGAAGACAGTCTGGCAGTTAAGAGGAACTTCTCTGGTCGTCAAGTGATTAAGTATCAAATTGTACACTTTAAAAAATACAGTTTATTGTATGTCAGTTGTATCTCAATAAAAGTTCTTAAAAAAAAAAAAAAAGACCCCGCGCTACCACTGCAGGGGGCGTGGGTTTGATCCCTGCTCAGGCAATTAAGGCCCCTGCATGCTGCCTGGTACCGCCAAAAAGAAAAGGTTAGAGTTACTACTGATCCAGCAATTTTACTAAGTATATATATACCTAAAAGAAATGTGTCCACAAAAAACTTGTATTATACTGGTAGCAACAGTACTTATAATAGCCAAAAGATGGAAACCCAAGTGTCCATCAACCGGAGTCAATAAAATACGGTGTAACCACACAATGGAATATTATTGGGCCATAAAAATGAAGTACAAATACATGCTACAACACGAACCTTGAAAACATCGTGCTGAGTGAAAGAAGCGAGTCACAACATCGTATGATTTATGTGAAATGTCCAGAGTGACAAAGCCAAAGAGACTTTATTAGTGGTCACCAGGGTCTGGCGGAGGGGAATGGAGTGCCGCTGCTAATGGGTATGGGTTCCATTTGGGTGTGATGAAAATGTGGGAGAATTAGATAAAGGTGGTGGTACAACTTTGATTATACTAAAAACCACTGAATTATACACTTTAAAAGAGTGAATTTTATGTGAATTACATCTCAATAAATGAAAAGTTCACCATTGCCTGACACCAGCTTTACCTAAGAGCCTTTAACTTTTTACCCTTTTGTCCATTTCATTGGACCTCAGTTTGAGGCAGAAAGGAAAACTCTCGAGTTTGAAGCAATATAAACATTTTTCATTTTTCACAAAATCTCTGGACTTTTTGTAATACAATATTTTACAATGAAAAACAATATTTTTGGGAGAATTCCAGCAATGGACCCGAAGAGAGGTGTTTCCCACACCAGCATTACAAACAGCAGAACCCTGCACGGAGGAGGTCTTCATTAGTTTGACAAACTGTCTAGTGTTTTTTAAGGAAGATTTTCATACATTCTATGAAAGTTCAAGTCCGTTTACATTAAGGGTGTGAAAACAGGGTTGGTTTTGTGGCAATGGTAGCTGGTAGTAGTAAATTCAAGGACCTTCCTTGGCAAAATTAAAAGCTGGAAATAAAATGTAAAAATAAAAAAACAAAACAAAACATTAAAAGCTAGAAACTATAAATGTCTCCAAAAAGGGGTGGGGGGGGGGGTCAGGGTGGGGTTTCTGGTGGTGAAATCCAGATGCCTGGGTGGGACCCATTGCTTTTGAAGACACGGGGGAATTCTCTAGAGTTCCGGACTTGGGTTAAAGTGGCTGAAAGAGGACTAGACTGGAGCACCCACAGGCCAACATCAGCTAGAATGGAAAGGTCAGGGTTTAGCATAGTACACCAAATTTGTTCTCTCTGAAGAATTTGTTCTTCTTTCTTTTAAATGTGGGAAAATCTGAAGAGAACAAAAATAGCCCATAATCTTATCATTCAGAAAGCAATTAACATCTAAACAATAGTAATGCATACACATCCCATCTTCCTAACAGCTAAAGTAGTCTGCCGACACACACTGAGCAGTGCCTTCCAGTGTGTCTCCTCCAGTCCTTTCACAGGATTGTAAGTGAAAGCACACAAAGGTGAAAGAGCCAACCTGGCCAAAGTGAAATGAAGAGCCTAATGGTCCATGCACTAAGTCCTTTAACAACTGGCTCTCCTGCAGCATTTTACTGAATCATTTTTAGAAGAGGGCTGGGGTAGGTAAAGGAAATCATCCAATGGAGCCTTAAATATTGATTATAAAAGCAACAACTTCATAAAACAAAACACATATTTCAAGAATAAATGCATTCCACAGATACAAACCTGGCAAAGAAAAAAATCAATGAGATTGGCATTGTACTTTTACAAGGCCAACTGAACATAAGCCCTCAAGTATCTATTGGGAAGTGCATGAGGGCAAGTGGCCTCAAGAAAACTTGGCCATAAGAGGTTTCCACTGGGCTTGGGAGGGGAGCACCTTGGGGAAAACACCGTACCCATGAAATAAGGAAAACAGCAAGTGAACCTGAGGAGTGGTGAGGGCCTCTGGCTAACAGCTCCTGCTGGTTCAGGCTTGGGAAAACCCAAGAGAGAGAATCCTGAAAACAAGGGGACTGGAGGGAAAGTCCAGTGCAAACATTCTCTTGGGAAAAGAATGAGCAAAGTTACGGTGAGTTTAAATCTGACCCTAATTGTAGTAGATTTAAGGCCTGGCAGGGTAATTAAAAACTTTCATCAAGCGATGCTATCAGAGAGGAGAAAACTAAGTGGGTTCTGCTTCATCCCCTGCTGCTTTAGGCACTTTTCTAGAGCTAGGAGCTAAGACAAGATCCTGAACATATTTCATCACGGGAAGAGAGAGGAAAACCAACAAGCTTTCCAGGTGCGGCTTAGCAACGCCTCAGTTCCCACGGCATCCATCCGAGTGCCTAGCCTGAGAGTGGCGGCTTAGGCAGGGGGAGACCGGGAGCGGATGGGAGAGCTGGTCAGGTAGGAAGTGTAGGGACCATCCCCAAACACGTTGGCATAGGATGACTTGAGGAACTGGACATAGTTCTGCATGCTGCGGTTGGTGCTCTCCGACTGCTCCAGGCGGTCTTTCAGGTCTTGCAGTCGGCTCTGGTAGCGGCGGTCAGCCTAAAAGGAGGGACGGGGTGAGGGCCAAGGGTGTGTAACATCCAGAACAGACAAACCCATGGCGACAGAGAGTTTATTAGTGGTTGCCAGGGGTTGAGGGCAGGGGAATGGGAGTAGCCACTAATGGGTAATTTTCTTTCTGAAAATATTCTAAACCTGGATTGTGGTGATAATTGCACAACTGTGAATATACTGCAAACCACGGAATTGTGCAATTTGAATGAGGGAATTTTATGGTAAATGTGGTCTTAACAAAAGGGGATCGGCCTGGGATATCCTGAAAGGATGGGAAAGTGATGCGAGAAAAATAAAACCATGTCATATTCATAAAACAACAGAACACCTTGCCCTGCAAGGCCCCAGGAAGCTCAAATCTCAACTCACCCCCTTCTTGTCTGCTCCCCCCCGCAACCCCCTCATCCCTGCCCCCAGCCTGACTCACATCGTCCCGGCTCCTCCGCAGCTGGCTGAGTTCGGTCTTGGTCCTGCTCAGCTGGGTCTCAAGGTCCAGGATTTTGTTCTGGGCTGCCCGCTCCTTGGAGGCTGCATGCTCCTTGGTTTGTTCCACCTGCCCAAAAGGCACAGAGGTGGGACTGACTTACCTGACATTGGGAACACCTGGTAAAGAGCAGGCTGGGCCCCTCCCACTAACTGGTCTCGCTGTGGAGAATTCTCTGGAGCCTCAGGGCAGGATCTAACTATGGGGACAACTTTTGCAACCCCGCTTTACCTGCCCCTCGCCAACGCTCTGTGAGGCATCACTTAGGATGTGGTACACCTGTCGGAGGCCCACTCAGGCAGCAGTGAAAGGAGCAGTTGTGAATAAAGTGCCAAGTCCTTTACAATAATTGCTCATTTGATCCTTTTATGATGAATTCCTGAGGCAGGTGCTACTACTGTATGCTCATTTTTCAGATGGGGAGATAAGCTTAGAGAGGTTAGGCAGTTCGCCCAAAGACACAGGGCTAGTTAGTAAGAGAACTGAGACTGACCTGCCTCCTGGCATCTTCAATGGCACTCTCCAACTGCCTCGCGAGGGTCCCACATTCCCGTGTTTTCTCCTCCAGTCGCAGCTGGGACTGGTGGATTGCCTCCTCCCTCTTGGCAATCACCTGTAGGAACTCGATATTCTGGGCACTGGTCGCCTCCAGTTTCCTAGGTGAAAGCACTCAATCAGATCCTGCTCCTCCCCTACCTGTCCTGTTCCACGCGGCCAGGGGCTGCCAGCCACCCCGCACCAGGGTTCTCATCACACCGAGCATCTCCAAGATAAACGAGAGAATAAGTGAGAGAAATGTGCTGATGAGCAAGGCGGCAGGAGCTGGATGAAGAGTGGGCGAAGCACAGACTGACCGCGGGCTGGGCTAAGTCTGTGTGTCATCACGTGTGATACGGCAACTTGCAGCTCAGGAAGGTGGGTTCCATCATGATCCCCACTTTACAGAGGAAGAAACTGAGCCAAAGAGAGGTGAAGTCATCGGCTCGAGGTCAGCACAGCTGGCAGGTCTGTCACCAAAACCCACACCCTCAACTTCTGTTCACTGCTGCCTCCCTCGGCAAAGGGACTTCAGCTAGACCGCTCCACATGACCAGCCACGGGGCAGCAGTGACCATCCCGTGTGCACGCGTGGTCCCCGCTGCACTTCCACAGCACCTTCCAATTTAAGGAGCTCTGCAAGTCCTGCTGAATCCAGCTACATCTTCGAGGCCAGCAGAGTAGAGGTGGAGCCCAGGGGAGACCACCTGCTTTAAGTTCCTGCCAAGAGGCTGAGTGAGCCACCTGGGCCAGTTACAGCCTCCTGGGACCCCAAACTTCTCGTCTCTGAAACAATGGCTCCAGCCCTCATTTTACAGATGCTAAAAGCTCTGGAGGAAGATAGTCTAAGTCACAGCTTTGCCAAGTACCAGCTATGTGACCTTGGGCAAGTCACTCGGCCTCTCCCCGAGCTGTTTCCTCATATTTAAAATTGAGATGATACCAACACATATATACAAACCAATATGGTGCACTTCTGCACGCCGGGTAATGTGCTAAGTAAGCCCTGGGAGGACTATTTCATGGAGGACTCACAATAACCCCACGAGCTGGATTTTTATCCCTACCTTGGTCCCTTTCTCAAGATGAGTAAACAGAGGTCCAAAAGGCTGAAATGATTTGCTCAAGATGACAATGCAGGTTAAGTGGCCAAGCTGGGACCAAAGGCCTGAGCTTCTGATTCCAAAACATGTACTCTTTACCTGAATGCCTCCAACAGTCCGTAAGTAACAGAGAAGAACAGATCAGAAAGGACTTGGGAAGGATGATCAGAAACAAAGGGCAGAATGGGGGCCGTGCTCCCCACTGCAGCATCCTGGCCCCACCGGTTTGCTTGGACGAAGCATGCCTTTCTGATAGGCAGTGCCTATGGGTGGTCTGATCTTGATCACGCTGTTACGGAGCATCCTCCCTGGCTGGAGACCACCTTCCTCTCTCCCACAATGCTTACCACTGCAATGGAAGCAGCTTTTCCTCTGAGGTCTGCCTAGTACCTTCCAGGGCCTTGAGTCCCTCAAACACTTCCGCACACTAAGCCCAAAGCAGCTAAGTGGCTGAAAGTCTCAGGTCCTAGGAAGAGGACAGAGATGGGACCAAGTGCCTCTAACCTCTCCAGTTCATCCACCTTCAGACTCAGCTGTTTATTTTCCTTCTGGGAAGCCTGATGTTTCTCTCTCGCCATCTCCAGCTTGTCCCCCTGATGTTCGATCTAAAATGACAGGAACACAGACTGGTTTACGAAAGAACTTGCCGGTGCAGCCCTCCCTTCTCCCTGAGACCTGTCATCCACACCCAGGAGAGAGGCACGCTGCTCTTGGCAGGCATCCGAGTCTCAACACACAACCTGGAGGAGAGGGAAGAGCGGGGACAGGTTAGGCCCGACCCCCGAGACTGAAGGCTTTCCCACGCCGAGAGAAGCCAGCTTCCATCCTGAAGAGCCACGATGACACTTTCTTGATCAGGAGAGGCCACTCAGTGGGATCCTGGTGGACATGAGAAGGCAGAAGCAGATGGCAGGCCTAACTGGCCCGCACGCCACGCCACAGAGTTTTATCAAGGATGTCGTTGGGACCGCTGATTTCATCCTCCTTAACTGGGGACAAATGTAGGCAAGGCTGTAGGAAATCTATTGCGTCCTTCAGCTGGGCAAGTTTGAGAAGTTACCCAGAAGTCTGCTTTCTGCAGAAGCCTCAGACATCAGGCCTGAAAGGCCCTGAGAACACTCAAGTTCAAGAGAAGGCCGGTAATTTAAGAGTACTGAGAACAGGGGCTTAGGAACCAGACATAGCTGGCTGGCTTCCAATCCCTGTTGACAAGTATCAGATCTGTGACCTCAGGCAATGACTTCTCCCCTCTATGCCCTGGGCTGCTTTCTATAAAATGGGGAAAATAAGGCCCCTTACAAAATTCCTGGGAGAATTAAATGAGAGAATGCCAGAGCACAGAGCATATGCTCAAAAAATGGTAGCTACTTTCACTGGTACTACAAGGAAGCAGGTTAAGAGAGGAGAAGGGTCTTGCCCAAGGTCACAGTGCAGATGAGAGGCATAGCATTTCTTAGACACTGTAGGCTTGGTTCCAGTAACCGAGAGGCAGACTGCTTCTGGGAGAAAGGAAGTCCTCTTTCAGGACAGAGGCTCAGGCAAGGGGTCTGCTAAGACTGGGGAAAGGCAGCTAAAGCAAGGGAAAGATGGGAAAAAAGAAAACCTACGGCTTGGTGTCTGCTGGTGGCATGTGGCTGAGGACAGCAGCAGAGCATGAAGGGCAGAGGCCAGTGACTTGGAGCACTCAGGGAGGGGCGAGAGCAGGAGGGCCCGGCAGCTCCGATCGAGTGGCAGCTCCTATAACTACAATCACTTTGTGCAAACACAAGGCATTTGGCACACCAGACTTTTATTTCACAGCATTGATGATAGCTCACTCCTTTCAGAAAGCGGCAGCCAAGAAAAAGGAAGTGGTTCTCCCTTGGGGGGCGTGCAGCTCATCTCGGTAAGCGGGCCCCTGCTCGGGCCAGTTCGTGGGACCCTTTCTGCCAGTCCCTTACCCGGCTGCGCAGGTCTGATATGATGGCTGTGAGGTCAATGTTCTTCCTCTCATAGCCCTGCAGCTGGTCTTGGCACTCTGCCAGCTTAGCCTCTGTGATCTTGAGAATATCGGGCAGCTGCTGCAGGTCAGCCAGCTGGGACTGGAACTGCCTCCGTGCCTGGAGTGGGAGAGAAGAGCCTGCCGTTGGGAAGGGCCTCGTTGCTCAGGAGGCCAAGGCAGAGTCCTTTGACGTAGGGCAGGGGCACCCTCAGTGCCCAGAAAGGATCCTGAAAGATCCATGGGCAGAAGTGCAGCCTCCCTGCAGGCCATTGAGGGTGTCTAGCTGTTCTCTGGTGGGACGCACTTGGCCCTGACTGGCCACTTGAGCCTCCCGCTCCTTCAGTCATTTAAGAAGAATGGCAACCATGTAGCCAACTCCAGGACCCACGCATTAATCACTGATCTCATACAACAACCGATAAAGTAGGTGCTGTTGTTCCCATATAAGGATGCTTAGGGTCAAAGTACTATTTCCCAAGGTCACTCAGCTAGAAACAGGTAGAGCCAGGATTCAAGTCTACTCTAACCTCGGCCCCTAGGAAGGCAATCATGATGCTCTAGGTCAGAGGGAAGGCTATGACCTATGTGGTCTCAGTCCATCCTTGTATTAATAAGGGGCCTGAGGACTAGAGAGGGGCAGTGACTTGGCCAAGGTTATGCAACAAGCTAATGGCTGAGCCTGGATTCAGACCGCCTCCAAGGTTACACTTAAGACGATCCCTTTGCTTCTAGAGAGCCAAGCCATCTCTAGAAGAATAAGGCTCTTTGGGGAAGGGGACAGGAGGCTCATTTTTTTGGTTGGCACAAAATAAAGACACCACACAGATTTAAACAGGCACACCTAAGGCCTGGCAGATCTGTGGATTTGAATCCACTTGGATGTTCCAAGCACGGGAAAATTTTTTTTAAGGAAAATGAAGAAAGAAGGAAACCAGGATGAGAAAGGAATAACAAGGAAGCAAGAGAGAGAGACGAGACGAGACGAGGGAGAGAGCACATGCACGGTAGAGGGGACTGGCCCAGCACTAAGAAACCTTATTTATCTCTGTGGTCCACATGGCAGAGGGCCAACGACAAACAAGAGGGACAGACATGGGCCTGGGTAGGGAAGGAAGGCGAGGAAGGGGAGCTATACCGCTTCAATCTCTTTGTTCATCTCATCTTTCAGGATCTTGTTCTCTTTGTCACAGCGCTCCAGCTGGGCAGCCACTTCATCAGCCTCCAGTCTGGTCTTCATTACCTGGGGGCCAACAAAGCATCGGGCCCTCTTGGGCAGCGCCAAGCTTTGGAGAGAAACACCTTCCTGGGAGAGGCCTTGTGGTGAACCTCCCTCCAGGCCTGGCAGGGCCAGGGCACCTGAGAGGCCTACCTGACTCTTATAGTTGTCAATCATTCCCTCGTAGTTCTTAACTGATGCCTTCAGCTGCTGAACCTCGATGTGCGCCTGGTTGAGTTTCTCCTCCATCGGGGCGAAGCTAGCCTAGAAGGGGTGGCTCGTAGGTAACCAGCAGGAAGGTTCCGGGGCAGGTCGCCATCCCAACCCCAGCTCCTACTCCGAGGGGCCAGCAAAGGGAAGCCCCACCTACACAAACCCACGCTGGCAGTTTTCCTCAGACAGGCACCAGGGCAGTTCCTGATATGACCAACTGAAGTGAATATAGATGCAAATAAGAGACGCCTGTGTTTTTTTGTTCTTATTACAAAAGCAATACATTATTGGGAATTCCCTGGCAGTCCAGTGGCTAGGACTCGCTGCTCTCACTGCCAGGGGCCTGGGTCCAATCCCTGGTTGGGGAACTAAGATCCAGCAAGCCTTGTGGCTTGGCCAAAAGGAAAAGAAAAAAAAAAAAAAAAAAAGCAATACATTATCATTAAAGAAAATGGAGAATCATGAAACCAAAAAGAAGAATCATGATGCCTTGGTATATGGCTATATATTGATAACTGTGTAGATATTTTATTTTTTCCAATAAGGATGGGATTATAATATACTTACTGCTTTGCAAAGAACTTTTTCAATTCACGAGTATGTTAGGAACTACTTCTTTCATCAATAAATGTTCTCCTACAACCTAAATGCTCACCCTAGCAGATGGGACAAAATAAATCATGGTATCTAGATAAAAGGATAAGCAGTCATTTAAAAGAGAGATAAAGCAAAAAAAAAAAAAAAAGATCTAAAAAGATATCCATGAAATATGGTTGAATGAGAAAAACAAACTACAGAATAATGGCTGGATGAATGGATGTGCATGTGTTTGAATGTGTATGATAATATCGGGGGGAAAAAGCTGGAAAAATACACATCTACGGGTAACAGAGACCTTCGCTTCTATATCATGTTTCTGTGATGTTTTTGACTTTCACTATGAGCATATTTACCTTTGCAATTATAACATCTAGGAAAATACAATTCTACAATCATTTAGAACAGCCACACTGTATTTCACCTCAAAGACATACCATACTGCCACCAATACCCCAGCTAATCATTAGACGTGGGGGGTGTCTGTCATGTGTCCAACAGCTGCGCTATGCCAAGGAGGTGATACTACACTCCCACCAGAGTGGCTAAAATGAAAAAGACGGACAATACCAAGTGTTGTTGAGGAGGCATGGAGCAAACCTCTCCCAAATCCCTGATGGGAGTGGAAACCTGCACAACTGCTTTATTGTTTGGCAACATCTACCAAAGCTGAATTTGTAGACCACCTGATGACCTGGCATTTCTACTTCAAGGTATAGAAACTGTAAAAATACACCAAATATGTGCACCAAAAGAGGTACAAAGATGTTCTACAACTCAAATGTCCACCGAGAGTAGAATGGATAAACACATCGTGGTGTATTCACGCAATGGCGCACTGCACAGCACTGCGAAGGATGAACTGCCACACGTGACATGGTAACTTCCACAAACGTAATGCTGAGTAAAAGCCATAAAGACCAGGCACGAAGTTCAAAACCAGGCAAACTAATCTGTGGTGACAGAAGTCAGGATAACCGTGCCCTTGGCAGGGGGAGTTTGCAACTAGCACGAGGTCACCTGGGTGCTGGCTTTAAGGTTCGATCAGGGTGGCTGATGGACAAAGTGTGTTCATTTTGTGTACCTTTCTGTATTATACTTCCTTAAAGTCAATCTTAACAAATAAAAATCAGTAAAATAAATAAATAAATAAATAAATAAATAAATAAATCTAGATGTTATTGCCCAGATCAATTAAAAACCAAGGACTTCCTAGGTGGCACAGTGGTTAAGAATCCGCCTGCCAATGCAGGGGACACAGGTTTGAGCCCTGCTCTGGGAAGATTCCACATGCCATGGAGCAACTAAGCCCATCCACCACAACTATTGAGCCTGTGCTCTAGAGCCCATGAGCCACAACTATTGAGCCCATGTGCCGCAACTACTGAAGCCCACGCACCTAGGGCCCGTGCTCCACAACAAGAGAAGCCACTACAATGAGGAGCCCGCGCACCACAATGAAGAGTAGCCCCTGCTCCCATCAACTAGAGAAAGCCCGTGTGCAGCAACGAAGACTCAACACAGCCAATAAATAAATAAAATAAAATAAAATAAAATAAAAAATCAAGATCAAAGCTGGTTCTGCAACATCAACCTCTTTTTGGGTGCCCCTCGCCCCCGGCATGCTGGGAGGGTATAGCGTGAGTGGTTAAGAGCTAGTGGTTAGAGCCCCAGAGTCAGACTGAAGTTCAAATCCCAACCCCAACACTTCCAAGGGCAAAATCTGGGCAAGAAACAAACTCTCTCTAAGCTTCAGTTTCCTTATTCCATAGAGATAATAATCACATTAATGGGAGGTTAAAGTGAGAATTAATGCATGTGAAGGTGCCCAGCAGGGCCCCAGGAGAGTCAATGTTAACGTCAAAGTCAGATCCATCTCACGTGCATGGGCTAAGTGTCACGTTAAGCACTTCACATGCATCACCACCTTATCACAAGGACCTCGTTTCCTCCCACTAAGGAAATTGCAGCAACAGAGGAGGAGACGTCCCATTCAGGTCCTCCAGCTCTAAGAGGCAGAGTCAGGACTTGAATCCGGGTCTTTCCGACTCCAGAGCAAGCCCTCTTATCATGCTGCTGCCTCCACACCCTCTGAAGGCCCTGGTGGTCATCTCTGGGGCCCAACAAGCAGTGCCCAGCTGCTGCTCTCCACCCGACCGTCTCAGTCCCAGCTCTCACTACCGACCTTCAACCTCTCGTTCTCTAGCTTGAATGCGGAATACTCGGCAGTCTGCCGGTGTAGTCTTTCCACTAGGCTGTCCCGGTCTTCCCGCATCTTCTCCTCCAAGGTTTGTTGTTGGTTTACGAGATCTGTCACCCGGCTGGAAGGTCACAAAGTGAAAGCAGACACAATCAATTCCACAGGCTGTGAGCAGCCCAGGTCTTTGTGTGGAGTGGGGCCAAGTGTTCCTACCCAGGTCACCCATGTCCCTCCTCTTGGCACCCTGCCGGCTCCCCAGTCTCTACTCCGAGGAGCAGCTGCCCTGCCCCTGCCGTCAGTGGCATTCCCAGGTATCCCACTTCATATAACAGCCTTTAAGATTTGTCTCCCATACCATCCCCTCCAAGAAGCCTCCTCTGTTCTGATCCTCCCATGCAGCTGAGACACTCCCTGAAGACCAGGACCAGAGATGCAGTCCCTTCCCAGCTCCCCACAGCACCCCCTGGATCTCTTAACCCCTCAGGAATTGAAGTTAGGACAGAACTCCCAGGCTCAGTGGTCAAGGATACTCCCAGGTATCCGTCTCCCTCAGACACATAACACACTGCTGTTCTGTCTCCCCAGGCAAGGGCAGGTGCCATGAGCAGTAGCAAGGCACAGGCTCCCTTCCCCTACCCTCAGGCCCTCAGCTATGATCCAAGAACAGAGACTGAGGCCTCAGGGGAGCACTGGGGCTCTTGACTGCAGACTGACCACAGAACCTTTACACAGGATATACTCTCAGTATTGATAAATTACAGTTCACCACTCAGCAAGTGTTTCGTGACTACTGACTAGACCCAAGCAAACACACTGCATTGGTTCACTGGTGAACTCCTACTCAACTTTAAAAACCCAGTTCAGATATCCCTCCTCAGGGCATGTCTCCCCAGGTTCCTTGCATTTGTACTATATATCCTTCTACCTTAATTATCCATTTCCTCCCACTAGATGGAGAACCCCCTGAGGGTAATACCTGGCACAGGGCCCAGCATATAGCAGGTTGCCAGGATATGTCTGCCAAACTGAGTTGAATACAGCACAAGACATTCCACAGGCAAGACTTTCCTGACCAGGAAACTAAGTTAGCTCCCCTGCGACCCCTTAGCCCGGGGAGTCCAGATCTCTGTAGCCCTGTCTCCTCTACTAGAGTACAGGATTAACTCTACAGGGCAGGGAATGCATGTGCTTTTTGACTGCTGTAACCCTGAAGGCCAACACATAGCCTGATATATAGCAGATGCTCAATAAATAGCTTTAAATGAATGAACACATGACTATAGCTGACTCTGAGAATGGTCACTGTCGACAGTTCACTAGTGGCAAGAAAGGTTTGAGTTCAGTGACTTTCAACTTGAGGCCACTTTTGCCCCCTACTCCCAGGCCATACCTCTGACCTACTGACTGGTGGACAAAACAACTGAGAGAAGACAGAGGCATTACCAGCTGCCCCCTCCCCCAAGAACAGAAATGAGGATACCAGCGTGCCCGTGCCCACTGCCCATGCTGTGCAGACTGGGGCCCAGCTCAGGCCCAGGTGTGAGCAGAGAAGGCCCCTGCATAGTACCTGCCGGGGGTAGCACCCTGGGGCGGGGGCTGGAGCCAGGACCCAGGGTCCAACCAGAAGCCCACCTCAGGGCTGCCCACGGCTCAGTCCAATGCAGCCCCTGACCACAGGAGACCAGAAGGCAGCCGTGTGAGCGACGGGAGCTGCCGCGGGTTGCCTGGCGCTGTGCACCGGCACCGCCCACCCCCTCCTCCCATCGGCCCACTGCCCTCTCCTAACACAGACGTACTCGTTCAAGACAATAATTTCCAGCTCGAGGTCCCCCTTGTCCTTCACAACTTGGTTGTAGCGGCTCCTCCATGATTCCAGAGTGGATAAAGCTTCAGCGACATAAAGATCCTGGGAACGTGGGACAGCAGGGCCCGTCAGCCTGGTACCAGCGCTGAAGCCAATCCAGCTGGGGGTCACCCCGGGTCACCCCTCACCCTGATTACTTCAACCTCACTCCTGCGATTCCTTTCTAGAAGCACTGAGAGTGAAGCGGGAGCCCAGCTGTTGCTTTCCAATTTCCAGCCTCACATGCACCCTGACTGCAAATCCTTCCTTAACCGTCATTCCCACCCACAACATGGATGTGGCGAAAACGTCCCACAAACCCTCCGCAGGTCTCCAGCCAGCTGCGCGCCCCGTCATCACCCGCTTACCCATTTACTCCCCCACCGCCTCTCCCTCCACCCAGCCATCCGTCCTCCTGGCTCACTCACCCTTTCCATTGCCATCTTTCTCTCCGTTCGCCCGCCCGGCCACCTCTCTTCAGCTTTCCACCTCCACCCGCCCAAACCACCCATCAGCCCAGCCACCTCCCTTCACCAGCGGCCAGCCCTCCTCGGGGAGGCCGGCCACCTTGTCAGCAAGCTGCACGTGCAGCTGCTCAGCGTACTCCTCGCTCTTCTCGGCTCGTTCCTTCTGGGCTCGGATGGCCCTCTTCAGGGACTCCTTGTCTCTCTCTCCCTTCTGCTTCAGTTCCTTCAGCTGCTCCATGATGGCCTCCACTTCCGCCTTGTGCTGGTTTCCGCTGCGCTCCAGGTTCTGGAAGAAGACGGCCCGGGGGCAGGTGCAGGGAGAGAGACGAGGGTGAGCGAGAGACGGAGGAGAGAGACAAGGAAGGCAGGAAAGGGCGAGGAAGAGAGCAGAGGGGAAAGAGGAGACCGGCAAAAAGAAGGAATGAGGGAGAGAGAAATCACGTCAACTGTGTGGGGGCTTAGGGCTCCCGCAGTGCAGAGCAGAGATGAGGCCCTTCCCCGCTCCCCACAGCACCTCTCCCATTACTGAACCCACTGGGTCTTAATGTTAAGATAGAACTCTTCTGGAATCCTTCCTTGAACTCCCAGCATGGTGGTGAGAGATGCGCTTCAGTCACTCAGCAGAGCTGTGACCTCAGAAGGTCCCTGGCTCAAAGATGCAAGCAGCTGTTTGAGCCCACCCCCCACCCCATGGGTAGTTAGGAGAACTGAAGGCCTAAGGGATTACGTGATTGGTTCAGGGGCCCGGCACCCAACTGGTCGCTGCTGGGAAGGGCACCCAAGACCCCCAGGGTCCACTGCTCTTGCCACTGGCTCAGAGGGCTTTGGCCGCAGCGGCTCCATAAACCTCTGCAGCAAAGCCTTCCTGAGCACGAGCGCCTTGGCCAGGCCGCTGCCCTTGGATTGGAAGGCCCGGCCCCCTCCTGTGGGGCCAGCAGGTACCTTGATCTGCATGCACAGGCGACTGTTCTCTGCCTCTTTGCACCGAAGCTGTGCCTGCAAATGCCCACGCATGGTCTCCATGGATTTTGAAAGCTCAGATGCTGTCTTTGCTTGAGCCTTTGGAGAGACAGAGAAAGTGGTAGAGCCTGGATTTGAACACAGCTCTCTAATTCCAGAGCGCACTCTACCCACTAAGCTCTACTGGAGGAGCACACGGAGAAGCAACTGTGGGGGACAGTACCTTCTCACATTGTATCTCCTGGAGGAGCTCTTCCAGCTCCTTGTCTTTGTCTTGCAGCAGTAATAGCAGGCGCTGGAGAGAACACACACTGTCATGAGCTCCCGGGGTAGGACGAAGAGGCCCAGCCCAGGGAGGACAAACACTTCTATGAGTGCCTGGCCACCGGGCTCAAGTCCCAAATACATCGCCCCATGTCACAGAGACCCTAGCAGGAAGCACGTAACATCTGTATCACAATTTTTCACAACAATTTAAAATAATGTTAACTGTGGGAAACACTGAAAACACACACACAAAACACTAAGGAAGCCCCATAGTCCCCCACCCATAGATAACCACTGTTAACACATTAAAAAGTCATGTATACATTTTACTCTATAACCACATTTACCATAATGTGATTAAATCTTCTATATATTTTGAAAAAGCACCTTAATATTTCAATTTACTGTTGTATCATAATCTGACAAGGCTCTCGAGCTGGGAATGCAGGTTTGGCATTATCGCCACAGCCGCTCAATCTCCTACAGCTATGTTCCACCAGGCACCGAGGGCCGGCCAAGGGCCAAACCTTGTGAACCGTGCTCTCTATTCCTTTCTTTCCCTTCCAGACTCACAACAGGCATTAACACATCAAAGGCTCCAAAAGGTCTGGTAGTCAAGCAGCTTGTTAGCTTGTCATTCAGGCTGGGCAGCAGTTTCCCAAATTTATTTGGCGGTGGATCAACCCCACCCCCCACCCCCTTTTTTTCTTGCACCATTAACACCTTGAGGAACTCAGGGTCCCATGGAACAGACTTCGGAACATGCTGCCTGGGGAGAATTGGAATTGTTGCATCAACAAGTCTGCACCATAATACAAACAAGAAAATTCAGGTGACTGACTCTGATGATTTACAAATCCATCACCATGGATCTGTCCAGCTTGGTGGTTCAAGCTCTCAAGTGATCAACTAGACAAGCCCGGTGGAGCAGAAGGGATGGGCATATCTGTTTCATGATTTTACAGATCATGAAACTAAGACCCAGAGAAAAGTCGGAGCGGGGCTCTAGCCCTACAGCTGCCACTCAGGCACCGCTACGCCGTCGTCTATACCCCTGGAGCAGGCAGGGGGGCCGTGTGTTACCGCTTTCTCGGAGTCTGCCTCCGCCAGCCGTTTCAACAGTGCTCCTTGTTGCTCCATCAGCCTTTCAGAATCCTTCAAGGGAAGGCAGGAAAAGCCAACTCATTAAGTAATAAACTGGGATGTCTACATCCTCTAGATCCTGTTCCTTTTCCAAAAATTATATTTCTAATGATAGAAGTAGCAAATTATATTCTCATTTATAAAACATTTAATGAACACTGATAAAGCTAAAGTCCCCCTCATCCCCACCTCCACACCTAGCCCTACTGTTATGGGTTTGGTGACTGTCCTGCCCATCCTTTCTCTATGCATTTACACATAACTACACCTAGACAAGTATCTTTTGGGGGGTAACGGATGGGAAAGGATTAACGTGTAATTTTACCAAAATTATATCATACTGTATTTTTGTGCTACAACTGGATTTTTTTTTTTTTTTTACAATTTTTTATTTTTTGATGTGGACCATTTTTAAAGTCTTTATTGAATTTGTTACAATATTGCTTCTGGTTTATGTTTTGGGTTATTTTCGCCTTGAGGTATGTGGGATCTTAGCTGCCCGACCAGGGATCGAACTCACACCCCCTGCATTGGAAGGCGAAGTCTTAACCACTGGACCACCAAGGAAGTCCCTACAACTGGATTTTTTAAAAACAGCTTTATTGACATATAAATCAGATACAAGTCACCCATTTAAAATGTACAATTTGGACTTCCCAGGTGGTGCAGTGGTTAAGAATCCACCTGCCAATGCAGGGGACATGGGTTTGATCCCTGGTCCAGGAAGATCCCACATGCCACAGAGCAACTAAGCCCATGAGCCACAACTACTGAGCCTGTGTGCCACAACTACTGAAGCCTGCTTGCCTAGGGCCCATGCTCCTCAATGAGAGAAGCCACAATAATGAGAAGCCCATGCACTGCAACAAAGAGTAGCCCCAGCTCTCCACAACTAGAGAAAGCCTGTGTGCAGCAACAAAGACCCAACGTAGCCAAAAATAAAATAATTTTTTTAAATGTACAATTCAATGGTTTTTGTTATATTACATTATGATTTTTTAAAAATTGTGGTAAAATATAACAAAAATATAAAAAATGGTTTGCCACCATTTTTAAGTGTAAAATTCAGTGGCACATGGTACATTTACAATATTGTGTAACCACCACTGCTATCTAGTTCCAGAATCTTTTCATCACTCTAAAAGGAAACCTACACTTGTCAAGTGGTCGGTCAGTCTCCATTTCCTCCCCCACTCCCAGCAAACCCTAATCTGCTTTTTTTTCTTTTTCTTTTTTTTTTGGCTGGGGATAGCCGACCAGGGATTGGGCCCCGGCAGTGAAAGCGCCAAGTCCTAACCACTGGACCACCAAGGAATTCCCTGACCCCCAACCTGCTTTCTGTCTCTAATACACTGTGGCATTTTTTAACCTCTCCCCATAACCTTTGAGCAATAAGGTGGTTCCCAGGTTTTGCAACTGTAAACACTGCAGCAATGGATATGTTGGGCAGGTACTAAGTGTCTCTCCAGGAATAATGCAAAGAGAAAGAATGGCTGGGCTGGAAAGTTTGTGATTTGTGGCAGCTGTAATGCCCTGCAAAATGCCTGCACTGACTCACAGGGCCACTAGCAGGATATGAGAGCACAGGGCAGGAGCTGGCCTCTGCCTGTTGCCAGTCTTGCCAGCATAAATCCTGCTGTTTTAATTTGCATTTCCCTAATTACTCACGTGCTTATTAGCCATTTAAATTTTCCCTTTCCCGGACTGCCTGCTCACACCCTTGCCCACTTTCGCACTGGGCTGTCTCTGAACCGTCTCTATTCTCCCCAGTCACCTGAGCAGTGTCCCTAAAAGAAGGCTCACCGCCCCTTTCCCTTTCAGTCCCACAGGTCACCTTCACAGGCCAAGAGAAAAGGGCTCCCTGGTCCCAAAGCTTCCTGGGGACCTAGGAACTGCAAGAAGACAGCATTGTGGTTTCTCCAGAAACAAGAGGAGGCCCAGAAAGCCTAGGCCAGGGACCCAGAGCCAGAAGCTATTCTTACAGCCTGATAGGCCATGCCCTCTGTGCTTCTGGGAGACTCTGCACAAACTAACACACCATCGCACCAAATCGCCCACTCTAAGGAGCCAGGCACTCCCACCACCCCCATTTCACAGACAACTAAACCCGTGCGCCACAACTATTGAGGCTATGCTCTACAGCCTGTGAGCCACAACTATTGAGCGCATGTGTCGACCACGTGCCTAGAGCCTGTGCTCCACAACAAGAAGAAGCCACTACAACAAGGAACCCGCACACCACAATGAAGCGTAGCCCCTGCTCTCAGCAACTAGAGAAAGCCCGTGTGTAGCAACGAAGACCCAATGTAGCCAATAAAAAAATAAAATAAATAAATTAAAAAAAAAAAAAAAAAAAGGATGGATCCCATAAAAATATTGACTGAAAAAAGCAAACTCAGAAGAATACATGTGGAACAATACCATTTATGTAAAGTTTGAAAACACGCTAAACAATACTATATGTTGCTTAGGGATACGTACATAAGCGAAAAACTATCAGATTCTAGATAAAGGTTCCCTCTGATGAGAGGGAGATGAGGTTATTGCCAAAGGAGACACCAAGAGGGATTTAACCATGTGGACAAGGTTTTGTTTGGAAAGCTGGATAGTGGGTACACTATTACTTATTTTAAATATCAATTTAAAGAATAAAAACAAAGGAAGTTGACACTGTTTAAAAAAAAAAGTTAAACTAAGAAAAATATCAACACGTGCTTTCTTTCTTTTGTGTGTGTGTGGCTGCGCCGTGCTGTGCCGTGTGGCTTGCAGGATCTTAGTTCCCCAAGCAGGGATCGAACCTGGGCCCACAGCAGTGAAGGCACCAGGTCCTAACCACTGGACAGCCAGGGAATTCCCAGCACAGGCATTTTGAGAGTCTTGGTATCCCTTCAGTTTGAACCAAACAGGAAGAGAGCTGTTTATACTGTCAGTCTTTTCAGAATCATTTGCAACATAAAATACATTTCAGAGACCATCTGTTAAGAAAACAAAGTGAAAAAAAACAAAAAACAAAAGTGATACCATACAATGTGTCCGCCAGCCATTAAGCCTCCTACTTCACCAAAACTCAGATCTAGTCTTCTCCCTGCTTTGCCACATGACCCCTCGGATGGGCTAAAGCACTCCCTCATGCCCTGCTGCCCTTCTCCTGACTTTCAAGGTCCTTCCTGTACCACCGGGCCCACTTCAACAACAAAGACAGCACTGTCTACCAGATGCCCAGCATTTTATGTGAATGATTTCAGCAAACTTTTCTACGCCCCCTCAGGTCAGGCAGGCAACAGGAATATTTTCTTTTTACAGGCAGGAGCCTGCAGTGTCAGAGAGCTCCGCGTGAGCACCCGGGTAGGGCCAGCACCACATCTCACCTCTTTGCAGTGCTGTTCCCTTAGCAGTTCTCGGAGGGTGCGGTTGGTCTCCTCAAATGTGCTCAGCTTCTGCAGGAGAAGTTCCTTCTGCCTCGTTAGGGTGTTGATGTCCGTGCAGGTCATTTGTTTCTCCTGCAAGATAGCAGGCAGTCTTGCCAGGCACAGGGGGAGAAGGGAAGAGGTGGCACAGGGAGTCCCCATGGGAAACTTAAGAGGTACTGGTGCCAGGCAGCCTGGGCAAGAAGAGCTGGGCAAAGGCAGGTTTCCTGGAAGAGGTAGACCTGGAAAGATAGGCAGGTGCTGAGCCTGCTGAGGGCACCAGGTGGGGAAAAGGACTGGAGAGCTCAATGCAGGCCAGTGCAGTCAGGGCGGGCTTCCTGGAGGAGGTGCGCTTCCTGGACGACAACACTTGGTGGCTGAGACTTGCAGGAATCAGACACATGCCTTGATTCACTGTGATCCCAGTAGACCCATGATGACATCTCAGAGGCCCTGGCTACCAAAAGTCATCCTCAAGGGTCAGGCCCCAGAAGTGAGAAGAGGAGTGGGGGCTGAGGAGTTAAGTGTGCCCTGCCCTGACCTGAAGATGTCATAAAGTCAGCATGATGACTGCGTAAAGACCCCGCCATGGTCTGCAGCTGCCCCCTCTCTGGGCCCAGCCACCCACCGTCTTCAGCTTCCCGATGGTGTCCTTCAGGGCCATGACTTGTTTGGCGGCGGCGGCCCCATCCATTTCAGCCTCCACCAGCTTGGACATGAGGCACTCCTTCTCCTGCTGGAGGTGTTTCTTCTGAAGCCTGGGGCCAGAAAGAATAGGGCTCTGTGAGCCCTCCCAGGCCCCTGCCCGCCCAGAGCTCCGAGGCTCACCTCACAATGCCCTGTGAGGCTCACCTCCTGGTCAGGGAACCGTGGGGGAGGGGGCGGGAATGGCCCTTCCGGCCTGAGTGGCCTTCTGAAAGGACACCTGGTCACCAGAGCAGGGCCTCCACACCAGGCGACATTATGCCACCTACTAGTCTCTCAGACCAAAACCAGTGTCACCTTGGCCCCCAGCCACTGCCACGGCCACCTAAACACCATTCTGAGATCCGCTTCTGAGCCCTCCCCTCTCCTCTCCCCACTGGAGCCACGTCTGGTCACACCACTCCCTGCTTCAAAAACAGTTCTGTGGCTCCCAACCGCCATCGGTGCAGATGCCTCAAAAAGACCACTCAGAGCCGGCTCCTGCCAACCTCCACGGCCTCCCTTGTCCTCGGCCCACCTTCTCCCCTCGCCCCGGCCCGCTTTTCATGTCTCAGTCACAAACTCCTCCCACCTTGGGGCCTTCCCTCGAGATGTTCCCAGTACCTGGTGTGTTTTCTTCCCCTGCACCCACCTGCCTAGCTTCTAGCCATCCTGCAGGATGCCCATTTTTTCCAGAAAGGCCTCCCTGATGCCCTCCCCGACTGCACTCTGTGGGGTCCTCTTCCCTGACTGGGAATCACGAGTGTGGTAGTGACTTTGTTGAACACCGTAACAGGGCTAGGCTGTAACCTGGGCTAGGCTGGTGCTCGGGCAGCCCTGCGGGAGGGAAGGTGCCCAGAGCAGAGCCGCCTTACATGGTAAAGTCCTTCTCCTCCTTGATGCGCTCGATGTTGTGCCGTAGCACCGTGTTCTCGTGCTCGGTCTCAGCCAGCTCTTGGGCCACCTCCTCCAGCTCCTCCTTCCGTTCCTCCAGGAATCTTTTGGCCATCTGGCGCTCTCCCTTCTGCATCTTGACCTGTGTAGGAGCAGGCAGGCAGGGGCCACTGAGGGGAGGCACATCTTGAGGCCCGTTGCTTTGGACCAAGCAAAGGGCACCTCTGCTTGAGTGCTCTATGGTACTGAGGTCCTTTGGGCGCAAGCTAGTCAATCATCACAAAGACTTGCAGCAGACACTATTCCTCTCATCTCCTCGTCACTGAGGAAACGGAGTGCAGGGAGCCTGAGTGACCTTCTGGCTGGGGACAGAGCCAAGAAACAAATGGTCATTCAGCAGGCACACCACAGGAGGAGAGATGTCACAAAAAGGCCCCTGCCCCTCAGGCTGTGGAGAAAGGTGGGCCTGTTGCCAGGCAGCCACCAGACCCAGGTTCTCCAGGAGGGCCCTGGGCCCCAGGCACAGGGGAGGACTAAAGACACAGGCCCTGTTAGCAGCCACGAGTTAGACTCCATGGCAGCTCTGCCAACTTCTTAGCTGGGGGACTTGGACTTCCAGGTTGTTTCCAATTCGACTGCACATCCCACCCAACGACACCGCCCACCAATTGAGGACAAACTTCCCCTGCCTCTTTAGGGCATTGCTTTCTGTTTTTCTTTTCTTTTAACTTTTGTATAAAATGCAAAACAGAGGCCTCGATGTCCCTCCCAGTCACTTCACCTCCGAAACAGGGACAATGATACCACCGGCTTCGTTTCACTGTTGTAAAATCAAACCAGGCCATCCATATAGAGCAGCAGGCATGGTCAGGGCCAGGCTCGCGCTAAGTGCATGATGGAAAGGGACCCCAGGTTGCCTTGGCTACCTGCCCAGTGGCATCTGAAACCCTGGGAGGCCTGCAAAGGCCATTGGAAGGAGGTGTCCACCAGGAACCCACCTGGCAGTCCTGAGCATCCTCAAGACACTAGCCATGTCAGCCCCCTACCTCCCTCACCTCAGACTTGAGACAACCAACCGCGTTCATTAGACTGTCGATCTTCTTATCATAACGGTTCATTTTACAATGACCCGAGTCGTCATCTTCTGTAGAGAGGTCACTTAACCGCATCACTGAGACCAGCTTTTCTGAAGATGGTGGTGTGACCTCCAGACAGTGAGGTGGATTCTGACGTAGAGGAGGGAGAGACACAGGAACCCATAAGGCAGAATGACAACCATTGGTCCCACCATCCCCGGCTGTCCACTGGGCAGAAAGAGCTAAAGCTGCTAAAGGGCAACCAGGGGGACCCCAGGGGAAGGATACACCCACCTTCTTGGTGGAACATGACCTCATTACCTACCCTTGTTTAAGTGATGTTTCTGAAGCTCTTCTAACATAGAAATAAAAAGCCTGTGTTACAGTGTCAAGTTTAAAATGAAGGATATAACAAATTGGCAAAAACTGTAACTCCCAAAGTTGGCAAAAGTTGGGGGCAGTAGATATTTTCATACACCTAGGGTAGACATGAAATACGTCAAAAGTCTTCTAAATGAATAGGAATACATGATAGTGGATGGCTGCAAAGACACACATGTCTTCTATACTAGGTATTTTGAGGACAGGGGAGAAATGTGAATATTGACCAGATGTTATATGATTAAGAAATGAAGTTTTCAGGACTAATCACTGTTATTTTGGTTATGGAAAAAACGTTATTAGAAACGCGTACTGAATAATTTAGGGTTAAAATGGTATTTCTGGAAAATATTTACTTAAATACATCAGCACAAAAAATATTTTTTAAATGCATGTGCCCATCAGAAAAGTTCATGCAAAGTTAGAAGACCTTTAAGACTTCAGAAAGATATTCTAATCCAGGGGCCAGTGTTTCCATGGGTTTTTATATACTGAACTTGACTCTCTCATTCTATACACTTATTCCGGTGCATTAAGTAATTGCTCTTTCTCATTACTTGCACAGTTTTTGCTTCTCTTAAGCTGAGGTGGCTAAACTTCTGTGCCAATTTGCAAGGAGAGATGATGGCTATCAGGAATAAAAGGGAGTGATGTGTAAGGCTGTAACGGTTACATCAAACAAGTAGAACTCATCGGGCGCAATTTAAAAAACGTATGTGCCCTTTGTCCCAGCAGTTCTCTTTGGAGGGATTTATGAAGCCTTTCCAAGAATGTCAATCAATATTTAAATTCAAGGCTAGGATACAGATAAACGTTCAACCAGATAGTATTGGTTAAATACTTAACAGTACACAGTGGAATAATGCCATAAAAAAATAATGTGCGATATAAATACAGTTAAAACATGTGGAAAAAAGAACATTACATTGATAAGTAAAATATAGTCCCATTGTTACAAAAATCAAAAGACTGAGTCTATTCACATGAAAAGATCCGGAAGGCTTGCACCTGGAGGTTACATGGGTCTTCTCGGGGTGGTGGAATTACAGGTGTTTTTTACTTTCTTCCTTGTGCTGATTTAGATTTTCTAATTTTTCAGCAATGATTGTGCATTGCTTTTATAAGAAAAAAAGTTATTTTAATACATATAAGGAGGACAATAGGAAAATATATAGACAGTATGATCACAATTTAAAAAAAAACCTCCGCGTAGGAAAAAGCGATAATAAATGTACCAAAATATTAATAGTTTCAGGAGAGCGGTTAGCCTCGGGGGTGGTAGTGACAAGAACAGGACCAGAGAGGAGCTTCTGGGGAAGCTGGTGATGTTGTTTCTTAAGCTGGGTCTTTGTAAAGACTCATCGACACACTTCTGAGGTGTGTACTATCCTGCACTTTCCAACAAAAAGTTTTTAAAACTTAATAGCCAGATTATAGTAGTAGAGTCACAGATGATTGTCTGTTTCTCTGTATTCTCAACTTTCTGTCACAAAAATAGATGATTTACTTAATAATAGGATAGAGAAAAACCCAGACCTGCTTTCTCCCAAAGATCTTATCTTATGTATCAGGAGGGGTTTTACAAATCAAACACAAATCCCCACAAATGCATATAGCAGCTTCTGAGGTCCATGTCCAGCTCCACCACAAACTTCTTCTACGGTCTTTTCTCTCTTGTCTATAATGCAAAGGGCAGGCTGGGACCTCTCGGGAACATGAAAGGCCACTGAAAAGTGGAAAGGTGCTGGACCAAGAGGACAGCATGAAAGACAACTATGCTTGAGAGATGGTAAGTCACATCTCTGGGCCCCTCTGTTTCTAGGATTCTGTGGCCCCGGGACTAGAAGGGACACTGAGCTCTCCAGAGGGGACCATAGCTCCTAACCACCCATGTCAACAGGAAGTCCATTTCCATAGAGGCATGACTTTGATATATACTTTGAAAACTACTAAGTTTCTTCATTTAAAAAAAAAGGCATTTTAAATGATAAAATGTTTGTTATAAAGAAATTCAAGCAAACCATAAAAAGAAAAGCATTAAAGCCTCCCACACCCAAAGGCAATCACTGCTGACCACTTCTTGTATTTCCTTCCCAAAAAAGGTTTCATATACAAAAATATCCATACACACATGGACACACACATGCCCTTTTCTGCACAAACAGGGCCAAACTGCGTGCTGTGCTGCTCGGGGGCTTTGTTATCATGTAGAAATATCCACCTGGAGCCTGTAGTGGTTGCATGGCATTCCATCGTATGCATACACCAGAATTTAACCAATACCCTCCTGACAGACATTTAGGTTGCTTCTAATTGTTCTCTATTGCAAACAATGCTTTAGCAAACATCCTGATACACAGATCCCTGTACTCTTTTGTGACTTTCAGCATCAGTTCCCAAGTGTCCAACTACAGAATCCGTGTTTGGATGGATGCTGTCAAACTGCCTCCACAACAGCTGAATCAGTTTCACAATCCACTCAAAACTGTCCAGGGACCTCCCTGGTGGTCCAGTAGTTAGGACTCCGCACTTACACTGCAGGGGGCGAGGGTTCATTCCCTGGTAAAGGAATTAAGATCCCACATGCCACACTGCGTGGCCAAAAACAACACAACAAGACTGTCTAAAAAGATTCATTGATACCTCCCATATGCTTGTCAACAGAGGATATTCATAATCTTTTCAACTTTTTTCCACTCAATAAAAATGACAGCTTGTTTTTTCTAAAATGCAGTTGTGTCTAATTTACATTTCACTGATTATTAGTGAGGTAAAAAAATCTAAGAAAGCATTTTAATTCCAATCTTCCTTGCACGTTATATAGAGAGATATGTCAGAACACTTTTCATTTATTCCCTAGAATACCAAACTCCCTTTGTCTCTTAGGGATAAAATGGTAAATCAGGGAGTCAAGAGCGTGAACTTTTCAACTTCAGAGTAATTACTATTATTTCTAATTTTAAAAGTAATAAGCTCTCATCAAAAAAAGAATCTTTCAAATTAGATCAGGCATCATCATCTTAAGGTATAGTCATCCCTTGGTCTCCACCAGGACCCTCACAGACATCAAAATCCAAGGATGCTCGAGTCCCTTGTATAAAACGGTGTAATATTTGCACATAACCTAGGCACATTCTCCTGTATATTTTAAATTATCTCTGGATTACTTATAATACTTAATACAATGTAAATGCTATGTAAATAGTTGCTGGCACACAGCAAATTCAAGTTTTGCTTTTTTGGAACTTTCTGGATGTTTTTCCTTTTTAAATCTGTGGTTGGTTGAATCCACAGATGTGGAAGCCGCGGATATGGAGGACCAATTGTAGTGTCAAGCCCTTTACTTGTCCCAATAATGAGATATTTGTCTGAAACAGGCATAGGCCTCGTCTCATCCATGAGTTTCTTCCTTGCCATTGACTAGAATACAAGCTTAAGGAGGGCACAGCTGCCAGTTTGCAGCTGCAACCCGTGTGCAGCAGTGTTGCAAGAAATGCATGAATTACGGCACAGATGGATAGATGGACAAGCAAAACGTGTTGCGGAGTGGCTAAAAAAGAGGACAGTTCTCTTGGAGCCCCAGCACCTAGCACTGAAGGCAGTTATTCCCCAGGAGATTGTTTCAGTGGTTTTGATGACATCTATGGACTACATGCATGGTCTCTTATGGGGGTGACCGCAAAGGAGAAGATGCTTTCTTGGATATGTACGTTTTGGTATATATTTTTAAATTCTGCTTCAGACACTAGCACAGTTACGTGGGGCAAGACAGGTAGCTCCCCACATACAAATCAGAGAGGCTACAAGTGCCGCCTCCAGAATGAGACACCCCTGAGTCCTAACTCCACCTCTGTCATTCTCTCTCTGAGACTTCACCTCTCTGAGCCCTGGTTTCCTCATCTGCACCTTGGGAGAGTGGGACCTACCCCACCACAGTGTTGGAAGGACTCAAGAAGATTCCCACACTTTCACGATTTAGCAAGGCGCTCAGTGAGCAGGACCTACTGGGATGTCTCTGAGAGCTACTGCCAACCCTGAACCATACAGAGCGCGAGGCCTGCTAGAACCTGGTCAGCCCGCGAAGAAAAGCCTGAACAAGAATGAGCCTACCTCCCACTTGCATCCCACATGCCGGGCGGATGATTTTCCAGGGGGCATCCAAGGTACCTTGGTTTTCACCCGGACACTCCGCCGCACATTCACGGTGTCCCCTTTCATTCCGCGCTTATGAGATTTCTGTGGAGAGGGACAAACCCAGGGTCACTTCCCCACACAGCTGGCCGTGGCGTCACTCTGGTGGCATCCGCTTCCAACTCCGCAGGGGAGCCTCTTCTCACTAAGGCTACTGCTGCCAATTCTGGGTGACTGTTCTGCCTACTTTCCAACCAGGCAACTGACCTCTGAAAGCAAGTGTGTTTGTCTCTCAAACCTCTGCAGTAAGAAGCGTGAGGAGGCTCGGCTGGGAGGGGGGCGCCCCGCTCCACAGCCTTGGCCTCGCCCCGCTGGCCGGCTCCTACCTGGCTGTTGGTCGCTGACGCTTTCGGGAGTTTTTTTATGTGGACGTGGACAGGGGTGTTCTCATCCACGTGAACATGTAAGGGGGGAGTTGAAGAGCGGTCCTTCATGGTTCGCTTCTGGCAGGCGGGGGAGGACAACACAAAAAAGGTTGATCTGTGGATGAATAAACTGGGCATGAAAAACAGAGCTCACAGCCTCTGGGGGCCACCGAAAGCCTAGCCACCAAGCGAGCAGGACAGCGGCCAGCACGACTGGCATGCTGGCAGGAAGCGAGGCGAGCGTGCCATTCAGCAGGCTCCCGCAGAGATCCCAGCTGAAGACCACCGGGGACGTGCTCAAGAGAAGGGTCTGAGAGACCCGCAAGTTCTTCGAAAGAGCCCAGACCCAGGCCCCGGGGTCCTCAGAGCTGCATCTCTTTCCAAGCCTGCTGGAATGCACAGCTCCTCCTGAGACTCAGCGCAGCACAACTGGAAAGCAGGTGAGTCCTCCTACACTGGAATCTGAACAAGGCATGCAGATTAGCACGGGACACACACAGAACGCTTAGGATGCAAAATACATCGAGCAGCAGGCAGGTAAAAGACGACGAAGGCAGAAAGCTGGAGGAAATGCCGAGATGAGAAGGTTGTACGGATTCTAAAGACCACACAAGCAGGGCCGAACACATACCCCTCGCCCACCACCAGCTCCCATCAATCCCCATTCTTTTTTTTTTAACTTTTTTTTTTTTTACTTTTTTCTTTTTTCCTTCTCTTTTTTCTTTTTTGGAAAATCTATTTTAAGATTTTTGAAATTTGTCCGGAAGGATATTAGGTTAAGACAACCTCCTCACACCCGGCCGTCTTATCACAGGCAAAACCAAAATCCAACCAATCAGCAGGTTAGGCATGAAGGCACCTAACAGAGCACCTGGCCACAGAAGCAGTTTTTTTTTTTGGTGGGGCCGCAGGCACAGTCCACCTACCGTCACAGTCACACTGGGTGCGCCACAAGGTGTCCTCAAGACCTTTTTCTGCGTGAGACTCGTTACTCCGTTCTTCCCACACGATGGAAACCTGTACCCAGGCACAAGAACCAGATTATAAGCAGAAAACTGGTACTCTTCTATTTCTTAGTTCTCCCGAAGTTATATACTACATATGGTGGCTTAACGAGTTCATGCCTAGGAGAATCAGTCTGGAGTCACTTGGCTCCCTTACATGGGCACCAAACATTCATGGTGTGCCCGGCAGGGTGATGGAAACAGGGGGTGATGGGCATTTGCAGGGCTGGGCTTTTAACCTGCCATCGCATCACACGTATTGTGACCTTTTACTGAAAAGCCCAGCTGTCATCCTGCCTGTCAGGAGACAAAAAGCAGGCAGCATGTGGGCAACCACCAACATCCTAGCCTGGCAGAGGGTGAAGTGCCCAGGACACCGCCTGGAACGATGCTCTGTGAATGACTGCTAGAAAAAGACAGAGCCGTAGGCTCAGGAACAAAGTCTCTGTGACACAGTTTCATAAAATTAACAGGCAAATATTCAACTAAGAGGATGAGAAATGACTAGTTCCCCAAATATTCCCCTTGCCACCCTTTAAGCACTTCAGAGGCAGGGTTATTTTTGCTTTTATGGATTTTTTTTAATACCACGTGTAATTCATCTCACTTCTATAGAAACGGCCCTGTCACCAAATTTGCAAATAAAGCCAAAGTTTCACCTCCAAACTTTGGCAGAGGTCTATCCAAGAATTCCAGGATGGGAAGGGACTTGGAAAGTACATTTGATCCATCCCACTGCCTGATGACAGCCCCCCAAATATGACCTTGCCCTCGCCCTCCATTATTTTGGAAAATATAATGCAACATAAAAATGCGACATAAAAATCCTTAAGCGCGTCAGCATACATTTTGCTGTATGTATATATTGGACCTTGATAAGGAAGAAAAAAAAACTGAGTCCTACTAATCACTTAGCCAAGAAATACCAAATCGGAGCAGAAGGATTTTTTTTTTTTTCCTCCTCACTTAGAACATTTCTGTTCACTTAAAGCCAATAGCTTTGGGAAAGCTCTCACCCTCAGCAGGCTTTCCATCAAACTACCTGGATTCCACCAATATCTGGCTAACTGCCGCATCCACCTCTTACATGGTTGGTATTTATTTACACCTAGCCTCCTCTGGGAAAAGATCTGAGCCTAGCACTCCAATGACAACGATGGTGATCCTATTTCCTACCAGGAACTGGGGCACCTGAGGAGGGAGGGCCAGAGGGAAGCAGAGCTGGGATTATGCGTGTGCATTTTCCTCCTTCCTCTTAAAAATGATTTGTAAATGTTTTGGTCCAGATTTTCAGTGCACAGAACAGGGAAGCTAAAAAGAGAATCCTCCGGGGAGCCTGGCCTGGGAGCCCCGCCCACTTTTCCCTGCCCTACGGCGGAGGCGCCCCCCACAATGGCAGTACCTGGGGGAGCCGCCTGAGGATGAGGCAGACATGGCTAGGCATCAAAGCCGCAAAGGTGGGCAATTGGGTCAGCAGGCTCTGCTCAGGGGGACCCAGAGGGGCTTGTCAATGAGAATCTCAGGGGCCCGGCATCAAACGTCCTCTCTGAGGGGAGGAGGGTGGACGCTTTGGGGGTGGCAGTTGGATGAAAACTTGGGAGGCGCTCCTCTACTGTCCAAGTCGCACAGCAACTGTCCTGCCAAAGTGGGGGGGAGACAGGAGAGGCTGAGCGACCCGGTGGGCGGGGCGATGAGAGCTCCCCTCCCCAAGGAGGGACAGAGGGCGGGACTTCGAGGGAAAGGACCACCGTCCCCGGGCCCCACGCGGGAGGGAAGGTGGGTGGCCACCAGGGGGAAAACCTGAGAGGCTGGCTCGCGCGTGGGGAGGGCGAGAGAGAACTGCTAGGCCCCAAGTGGGCCCCAAAGGGCCGGAACCCGCACAGGGATCTGGAGGGATAGTCGGGGCGGGGCCAGGGCAACTGTCTCCTAGGAGAAGGGGCGTTCCCGGCAGAAAAGATACCCGAGAAGACCCACAGTATTTGAAGGAGGAAGGAGCGGAGGCTGCAGGTGGAAAGGGGTGCTAGGCAGCAAGTGGGTGCCCCGACGGCGGAGGGAAAATCCTCCCGGGCGAAGCAGCAGCCGCTGGGATTTAGTATCCAAGTTAGAGCGGGTTCGACGCCGGGTTGTGCAGGGAGCGGGGCGGGATCCCCCGGAGGCCCGCCGGACCGGTGAACCCGCCCAGAGGGGTCGGGCGGCCCGGAGGCGGTCCCCGGGGACAGCGCTGCCTACGAGGAGCCGGGGCCGAGGCCCTCAGGGCGGGCGAGGCGGAAGGGGCGACGCCCACCGGCGGGCAAGAGGGCGCGGGGCCGGTCTCCGTCGGCGGAGACAAGGGACGACCACGCACCAGCGAGCAGCAGGGGACCAGTTTCTGCCCATAGAGAGAAGGGCGAAGCCCTGCCGGAGGGCAGCAGAGGAGGGAGCGGAGTCCTGCCGGGGGCCAGGTGAGGAGAGGCCCGCCCGTTAGCGGGAGGAGGAGAAGGCCCGCGCCGGTGGGCGGGGCAGAGGGCCAGATTCTGACGGGAGCGGGCCGAGCGCGCCGGAGGGTGCAGGCGCGGGCGGCCCGGGGGGTCAGCGGGACTCGGCGACCTCGGCGGGGGCCACCCAGCCCGTGGGCACCGGACCCGGCGGCGGCCGCGGGACGCCCCGGAACGCCCTGGGTCCCGCCTGCCGGCGGCCTCTCACCAGGAGCGACACGGTTGCGCCCAGAAACGTCTCCTTATGAAGTCGTTGAAGTCGGAGGCCAGGGTCGTGCCATGGAGACGCCGCGGCGGATGCAGCCCAGCTCTGGCGGCGACGCCTCCCCGCTTCCGCCTCCTTTTCCGACACCCGGTCGGCAGCTCGCCCATTGGCCAGTTCAAACCCCCCCGGGAGCCTCTCGGGTTTCGCCATTTAGGCCCAGCCCCTGACGTCACAGAGATGCCCCGCCCCGCCGAAGCTCCGCCCCCTTCCGGGCCACGCGTCGCGTCGCCATGGAGATGCGCGACGCCACTGAAGGGCCTGGCCCGGGCTTGTCTGCCTTTCAAGACCTAGCTCTCCCCGCTAAGCCATTTTTACCCTGCCTTCAGTCCTCCTCGGTTCCCCCAACTCAAAGGAGCACCCAAATTCTAGCCCGCTCCCTCGGATTCGTATTAGGCCACTGGGCTCAGAGAGGGGTCTCGAAACGTGTTAGGGTCCGGAGCTGCACGCTGCTTCTGGAGATACAGCCCTGTCTCTCCTCCCCTGTTGGTGCAGAGATGGAGCCCACTTCTGCACACCACTCAGGCTTCCCCCACGCCTGTCTTTGTCTAGGCGAAAGGAAGGGTCCACGTTCCCCTGGCTCCTCGCTGCCCTCCCGCACACTGTACGCCGCTGTGTGTACAGACCTACTCCGCTGAAGTTCTCGCTTCGTCGCCATCTTCTCAACTCTGCTTCACTGTCAGCCAATCATGGGGGGCTGTCACGTGGCTCACGGAGCCGCCCTGGATTCTGGGAGACTTTAACATCCTCAGGGCCAGCCTGGCCTTAGTTCCTTGACAGCCTCATTTCCATGACCGTCCTGCACCTCAGTCATGGGCCCCCAGGGTCACAGAACTGGTCCACCTGAAATCTCAAGTTCCAGCTCCCCCCTCTCCCAACAGAACTCATTCTTCTGCCTTCCTACCTACTGTCTAATGGTTCTGGCATTCATGCCTTGGTGTTAGGGAGCCCTCCACTCCCTTGCACTGTTCCTTTTCTCTCTGCTGAATGAAAGATGTATCCCCAATCCCTATTGTAATCCGACCACCTGAATGAGTCTCTGCAAAGATCAAATACACAAATCATTTCCTTCACCCTCAGCTGAGCCCTCACCACTGCCCAGCAGTTGTTTAATTTATCCCCAGACCTCTCCGCCTCCCCACATTGGCTTTTCCAAACCTTTGCCACTTCCTCATCCCATATGCCAGCTCTCCTTTTTCACAGAGAAAAATAGAGCCATCCAGTGGAATTCCTTCCACCTTCTCCCCACCCTCCCTCACCTTTAACTTCCCCCACCTTATCCTCCCCTCCCCCACTCCCCCACCCCAGAGGAAGTGATGTCCTTTGTGCTGCCCAAGGTAATCTTCTTGTTTCCAGGCCTAGGTCAAACATCTCTGTAAGATGGCTCTTGCCACCCCCAATACAGAGTTGTTGATCATTTCTCAGTGCTCCCACATTCAATGAGCAACGTTTATTAAGTCCCTGCTGTGTGCTACGCCCAGGGCGAGGGACACCCAACCAACACATCACACTCGGTCTTCAAGGAGCACACAGCCAACCTGATGAAACAACTGAAGCTTTCCCTTCCCACCCACTGAAGGATTTTGCCTGTGGTTTTGTCCCCTAGCCACCACCTGAGGAGGGTCTTTCTCTGCCAGTGCATTTCTCTGCTAGGGCTGCCTTGACAAAGTACCAGAGACTGGGTGAATGAAATGACAGAAACTAAGCTAAACAGAACTAAACAGTTCTGGAGCTTAGGAGTCTGAGATCAAGGTGTTGGCAGGGCCATGCTCCCTCTGAAGGTGCTTGGGAAGGATCTGGTCCAGACCTTGGTTCTAGCTTTTGGTAGCTCCTTGGTAGCAGAACTCTAGTCTACCAATGGCCTTCTCCATGTGTGTGTGTGTGTGTGTGTGTGTGTGTGTGTGTGTGTGTCTGTGTGTGTGTGTGTGTGTGTGTGTCTGCATCCAAATTTCCCCTTTTTATAAGGATATCAGCTGTAGTGGGTATTAGGGGCCCATCCCTCTCCAGTGTGACCTCATCCTAACTAATTACATCTACAACAACTACTGGGGGTTAGGACTTCAACATATTAACTTTTGGGGGACACAATTCAACCCAACCATAATGCATGTGTTCCATTTAAAGATGTTGTTGCAGAAACTGATCCCATGAGAAACGAAGCACCACACTCGGAGGGTTGGAGAAAGGTTTACTGAGCCAGCGGACCCAGACGGGCTAACGCTCCAAAAATTCTGGGCACCGTTCTAGGTGAATTCTCTCCTTATATAGGTTAAAACACATAGCTACAATTGGCATTAATTGATTGGCTACAGTTGGCATTAATTGATTGGATTAATTGATTGAATTATTTGATTGGCTACTCAATTTCCATAGGTTACAGGTGATTACAGAGCGCAGGAGTTGCTAGGGGTTACATGCAAAGGGTTTCCAAACAAAGGCGAGCAGGCATAAAGCTATGAACTCCAAATTTTTCCTCATCAATGTATAATGAAATCAGGGCTTTCCTGGTGGCACAGTGGATAAGAGTTCGCCTGCCATTGCAGGGGACACGGGTTCGATTCCTGGTCCGCAAAGATCCCACATGCCACGGAGCAACAAAGCCCACAAGCCACAACTACTGAGTCCACACTTCTCAACTACTTAAGCCCGCAAGCCTAGAGCCCTGCGCTCCGCAATGAAGAGTAGCCCCCACTCACCACAACTAGAGAGAAAAGCTCACGCATAGCAACAAAGACCCAATGCAGCCAAAAAAATAAAAATAAATTAAAAAAAAAAAAAGGATAATAAAATTGGGACTTCCCTGGTGATCCAATAGTTAGGACTCCACCCTTCCACAGCAGGGCACATGGGCTCGATCCCTGGTTGGGGAACTAGGTAATTCCTGCATGCTGCTCAGTGCGGCAAAAAAAACTAATAAAATAAACACTACATTAAAGGAGCCACCACCCAGCTTAAGTAATAAAAGACTAAAAACAATTTTTTTAGCCAGAAGACACTATCTCAAAATGCTAACACTGACGATGTTAGTTTCCTCATTCTGTTTCTCTAAATTTCAACAGTGAACACGGGCCTTTCTTGTTCGCTGGAAAAAAACACAAGTGAAGGAGGAGCTGTCAGCTCCAGCGCTGGCCCAGCCCTGGGTGCAGCTCCCGGCATGGGGGTGGGGATGCCCCGAGGCCTCAGGCCCTGGAGCAGCCTCTCCATTTGCCCAAGGGCCTGATTCCCAGTTGTTTCCAACCTGGAGCCCTTCCTCCAGGGCCCTGATGCAACGGCCACATCTCCCTGGGGAGAAGGAATCCTTGCTCCAAACAAGGTCTGTTTTTTAGTTTTAAGGTAACTTGAGAGATTTCAAGTCCTGGGTAAGAAAATTCTTCCAGGCCCTATCAAGGCTTGGCTCCTCTTGGACCCTTGACCTACTCCTCATTGGCTCTGGGCCTCTGAAGCTGGATGGACTTTAGGCTCAGCTGAGAAGTGAGTCCTGGGAACTTCCCTGGTGGCGCAGTGGTTAAGAATCTGCCTGCCACTGCAGGGGACATGGGTTCAAGCCCTGGTCTGGGAAGATCCCACATGCCGTAGAGCAGCTAAGCCTGTGCGCCACAACTACTGAGCCTGTGCTCTAGAGCCCAAGAGCCATAACTACTGAGCTCAAGTGCTGCAACTACTGAAACCTGTGTGCCCAGAGAAGCCCGTAAGAAGAGAAGCCACCTCAATAAGAAGCCTGCACACTGCAGTGAAGAGTAACCCCTGCTCTCTGCAACTACAGAAAGCCTGTGTGCAGCAACGAAGACCCAATGCAGCCAATGAATAAATTAATAAATTTATTTTTAAAAAAATCCACCTGCCGATTCAGGGGACATGGGTTCAATCCCTGGTCTGGGAAGATCCCACATGCCTCGGAGCGACTAAGCCCATGCACCACAACTACTGAGCCTGTGCTCTGGAACCTGTTAGCCACAACTATTGAGCCCACGTGCCACAACTATTGAGCTCACGTACCACAACTACTGAAGCCCATGGGCCTAGAGCCTGTGCTCTGCAAGAAGGGAAGCCACCGCAATGAGAAGCCCGCGCACAGCAATGAAGACCCAGCGCAGCCAATAAATAAATTAACTAATTTAAAAAACAAAACCAGAAGTGAGTCCTGGTTCTAGGGTGGCCCAAAGTAGCGGTTCTCAAAGTGGGGTCCCCGTACCAGCAGCATCAGCATCACCAGGGAACGTAGTAGAAGTGCACATTGTTTAGACTCCACCCCAGACTTACTGAATCAAAAACTGGGGGGGGGGGGGGGGGAGGGGAGCAGCAGTCTGTGTTTTAACAAGTTCTCCAGGTGATTCAGATGCGCTGTAAAGTTTGGACTCTAAAGTTTGAGAACCTCTTTCCGGAAGACCATCAGCGAGGGAACTTGGAGGGCAAATCTGGTCACGCCCCTTCATTTTAATGAAAGGGAAACAGGCATTTTAGAGAGAGGTGAAGGACCTGGCTCAAGGGACTCAGATAATTAAGTGGCACAGGTGAAACTGGAAGTTAGATTACCTGTTCCCAGAGACACGCCCCCATCCCCACCCCATCTGATTTTTCCTCAGATTCAGGCAGACCACCCAAGTCCATCCTGACTCACTGACATTGTCTGGAGGGACACTGTGATACCCGTGACCATCAGAGCAGCCCTCCCCCTGTGCCAGGCACCACGCTCACCTGCATGAACTCAGTGCCTCCCCACCGCATCCGCTGAGGCTGGCTCGAGTGTAACCCCATTTTACAAAGCAGAAAACTGAGCCTAGAGAGGTCAGGACACCTGCCCGTGATCACAGAGCTAGAAAGGGCTAAGACAATACAAACCAGTTTCCTCTGCCCCCAGGGCCTACGCTGTGGCTGCCAGGTTTGCAGGGAGGGCTCTTCTTCAGCTTCCCTTAATTTTTTTTTTGGCCCTCCTGCAGTTTAAGGGATCTTAGTTCCCCCACCAGGGATTGAACCAGGACTCTCAGCAGTGAGAGCGCAGAGTCCTAACCATTGGACAGCCAGGGAATTCCCTCTTCTCCAGCATCTACAATTCAGCTAAGAAACCAGAAGGGAGACAAAAAGCTCCCTAAGCAGGCGAAACTGTTGGCAAACAGCCAATCCCCGAAAGCTACTTCCATTTACTCATAGCAAAGTCCCTTGTCTTTTGGTTTGCACACAATTGTACCAGTCTTGGTGGGGGGCAGTAGGGAGTAGGGTAGGCAGAGTGGATTAGAAGTGGTCCAGCAGGAGTGAGAAGGAGACCCGGTTCTTGCCCCAACCCCATCCCAACTCTCACTTTCTCACAGTTCTCCATGCCTCCCCCAGGTAGTGGGTATGCCTTGGGGCAAGGCTTCCCAGCCTTTTTTCAGAGCAGGGCACACACAGAAAACCAAAATATTTACACAGCATCTGAGTAGTCTGGTGGGTACTGGGGGACATTTGGAAGTCTTGATGAAAATTCCATAATTCATTCTTCATAATATATATTAGGATTAGAAACTGTAGTATAAAGTATTAGGGAAGATTTCAAAGCTCAGTTTTGTGTACAACTTCCAAAAAAAAAAAAAAAAGACAAAAACCTTCCAAATAAAACATTATACTGGATAAAATAAGACAGACACAAAAAGCCAGGTACTGTATGATTCCATCCAGGTGGCAGTTTGGAAAAGGCAAAATCATAGGGACAGCAAGCAGATCAGTGGTTTCTAGGGACTGGGTGGGGAGAAGGGAATTGACCACAGAGAGGCAGAGGGGAGCTTTTGGGGGGAATGTATATATGCCACATCTTCATTGTAGTACTGGTGACATTATTTACATTTGTCAAAAATCATCAAAGTATAAAGACAAATACCGTATGATATTACTTATACATGGGATCTAAAAAAATACAACAAACTAGTGAACAAAACAAAAAAGAAACAGACACGGATATAGAGAACAAAACTAGGGGTTGGCCATTTTGTGAAGAGGCCAAGACTGAGCGGTTGCAGCCGCGCTGCTGACCTCAAGCAGCAGTCGGCTTCTCCACGAAGAACCCGGGAGCAGGAGATTCAGAATCGAATCTCTTCTCCCTCCCCCGCTCCTGGTTACAAATCACTTGAAATATATAAGTGGGTGGAACTTGCTTGAGTGAGATTTTTTTTTTGATCTTCAGCTACATGTTTCAGCTTTGGGAGGCACCTTATCATCAAAGACAATGGCCGGCAATGTTACCAACAAGACGGATCCTCGCTGCATGAACTCTCATTTTCATTGGGAACCTCAAAACTCTTGTGGTCAAGAAATCTGATATGGAGGCAATCTTCTCAAAGTATGGCAAAATCGTGGCTTGCTCTGTTCACAAGGGCTTTGCCTTCGTTCGATGTGTTAATGAGAGAAATGCCCCGACCGCTGTGGCAGGAGAGGATGGCAGAATGATTGCTGGCCAGGTTTTAGATATGAATCTGGCCACAGAGCCAAAAGTGAACCGAGGAAAGGCAGGTGTGAAACGATCTGCAGCAGAGATGTACGGGTCAGTACCAGAACACCCTTCTCCGTCCTCTCTCCTCAGCTCCTCTTTTGACTTGGACTATGACTTTCAACGGGATTATTATGACAGGATGTACAGTTAACCAGCACGTGTTCCTCCTCCTCCTATTGCTCGGGCTGTAGTGCCCTCAAAACACCAGCGTGTATCAGGAAACACTTCACGAAGGGGCAAGAGTGGCTTCAATTCAAAGAGTGGACAGCGAGGATCATCTTCTAAGTCTGGAAAGTGGAAAGGAGATGACCTTCAGACCATGAAGAAGGAATTGACCCAGATAAAACAAAAAGTGGATTCTCTACTGGAAAGCCTGGAAACAAATGGAAAGGAACAGAGCAAACAAGGAGTAGAGATGAAGAAGGATAAGTCAGAAGAGGAGCAGAGCAGCAGCTCCCTGAAGAAAGATGAGTCTAACGTGAAGATGGTGTCTCAGGGGGGTGCAGATGACTCTGCTGAGGAAGGGGACCTACTGGATGATGGTGATAATGGAGATCGGGGGGATGACCAGCTGGAGTTGACCAAGGATGATGAAAAAGAGGCTGAGGAAGGGGAGGATGACAGAGACAGCGCCAATGGCGAGGATGACTCTTAAGCACATAGTGGGGTTTAGAAATCTTGTCCCATTATTTCTTTACCTAGGCACTTGTCTAAGATCAAAATTTTCACCAGATCCTCTCCCCTAGTATCTTCAGCACATGCTCACTGTTCTTCCCATCCTTGTCCTTCCCATGTTCATTCATCCATATTGCCCTGCACCTAGTCCCATTTTCCCTTCCTTTGATGCTCCTAGTAGTTACGTTGCCTTACCCTGTAATTTTTGCTTTTAATTTTGATACCTCTTTATGACAACAATAAAAAGGATGTATGGTTTTTATCAACTGTCTCCAAAATAATCTCTTGGTGTGCAGGGAGTACAGTTCTTTCCATTCATACATGAGTTCAATAATTGCTTCCCTAACTGCAGAGGCAATCTCATTAGTTGAGTAGCACCTGAGAGCAGCTTTGAGTTCGAGGTATGTGTGTTATACCCCACATATGAGTGCTACGTGGGGCTGTTCAACACAAATGTAACAATGTATTTTTTGAATGAGAGTCGGCCTGTCAAATGCATCCTCTAGAAAAATAGTTAGTGTAATAGTCTTAAGATTTGTTTTCTCAAGTTGATACTGTCGGGTTTTTTTGTGAACAGCCTGATGTTTGGGACCTTTTTTTCTCAAAATAAACAAGTCCTTATTAAACCAGGAATTCGGAGAAAAAAAAGAAAAAAAAAAATAGGGGTTACCAGTGGGGAGAGAGAAGGGGGAGGGGCAATACAGGGGAAGGGGAAAAGGGGTTATTATGGAATTACATGAAATCATGTGTGTGCAACTTTTGAAAATTGTAAAGCACTATAGAATTTAAAGACTCTTTCACTGGAAAAAAAAAAAAAGTAAAGTTTACTGTGTGTAGATTTAGCAGCAATTCCCGAACATGTCAGCTCCTCAGAATCACCTGCGGAGGTTTTGTTCAAAAACAGTCAGGGGACTTCCTAGGTGGCGCAGTGGTTGAGAGTCTGCCTGCCAAGGCAGGGGACGCAGTTCCATCCCTGCTCCAGGAGGATCCTACATGCCTCGGAGCAACGAAGCCTGTGTGCCACAACTATTGAGCCTGTGTGCCACAACTACTGAAGCCCATGCAACTAGAGCCCGTGCTCCGCAACAAAGAGTAGACCCTGCTCGCCACAACTAGAGAAAGCCCGTGTGCGGCATCGAAGACCCAATGCAGCCAATAAATTAATTAATTAATTAAAAACAAACAAACAAATGAAAAAACAGGCCTCAGGACTTCCCTGGTGGTCCAGTGGTAAAGAATCTGCCTTCCAATGTGGGGAACATGGGTTAGATCCCTGATCAGGGAACTAGGATCCCACATGCAGCGGGGCAACTAAGCCTGCAAGCCACAACTGGAGAGCCTGCGTGCCGCAAACTACAGAACCCACACGTTCTGCAGCCCTCGCCACACAACTAGAGAAGAGAAAACCCACACATCACAAGTAGAGAGAAGCCCGCGTGCCTCAACAAAAAGATCCTACATGCCTCAACAGAGATCCCGCGTGCCTGCCGCAACTAAGACCCAATGCAGCCAAAAAGAAACCAACCAACCAAACAAACAAACAAAAAACAGTCAGGCCTCACCCACAACCTACTGAATCAGAACTCTGTGGTGGGGGGAAATTAGTAGGGAGCAGAAATCTGCATTTCAACCAGATCCCCAGGTAACTGGTGATGGAGTGTGTGTGTGGTTTGGGGCCAGGACTTTCGGGTCAGGACAGGGGACGCCGAGCTTCTATCTCCAGCCCTTGTGTATCCAACTCCTACTTGACACCTGCCCCTGGATCTCAAATGTAGCATGCCTAAAAATGATCCCCAGACCTGCCCTCAATCCAGCCCTCCTCTCCCATTCTACAGTTTTCTCCATTTCAGTTGATGGCAGTTCCATTCTTCTAGTAATCTGGGTCCAAAACTTTGACATTATCCTCTCTCTATTTCTGTCTCTCTTTTGTTGTTGTTTAGCTTTTATTTCATAATCATAAACTTAACTCTGCAATCCAGCTAGTCTTGGAGGGGAATGAAAAATATGAAACCCAAAGAACTGCAGCAAAAGCACAAAGATTATAGGATGTCACGAGCAGATGAGGGTGAGGGGTACTCTCCCAAGCTACAGAGGGAATGGGCTAAAGTTTAAGATAAAGCGTGCGTCAGATTTATTAGAGTTGTCCACAGACAGCGATGGGGAGCTTCTTGCTGGTCTTGCCATTCCTGGGACCAGAGCACTCCATGGCTGCCACACTGTTCATGCCCTTTTTCACTTTGCCAAAGACTACATGCTTGCCATCCAGCCACTCAGTCTTGGCAGTGCAGGTGAGAAACTGGGAACCACTTGTACTGGGTCCAGCGTTTGCCACGGACAAGATGCCAGGATCCGTGTGCTTCAGGGTGAAATTCTCATCATCGAATTTCTCTCCTGTAGCTGGACACCACCAGTGCCACGATGGCACGTGAAGTCACCACCCTGGCACATAAATCCTGGAATAATTCTGTGAAAGCAGGACCCTCATAACCAAATCCTTTCTCCCCAGTGCTCAGAACATGCAAGTATTCTGCTGTTTTTGGAACTTTGTCTGCAAACAGCTTGAAGGAGATGCAGGCCAAGGGCTGGCCGACAATGTGGAAGAACACAGAAGAGTTGACCGTGGCTAGGCAGTGCAGGGAGCAGCTCCCAGCGGTGGCGTGTCGATTTCTTCTCTTGAAATTCTGCTGGCTCTCACCACCCCCACTGTTAACACCCCGGTCTGAGGCACCATCATGTCTCACCTGGATTATCACAATGGGTGCCTAACCCATCTCCCTATTTTTACCCTGGATCCAACTACAGTTCATTACAGGAGCCAGGGTAATCATGTTAAAATAAAAATTAGATTGTCTCATTTCTCTGCCTCAAACCCTCCAGGGGCTCCTTGTCTCAGAATAAAAGCCAAAATGACCTCCGAGGCCCTCCCTGCTCTGGCCCCAACCTTGGCTCCATGTCCTCAAGGACTTGGCTCCTCCTTGCTCATGCTGCTCCAGCCACACTGGCCTCTTTGCTGTCTTTTGAACCTACCAGTCCTGCTCCTGCCTCAGGACCTTTGCATATGCTGCTCCCTTGCCCTAGAATGGACTTCCTTCCCATGTTCCCATAGCTTGTCCCCTCACTTCCTTCAAGTCTTTGTTCAGATGTTAACTTCTCAGATCATACTTGATATTTCCCTCATTTTGTTCCGTAGGACTTACCACCCTCCAATATTTACTTCTCTGTTTCTGTCTGTCTTCCTCACTACAATGTCAGCTCCATGAGGTCAAGGATTTTTGGGGGGCAGTTTTATTCACCACTGTATCCCTAGGACCTAAACGTGGCCCATAGAGCATGCTCAATAAACGTTCATTTTAATGAATGAAAGGGATGCCTGGAGCCTGGAAAGGAGAAGTGGCTCACTCAAGGTCGCAGCCAACCAGAATCAATGGCTTTTGATCTTGGAATGAACAGAGTACCAATCCCACAGCTCTGGCCCAAAGTGCTTCTCAGAGCCATGCCAGGCTCTGGAACCAAAGCCAGGCCAGCGGGACCTCATCTCTGGGACGGAAGGGGGAAAAGCCCAGCCCCAGAGGGTGCATGACCGACTCTGCCAGAACCCAGGTGCGTACACAACCAAGTCAAGGGGCTGCATGGGGGAGGCGCTCCTCTGAAGAAAGAAACCTGGAGATGGCAGGTCCTGCGCTGCTCACGGCAGCCACCTCCAAGGCAAGGAGCCTCCTCCCCACCCACCCACTCCGGCTGCCTGAGTGCAGGGATTGGAGACAGCTGCTGGGCCCTGCAGGGGCGGGGAGGGAGGAAGGCTGCCAGTTCCCAAGCAGGAGCAGAAGGTAAAGCTGCTGCAGGTACCCAGTGAACAGGGGGCAGATCCCAAGTGCCCCAGACGCCCTTCCCGTTGTCGGCCCCATACCAGCAGAGGGCGCCCTGGCCCACAAGGTCCAGGTTCTGCCCCGTTGCGCCCTCTGGCGGCCACACTGGTTAGGGCGGGAGGGGAGCCCCGGATCTCCCCAGCCACTTCCAGGGGAGGGCTTCCAACTGCACAAGTGAAGATCCAAAGGCAGGGAGGCCTCAGCAGCCCTGGGCCTGGTCTGGGCTCACCCTGGCCAGCAAGGTGAAGCCGGTGATGACCATGACAGTAGCAGTGGGTAAGCACTCACCGTGGGCTGGGCTCCCGGCCCGGCCACTTTATCCCCACATGACCTGTGAGATATCAATACTTCTCCTCCCGCCTCCACTCTGCCAATGAGCAGATGAAGGAGGTGATGCCAGTGGCCCAACTCCTCCTCCAGGCTGCCCTCTCCTCTCTGTCTCTCCACCTGCTCATCCATAGATCGGGAAGGCCTCCCTCCCTGCCCTTAGGACACGCAAAGAGGCTCAGCCAAGAGTTAAAAAGTATAAAGTGCAACACCAGCCAGCTTTTATTGATGGCCTCCTGTGTGCTGGGTCCTCCTCCCACCTCCTGGCACTTCCCACTGGCCAGGGAAGAGGTGAGACCCAGGCATCAAGCTGGGCAGGGAGCTGAGGTGGAGGTAGATGGGGGCAGAGGGGCCCAGCAGCTGGGTCTTCAGTGGGGCGCAGGGCTCCTGGGTCTGCCCAGCTTGAAACTGAAGGCCGGGGGACCTCCCTTCTTCCCTCCACTCCAGGCCCTGAATCAGGCCAGGCAAAGTCAGAGGGCCTACGAGTCCTTGTCCTCGTGCTACGTGACCTTCGGGGAAGGGGACCCATCTCTGAGTGGTTTCTCCCAATGGAAGACGGGTCCAGAGGGCAGAGTGGCCATGCCCAAGGTGGCAGCCAGGTCCCTACTGGGTCTGTGGTTCCTGTTGGCAGCTCCTGCTCTGCTCCCTGGACAGCTGTGGCCTGTTCCTGGGCGCGTCTCTGGAGTCACCACCTGGACTTGGGGAGACAGACGAGGTGAGAGGAGAGAATCAGAAAGAACTTGAGTTGGACAGTGAGTGACAGACACAGAAGCAGACATGGAGGTAGTCAGAGACACAGAGAGATGGGGGCGCATCAGAGGTGGACAGAAGTGCAGACACAGAGAGAGAGAGAGAGAGAGAAAGCCAGGGACAGAGAGAGGGAGAGAGAAGACCGCTGAGAAGAGGAGACCCAAACACAGAGAGTCAGCCGCTGAAGGGGAGAGAAGACCGAGGCCCACCTAGAGCTCATCCCGGGGGTGGGGATGGAGGCTGTGCCCGCTGCTGCCGGCCAGGTCCAGGCGGGGGTCGCGCAGGGTCTTATGAGAGCCACTCCAGCTGATGAGGCGGCCGCTGTCATCATCCCAGGGTGAAGACGTCTCTGTGTCACTGAGCCACTCGGCATCCCCCGCGTAGTGGGTGGGAGCAGCGAGCAGGGGCCGGGCTGAGAAGGCCCGCAGGTCTCGTGGCCAGAAGTGTGCCTTGTACTGCTCGCTGGGATGCGGGAGGCTGGCTCAGAGGGGCTGGCTCAGGGGAGCTCCACCCAGACCCATGCCAGCCTCGAGCCAGGTACCTCACCCCGAAGCACCTGACCACCCTCCCCATCTAACCCTGAGGCGGGATTTCTCTTAGCCCCATTTTCCGGATGGGGAAACTGAGGCATAGACCAGGAAAACTGTTTGACTGAAAACTGCAGGGCATCACAGATTGGTCTGACTCCAAGGCTAAGCTGGGCTAGTCCTTGGTGACCGGAAGGGACTCAGCCCTGCAAGCCTGCCCAGTGAGGGGACTTACTACTTGCTGAGGTGGGCTCTCAGGATGGGCTGACCCTGCCCTGCCCCCATCTGAGGCTCACTTGGGGTGCTGGTCAAACATGATGGGCAGGAACTCATCCACAGGCAGCATTCGACGCAGGGGCTGGGGGGCCAGCAGCTTGCGGGCGCCAGCCAGGCTCAGGACATACGCCAGTGTCCAGTAGGAGTAGCCGGCCACCACCAGGTGCGGCAGCCCCTCCACGGCTGCCTCCTCCTCAGGGTTCACCTGCTTCCGGCCGAGGTAGCTGCAGGTGACACCAGGGGTCCCAGGAGTCACTGTAGATGTCCCAGGACCCCTCCTCCAACCCCATCTGTAGGGTCAGGCTCAGGGGAAGGGAGGGCTGGCCAGGGCTCCCCACAGGAGGAGGCAGACCCCCGGAGGCCCACCCCTCTCCCTGGCCCCTGGGGGCACGGGCTGCCTACATCAGGTCCCAAGGAAGTTTCTCCGCCTCCACCTCCTCCATCAGCCGCTCCAGCCGCCCCTTGAAATTGCTCTCAAAGCGCACGTCGTCCTCAAACACCACGACCTGGGCCAGGCCCCGGGCAACCACCTGTGGTACATGGTGGGGGGATGGGGGTGGCTCTTTAGACTTGAGCTGTCCCCTCCCACCTGGATGACACTGACAGACGCTCCTGGTCTCAGCTGTAGGCCAAATGCTCATCCCTGGCTGTGTCACTCAGCTGCTGAAGGCTGGGCGGCCTCTCTTCTTCCTTCCACCCCAGGCCCTGAATCAGGCCCTGCCCTTGTGCAATGTGACCTTCGGGGAAGGGGACCCATCTCTGAGTGGTCTCTCCCGATGGAAGACAGGTCCAGGGGGCAGAGTCTTGCTCTGCAAGCAGATCACGATGGCAATCAGGAACTTCCCCGGTGGTCCAGTGGTTAAGACTCTGTGCTTCTGTTGCAGGGGGCAAAGGTTCGATCCCTGGTTGGGGAACTAAGATCCCGCAAGCCGCATGGTGCAGCCAAAAAAAAGAAAGAACCCCTGCTGCTGCAGTCACTGAGCACTGCTCCTGCATCCCAGGGGCCACAGTGTTCATCTCCAGGGACCCTCAGGAGGCATGATGTTCCCCTACTGCAGCATGGACATGGTGACACAGGGAGGTGAACCCACTCGTCCAAGGATACACAGCCAGGAAGTGGCAGAACTGGGACCTACACCCACACCTGAGGGACTCCAGGGCCTGGCTCCTTACTTCTGCCTCCTGAGCTTTCCTCAAGGAATGAAGCTGGGGTGCGAAGTGGGGGAAGACCCTAGCCCCTGACATGCCTGAGAAAAAATACTTTTTGTAACTTCTGGAAATGTGAAAGGAGCATGAAATCAGCCCAGCAAACAGTGAAATGTACATCATCCTTCAATCTGTTCAGTGGCAGCAGAAAAACAGAAATATCAGCTCACACGCACATTTTCTGGCTCCAGTAGAAAATAAAAACAAGGACAGAGTCTGTGCTCCATCTCCTGGAGGGGGCACCGCTTGGAGGGCCAGTCTCAGGTCCTCTCCTGCTGTGTCCAGGCAGTGACCTCTCCCGGGTACTCACACCCCAGCCCTGGGCTGAGGCTGCCTGGCCCAGCCCTAGGCCTTTCTTCTTCCCACACAGAACGCACAGTGCCTGTGCCTCCCCTGTCTTCCTCTGCCAAAAAGCCTCCTCTCCCTTCCCCTCCGCAGTGAGGCCCACCCTGACCCCACACGAGGCCAGGAGTCCGGGCCAGTCCACGCTCTCGAACAGCCTGTTCAACCCCCTCCGTGGCAAGCCTCCTTCTTTCTTGATTTCTACGTCCTGCTCTGGTCCCTTTGCCCCAGGAGGACCCGGGCTGCATTCTCCTGGTTCACATCTGTGTTCTCAGGGCAGAAGCTCTCCTAGCACCCCGCAGGGGCTCAGTGGAGACCGCAGGGTGAATAGGGTATAGGGTTGGGCCCACAGGAGGCTGAAAGCAGCTGGCCAGGACTTCGTTAGTGTGCTCGGTCACACGAGTGCTGGTGCAGAGCAGTGGATGGGGGTCCCCGCTTTCTGCCAGGGTGCAGGGTCCTCACCTCCTCCCAGATGGAGTAGTGGCTGAGGAAGCAGCCCACCTCGCCCTTGGTGAGCGTGCGGCCCGAGTAGGGGTCCTGGTAGCCCGGGAGCAGGTCCACGCCGAGGCTCCTCAAGACACTGCTGTTGAGCACCCTGAGGGAGACGGTGCAATGTGGTCAGGGGAGCCCACCAGGGCCCGGTCCAGGGCACCTGGCCTGTGCAAGCTGGGGACAGTCACACCGGAGTCCGCTTGGACGCAGGCTTCAGCCTTGTAACTGCTTCGCGTGGCCTGAAGCCATCAGGGACTGGACCTGGAGAGCCTCAGCCGCCGCGGGCAGGGGCAGCCTGAGGGGAGGGGCAGCAGTCTGAGGGGGGCACACCCGGGGTGAAAGTGGGGAACGTGGCAGGTGCTTCTTAGGCAGAGGCCCAAGCAAAGGAGGGACACCCTGCTGTCCACAGGGCTGGGACACGTGCAGCAAACAGCAGTGGGCGCATGGGGCCGTGCGACCCCTGGTTCCTGGGGGGGACACGACTGGCCTGCACCCACCCCCACCCATCGGGGACCTACGTTCAGGACGGAAAAGAACAACCCTGGTAAGCATAACGAAGACATTATTCACCTCAGGGATGCTTGCTGTGCGTCAGGCCCTGGCTAAACCTTTACTGAAGCCTTACAAACCCCTGAGAGGAAGGCAGTTACACGCCGTTTACACAGTAGCACTGAGAGATGGGAGGACTTGCCGGAGAAAACACAGCGGGTGACCAGGCCCAGGAGCTCCAGACCCTGGGAGCTTAACCATTGTACTTTCCTCCCCCAGGTGGGCTGAGGGAGGGTGCCCTGTCCTGTTCTGTCTGCCCCGGGACTCCCTGAGACAGAATTACTCCGGCCCTGTTTGAACACCTCCTGGAACAGGAAACCCATTCAACCCATTGTCTGCTTTTCCCACCCCAAGGGAGCCCCGATGGCCCACCCTGTCCCCCCCGGCTGCACAGGGCCCTGTCCCCACCCAGGAAGCCTCACCGGCCGTCCACGGCGTCCACCACCCGCCCGGAGATCTCCATCTCCCAGAGCGAACCCAGCATGCGCTCACGGCGGTCCGGCCGGCGGGCCAGGCTAATGACAAACACCTGCAGCAGGCAGGGGAGGCAGGCGAGCGGGTGCAGGGCAGGGGAGGGCCCTCCACCTCCTGCCCCGATCCTGCAGCCTGGGAGGACTTACCTCAGCAAACCCCATCTTGCTGGGCCTCTTTGGGGGCCGGGACACATGAGCGGAGGCCCGCATGGGGGGCCCATCCACTGCAGAGGAGAGCACGCCCCCATCATGAATCCCTAGCGGCGACCCTGGAGTCCTATCCCTCCTCGTTCCTCCCCCCTCGGCAGAATGCCCAGCAGGAGATCACAGAATCCACCTGCCTCCACGGTATGGACGGGCAGACGGAGGCCCAGCGGGAAAAGGGACTTGCCCCCAGAGCCAGGGAATGAGTTGTAGGGAGGCTGCGACCCCAGCAGTAGTGGCCGGGGGGGACACACCGGCACTCAGCCCTCACCCAGCGCTTCCAAGATCAGGTGGATGAAGTTGACTCTCTCATCCTCCAGCCCCTGGTGGGATTTCACAGGCACGTTCATGTACCCATAACGGTGCTCGTTGCACACGTGGGCCGAGACCCCTGCAGAGAGAGGCCAGGTGGGTGCTGGAGTCAAGGCTAGGGCTCTCGGAACCTGGCTGAGAGGTCCTAGGCCCAGTCCTGCCAGTGACCCACTGCGTGAGTCCTCTCTGGGACCTGGGGTCCCCACCTGTGGGGTTGGAGGGAGAAACAGCTTGGCTCAAACAATATCTAAGGGACCTTTCTGCCAAGATGGTCTATTCAGTCAACAGACGTGTCTAGAGCACCAGCTGGGTGCTGGGGTGATGGTGGTGAGCGAGACAGACAGGCCCTGCCCTCGAGGGATGAAGGTGAGGAAGGAGCAGGCAAACTCCCACCTGGCTACCTGACGCCACCAGGCATTGCTCCAGCCCCTAAATCTCTCCCCGCTCTGCCCATCCCCTCCCCCCAATCCTGCACCATCACCTCTGGCCCAGATCCCTGCACTTCACCCCATGCCCTCTCCTGCCCCCGCGGTGCTCTCCTCCACCTGGCAACCAGCGCAGCCTTTTTTTATTCCTTCAGTGTTTACCATCTTTATTATAATCATTTATTTAGCCTCTGTCTTCTGTAGACTGTGAGTCCTCCAGGGCAGGCACATGGTATCTCTTGAAAAGTTAACCCCAGGCCCAGCATGGCACACAGAGTCTGGTTCATTGCGGGTGCTGGAAGCATGAGTGATGGAGACAAAACCTCCGTTCACTAAACTCCTTCAAACCGCTGACCAATAAACGGCCGCTGATACTCAAAGTAGAGGCAGGAATGAAAAAACAAGGAAATATTTTTGCTTCTTCTCATTTTTCCTCCAAGTATTTGTTTCGCCTTCACTCACTTTCTGCACTTGATAAGATTTTGTTTTCTTCCTGCATGTCTGCACTGCAGATACTGCCAATATCTCGTGCACAGAAAAAACGATGACACTCTTCTCCCTGGCCACCCCTCACACACTGCCTGCCCAGGTTCAACGTTTCTCAATTACATCATCACTTCTAATTCACCTCGACCAGGAGCAAAGTTCTCCACCCACCAGACAACCTTCATGTCCTCGCCACCCATGAGTGCACCCCGTGAACTACATTCTCCGTAGCCTTCTCAAGATCCTTCCTCCAACAGCAGTATCCCTGTCTCACCCTCAGCTTCAACTCTTCCTCAGGACTGGGTTTATCCCATCCAAACCCAAACATCTTTTTTTTTTTTTTGACTGCGCCACGTAGCTTGCAAGATTGTCGTTCCCTGGCCAGGGATTGAACTGGTGCCTTCGGCAGAGAAAGTACAGGGAGTGCTAACCACTGGACCACTAGGGAATTCCCCAAACCCAAACACTTTCTAGTAACTTTCATCTTAAAAATAACTCCCACAGCAAAATGATATTTTCCAGCATTCAAATCTAATCATGTAATCCTCTGATAGCTGCCTGACACCCACAGGCTAAAGACCAGATGCTGGCCTGTCAGGTCCATACAAGCTGGGGCCTGCCTGTCTTTCCTGCCTCAGCCTGAATCATGCCCCCTTTGCTCACTGTGCCTTCTTGTGTCCCCTGACACCACAGGGCCTTTGCATGTGCTGGTCCCGTTGCTTGAAATGCGCTATCTTGCTCTGTCTGGCTTGCTAATGCCTGCCCATACTTTAGATCTCAGACCCAAAGTTTACATCCTCCAGGAAGCCTTCCCTGACCAGGTCAACTCTAGTCTGAGCTCCCAGAACACCTATGATCAAAAAACTCTTCTTCCTGTCATTGTGACTGGACATTGATTTGTGTGATCCTTTGACTGACTGGATGGAGGATCCAGGAGGTCAGGGACTGCCTGACTTCACTCACCACTGTCTCCCCAGTGCCTGGCACCTGGGAGGTGTCCCATAAATATCTGCCTAATGAAGGAATGCATGAAAGTGCCGTGGTGGGGACAGCCAGAAGGACATCTAACCTACGGGGGGCAGTGGGCCCAAGAAAGGCTACAACCCGAACGACAAACAGGAATTAACAAGATGAACTGTGGAGTGGTGAAGGGCATGCCAAGCAGAGGCAACAGCACATGCAAAGGCCCACAGGCCTCGAAGCAATGCCCGAGGAGAGCCGTCCTCACCAGCAGCCTGACAGGTGTAGGCGAAGACGATGATGTCGTCAAAGGGCCAGGTGTAGTTGGGGTGAGGGGGGTAGAAGGCCAGCTGGTCTGTCCCCTTCGCCCGCAGGGATACCAGGAAGGTGGAGTGGACCATGGGGACGCGGAAGCAGCCCCGGCGCTGGCGGTTCTTGGTAGGGAAGTAGTCGGCTGTGCGGCGGTAGTAGCCCTGGGGAAGGCGTGGCTCTGGGCTGTGAGAGGGCGCTCCTCCATCCCCAGCACACCGCTCCCCTACCGGGGCCCACAGACCCCAAGGCCTTCGGGCTCTCTGCTCTCCACATGCCTCCCTCCTCCCAGACCTCAAGCCTCCTGAGGCCCCCCCACCCCGTCCCGGGCCTTACCTGGGGGGTGATCCCACACCAGAAATTGGAGTAGTAGGTCTGAGAGTCCAGCATCGGGGCCACCACGGGCAGCTCCTGCTCCATCAGAAGCCGCAGTGTCTGATTGTTGGTCAGAATGTTGTCCGTATCTGCAAACTGTGGGGAGGGGGATGTCACAGGCCCCAGCCTTGTCTGGGCTGCAGCCCCGCAAGGATTCACTGAGCGGGATCCCTCCAGATTTCCAGAGACCCAGAATGACTCCCAGGATCCAATGGGGTTCCCTCAGAGAGGTCTAACCTATAAACCAGTAAATCCGTTTCTGGACCAAGGGGCTAGTCTGGGGCACTGGCTCGGGGGTTGGGTCCAGAGGTTACACCTGAGTTGCTGATCCAAGAATTTTATCTGAAGTTTTAGGAAGTAAATCCAAAGACCTATTCTGAGCTCTAGTCCTGGGAACTAGGCTCAGTTTATACTCTGGGCTCTAGCCCAGGGATCGAGGCTCGGTATGTGCCCTGGGCTCTGTCTCAGGGATCCAGGCTTAGTACCGAGTCTGAACCCAAGCATAGGGATCCAAGCTCAATATTTGATCTGGGTCCTGACCCAAGTTGCTAGCTGAAGGAGCCAGCCTACAGGTGGTTAGGTCACACCAAGAGTTCCGTCCAGGACAGGTGCCACGAACTGTGGGAAGCCCAATCGTAGGCCAGGCTTTCTTACCAGGATATAGTCGGCCCCCCAGTCCCTGGCAAAGGTCAGGGCTTCCTGTTTCAGCTCCATCAGAAACTGGTGCCTTTCTTTGGTCCAGTGCTTAGGACCCTCCTCGTCTGGGAAGGACCTGAGGCGGTAAAGAGTTGAGGTGTCCCCACGGGGTAGGTGCATATGGCCACCCTCTCTGCAGGGCAGTGGACAGAGCCCTGGCCTGGAGCCCCTTCCCTCTCTGGGCTGCAGCTCTTCTCCCTCTTCCCCAGAACTTTCCCCCGAGGTCACCACCTGGGCTCCCCCTCGGGCCTCCAGACCACAGCGGCATAGTCATCGCCCACAGCAGCCAGCCACTCCTGCAGCATCTCTGTGGTGTTGTCCACGTTGTGGTCCGTGGCACACCTGGGACACAGGAGGAGGAAGGGTGAGGGGGCACAACCACCGAAGGACCAAACCCTGAGGCAGCCTTGACCCCTGGAGCACCAACACTTGCAGGGCTGGCCTCTCCTGGGAGCAGAGGAGGCAGCTGTGCTCCAGAGGAAGGCAGGCAGCCAGGTTCCAATCACAGCTCTGTGATCCACTGTGTGACCTCAGGTACATCCTGGCTCTCTCTGGGCTTCACTTTCTTCCTCTGTAACTTTAAGTTGTCCTGGCACGCTCAGGGGCTGAGATAACAGAACTCAAATGCATTTGGAAAGATGAAAAGTACCTCAACTTTGAGGAACACACCCGCCACGTTCCCTGGTTACCTTCCTTCCCTGCTTTGTGACTACATGTCACCCCCCCTCCCCTCTCTGAGTCAGGACTGGACAGAGGAGCTGGAGCTGCTGCTTCCCTCTACCAGGAAGTTGTAATAAGGACCAAACCACACTCTGAGCGTCCCTGAGAAGTGCTGATGGGCCCAAGCTCCACTGCCACCACCCACAGCCTCTCCAAGGGGTCTCTCATGACAGAGGGGGGTGCAGGGGGCTTAGCCAAGAGCCCAGGTTTTAGGTGATACTGCCCCTTTAAGTCAATTCCCCAGAAGTGAAGATTAACTACGTGTCAAGTCTTATAGGGGTGGGAACTAACTAACTTCCAAACTGGTAATTGTGGGCGGCCTCCCCAGGCCACAGCTCCACCCCCAGCCCGACTTTGGTGTGCTGGGGAGGGTAGTTTGGTCATTTCTGTCAGTTTATCCCCAACCTCGGCTTGGGACTCCTCCCTGTTCTGGCTTCCACAGACTGTGGCCTCTGATTCCAGCGCCCTGTGGGGACGCCTAGGGGGAGAGACTGCAGGAAGGGGGCTTTGCCCTTGGCTGGCAGGACCCAGCCCCTCTCCTGAGAGAGGGTGGAACCAGCCCAGGGAAAGGGGGAGCCGGTATGACGCCCCCGTAGAGCAGCATGCAGCCCAGCGCTGACAGCACCCCCACGGGCTCCCCAGGACCCCCAGGCCTGCTGATCTCTGCCACATCGCGCCCCAGGGGACGCCAGCTGCTCCTGTCTGCTCCACTCAAGTCTGGCCGACCACAGGTCCCACGGGTTGAGTTTCAGCTCTGAAGGCTAGGGCAAGAGGGGCTGGGCCCAACTTACATCCAGAGGAGGTCCCAAGAGGAGGAGTAGGGGCCAGAATGAGGGAACAGTGTCCCTGTGTCAACCTAAGTCCTCAGAGGTCAGTCTGCAGGGCCGGGGGGGAAGGGGTCCTGTCCGGGGACTCAGGCTGTGGAGGGCCTGTCTGCGAGGGAGGGGCCTGTCTGGGTGGTGTCCGGGCAGGGAGCAGATGGGGCCATCTGGAGCCCGGACTGTCGGTGGGGTTTCGGGGTAGATGCCCAGTGGGTGCCAATGCCCAGATCTCTCTCACCAGAGGGCCAGCCTGGCCCGGGGGTAGTCCAGCCGCTCCAGCGCGCCCAGGTAGTGGGGCAGTGAGTGCTCGGCATTGCGGGCCAGGATGGCAAGGACCACGGCGGGCAGCGGCGGCTCTGCGACGCCCGCAGCCTCGAGCCGCGGCCCCAGCAGGAGCAGCAGCTGGAGCAGCGGGGCGGCGGGGGCAGCGCGCATGGCGGGCGCTCGGGCGGCGGCGGCGGCGGCTGCCCCCGGGCTCCCGGCCGGGCAGAGGGGAGTGGGCGGTGCAGCCGGGCCAGGGCGGGGCCTGGGGCCGGGGCGGGGCCGAGGCGGGCCGGAATGGGGTGTGGGGGGACCTACCCCCCCAAAGATGGGCTCCCACCCCCCACATCTGTTCATAGATTCTCAAGTGTCCTCTCCTCGGCCAGGGACATCTCAGGGCCAGGGCCCGGACACCCGCCCCAGATGCGGTCCAGGAGCAGCCCCCACCCGGATGGAGGGTGGTGGGGGGGCGGTATCCGAGCCGCCCGGGCATCTCAGAATGCTCGACTACGAATCCCTGGGCGTGCAGTCCCCGGAACCCGGCTCCACTGAGCGCCCGACGCCCCTGAATCCGGATCCCCCGGCCATCTACCCGACCCTCGGAGCTGAGCCGCAGCCCCCGAGGGGTGGGACCCACTCGGCCGCGGCCTCTCCCGGGTTCCCAGGCTCCCGCCCCCTCCGCCGCCCGCGGGCGCCCTCTGGCGGACCCAGACGGAACTTCGCAGACCCGAGAGCCGCCGCGTGGGCGGAGAGCGCGCCGGGCGTGGCGGGAGGGGCGGGGCTCCCCCTGACCTGCGCGCGGCGTCCCGCCGCGGTCCGAGCCTGGCGTCCCTCGCGCGGCGTCGTCCTCGCCTCCGTCGCCAGCACCGGCACTGCTCCGGCCCTTTAGGAGAGCAAAGCCTACTCTCAGACTGAGTGTAGAACAAGGGGCGCCACCCAGCCCCTCACGGTCCCCCCCCCACAAGCAGGGTGACTCCAGTGTCTGGTCAGAATCGGGGTCCTGAGGCCCCTGCTGAGATGGAAAAGGGTCTCCAGCCTCTCTTCGGAGAGGGCAGGGCAGGGGCGGGGCCTGGAGGCACCAGGGATGGGCTCTTGCTCCTTCCTGCCACCGACCTCAGGCAGGCCGCTTTCCCGGAGCCGCAGCGCCTCCTGGGTAGAATGGGCTGCTAACAGCACCCATATAGGAGGGTTTGCAAGGATTCCTGGAGAGCGTGAATGTACTTGAATTCTGTGCGTGGGGCCTGGCAGGCGGGAAGAGTTCCTGGGGCTGGAACACAGAACTGGGGAAGGCAGGCTCTCCTTTCATTCAGCCTCTCACCCGTGGGAACCTCCTTTACTACGGCACCTTTGGGTCTCCCTTCAGGCTCTTCCCAGGGTCAGGGAGGGTGGTTAAGCCTATGCACAGTATCTCCACTGCGAGGAGAGGAGTGGGGGCCCAGCAAGGAACAGCCTAGTGATGGGTCATCATGTGGAGGCATCAGACCCCAGAGTGCAGGTCCCTAGCCCACCTCCAAAGCCTCCAACAGCCAGTGCCCTGCAGTGGAAGGCCTGAGGCACCCGGAAGCATCCTGGGAAAATATGAGTCCCTTCCCTTGCATGGCTGCCTTTGCTGGAAGGCACTCCCAGCCCCAGAAACAGGATACCATTTTTTTTTTTTTTTTTGACCATGCTGAGCAGCATGGGGAGTCTTAGTTCCCTGACCAGGGATCGAACCCCTGCCCCCTGCAGTGGAAGTGCAGAGTCTCAACCACTGGACCACCAGGGACATCCCAGGGATACCCTTTCTAAAGCAAAGCAGTGTCCCCCACTTCACCCGCCCCACGGTCATCCCAGAGCTTCTGCCCATGCTATTAGTCATGGGGGCTTCCAGATTCTTCCCTCACTTCAAGTCTTCCTCCTCCCAATGCACTGACCCCTCCCATCTTCACCTCTCTCCCTCCCTAGTCCAGCTTGTCACTGATTCTCTTGCCCCGGGGTCTCCCGTCACTCCTGCCTGGAAAACCCTATAACCATCTTGCTCTGGGGCAGGTTAGGGCTACTGCACACTCCTGATCTCCATTCTCAACTGGACGTGCATTGAGCCCAACAATCCAGTTTCCGTGTGTTCCTGCCACCACTCCTCACATGCCTGGTCTTCTGAAGTCCTCACTCCACTCCCCCTCCCCCAGTGAAAATTTCCCTGCCCTTTTTGGAGAAAAGAGAAGCCATCACCTGAGAGCTCTCATTTCCAGCCTCCAAACCTTCCACCCACTGCCGCCAAGCCGGCCTCAGCGCTCACCACCTGTTACCATGGAAGAGGCACCCCTTCCTCATAACAGAACCGTCCTTGGACTCCAAAACCCATCCCCGTGCCCATCCTGGATGGCCGACATTCCTCTCTTCTGGATCCTTCCTTCAGCATCCCAAAGGACTGGGACTTCCCTGGTGGCGCAGTGGTTCACACCCCGCACTGCCAATGCAGAGGACCTGGTTCGATCACTGGTCAGGGAACTAGATCCCACATGCGTGCCACAACTAAGAGTTCGAATGCCACAACTAAGGAGCTGATGAACCGCAACTAAGGAGCCCACTTGCCGCAACTAGGACGCGGCACAACCAAATAAATTAAAAAACAAAACAAAACAAAAAACATTCCAAAGCACTTAAATCTTCCCTCAATTTAAAATATTAATACAGTCAGCTGCTTGCCAGCCCCCAGCTGCAGCCCTATCTCTCCCTCCCTGCAAACCTCTGGCAAGGGGGATCTGACGTGTGCCTTGCTCCCGGTCTCAGTTCCTTACCTTCATTCACTGCTTGATACACACCAAGGCTGCTCCAGCCAAACTGCTCCTGCCAAGACTGGCATCTTCCTGGCCCCTCCCCCAGTGGGCATTCCTCCTCATCCGAGAGGGCTCTCTCCAGCAGCTGACCTCGTAGACCACTCCCTCTTTCTGCAAAACTGATGTGTCTCCGCTTCCCACCTGGACCCACATTCCATCTGTCTAAAACAGAACCCCAGTTTTTCCCCTAAACCTGCTCCAGCTCCAGTGGCCTCCCTCAAACTGGGACTTGATGACAAGTGTCTCTTCTCAGCGAACTCCACCCCCTCATCCTGGCCAGACCACCTCAACATCTCCTGCACGTGGGCACTTGCATGACTCAGGGCATCAGTGCCGCTCGCCTGGGCCACTGCACCTCCCAGTACTCACCCCCCCGACCCCAGGCTTTCTCCCTGGAAACTTCTTCACTCATTGGTTCTTTCTAAACTGCATGATGTTTCATCCTTTGGGGGCTGCCACTGCCCTCAGAATAGAGCTCAAACCCCTCAAGGGACAAGGAGGCCCTTCATGGCCTGCCTGATGCGTCTCCAACTCCTCTGACCTCCCCTCCCCCATCTCCTGCTCCAGCCAAATTGGACTATGTATAGTTTCCAGAACAATCCATGCTTAAGACGTTCCCACATTTTTTTTTTTTTAATTCCTCCGATTGAACTGGTCTTTCTCTTCCTGGCCAACTCCTGCAGGCCCTCTGGAAAGCCTTCCCCAATGTCATGTTGGGGGACCTACTCCTACAGGGAATCCTATATAATCCCATTCATTCAATAAATACTTATTGAGCACACACTACATGCAGGTAGAATTCTAGGTACTGGGGATACAGAGGTACAGATAGTCTCTGTTCCTAAGGTGCTCACGTTCTGATGAGGGAAGACAGACAGGAAACAAGCAAACCAATAAATTAATAGATAATTTCAAAGAACAGTAAAGGCTATGAACAAAATAAAACAAGTTAATGAGAACAGAGAGTAACTGAGGGTGGGAGGCAACACTGAATAGAGGGGTCAGTGAAGACATTTCAGAGCATAAGGGGAGCCAGCCAAGAGCTGATCTGGGGGCAGAGTATTCCAGATGGAGGGAACAGGTGGGGCCAAGGCCCTGCGACGGGAGCAAGCAAGGAGGCCAGGGTTATTGCAGTAAAAAGAGCAAGGGGAGTATAGTAAGAGGTGAGGACCACTTGGGGCCTTAAAGCTATGGCAGGATTTTGGATTTTTTTTTAAGTGCAATAGGAAGACATTGGAGCGGGTAAGCAGAGGAGTGACATGATTTGTCCTAAAAAGATCGCTTTGGCTGCAGCTCAGAGGGTGAACCACAGGGGGCAAGGATGAAAGCCTGGGAAGCCTGGTACCGGGAGAGATGACAGTGGGCGGGGGCTGAGATGTATAGCAGAGGCAGAGCCCACAGCCTTATGGGATTAGATGTGAGAGATGGAGTGAGGAGTCAGGATGACTCACAGGGTTTGAAGTGGGCTGGATGGTAGGCCAGGTACTGAGTGGGGAAGATCTGAAAAGGAGCAGATAGCATGTGAAATCAGGTTCTGCACTGGACCTTATTCTGAGCCGCCTTTTAGACTTGCAAGTAGAAAAATCACATGCCACACCTGCCCAGCTGTGAGTTCTGAGGCAGGGACCTGTCTGCCTCCTTCACCATTTTATCCCCAGCCCTAGAGCAGGACCAGCTGGGCACTGGGTGGACTCTCAATAGAAATTGATGAGGTTGGGACTTCCCTGGTGGCACAGTGGTTAAGAATCCACCTGCCAATGCAGGGGACACAAGTTCGATCCCTGGTCCAGGAAGATCCCACATGCGGCGGAGCAATTAAGCCCGTGCGCCACAACTACTGAGCCTCCGTTCTAGAGTCCAAGAGCCACAATTATTGAAGCCTGCACACCTAGAGCCCATGCTCCACAACAAGAGAAGCCACTTCAAAGAGAAGGCTGCCCACCACAACAAAAATTAGCCCCCACTTGCCACAACTAGAGAAAGCCCGCATGCAGCAATGAAGATCCAACACAGCAAATAAATAAATAAATAATATATATATCTATATAAAGGACTTCCCTGGTGGCACGGTGGTTAAGAATCCACCTGCCAATGCAGGGGACATGGGTTCTATCCCTGGGCCGGGAAGCTCTCACATGCCTCGGAGCCAACTAAGCCCGTGTGCCACAATTACAGAGCCTGAGCTCTAGAAGCCCATGAGCCACAATTACTGAAGCCCGTGCACCTAGAGCCTATGCTTCAAAACAAGAGAAGCCACCGCAATGAGAAGCCTGAGAAACGCAACAAAGAGTAGCCCCGGCTCACCGCAACTAGAGAAAGCCCGCGCTCAGCAACAGAGACCCAATGCAGCCAATAAATAAACAAATAAATTTATTTTTAAAAAAAGAAAGAAATATGATGAGGTTATAAGAACCTACTGCATAGCACAGGGAACTCTATTCAGTACTCTGTAATGACCTATATGGGAATAGAATCTAGAAACGAGTGGATATATGTAAGCATATAACTGAATCATTTTACTGTACAGCAGAAACTAACACAAATTGTAAATCAACTATACGCCAATAAAACTTAATTTAAAAAAAAAGAAATATTATGAGGTCACTGGCTAGGGTGGGCTGATCAAGCACCTGTACTCCTACTTACACTCATTTTTTTGTCCCCAGCTATAATAATATGACATACTCTGCAAAGGTAATATTGCATCAAACTCACAGAAATTCTAAAGCAGTGGTTCTCAAAGCATGGTCCCTAGACCAGCCAGCATCAGTCTCACCTCAAAATTGTTAGAAATGCAAATTCCTAGGCCCCTCCCCATATCTAATGAATCAGAGACTCTGGGAGTGGAAGTCAAACCAACAAGCCTTTCAGGTGATTCTGATGCCAGCTCAAGTTGGAAGCTGCTATTCTCTGAGGCCTAAAGACTCATTCTTGGAGTCGTGCAGGATACATGCCTAGAAAAGAATGATTGTTTTGCGTCCATCTGGCTGAATAGAACCCAGACCCCCTGAACCAACCAACAGCTAGTGGGCTCTGGATTTCTCCCCTCACAGCATCTTCTCGCCCATCCTCAGCCATTGTAGTTCTGGCCAAAGCCAGGTGGTGGCGCCAGTGCCTCAGGCTCCACTCTGGCTTCCAGAAACAGAGACCCTGGAAGAACTGTCCCCCTCCCCAGCACCTTCTTCTTCCCCCTGGGAGCCTCAGCTCCAAGGAGTGCCCACTGGTAAAGGCTCTGCAGAGTGGCCTTCATCAGGGAGAGGGGCGCTGAGGCTGGCACAACCAAGGTGAAGGCCAACCCCCTCTTCCTGGAGGTGAGGAAGGTGGGCTAGAGGAGCCCCCAAGATAAGAGACAAGTTGGGGGGTCTGGCCTGTGGGACTGGGGGGTCAGGAGCCCTGGCAGGTGGCTGTGGTCCAGTGGACTCTGGCCACAAGCCCTTTAGCCCTCTGCCTTCCCTGCCCAACCTAAGGCGAGGTCTCAGGTGCCGCTTCCCTGCCAATGGGTGGGGGCTGCCTAGAGGTACCCCAGGGCCCAGAGAGAGCCCCAGGGTTGGGGGTCCTCACAGCTTGGCAGTCAATCAGGATGGGAACGGGGGTGGGGGGGGCGCCTACAGCAGAGGGGACGCATGGATGGAGCTCTTACCAGCTGCTAGCTTCACGTCTCCTGGGTTGGGGGCTCTCTGGGCCCCTGTCCTGCTTTGTGGCCAAGGGAGCCCAGGATCCTGGCCAGAGGAGGAGTCCAGACCCTCCTCCTGGTCCTGGTGCAGCTCGGCAGATGGGGGTCCAGGAGCCCCACCAGGCTCCATCCCACCTCAAGTTCCAAGCCCGGTTCCAAGTGGACCCAGGGCTGAGCGCCGCAATCTTGCCCCCCATCTGCTCCCCTGCCCCTCATTTTTCCTATTTGAGGGGAGACTGAGACCCCCAAATCCCAGCTGGAGTCACCACTCCGCTTAGACCTAGCATATCTTGGCCTCTGCTCCAGGAATCTGCCCAGGCCCCCTCATCTCCAAGGGTCCCACCCAATACCCACCCCACCCCAAAGGACCACCCTCTTGCTCTTGGCCATGCCCTCCTTTCCCAAGAGCCCAGATGTGGAGCTTTCCTCCTCTGAGGCTCTGCCTCTGTCCTCAGGAGGCTGGGGCCAGGCCAGCTGTTTTCCCCAGGCAGCCAGCTGTTTTGCCCATCAGGAAGCAGCCCTGGCTCCTCTGCTAAAATCCTTGCTTGCTGCGTTGCTGCGGCTGGGCTGCAGCGTGGCAGCCCCGCTGGGCCAGGGCCTGGGAGCTGTTAACCCCTCTGGGCCCAGGCAGCCCCTTCCCCTCCCGGCCTGGCCCCTCTGCCTTCCTCCGACCTGCAAGAGTAGCGTGTCGCAACACCTCCAGAGACCCCAAGCAGACCAAGCATTACTCTCCCCACCCCCACTCAACAACTGCTAACCCGCAGCCCCTCCCCTCAACAGAGCCTTGTCCTCAGGTGACCCCAGGTGAGAGAAAGTTTCAAAAGGATAAATGTTACCCCATTCAGAGTCATAACAGTAACAGCTATCATTAACTGTCTGCTGTGTGCCAGGCATGGCCCTAAGTGCTTTAAATGTATTACCTAACTTAGTTTTCACAACAACCCTGTGAAGTAGGGAATATCTTCATTTTATAGATGAGAAAACGGAGGCATGGCGAAGATTAATCCCTTGCCCAAGGCCACACAGAATTGACGTTTGAAACCAAAATCGGGCTGCCTGCCTCTCTCTAGCCGGCCTTGGTGGTCCCGGAATCCCTGTTGGTGTTGCTATTGAAGTTTCCCTGAGCTTCTCACCCCAGGCTTTCTTTCCCTGGTCTGGGCCTCAGTAGCGCCATCTGTGAACTGGGAAGCTGACGGGTGGAATCCCCACCACCACCCACTCCGGGGGCTGAGTCCAGAGCAGTGCCAGGCTCTGCGCTCTGCACCTTCCAAGTATTCATTAGCAGATCATTCCTCTTGGTGGCGGCGGTCAGCCTGGGCTAAGATCCCAGCTTTGCTGCTTCCTGGCAGCCTGGCTTTGGGAAGGGACTTTACCTCTCGGAATCTCAGTATCCAAAGCTGAGAAATGGATATAAGAACAGTATCCACTGTGTCCTTGATTTTGTTGTGTAAAGGGTGAGATAAGGCAGGTAAAGCGGTTAGCGGGCACCCAACACGGAGAGAGTCAGTGGGAAATGTTACCCCTTATTATTACGACTAAAAACCACAATCCGGAAGGATCCGAGTGGCCCACCCACCCCAGTGCATCCCCATGCCCAGCACGGAGCTGGCACATAGCAGGGCCCTGTCATTTCTTGTGAATGAATGCACCCTGGTCCAGTGATACCCACACGGGCATAAAAGGCTTCGAGAGGGGGCACAGCTTATCCCGATCACACAGTTATGCGGATAGAGCAGTGGGAATCCCGAGGCTCCCTGCTCTTAACGCTTCCTGAGGCTGGAACCTGGTCTGTCGGGAAGGGGAGGAGAGACAAGGGAACACGGACAATTCCAGGGCTGAGACAGCCCAGAAGGTGACTGGGCCGTGGCTGGGTGGGATCTCAGGGTCTGGGAACGACCCCTCAGGATGCAGTGACCCGTGCTCTCCCCCTCTGTCCCCTCCCCCCTGCCCACCATGGGTCAGCTCCCTGGTCCCAGCCTAGACATCTGGAACTGGGGCAGACAAAGGGCTGCGAGGAGGGACAATAACCTTCTGTCCATTTTCAGATGCCGGGCCGGGCCTGGCCAGGGCTGGGGGCCGGAGCCCCGGCAAGGCGGTGCCAGGCCCCCCGCGGGCAGCGGACAATGTTGGCAGTGATGGAGAGGAGGCATTTCAAAGCGTTTTGTTCCCGCTGACCCCCTCCCCCCAACATCTCGCCCCAGCTCGGGGTGAGGCCCCAGCCCCACCCCCAGCCACCCAGGCCCCTGCTCCAGGCGGCTTGGGGACCGGCCACATTCTTGACCTCAGGGGAAAAGTTTAGACTCTTTGCGCCCTGGGCAACAATAACAGTGTCACAGAACTGATTTAGGAGCAGCGCTTACCATCACAAAGCGGCAGACAAAGAGCCAGGGATGAGAACGCGCTGGCCTCTGCGCCTACTCCTCCAACCGCTGCTCACTTCTCTCCTGGGCTCTGCCTGAGCAGGACTGGGTACCAGGGCCCGACCCTGGGCATGGAAAGCCAGGGCAGGACTCGAGACAGGAAGGCATGGGGGATCCAACTGGGAATGAGGGGACCTGAGAGCTTTCCTGCTGAGAAAGCCCTTCTCCACTCTGGGCCTCAGTTTCTCCCTCTGTAATGAGGAGGCTAAATCTATAAGGCGGAAAGCAAGAGGCTCTGGTCCTGCAGGCAGAAGGGTCTCAGTGATGACAACACTGATGACGATAAGAAAGATTTACCACTTCGTTCTGGGCATGTCACGGATGCCAGGCACTGTGATCACTGACCCCTTCTGCCTTAAACCACCACCCCCTTTTTCTTTCTCTCTCTCTTTTTTTTTTTAAATGATGGAGACTGCTCAGGCAGCATCCTCTGCCTCTCTCCCAAAGGAAGAGAAGGATGATTACCAATGGCAAATGGCAGTTGCAGAAGCAACACCAAGAGCAGGTTTCACACTCGGGAGAGAACGCTGTACCTCCTCTTCACGGTTTTCCGGTGCTCTACATGCTCAGAGAAACTTCTCTAGTAATGAACTACAGACGTGATTCTTGAAAGTAGATTTTTTCATCCCCTTTTATCATTTAATCCTCACCAACCTCATAAAGCAGGTGTACCATTAACCCTAGTTTACAGCTGATAATCAAGGCTCAGAGAAGTTGGGTCACTTGTCCAGGGTCACACAGCTTGGAGGTTATGGAGCCGAGACATGAGGCCAGGCTGGTTCTCTTCTGATTATAGATTATACTGCATGGGAAGGAGAGAGGGACAACGGGGCAGCTGGACCCTGCTGAATCCTGGGTGGGAGGGCCTCTCCTCTGAGCCAGAAGGCTATGAATAAATAAATGTCTGATTACCCCCAGGGGGAATTCCACCCTTGGAGCAGGTGCCTTTAAAAACTAGATTGATTCTTGTCTGTGAGCAGAGGTTGGCCTGGGCAGACACCCAGATGTAGGGCATTGGACACGACCTCTAGTGGAGACCTCCTAGGAATTAGAGGCAGGATAGGCGAACTTAAGGGCTCAGGGCGCTGGAGCCAGGCTGTGAGTTCGAATCCTAGTTCTGACTTCTCCTGGCAGTAGGTGCATGGACGAGGTACTTCAACTTTCTCTGCCTCAGTTTTCTAATCCACAAAATTGAATGCACCTTATAGGAGTGTGGAGACCATTCAGTGAAGTACATGCAAGGCCTTAGAATAGCACCTGACTTAGTGAGGGCTGCCTGTTTCTATTCAGGAAGGTCCCATGGCCAGGACACCTCAAGGTGGGCACTTTGGGGACCCTGTGGCAGGCAGTCAGCTGTTGGCCTTGCTTTCCAAGGAGTGGCTGGGCTTTGATTATATCATAAGGGTTATGGCTAGACTCTGAGATCTAAGGGGGCCCCATTCTCCGGGATCTGTAAGGCCAAGGCCAAACCATGGCTTCCCAGGGATGGTCAGAAGAGTCTGTGGCTTCTCTGATGCCTGGGCAGGGGTTGCTTGGCCCTGGGCATGGTGCCTGGAGAGAAGACAGAAAGGGAAGGAGGCCCTGGGAGGTGCTATGTAGGGTCTGCCCTCCCCCTACTGCCCCTGAAATCCAGAGGGACCAAACTGTATGTGGAGAGGGAAGGCAAGGTGGCCAAGCATGGCATCCACAGCACAGACAGTACTGCCCTTGGCACTGTAAGGGGCCCTGGTGGCTTTGAGTTCCAGTTCCACCAACTTGCTGTGTCACCCAGGATGAGTTTCTACCCCTCTCTGAGCTCATTCCAAAAATCTTTTACGATCCAAAGTGTTCAGAGGAAACCATCAAGGGAGCCTCTGTGATTCCACAGGTCTTAATCAAAAAGGTAGCTTGGAATCCAGGAGTCCTGCTCCCCAGACTCCAGCCCCTTCTGTCTCCCTTCATCCCTAGACCACCTCCAGCTCCTCTAATCATCCTTTTGGCTCCTTTCACCTAACTACCAGTGCCACATGCACCGCAGACAGAGGGCAAGACAGTCCGATGGAAAATGTCACAGATTTCTGGGGATGCGTAGGGCGGGTGGGGTTCCCAGGAGCCCCAACAAGGACAGCCTCCCGCTCCCTCATTGCCTGGCTGTGGGGCCAGAGGGGCACTCACCTGGGCAGAGCATCTTGGGGTCCCCTCGGCCGGGAGGCAGATGACACTGTTGGGGCGTCTCTGGCACAAGGTGACTTCCCTACCCAGTTCCTGCTGCTGAGAAGGGCTGGTCAGGCAGGCCCTCAGGTGCCAGCTCACCCTTCCCGGGCACAGATTTTCCTGGCATCTGCCGGGCAGGAAGGGCACTGGCTGGGGGTTGGGCAGGGGGGCAGAGAAAGATTGGGGTGAAGGTGTCTCCTGGAGGGCTTGTCCCCAGTCCCTAAACTCCCTCCTTTTCTGGACACTGTGGGCCGAGGGTCCAGGAAGCCACGGGCCCTTGGGAACCAGGAGAGGGCTGACGAGGGGAGGCTGAGACGAGTCCAGGCCCCTGCTCCTCCTGCCCCCGCCCCAGCAGGCCAGCATGGCCCATGCTGAGGTGTTTGCTTTTCCTGTCTCCACACTGACTCCATTCAGAGAGGCCTTTCTCCACCCCAGGCCAGTGGCCAGGGAGCCAGGGCACCAGGGAGAGAGATCACCACCCCACCCTCCCGCCTTTGCAACCCCCTCCTGCCATCTTCACTTCGGAACGTCAGCCTCAAGGGCGTCCTGGTTTTGGGGGGGCTGCAGAAGTCGGGGGACTGGGGCGGGGGGGGGGGAGAAGAAAAGAGGGAGGCCAAAAGGAGACAAGGGTGGTGAGGGAAGAGGGACGTGAAGTGAGGTCAGGAAAGAAGAGAAGAGGGACAGGGCTGTAGGAGGGCCTGGCAGGAGAGCAGGGCTCCTAATGCAGGAGGCCCAGGCAGAGGTGGGCGGGGAGGGGGGCGCAGAGCCTGAGCCACGGGGCAGGGGACTGGCACGGGAGGCTGGGAGCGCCTTCACAGGCTGACCCAGGGCCTCACACCTGGGCTCTGCGCCCGTCCAGGCTGGGAGCTCCTGACTCCCACCTGAAGAGCAGCTTCCGCCTCAGCCCTGGGGCCGGGGCCCAGGCGGAGCTGCAACCTGGTCTGGGGCCCCGGGTAAGGAGGAGGGTAAAAAGTTTCCCCAACTTTTCCCCAAAGTCAGAAGGCCACGGGGGAGGCATCTCAGGGGGTCCTGCTCTTTGCTCTCTCTGACTGTCACGTTGGTACATAAAGGGGGTAGAAAGGTCAGATGTGGCCTTTCAGGCCCGTGGGAAAAACTCTGCCCATTTCCCTAATCCATATTTATTGGTGTGAGACAGTGGGGTGGGAGGAAGCCCCCGCCTCCACCCGTCGCCCCGGCCAGACCAGGTTAGCACTAAGAACAGGCTCCATGTCACCCAAATCCTACTCTTTGTCTCCAGATTGGCTCCAGAATCCTCCCCCCCTTCCCTCCCCCCACCCCCCTTTGGGGTTGCCAAGCAACCATGGAAGGGTAGCTGAGATATTTTCTTTATTACAAGCAAAGGCAAGACAGCATCATGGCCCCAGAAGGGCGCAGGGTGGGGGCTGGGAGAGAGGACGTCTTATGCTCTGGGGGGACCTTGCTACCTCAGTCTGCTCCTGGGCATGGGCAGTGGGGAGACAGGGCCTCAGAGCCCAAGAGAAGGGGGAAAATGGGAGTGAGTGGTGGTGGTGGGCTGGGTGGGTGCACAAACGTTGACCCAGTCCACATAACGCTAGAAGCAGCAGCAGTGCCCAGGCCCGAGCCTCTCACCTGTCACCCACCAGCTGTGCATCCTGGGCCAAGTCACTTCCCTTCTCTGGGCCTAAGTGTCCCCCGTGATACAATGGGAATAATAACATGTATTATCTCATTTAATGCTCACATTAACCCCATGAGACGTTTATTTTCCCCATTTTACGGATTAGGAAACTGAGGCTCAGAGATGTGATGTGATGTGATGTGCCTCGCAGGTAAGTGGCAGAGGTGAGATTCTGGAGCCTCAACCGTTTTCTTAATCCTAGCTTTATTGAGATGTAATCCACATACCACACAATTTTCTGGTTTACAATGTACAAATTAACAGTTTTCAGTGTATTCAGAGTTGTGCAACCATCCTCAAAATCAACTTTCAAATCTTTACATCACCCCAAAAAGAAACCCCATACCCATTAGTTTTCATTCCCTATTCCCTCCCAAACTTCTCTTCCCTCCATCCCTAGGCGACCACTTTTTGCTTTCTGTCTCTATAGATTTGCCTATTCTGAATATTTCCATCACTGGAATCAGACAACATGTCTGAGTCCCAACTCTTAACTTCCAATGGCTCCAACATCACCGGGTGCTGGAGAAATAGAGGTGTTACATGGTGGCTTGGGTATGAACATGGCCTTTGCTGATAGGCAGACTTGGATCTAAAACCTGGGCTCTGTACCTGGGGGAAGTCACTTTCTCTTTCTGAGCTTCGGGTTCCTGGTCTGTACAATGGGAGCAGTAACAGCATTCCTCACGAAGCTGTCGTGACCCATGAGATGTGCTTAGCCCAGACTTAATATGCGGTCGTTTTGAACTGGATTACAACGACCCACGCATCCACCCATCTATTTACCCCTTTGCCCAGGCATTTAAAAAAAGTTAGCACTTTCTTGGGGTCAAGCATTATTCCAGGTGTTGGGGATACAGTAACGAACAGGACATGATCCCTGCCCACATAGGGCTTACGTTCTAGGGGTAATGGGTAAATAACAGACTTTTAGAGAGGGATGCGTGTAATAAAGACAACAGCGTGATGGGACGAAGCATCCCAGGCACATGGAGGAAGGCTTCCCTGCCCCTGCCTTCACTCATCTCGGAGAGGAATGTCTTTTGTAAATGGAAATATACTATGCAGGGGGGAGGGGTTCTTAGGATCTCCTCTGAGTGGGGCCAGTGGCCTGGCTTTGTCATCTTCTGAGATTGTGGATGTGTCAGGTTGTGGATTCATTTCCAAGGCAGGCCACTCAGCTCGTCAGCATGTAAGGGCGCTGGCTGCCCTTAGAGAACTCTGCTCGGATGGGGCAGTGGGAGCCCCGAGCAGGCAGGGGCCTGGCCTAGGGAGACACACTGAGTCACAGCAGGGCTCTTTCCTCTCTCCCAGGCCACAGTGAAACCTGATTGATGGGAGCGCTGGGGGACAAGACCCCAGGGTTGGGCATATCTGGAACAGAGATGCAGCCTGACCCACCTGTCGCCGCCGCTGTTTCCTGTGCACCTGCCTGCCACGCTCTGGTCATGAGCCTGCCCCGAAGCTCAGAATCAAGGCTGCAGCACGAAGGAAGCACACTTCAGTGAGCCCTCCACAGCAGCCTCCAGCTCCACACTTAGGACCTCAGCCGAGTGCCTATATTCTGTACCCACAGTCAATTCCTTATTCATTTTATCTTCCATTCAGCTGCCCTAATGTCTGATTTTTCACCCACCTATCTGTCTGTCTGTCCACCCATTCACTGAATTATGACTCCTCTAAAACATCTATCCATTCATTCAACAGATGATTACTGAGCAAATCCTTTGTGCCGGGCACTGTGTTTGGTCTGGTCCCTGGTCAGATGCCAGTCCTGGTAGGAAGGGCATGCCTAATTGGCAGTGTGGGTGACTGTGCCACCTTCTTCCTGAGAGCTGGTCTTTCTTAACAAGGGAGAAGGGACATGTACATATGTGTGTGTGTACGTTGGAGGATAGTAATAAAACCTGACTGCAAGCAAATGCAAGGTGTGTTTGGACCTTTCCAACACCATGACAATCTAACCACCTCTAGGGAAGCAGGACAGGTATGTCTGATGGTCCCGTTTCACAGAGGCAATAACTAAGGTTCAACCTGGAAGTGCAAGGCAATGCTGCCTCTCCCAGCCATTTCCCCACATCCTCCCTGACGGAATGAATCACTCAGTCTTCCATAATCCCAGAGAATTCTGCTAATGCTTCAGTTAAAGGGTTTCCCCAGGGCTCTGCTCCTTTCACTGGGACTGGCTCCTTTCGCTGTGTGTCTGTCTGCCCACTGGCTGGATACTTCTGGACAGGCAACATCAGTCTGTTCATCTTTCCCTTCCCTCTCCCCCCAGGCTCCGGCGTACACATAGTACACCACAGGTGCTCAATAAGTATTACTCATTAGTAACAAGACCGTCAAGAACACAGCTGAGGACTGTGCTCTGGCATCACCTAAGCCCAGGCCCCCATCAGCTCTCACCTGCGAACCAGCAGCAGCCTAATTGGTCTCCATCCTTGACCAGCTTGCCCTATCTCGCTCCCCTGTCTCCCATTTGCTACATGCCAGCGCCAGCAAACCTTTAAAAATGTAAATCTGAACTTGTCAGACCTTTCAGGATTCCCACCGCGTTTAGGGTAAAATCACAAATCCTCCCAGCATCCGGACAAGGCCCGGCGGGGTCAACCCCAGCTCCAACTCCACTTCCCCTGCACGCTCCAGCCATGCCAGATCGCTTTCCTTCCCAGAACTCACCAAGTTCTTTTTCGTGTGTTAGCCGCGGAGGTGCCCTTCCCTCCTCCTGGAACGGTGCCCGCCTCCGCACCCCGCCCGCCTTCACCTCGCTGGCCACTCCTCTCCTCGGGCGCGCTCCTTCCCTGGTGCTCTGCCGCTGCTGTGCATCTCCTCTGGGGACATATGCCCATGGCCGAGTCCCCGACTAGCACACAGTAGGCATGCTGTAGATATCTCTTCAATGACTAGCGGGAGAACCCTTCTAGGCTCCTCAGTTCCCCTGAGGGTGAGGGTCAGGGGAACTGACCCTTCTCTCTGTCAAGGTTGTGTTTCTGCCAGGCTGGGGTGGGGCTGGGACTGGATTATAATTTATAAACAGACACAGGGGGTCTCCTGGGTTTCACCATTTTGGATGCGCATTTACGCCAGTCCCCTCCATATCTGCTACATCAAGGTGGGAATCTATAGTGTGTGGTGGGTTCCGACTCTGACTCCATCACCTGCCAGCTGGGGACTAGGGACGTAACTGCCACCAGCCTCAGTTTCTTCATCTGTAAAATGGGGCTGATAATAGTGCCTACTTGCCAGGGTTGTTGTGGGGAGTCATCAGGCTTCTACCTTTAAGGCGCTTAGTGCTCGGTACTTAAGGCACTTGTCACGGTTAATGTTGTTATTACTATCAGATAGCGCATTCCCAGGAGTTAGGACCTGGCGAGCAGGGCTCCCTCTCCATAAAACCTCGACTTCAAGTACTACTCCTCAGAAGCCTTATTTTTTCAACTTCCATAAGAAACTCTAAGAAGTTTATGTGGCTCGTTCTTACGTCCGCAATGGCTTTTCAATGATTGGTTGTGGGGAGGGCACTGTACTAGGCTCTGCACGTACGAAGATCAGTCAGCCCCACTTCCTGTCCCAGGGAGGAAAACAGACCAACCAATGATCACAATTCAGTGGGGCACATGGCGGTGGCCCATGGACTGTGAGGAGAGGAGAGGATTTCAGGGCAGGGGCAGGGATGCTTCAGGTGCCTGGGGAACCCTGGGGTAAATGCAGAGCAGAACGCATGGGAAGAATGGCCACGAGGTCCCCTTCAGGGTGTGAGATGCATTGGGAAAGATAGGTTGAGTGAGCTCTGCAGGTGAGGAATTGGGTATCCCCCAGGAGACTGAGAACCTTCTCTGTGCCAGACCTGGGTGGGGTGGGGTGGGGGCATCTTAGACCTAGACAGAGCCTCTGCCCTTCTGGACCAGGGTGGCTGTCCAGTGGAAGAGACAATGACAAGAATTAATAGATTCCACGCCCCTCTCACACCCTCCTGCTCCCCCACCCCCACAGCCCTGCTAGAGCTATCCAGGAGCCTGCAGGAGGTATCCTGGGAATAAGCCCTTGTCCTTGGCCGGGGAGAGGGCAGTCTCCAGACCCCCAGTGGGGGTGTGGTCTCTGGAGATGGCATCTTGAGCCTGGGGGCTGGGACTGCATCCCCTCCTCCCTTATCCTGCAGCACAGCCTTTTAAGGGGGTGACCCTCTGACCTCTAGACTGTTCCCCCTCACCCTGCAGCTAGAAGCCCCTGGGGAAGGAGCTTAAGGCAGGCAGGAGGGCTCCAGAGGCCTCAGGTTTAGAGGCAGATGGGAGGCCAGGGTTGAGCCTTAAAAGATTCTGGGGTCCCCTGGGATCTCCTGGAGAGCTCAGCCAAGGCCAGGGGCCTAAGTTGGGTTTATGGAAGTGTAGGGCCGAGATGCGGGTGCCTGGCCCAGGAGGAGGGAGGGGACGATGGGCAAAGGGTTCAGGCGAGGGAGCAGGCGAGGCACTGGGAGTCTAGGATGCAGGATGGGGGTGGGAGGGCGAGGGGTCCGGCGGTGCGGTGGTGGGGGGGGGGCGGCCCCCGGGGAGGGGCACGCTATGTCTTTAAGAGCTGCCTGAGCGCAGGTTGCAGCTGCCTGGCCAGCCCGAGAGACAGCGGAGATTCATTACCCGCCGACACAATGACCATTGATGGCCCCGTGGCGTTATTCAAATCCAGTACCAATTGCAGCCGAGCCCCTTTCTCCGCGCCAGGCCCGTATTGTTGGAGCGGCCCACTAAAAGCCCGCCCCGGCCCCGAGCCGCCAGAGGCGCCCGCTCGGGCTCAGCCCTGCGCCTCGCCAGCCCGCCGGCTCCCAGCCCGGCTCCCCGGGCGCTGCAGGTGACCCGGCGGCGCATTCCAGCGCTCCCCGCCGTCCCAGCCACGGCCGCCACTGCTACCGCCGGGGCCCCGGCCGCGACACAGCCACAGGGAAGCGGAGAGCGCCCGAGCCGGTGCGTGCGCGGGGCTGGGCGGGGGCGGGAGACCCATGAGTCCAGCAGCCCGGACCCCAGGTTCGGAAACGCGACCCCGCCTCGGGCCCCTGTTTTCCGGATTCCCGGCGAACCCGTGGAGCCAAGGCTGGGGGCGGGGAGAGGGGAGTCGGGGTTCCCCAGGCCTGACAGAGGAGATTCCCCCGACCTGGGGCGGCGCAGAGACCCAACGCGGGCTACTCTAGGGACCTCGGGCCGCGATCGAAGGAGACACACACCAGAGGCGACGGGGATCCCCACGCAGGGTCGGGATCCGCGTGCTTGCTCGTCCACCTTACCGCGGGATGGGCCGCGACTGCCGAGCATCCGCGAGGTCCGCGCATCTCCGGAGATCTGGTCCGGCGCTTTTAAGGAGCGAAGCGGAACCCCGCAGGAGACCGGGGCCCTGGACTCAGGGGCTTCGCCACTGATTGTCCAAACGCAATTCTTGTACGAGTCTGCGGCCAACCGAGAATTGTGGCTGGACATCTGTGGCTGAGCTCCGGGCGCAACAGGGGCGGGAGCCGTAGGGACCGAGCTCAGCGCGGGCGAGACCCCTCGGGGTGGCGGCTGGCTGGCCCCAGCACGAGGATCGCGGTCCCGGCCGGGCGCGCAAACGAGGGACGCCGGTCCCTGTCACCAGCGCCGCCATCCTCCTTTCCTCGTCGTCGTCCTCGTTCTCCTCCTCCTCTGCGGGTGACCAGTCCTGGCTGGCGGGGTCCTCCAGTCGATTGCGTCGTTTTTCCCTTTTTCAAATTTCGGCCGGGAACGAAGCTGGCATGCTACGGCGGGGCCCAAATGTGGTCCGGGGAGCTCGCCCTCGGCCCGAGCCGCAGAAAGTCGGGGGCGAAAGAAGATGCCGGCGGACGGCGCTTGCTAACTCGTTCTGAATTGATTCTAACCTATCCTCCCCCACCAATACCCCCCCAACCAAGCCTAAACCGACCCCTAAATCCCAAACAAACCGACCCCTTCCGCCAGCCCCTCCAGACCGACCGATGGGCTGAGCCTCCTCCAGCGGCTGCTGGAGTCGGAGAAGCGACGGGAATGATGCGCTCCAGCCGGGCAATCGCCTCTGCTTCGGAAATAGAACTTGGACAAACGAATCCTTTTCATTAAAGACAAATCTTCGGAGATAGTGGGGTTTATTTATTTGTTTATTTCCTCAAAAGTGGGTTCAGGAGTTGTGGGGGGGGGGGGGAACAGTTGGGTGTTGTTGGGTTTGAGCCCAGGTCATCTATCCCTGACCCCTTTCATGCTCAAGATGAAAATGACCCAAAATGCTGTGGAGTGTGGCCCTGGCCAATTTCAGCCGTGATGCTGGCCTCCCTCGTTGCCGTGGAGAACCTGGTTTCCCCAGCGCATCCTCCTGCCCTACTCCTCAGCATTAACTGGGGTGCTGTAGAGGAAGGGATATCCCGTTTCTACCCCTCCTCTCCCCAGTGCAGGCAGGAAAGGATTCCTCTTGCCCAGTTTCCAGGACTTGGAATCCTTGGGGAGGGTGGGGGGTGGGGGGGTGGAGTGAGGAGAACGGGGCACTCTGAAGCTTGGGCTGGAGGCAGAAAGGGACTTCCAGGTTATAAGAGTTGGGAGAGGTTGATCTTTAAAGTGAGGCTGTCCCTTGCCCTGTTCTGTAACATGCAGACCCTGACCTCAGGACCTAGTGTGGGCTGGTCATACAGCCTGTCCCTAGACAGCACCTGCACCCATAACCTCAACATGGCCGCCCCCACCCCCCCCCCCACACCCAGAAGGCCCCCACCTGCAGCAGTGCTGGAGAGCAGCTCGCCAGCCAGGGGGCTGTCTGTCTGCAAAGCCTTGAGAAGGATGTGCACACCCCCCACACTGCTAGGACAACTATTTGGCACTTTCACCTCCACAGAGTGAGAGAAATTCCACCTTAAATTATTAACATTTAATGAAAAGCGACGTTTGGGGCGGGATGATGTTAATGCCCTATTTTTTTTTTTTTTTTTTTTTTTTGAGGTCTCCCTCCAGCAAACAAAGCTTTTTCTCCAAGTTATGGGAAGTGGGGCTCAGCAGTCTTATCTATGCCTCCTCCATTCTGAGGCCACTGGCTGCAGCTGGTGGGACAAAGCCTGGCCTCGGACAGACGGGTAGGGAAGTGTCCTGGGACCCAGACTGGTCAGCACAGACTGGCTCTGCCACCCCTTCTCCAGATGGCCCTGTCGTATCATCTCTTCTTGGAGAGTCTGGAGTCTGGGTTTCAACCCCTTCTCTCTTTTTTGGGTGAAGGGCAGTTCTGAAAGCCCTAGGCTGAGGGCAGAGAAGCTGGAGCAGAGACCATGGCTGGGGGGGATGTGGGGTGCCACCGGTTTCTAAGGATGAAGTTCCAGGCAAGGCCAGTAAACAACCTAGTCTTTTATTTGCCCAAGGCCAGCTGTTGCAGGCACTGAGGCCCCAAGACCTCCAGAAGGGATGGAGGGAGGAGGGGTGAACCAGCCTGCCTACCAGGTGCTGCCTGCCCCCATCCTGCTTCCTGCAGGAGGTGGGAGAGGAGCTCAAGTGTACATTTGTGCCATCACATATCTCCCCAGTTTTCATATACTATAAAAATTCAGTTGTTGTGGAGGAGGAAACTGAGGCACACTGACCCCCCCTCACCCCAGGCCTCTATTTGCCAGTCCAAGGCTTAGCCTACACCCTCCTTCCCCCCCTCCCCAGCCCCCCGCCCCCAAGTGGAATGAGCTGTACACAGGCAGCCTTTTGCCAGGGGGAGGGTCTCAGGAGCCCATCTGGTGGCCTGTGTGGGGGGAGGCCAGCCAGGGTCAAGGTCTGTGGATGGGGGAGCAGGAGGAGGGGTGTGGTTGGAAGAGCAGCTGCTGTGTGTGTGGTGGGGGGGGGTCGGCACTGAATAGGGGACCCCAGCTGGGGTTCCATAATGATATCAGTGGGGGACAGGCAGAGCCCTCTGCTGTCCAGATGGGGAAACTGAGGCGGAGACCCCTCCAATCTCTGAGAAGGGAGGGGCCTACCATCAGCTTTTCAGGTTCATTCATCTTCCCCAGGAAGGCACTGCGGCCCAGGAGCTGGAGTGCCTTGTTAGCGGTCACTCAGTGTTCAGACTGAGATACAAGGAAAGGAGAGCAGCTGGGTCACCTGGCTGCACAGACCCCCTCCACTCCTGACAAACCCAGGGGCACCCTCCCCCACCTCAGCTGCTGGGAGAGGGAGTGCTGGGCTCGGGCGCCTGCCCGCCCGCCCGCCTTCCCCTGCTCACGTGCCTGAGAAAGGCTCATTTTTAGCACCTGGCCTCTTTTCCCTGCCTGGAGGGAGCTCAGGGGACAGAGCAGGGAAGAAAGCAGCCAAGGGGGACAGGGAGCTCTGGAAGCAGGGCCCAAGGGGATGTCTGCTTGCTCTGCTCTCCCCACCCCAAGGGGGCCCAGGCACAGAGAGGGGCCCTTAGCCGCCGTGCAGCGTGGATATGAAGAGGATGCTGTCCTGGTCCTGAAGCTGGTAGTCCAGCTCACCCTAGTCCAGGAGAGAAATGAGAAAACTGTCAAGGGTACTTTTCCAGTCTCTCCCCAGGTGTCAGGAGAGGAAGAGGGGGGACCTCGCTGTTCTGGGAGAGAAAGATAGAATCTACCAAAAAAAAAAAAAAAAAAAATGGGTAACCTATACATTCACTAGCAAACCTCCAGGATGGAAGAGAGCTCACCACTTCCCCCAGCTACCCGTTCCTTCCTCACTCGGGGTGGGGGACTCCGTCTGGAGGCCAGATTGGGACAGAGGATTACCCAGCCACCCTATGTGGGCCTGATGAGAGGCCCAAGGCTTTCCTACCAAAGCAGTGAGAGGAGGGGGTTGAGGGAAGGCTGTCCCCCGAGGTACTGACCAGAAGTTCCCAGTCGGCATCATTAATCAGCACCAGAATCCCCGGCCGCCTGTGGGAAAGATGGTGGTGAGTAGCAGGGCGTGAAGGGCGGGAGCTGGCAGGAGCAGAGGCAGAGGCTTAGATGTCTGAGCTGCAGGAGTGTGGGGGGAGCCTTTTCTCTGGAGGGTCCCAGTGAAGATCTCCCAGGGAGTGGAGGAGACAGAAAAGTCTGAGGGCCAGATGGAACACAGGTGCAGATTCCACTGCCATCTCCCAGACCTCAGGCAGGTCATTTTGTTTCCCTGAGCATCAGTTTCTTCATCTGAAAACAGGGTAAATCACAGTGCCTCCCTCATAAGCTCTGTGGGAGGATGAAGTGGGATGAGGCAAGTGAGGTGCTTGCTTGCCAGGGCCTAGTACGGGAACCACTGGTAGCAGCCTATCTTTCCAGGGGTCTAACCGCACTGTCCTAGGCCTCCCACATGTGTGTCCTGGAGAGGAGACTATCTTGGCTTTTCTGAATCAGGGAAGCCTGCCAGTGGCCCCGAGCTCCTGAAGGCCTGAAAGCAGCCCTGGCTGGAGGAAGGCAGGGTAGGCTGATATCTGCACAGGTACCTTAGCCTGGCTCCTGCGGGCAATGACCCAAAGAGCACTGCTGTCCTTGGGGGTGACCTCCACAACTGCTGGACCGCGACCTGAGCCACGGGTTGGGTGGCAGCCCTAGCCCCCAGGGCCTGCTGGTGAATCTCTGCTTCGAGGCCGATGAACAAGTCCCACCAGTGCCCTGCCCACTTCTGTGACAAATGAGGCTGATCTTGTTGTAGGAGTAAAGTGGCTTCTTGGCACATGGAACCTGGATCCTTTCCTAGGAGGCTAAGCCGGGCCTGGGACAGACATAGAAGCTTTGGGCTGGGCTGGGGGTGTCCCCAGTGAGCAGGAACATGCATACGTGTACATGGGTGTGCACTGACTCCCTCTAATCCTGGACCTGCGCTGTCCAGCCCGGTTTCTACGAGCCACATTTAAATGTAAATTCCACGTAAGTAAAACTGAACACTTAGTTCCTCAGTCACACTAGCCACATTCCAAGGGTTCAATATCCTCACGGGCCTAGCAGCTGCCACATTGGACAGCACCAAGAGAGAACATTTCTACCATCACAGAAAGTGCTATGGGAGAGCACTGTCCTAGGCTGTCAAGAGATGAGAGAGACCCTAGGTAGCATCTTTCTCAGCACTGTCCATACGGAGAGAACAGCTGGGGCCCAGAGAAGTGAGGTAACTTGGCCAAGGTTCTGTGGCAAGTCTGTGGCAAGCAGAAGGTGGACTCTAAGTGTTGTGATAAGTTTACCAATCTCCTGACCTGGGCTTTGAAAAAAATCCCCAACAGTCCAATGTCGTAACAAGAAAACTGAAATTAAACTTCGACAGAGCTGGACAGAAGCAGCCCTTTCCTTGGAGGGCTAAGAGGAGGATAAAGGGGATAACAGGACCCGGAGAGGCTGTGTTTGAACCAAGGCCAGGGGCTCAAACCTCCTCCCCACCGCCCACCTGCCCTCCTCAGGGAAGGAAGGAAGGGACTCACACGCTGTCTCCCTGGATGAACAACTCAGGCCGCTCTTTTAGCAAATTCTTCTTGATCCACACAAGGAGGCTCCGGATGTCCCCTGGAGAGGAAGACACAGAACAAACTGATGTCAAACCCACATGATTCCTGGCCCTTAGGGCCTCGCCCGGACCAGGAGGAAGGGAACATGGGGCTCAGAAGGCCTCCGTTAGACCAGGCTATTATGGCCCCTGAACGAGTGGATTCCCAAGGTGAGATAATGGACTCGGAGAGGCCAGTGACCTGCCAGAGAGGTCTTCAGAGAAAGTGGCACCTGGCACTGCTGAAACCTTGAAGCAGAGGCAATAGGGACGCAAGGCAGACAGCAGGAGGAATGGTCACATACAAAAGGGTTGAGAGACAGACCTCCACCCATCCTAGAAGATGGTCTGAAACTGCCATAGGTAGGCTTCTGGGAGAGCTCCTCCACCTTTATCTCCCCAGCCAGTCCCAGATGGGGAGCATTCGGCTTTGCTCGTATAAGGTCTGCATATATTTCCCTTTGTGAGGGAAGAAAAACAATTGCTGAGCCGATAACATCAGTTAATTTCCTCTGGCAGGAGAGAAGGATCCTTCACCAGCCAGAGACGCTGACAAATCACGGCCCCACTGCGCCCCCTTTGCAGAGCCCTGCAGGCCAGGGGTGGCCACCCTGAAGAGGCAAGAGGTTCAGGGTCAAAGGGGCCTCTCCTGCTCAGCTGGACACTGAGCTCTGCCTCTGTGGCCCTGGGACAGCCACCAAGCTCTGCACATCACCTGGAGGCTCAGAGCCACCTGTCTCCCGGGTCTTCTTTCCTTTTCTGGGAGCCAGTCCCAGGCCACAGCACAATGAAAGCTAGCTCTATCCACTCAAAGGCTACCGCTCTAAACGATCCACTCCTCAAAAAACAGAGCATCCCTGAGGCTGCAGGAGTTCCTTCTCTCCCTGAGACGACAGCCTCTGCACACACAGGCTCAAGCCCGCCCGCCGGGGGTGGGAGGTCAGCCATCCCCATCCTGAGTCAATGTCTCAGACGGGTCTCTGTCCTGCGCCGTGCCTGGGCAAAGCTCAGGGGCTAAGCTGGAGAAGGGCCCAAGCAGTGCCTTGGTTTCCCTGCCGTGAGGGGGACTCCTGGCACACAGGCGAGGCAAAGACTGCCAGATAAGCAGAGGCCCAGCTCTGCCCAGTCCAGGCCAAGCACGTGTCACACATAGCACTAGTCCTGGGCAGGGTTTTAAGGCACTCAGGCAGGCTGCACCCTGGAAGGGCTGGTTCACTCTGCTCGGTGCCAGCTTCCCTGGATTGTACGCCAGCAGAGCACAGGGCCCTGGGCAAAGTGTCCACAGGCTGAGACTGCTTTTCAATTTTAATTCCTACTTTTACACAAAGCAGATTGGAGTCCTCACGGTCCCTGCAGCAGGCAGGGGGTGGGGGGTGCTGCCTCCAACTAGCTGCCGTCCATTCAGACTCCTGGCTGGGCTCCTCCCACAGGCCTGCGCTTCAGAGGGTTCCCCTTGGCCTCCATCTTGGCACTGTCTGGTGGGCCGCCAGCCCATACATCTTGCGGCCGCTCGATAGAGCCGCCGGGGTCTGACACATCCATCACCCAGCCCCGGCAGGCGGGGCTGCGCCTGTGCGTGCGGAGGCACTGAGGGACTGGGCAGTGCCTGGCCCGAGGGCCACCCGCTGCACCTCCACAGCCCCCGCTGGCCTGTTCAGAACCAGGACCCAGTTGCGTGACAGCCCTGGCTCCCTCCAAGAGGGGACTTCTGCTCTGCTCTCGTAGGCTGGGGGCGGTGGGGAGGACTGCTGGTCATGTTGGGGTCATCCAAGTGATGGCACCATCGTGAGTCCCCGAGGGGTGGGCTGGGGGAGGCTGTGCGGGTGCTGGTTCATTTATCATGATGCTCCTCTTTGCTGAGGTCATTCCCTCCCTCCTCTGCGCCCCCCAAGCCCGCTCACATTCTTGATAGCCTGTTACCATGGTGAGGCCACCGCATCACCATCCGTATTGTTCCCCTATGCCTCGATTTGGGGGTGGGGAGAGGTGGAACTCCCGGCTCCCTTTGCAGGCTGCAAGGGCCACTTGGCCTGGCCTGAAACACACCCCCAGGGACATCTTGCTAGGCTTGCTGAGGCCCAGACAATATGCAAATAGCCTCCAGGCCAGATGGTCGGCTTCCAAAGGCGCCCAGGGGAGGAGGAAGGGTTAAGCAGAGTCAGGGGCTGGTGGCTTGGGGGTGGCTCTGGGGAACCTCACTTGCACCTTCCCCCTGTGTCCTCCTGCCTTCCCATTGCTACCGATGGTGGCTTCCCTCATGGGATCCCATGCACTAACGCACGAAACACATATTTACTGAGCAGCTACTATGTGCCAGGTGCCAGGGAGATGGCAGGAAGAAGGTGGACAGGAAGTGGAAGAGCCTACCCTCATGGAGCTGACAGGCCAGCAGGGGAGGCCGACATTACTTAATTAGTTGTGACAAATGCTCCCTCCTTTGTGCAGGATCAGGAAAAGCTCTTCTGAGGATGTTAACACTGAAGCTGAGGCCTGAAGGATGAGTAGGGTGGGATGGGGGCGTGTGCCAGGCAGAAAGAAGAACATATGGGAAGACCTGAGGCAGGTTGGAATTGGCAGGTTCAAGGTAATAGAAGAGAGGAGGCCGGAGGATCAGCAGGAGATGAGGCCAGAGAGGTCGCCAGGGCCGGACTATGCAGGGCACGTGTGGGCCTTGAGAAGGGCCTGCTTGGGAGGAGGCCTCTCCCTCCTCAGGAGCCTGAGGGGGATTTTCCCAGCTTGAGCCCCTGCGTGCAGCACGGAACCTCACGCACAAAACGCCCTTGAGACATTTACTGGGCACGTGGACAGCAGTGAACGAAGCGGGGTGGGGGGGGGTTGACAGGTTAAGAACAGGTCTCAGCCCTGGGTCTGAGTTCTACTCTGTCCCTTCCTAGTAACATGACCTTGGGTAAGGAATTCTCACGCGCTTCCTTGTTTGTAAAATGGGAATGGTAAGAATGCCTAACAGTGTTGCTGTGAGGCTCAAATCAGATGATCCACATAGAGCTCTTGGCACTGTGCCTGGCATGGCAATGCTGTACTTCTCCTATGAGCCAGAGGAAGAACCTGTACCTCTCCTGCCGCCCTGAGCTCCCAGAACCTGAACTCTTAACCCCTCTGCCGTGGGAGCAGCAGCCCCCATCACGTACTCTTCCCCCAGCGGGCAGGCCAGGTCCCAAGGCTTCCTGCACTGGAAGCCTTACAGCAGGGTGCTCAGCTCCCTGCCCTGGGCTGCGCGCTCAATGGCCCTGGGTAGGACGTTGCTTCACCTACCTGTCTCAGCCTCAGGGTCATCCTCTGACAAATGCGGATAATAACCCGAAGTCCTAATGCCAGCAGCAGGCCCAGCACAGTGTCAAACAGACAAGACAAATGCACATTTGCCCGCCGTGACTCAGGATTCCTCATCCTGGGGCTGCCAGAACGTTCTCCTAAAGGCTGCTGGGAAAGGGGCACCACGCATGCCCCTCTTAACACCTACAAAGGCTCCCCCCAGAATCCTGTGCCCCAGTGGATTTGTCCTTGTCTGGGGACAACGACCACCCACCGTGGCGGGGCCCCCAACAGTGGCCTAGCTTTCTGGTCTCATCTGACATTGCACCCAGGCTACAGCCGACCCCCACTCAGCCTCTTCTTGAAGGCCTCCAGGGACAGCTTCTCTCCCAACCAGAAACCCAGCGTCCTTCCCTCCCACCCACCGAGCCTGGCTCGTCCTGCGGCCCACGCCAACCAGTGTAGGCCCCTCTTCCCCACACCGTGCAGACGTGGGAGAGACGGATCCCCTGTGTCTTCTCTTCCACAGGTTAAGCTGCTCCTGTCCCCACCAAGTCCACCAGGCTCCAGCACAGGGCTCTTCTTGGAGCCCACCCCAGGCCTCAGTGGAAAAGGGAGAAGAAAGAGCTGCGAAGGGAGGGAGTCAAAGAGAAGAGAGGGTAGAGGGAACATCAGAGGGTCCATTTACAAGTGAATGGGGGTAAGAATGGAGCAGTTTGTGGGCTAAACGGGCCTCAGAAGGAGGTTTACAGATGTGCGAGGGGACGCTCCTCATTGTTTAATTAAGCAGAAAGTGGATCTTTTCAAAAGCAATTTTGCACAGGGACCAGGAGGGGTGGCGGGGAGAGGAGGGTGGTTGGGGAGGGGATCAGCAAACAGGCCCCAGAGCGGAGAAAGGAACAGCTGGCCCCAGAGAGGCTGTGAAATGCATGCTAAGCAGTTTAAAGAGCCTGGGAGCTCCCCAGCCGCCCCGGCCTCCCGCGCCAGCCCCCTTTAATGCAATGGTAGGGCAGAGGGGCAGGGAAAGGGGAGGCCGACAAGTCTCTTCCTGGGGCCAGGGCAGGTAATGCCTGTGCGCGGGGACCGCCGAGGTTTTGGGTTTGCTCCAGGCCGCTGACCAACCATAGGCTGCGAGCCTTGAAGGGATTCTCAACGCATAAAGGCCAGCTCCCAGAGGCCAGTGCCCAAAGCTTGCTGGGTGCCTCCCAACACGGCCACTCAAGGCCTGTTCCACAGAGACGGCTGTTAAGACCTCCCCCGCACCACCCTGCACAGGCAACTGCTCCCTGGATCAGTGCACCCTGCTTCCCAGAACCATATACTTAGATCTGGAAGCAACTTTTCCAAACTGCAGATGTCAAATATTTAGCTAACCAGCTCAATACAGACTACACCTAGCCCAAGCTCCCGTTTTACAGGTGGGAAAAAAGAGGCCTGCAGAAATAACGAATTTGCCACTGCGCGCTGCCAGGGCTCCTCTCTCGCCACCTCACCCCCTTTGGCCTTGCCCAGTGTCCTCTCCTGAGTCGGCCGGGTTGGAAGCTCTCCCCTGGCCCAGGACCCAGGGCCCTGGAGTCCCCTTGTTTGGGAGCCTTGTCACAATTCACGGTCTTACGGCTGCTATTTTCTCTGCTGGAGCCTCCGGGACCTGCTGGGCCAAGCAGCAGCCCCTGGGCTGGGAAGGCCGCCAGACGGCAGATCTGGGCACAGGCTTGGGGGAAGAGTGTTACTCTCCCAGTGGCACCAGTCCCTGCCCTCCTGTTGGGCTCCGTGTGCCAGGGTGAGCCCTGACAGCTGCCAAGCAGCTCTGTGGCTGTGATGTGACCTGCACCTCTGGGCACGGAAGGGCAAGAATGGGAGCCAGAGGTAGAGACCCACAGCCAAGGGCCCCAAACTGAGCACACGGGCCATTTCCGCTTGTGTGCCCTGCTTCCTTGTCTTTCACCCCAGAGTGGAGAGGAGAGGCCCCCACCTGTCCCCTAAGCAGTAGACGGGGGACGGGGATCCCAAACCTGGGTCTTAGCCCAGACTTCCTACTTAACTCCGGACAGGTCACTCTCTTTCTCCCTCTCTGTGAGGTTTGGTTTCCTTGTCCATAGAGAATATCTACTGGGGTCATTATGAAAATGGAAATAAGTAGCTGTTGGAGGCATGAAAGAAAGTGTAAAAACTGGAAAATATATTGCAAGTTTGAGATGTTATGTGATTCAGGGAACCTCTCAGGTGTCATGTAAGGATGGTGGCGACCCTAATGTACTTCTGAACCCCAGCTTTGCCATTTTTTTTTTAAATTTTATTTATTTATTTATTATTTTTTGGGGGGTACACCAGGCTCAATCATCTGTTTTTATACACATATCCCCGTATTCCCTCCCTCCCTTGACTCCCCCCACCCTCCCTCGAGTCCCCCCCACCCTCCCCGTCCCAGTCCTCTAAGGCATCTTCCATCCTGGAGTTGAACTCCCTTTGTTATACAACAACTTCCCACTGGCTATCTATTTTACAGTTGGTAGTATATATATGTCTGTGCTACTCTCTCGCTTCGTCTCAGCTTTCCCTTCACCCCACGCCCCCCTCCCAAACCTCGAGTTCTCCAGTCCATTCTCTGCACCTGCGTCCTTGTTCTTGTCACTGAGTTCATCAGCACCATTTCTAGATTCTGTATATGTGAGTTAGCATACAATATTTGTCTTTCTCTTTCTGACTTACTCAGCTTTGCCATTTAAATAGCTGTATGGCCTGGGGTAAGACCTCTGACATCTCTGGGTTTGGGCTTCCACTTTTTAAAATGGGAATAATAAGGATAGCTACCACCTAAGAATCTGTGACAATTATTTGTACAACCAACTGGGGCTTTGCCTACCATGCCAAACTCAGCCTGTGCCCCTTATAACACTGGCCTTCCTTCAGGTCCTTCATCACCCCAAGGCCTTCTGCCCAGGGGCTTCACTGTACTTGGAGTGGGCCCCCTGCACCTCTGCTCTCCCTCCAATTTACTAGGGCTGGCTTCTTTTCGTTCCTCAGGCCTCAGCCTCAAAGTCACCTCTTGTTTGTTTGTTTTTTTTTTGGCCACGCTGCATGGCTTGTGGGATCTCGGTTCCCCAACCAGGGATTAAACCTGGGCCATGGCAGTGAAAGCCCGGAATCCTAACGACTAGGCCACCAGGGAACTCCCTCAAAGATACCTCTTTAAAGAGGCCTTCCCTTACCACCCTGTTGTCTCATTCAGAGCACCCTTCTGTTCTCCTCATGCCAGTGATGACACTTGCGCAGTTACGCATTGCATGTTCACTTCTTCACTGCCTGGCTCCACTTCCACTACTCTGTAAGCTCCATTAGGGCAAGAACCATATCTGTTTTGCTTATGATCAAATACCCAGCAACTAGCACAGTGCCTGGCACAAAGGAAAACACATGTGCACATTCAAAAGCATGTGTGCTGGACTTTCCTGGTAGTGCAGTGGTTGCGAATCCGCCTGCCAATACAGGGGACACAGGTTCGATCTCTGGTCCGGGAAGATCCCACGTGCCGCGCAGCGACTAAGCCCGTGCGCCACAATTACTGAGCCTGTGCTCTAGAGCCCATGAACCACAACTACTGAGCCCACATGCTGCAACTACTGAAGCCCACATGCCTAGAGCCCATGTTCTGCAACAAGAGAAATCATTGCAATGAGAAGCCTGCGCACCGCAACAAAGAGTAAGCCCCGCTCGCCACAACTAAAGAAAGCCTGCGTGCAGCAACAGAGACCCAACACAGCCAAAACCAACCAAACCAAACTAAACCAAAACAACCACCCCCCTGCAATTTCTAAAAAAACAAACAAAAAATCTAAAACAAAAAACAAAACAAAACGCATGTGCCAACTACATGAAAGAATAAAGTACTTTCTTCCATTCCTGGCACTTGGTGAGCATTCAGCCAATGAATGAATGAAAAGGGCTGGAATTATTAAACTCAGGGACTTTCATGCCAAGCAAAAGCAGGGGGAAATAAATCATATCTGTGATATTTTAATAACTTCCTGGACAAGTCTTTAAGGTTGAATCTTTGAAAGGCTTCTGAGAGTCCCTTGTCCCCTCCCAAGGTTGCAAAGCCATCTGTCAAACTAAGAAACCATCACCTTGCGGGGAGGGTTGGGGGGAATGAATTGGGAGATTGGGATACCAAATTGTACACTCTAAATATATGAAGTTTATTGTCTGTTAACTGTATCTCAATAAAAGTTCTTAAAAAAAAAAAAAAAAAGAAACCATCACTTTTATCACCTTAGGTCCTCCAGCAGGGACACAATCCCACAGTCCCGACATTTAGCCCCATCCTCACGCCCACAGCTCCAGGAGGCAGTGCCCTGTCCCTTGGTGAGTGAACCCCGGCCTCCGAATGTGGCACACAGACCCGCCCTATGCCACTGCTCTCCAACCCGAGGGAGGGTCAGAGTTCTACTGCCCACGTCCAGGACCTCATTCCCCTGCCTCCTCATACCACTGATTTCCTCTTCTTCCCAGGAGTATCTCAGCCCTAGGTCAGATGGGCTCCCGTTCCTGAACATTCTGCTCTAACTAGGATCCACTGCTAGGGCTGCAAAGCACCTCCACAGTTGCAATGTCCAGCCCCTGCCTCTAGGGTTCACTGCTGTTTACCCAGCTGGACCTCTGGAAATCAACTCCTCGCCCCAGCCCCCCAATCTGAAGGCAGGGTCTGTTCTCCCAGGGCCTGGTACATGGTCTGCCGCTTGGGAGGTGCTCAGTGTACATTTGCTAAAGAAAAGGTGAACAGGTATTTGAATGAACACATGGAAAAACCTCTCTGTCTCCCTTGGTCAACCTCCCTCCTCCAACCTCCTTTTTGGCGGGATGCTTCTCTTCTCATTCAAATCCTGTCACCATCAGGTAAGCCCAGCTGCACCGTTCCATTCTTGACAAAGGGTACCTCCTTCATGAGGGCATCTCTCTGCTGCATCCATCCAGTAATGGTAGAGATGTATGGTACAGCTGGCAGACACCTTTTAGCAACCCTGGGAGACAGCGATTACTATCCCCACTTCACAGATAAGAACAGTAAAGCTCAGAAAGGCGAGGTCATTGGCCTAAGGTGCTAAGGGGATGCAAACTCAAGTCTGTCCAGGGAGTTCCCTCGTGGCCTAGTGGTTAGGATTTGGGCTTTCATTGCCATGGCCCGGGGTTCAATCACTGGTCAGGGAACTGAGATCCCGCAAGCTGCCTGGTGTGGCCAACAACAACAACCCAAGTCTGTCTGAATATAGAACTCGTGCTCGTAAGGACTAAGCTAGGCCATCTCCTCCCTACGAAGTGGGCTGATCGCGGAGAGGATGGGGAAGACAGCTTGGTGATCTCTCCCCCTTCCTCCCCACTGGCTGTGAAATCCACCCACTGTCACTTGAACAGGGCTGAGTCACCCTGTGGAGCAGCTCCTGCCCAATGGTCCCCAGAGAGGGGCTCGGAAAGCCCATACTCACAGGGCTCCTCCTGTCCAGGCAAGGTGACCTGATGTTTCTTCACACCGTCAAATAGGAGCTCCGCACCGCCTCTGCAAAGGAGGACCAGAGAAAGAGCCGGGTGAGCGCCTGCAGTGCCTCAGAGATTGAAGACTGAGGTGGAGGTTGGCACCAGAGGCCCAGGAGATGCAGAGACCAAGGTTCAGGAATACCTTGGGTACCAGCAATCAGTTCTCAACTGTGGCCTCCTGACGTGGTAAAACAGGACAGGAACACTTGGTACGAATATTAAGCACCCAAATTTGCAGACTCTTGTCTGCTTTCTCAGGAAGTAGCTTAGCACACAGGGCCAGAACACAGGAGTTGGAATTGTTGGCCCTGAGATGGAGATCAGTCTCCACCTGTGCCTGACAGCGAGACCTTGGGCATGTGACTGCATCTTCTCAAACCTCAGTCTTTCCATCTGCAAAAATGTTGAGAAGCTACCACGTGGCACACTGGAGACCTTAGGTATCTAGAGGTTTCCTCCTGGCCAGGTGACGCTTTGAAATTTCCCTGCCTGTGCCCCATCCCCACCCCCGCTGCTGGCCTGGTGGGCACACCACAGTGCTGGAGGGTAAGAGACCCCACTGGGTTTAGCAATAACCTTGCCATTTGCAAGAACAGTCTTCATTTCATTTCATCGCCAGGGAATCCCAGGGAAGGAGGGAGGGAGGCAGATATTATTAACCCCAACCAATGGAGAAGCAGACTGGGGCCAGGAGAAGATAAATGATTTGTCCAAGGCCAGACAGGCGGTGGCTCAACTAGGATTTGAATTCTAACTGATTTCTGGCAGAAACAACCAAGACTCCCCAAAAGGTCAGGAAGCTTCTTGAGGGCAGAATCTGGTTCTCTTCTGTGTGCCAACACCTGGCTAAGGGAAGGCTGGGACCGCAGACAGGCCCAAAGCTAAGTGCAGAAGCCAGAGCTCACGATGCGGACACGTGGGCTCTTTCAGGGCCCACACTTCTCCCCTCACCGGGTCTCTCGATTCCAGTCTCAGACTTCACATGGGTCTTAACTGAGAAGGCCTTAACAGACTTTTGACGGATGCGACGCCTCCCACCCCACCACCCTTTCCCAATTTCGGAGAACAGAGATGTCCTGAGATGGTCCACTGGGAGGCAAAGGCAAGGCAAGCATTGTCATGGGGGAAACATGGGGCGACTGTCATCCAAACAAGGTCACGCTTTGTTGATGCAGAAATGTGGAGGGGGAGAGGAGGCCCATCTGTGGCCGTGCGCAGGGCCATTTCAGCTGCGAGCCCGCACAGAGCCTCCATTTATCCCCTTCCAAGAGCCTCGTTCTCTCCTGGGTGGGGGCTGGCACATGCAGCAGCTGGGGTGGGGGAGGGCGACAGGCAAGGGGCGACAGGAGTTGGGGGGTCCGAGGAGTGGGAACTGGAAGCACTGGGATCCAGGCAAACAACCCAGACTGGCCAAACCTGGTGGTGCCAGGCTCAGAGGCAAGGACTGTTTTTCCCTTCACAAGGGGATAAAGAACCAGTCTGGCTCAGAGAGTGACCTGTCACGGCTGGGTTCACTAGTCCTCAAGGGAGGGGCTGGCATTTCTGCTGCCAGCACATCTGGAGGGGAGCAACGTGCATGCCCAACCTCTAGAGTGACTCGGGGAGGCAGGAGGGGCCTGTTTTGGTACCTAAAAGAGAACCAAAGCCAGACTCTCTTCTGTTCTACAGGATTTGCTATTCAAACACAAGGCATTACAGCCTAAGATACCTGTCTTTCCTCCGCTCCCCAGTTCTCGGCGGGAGGTGTCTGTTAGTACCAGTGACTGGTATAGACATTCCCAAAATGGCCTTCACTTTTTCTAGTATATCTTCATCTTTTTATCTTATATATTTTTATTTCCCCTCTACCTTCTAGAATGCAAGTTCTGCCTAAAACAGGGCCTGTTACACAGCAGGCACTCAAGACATATTTGCTGAATGAATGAAAATGCCCATTTCCCACACTTCTTCTCTGACCTCAATGGCATTCCCTCCCTTTGCCAATACCTCCTGGACTCAAGGAGCAGGAAAAGGGAAAAGGAAGAGGGCATCTCACATCTGGGCTGCAGGGACATAAAACACATCTCTACTACATACCCTGCATCCTCTGTGACCTAAGAAAATGCTCTGTTCAGGAAGCGGGACAAGGATGGCAGAACTGGTCACTGACAAGAGGGAGAAAGGTGGGCAAGGTCTTCTAGAGCATCTGTCAGAGCTGGTGGGGCTGAGGGGACCACGTCTGCTCAGGGGAAAGAGGCAAAGGCCTAAGTCAGACTCTTCAAGGATTGGGGTGGCACGTGGAGACAAAAGGGAGAGAATGACGGGCAAGGCAGCTTCTCTGCAAATCTACTTAGGTTCAGAATCAAGGGTGAGGAAGTCTGCTAAGAGACATAGAAATTGAAAGGCCAGGGGCAAAAACATGCATTGAGACAGAGACAAAAAGGAAAGGAATCTGGATTTGGCATTGGGCATTGGGCATTCCTCCTTCCTGAGAAGCTGCAATTCTCAGGGGACACTGTGGCAGTGGGTGGAGAATGCTGTCTTACCTTGCCAGGGTTCACTACTGCTCTTGGGGGTAAGGGAAACCGAGATAGTCAAACCATAAAACGGTGCTCAAGCTAGTCTGTGAGGTCTGGAGGGCAAGGAGTGTATCTTCCTCATGTGACTCCCCCACTACTGCCAGCACAGTTCCTGGCAGACAGAAGACATTTCTGACAAACAAGTAGCATGTCTGACTCAGTGAGCATGAGAGGTAAGCCAGCTGAAGATAAGCCTTAACACTGGCAACCTGCAGCGTCTCCCTCTTCAGCTCTGCTCAGGCCTGTCAAAGCAGCAGGGATCCTTCTAGAGCCCCCAGGCTATGAGGGGCATAGCTGGGCAAAGGGTCAGTAAAGCAAAATGGTCAGGAGGCCAGACCAGCATAGTTCTAATTGGACCCATGCGGCCAGACAATATTATCAATTAAAATGCAGTGAACATTCATGAGACTACCCCCCTGTAAGGGACAGAAACGCTGAACACTGGACAGCATGGCCACGGACAAAGTTCTATTTATCTCTGTATCCTCTGTGCCTGGCTCACTGCCTGGCACATGGTAGGCACTCAATAAATGACTGGTGAATGGACTATGCAATGAAGGGAAAACATGAAAGAAACTGGGGGCATCCAATGGAAGGAAAGGCATTTATGGGCAGAGAGTTTAGATTCCCAGCCCTGACTTGTCCTTTCACATAAACCTTGGCTTGTTCATCTTCACCCACACAGACAAATCTAGTCCCAGCTTTTCCATGTGACTCTGGAAATTATACCACCCATCTCTTAGGGTCTCAGCTTCTTTGCCTCCTCTCTAAGCTCTGCAGTTGCCCTCAGCGCTGAGATCAGATGAGAAACCTTCTGTTTGCAGGAGACAGAAGACAGTGGCTTGAGGAGACTTCCTCCCTGGCCTGCGCTTCTTCTGTTATTGGTGCGTGTGCCCCAATCCTGCACTTTTCGTCCTGTGCATACTGTACTGTCAGGGTTAGTCTCCTCCACTGTGCTACCTTACTTAGCCCCGCATCCCCACCTGACTCGAGATCTGCAGAAGGCATCCAGCAACTTCACTGAATGTACTGAAAGAGGTCAGGTCTATTTAGCATCCCCAACTCTTAGGAAAGGGAGAAAAGGATCTCATTTTGGCCACACACCCCACGAGAAACAAGGCTCCAAGAACCGTGTAAAAGGAAATTGCTGCCAGGAAGAAGATATCAGGGGGTCAAGGGGGTCCTTCTCGAAACTAGGAGCTCAGATGCCAGACACACGGGCTGCTCCAAAACGGAGTTGGCAAAGAAGGTAGGGAGGTCGCCTGCTAACTGTCACGCCTTTTGAGCCCGGTGGGGCGCAGGGCACAGAGAAGTACCTAGAGCGCGCCTCCGCGCCCGGGCGTGCGCCTCTATTCCCGGACATACGGCCTCGTCGCCCAGGGAGACCGAACCTCTCAAGCTCTCCGAGGCGGGTGGCGTGGCTCAGGGAAGTCGCCGGGAGCCCCGGCGATTCGGTCGTGACAGGCCCCAAGGCAGAGGGAGGGGAGTTCCGGGCCCGGCGACTTCAATCCATCCCCACGGCGCCCCAGCTCTGTGACTCACCCGAACTCCACTTCCACTGACAAGGGCGCTGCCATGTTGAGGAAGCCGAGCTCACAGGAAACTCCCCTCAACTTCCGGCGCTCTAGCTTCGTTTCCGGTTGCCGCGGACGGAAGAGGCGGGGCCCGGGTACAGTTCCTCCTCCGCTATTGGAGGAGGCCTGGGGAGCAGAAGCTGGAGGACCGTGGGCTCTTCTGGGGGCTCTGTTTTGAGTTTGGAGTTGGTCCTCCTGTGCCGTTTAGGGACGGGACTCAAACAGCCAGGGAGGGCAGCTACTGGCATGAGCCACAGCTAGGCGGAGGAGAGCCCTGGCATCTTTGCGCTGTGACTGTGAGCCATGTTACGGTTTATCTTGCATTGGTTACAAATTCTCTTCAGTCCGCCCTCTGCTTGGGCAAGCCCGTCCAGTCATCTTGAATTATGAGTGACCCCCAAATCTTTGTTTCCGGCCCAGAAATCCCTCTCCTGAGCCATCGACTCGCAGTCCAACCGTCACTGTCGATTTGGATTTCACTCATTCAACAGATATTTATTGCACGTCCTCCGTCTGCCTCGCATTTGGGTTGGTGCTAACAGATGCGGTGGTGAATGGGATAGGCAAGATTCCTGCCTAGGGCACTCACAGCCTAGTGGAGGGAACGAATCAGATAAACACACGAGTCATGCTAATAAATGTAAAATCTCAAACTGAAAAGTGATCTGGAGTTATAACAACTTCAGAAAGAAAATGGACTGGACTGGACTTGGGCTGAGCTCTAAAATCTGAGTAGAGCTAACTGGGTGGATGTGAGGGGAGAAGAACCTCTGGGAGCACTCCAGCGAGAACAGAAGCTGCAAAGGCTCTGGGTGGGAGGACGTGCTGGAGCATCAAGAGAAGAAGGTGGAAATTGGGGAGCAGAGGGCCAGGTAAGAGATGAGGCTAGAAAGGTGGGCAGGGGTCAAGTCATGCCTTGTGAGCCACGTAAGAATTTCAGTCTCTATTCTAAGAGCAATGGTAGGCCTTGGAAGGATTTTTGGGGCGGGATGTGTGTGGGGCGTGTGTGTATGTGTGTGTGAGTGACATTATTAGGACTGTGTTTTAAAATATCCTTCCTGGGACTGACTTCCCTGGCGGTCCAGTGGTTAAGACTGCACTGCCACTGCAGGGGGCACAGGTTCTATCCCTGGTGGGGGAACTAAGATCCTGCATACTGTGAGGCATGGCCAAAAAATATTAAAATAAATAAAATATCCTTCCTACACGTTTTGGGGGAACAGAGAAGGAGACAGGGAGACTGCTGGAGCCTGTTACAAAAGCCCAGGGCAGAAAGGGAGTGAAGTGGTTGTCCCAGGGCATCTAAACCACACCTCCAAAATTGTGCTCAGCATCGGTAGAGTAAGGTGGTATAGCCTGATGGTTGAGGGTGGATGTAAGGATGTAGTCATCGTTAAGAGCCAGGAGTTCCTTCTTACATCCAGGTCCCACCACTTCGTAGCTGTGTCTTTGGTTAAGTCCCTTAACATCTTTGTGCCTCAGTTTCCTCATCTGTAAAATGAAGATGGTAATAGCCCCCATAGGGTTGTAGTGAGCACTAAATGAGTTCTTGGCACAGTATCTCGTTTCCTATAACAGACTCCCTTGTTCCCCATCTCAAGGATACCACCGCCATCCATGGGAACACCCAAGCAAGAAACGTTGGACTTTGTTCTTAATCCTCCATCCAGTCACCACATTTGGATGTGTCTCCCTGCTGAGTTTGCAACCCCACATTCTTCCACCACTGCCACCCCCATCACCTCTCACCTGCACCTGCTTCTCTGGCCTGCCTGCTTCCCCCCTCCCTCCCACTGGCCTTGGCTTCCTTGTAGAATTCAACTCCACAGACAGCCCTGAGCACCTTCAGTGTATCAGGCGCTGTTCTAGGGCGCTGGCAAAATGAGGACAAATGAGACATCGCCCTGGTCCTCGAAAAGCACAAAAGAATCCTGTGGTAAATGGAAAGGCCCCACATTCACTGTGCTATGTGGAACTCAGTTTCCCCAGTCGGTAAAGAAACCTTCGGGACCAAATGATCTCTTAAGGTCCTTTCAGCAAAAATATTCTAAGATATTTCCACTGGCTCCTCCAGGGCTGAGCTCTAGAAACCTTGCCTGATTCATCTTAGAGCCTTCGCTCATACTGAGGAGCTTTATACGTTGTAGGGGTTTGGTAAGTGCTTGATGAATGAGTTAATGAATGAATGAGTGAGAACACACATCAATTCCCTCCTCAAAGTCATTTAATAGCTTCTCTTTGCCTACAAGATAAAGGCCTCTGACTCTAACCCACCTCCATGAATTGAATATCCTCTAACCTTGTGAACCACTGCCTGCTGGGGCTACTACCAGCTAAGGGGCTTTTGAAAAGCATCATCCACTTGACAAACATTCATTGAAACCTGCCCCCCCCCCCCTTTCTTGGGCTGCACTGGGTGGCATGTGGGATCTTAGTTCCTCCACCAGGGATCGAACCCATGCCTTCAGCAGTGGAAGTGCGGAATCTTAACCACTGGACCACCAGGGAAGTCCACATTGAGCACCTATTACATGCCAGGTCCAGTGCTGGTGCTGGGAACACAATGGTGAACTAACCCAAGGCGTCCCTGCCTTCCCGGGGCCGATGTTTTGGAAAAGACACAGATGTGAAAATAGACCACACGGTGCAATCAGTGTTATGAAGGGGGAACATGGGGGCCTATGGGAGTTGGAGGAGGTCCCAGTCCAGCCCTGGCACTGGCAAGGCTTCCCAGGAAGTCACATCTGAGCCCAAGTCCCAAGGAATTGTGGGAGGTGGAGGTGGGCAGGAGAGGGCATGTCGTGAGGCCAGAGGAGTGGGACCCCTTCCCACATTTCAGCAGCTTCTGGCAAAGCCCCAGAGACTGGGAGCTCACTTCTGGGTAAGTCAGCCCACTCTGAGGATACCTGGCTCTCATTCTCAGTCCTTTTTCGCGACCCCAGGCCTACCTTACTCAACCTCCTAATTAGTAACAATAACCATTTAACATATTATATTCATTCAGCATATTCAATTACTCTCCCCCCCCCCCCACTGCACCTGCCAGGTGCTTCACATGCATGGGATTGCTCACAGGGGCTACTATTAGCTCCATTTTTCAAATGTGAAAACTGAGGCTGAGAACTGGTGACTTGTTCATGGGCCCCTGTGTGTCAGGCCTCAACCCAGGTTGTGCCTTCAGGATCCCTGACCCTCACTGCGTCCTGTTGGGCTTGGCTCACCCAAGTGCCTTCCCTTGGGATCTGCGCAGACCAGGAGCTTGGGCCCCAGCCCCATCCCTCCAGCAGGCCAGCCAGCCGGGCGTTGGCCTCCATCCTCTCTGAAGCTCCTTGGGAGACAATGGCGGGGTCTGCGGGGGAGACGAGGGCGCGGGTGCCCCCCTGCCCGCTGCCCTTTGTCTCCCCGCCTGCTCCCCTCGTGCGCCCCGGGAGGCTGGGAGGCGCCTCTCGCAGGCTTCCTCCTCCCATTCTTGTGCTAATTGGGTGTCAAGCTGAGATCAGTGAGAAAGAAATCCGCCCTGGTTCGGGTTAAACTGCCGCCAAAGACGAGGGCTGAGTCTGGAATATCATTAGGCCAGGAGGAAGCAGGGCCCCCTCCCCCAGGGGAGGGGCTGGCCACGTATTCAGGCCCCTTTGAAAGTCACTCGGTCGCCTCTTGCCTTGCCGCCAGCGCCTCAATAGGCCCCTCGGAGGTATTTAACCTTCTTCCCAGGAATTGAAAGTGATATGCCAAGCCCTGGCCTGGGCGGCCACTTGCCTGTCTGAGGGCGGTAGGACCTCCGGGGACGCTCAAGGCAGGCCCCTTCCAGCCTCCCAGGCCCAGCTTGCAGATGGGAACACTGAGGCTCTGGGAAGGGGGCGTGGATCCCAGCCCTGCTATTCACAGGCCCTGTGATCTGTGCAGGGACTTTGCCTCTCTGAGCCTCAGAGTCCTCATCTGTGGAATGGGGATAAAGATAGTAGCCGCTGTGTGTTAAGAACGCACACGAAGCGCTTGGCATCTCGTCCTGCACGTAGGAAGTGCTCCACATGTGGTGGCTGTTAGCAAGTCGAAGGAAGCGGGTTTGGCCTGATACAAGGATTTCCTAGTGGAGCTCCCAGCCCTGGAGGTGTGCAAAGAGAAGTGCCCACAAAGGATTCGCCTTGCATTCCTTGCCTCAGACACTCCCCCCTGGCCTCACCCCTGCAGCCTCACCGTCCTTCTTTCACCTGCCCTGCTCGCCCTTCACCTCCAGGCCTTGACGTTTTGCTGCTCTTTCTGTCTGGGCCATTCTTCCCCCTTATTCTTGGATGACTCTTCCCTGAAAAGCCTCTGTGACCTTGAAACATGACTCCGCCACCCTGACCTCCACGAGAGCACTGGGTTAGGGTGCAGCTAAGCACACACCCTTTGCTTCTTGACTCGCCGGCCTCCTCTCCCCTGCCCCCAGATGGTGGGCTCACTGAGGGCAGAAATCTAGGGTCCAGGTCTCTCATACTCAGCATGCCTGGCACCCCCAGCTCCCTGCCACCTGCACAGAGAAGGCCTTTAGAATCTGCTCTGTAGATTACTTACAGCGCTTTGTAAACCATGAAGCACTATATTAATGTCAGAAAATGCCTGATAAACAGTAGCTATTGTTAATTAACTTCACAAGCACGTACTGAGCACCTACTGCAGGCCTGGGAGATGACTCACACAGCCATGGTCTGGGATGACCAGTGACAGACAGGAGAGCTGCAAGGCTGAGGCCCCCCCCAGCCCCGCCCCTTCAGGGAGGGGCTGGGAGGGGCAGGGCTGCTGCAGAAATGGGAAACTTAGGGCTAGTCTGGGGTCTTGATACCTGAACACATCTTTTCTCTTTTAACTACCATGTACTGCACAGACATCAGCACCAGACCCCGTGCTAAGAGATTTCCAAGCACGATCTCATTACACGTTCACAGCTGTCCAGAGGTAGGGATTCCTAGACTCCATTTATAGGAGAGGAACCCGAGGCTCAGTCTGGCAAATGGACTTGAATGCAGGCCCAGTTGGCTCCTGAGAAGGAGCTTTTAACAACCGCTCCATACTGCCTCTGGGTGACTGTTCAACCTGGGGGAAGGAACAAGGACCCCTGGGGGGTTCCTTCCCATCTGAGAGCAGTCACTGCTAAGGGTAAAAGACACAAAGCTTCACTGTTAGCCAAGTCCAGCCCCTTGGAAGCCTGATCAAAGGCCCACCACAGAGCCCTCTGGGCTGGGTACCCGCCTGGGGGTGAAGTGGGGACTCACAGCCCCTCCTTCCTGCTTCCCTTGGCTGAGCTCTAAGGGCTGGACCGGATTCTGCAAGACCTGTGCGCCCTCTGCTGATCACACTAGGGCACTGCAGCTTTGCCTGCCACTCCCAAACCCCATCTGGCATTGGCGAGGCTCTCCAAGGGCCAACTCCAGCTCTGCCTCCCTCTTCTCCCAAGAGTGGCACCAGACTCCGCTATCTTTCAAAGGTCACTCCCCGAGGAGGCTGCCCAGATGTCTCACCCTGGCTACCCACCACCCAGTCAACTGCTGGCCTGGGGTGTGGCTCACAGTTGGCTCCACAAGCATGAGTGGAATGGAAGCTTATCTGGCTTTCCTGCTGCCTTCTGCACCAAGGAGGCGGCGGAGCAGCGGGCAGGGCATGGGGCTGGCGCTGGCATTCCAGTCCCCACTACTTGCTGTGTGACCTCAGTCAAGCGACAGACGGTGCTGGGCGTTCAAGAGTGAAGATAAGCCCTGGGGCGCACACACCGCCTGCTGCCCTGGCTCGGGTCAGACCCCCTTCCCATTGGGCTGCGCATTCCCAGCCTGGGTGTGACTCCAGGGGTGGACCCTAGGGGACAGCTGGTCCTCCGCTGGCACTGCTGACTCTACAGCTCTGGAAAGACGGCTCCAGGAAGCTTCCCTAGACCACCGGGCTGGTTAGGCAGCCCTGCTCTGCCTCGCACAGCCCCCACACCCCTGGGGAAATGCACCCCTGGCAGAAGGAACAGCATGAGCAAGGGTCTGGAGATGGGGTCCCGCGCTGGGTGAGGGTTGCTCTCTAGAAGGCTCTGAGCAGCCCTATCCTCAGACTGGGTCCCTTTAGCGCTCAGAATCCTGATGATTCCCTGGTCACGGAGAAGACTAAGTCACTTGCCCCAGGCCACAAGCTCATAAGTGACATGGCTGGTTTAGACTTTCAAGCTCATGCTGTCAAAACAGTTTGCCAGGCTCAGATGGGAACTGCCCCCCCCACCCCCCCCCATCTAAGACAACGTGCTGCGGGCAGGGACTGCAGCAACTTCCCTGCCATATCCCTCAGGCCAAGTGAACGAACGCGTGGAGTGAGTGAGTGAGTGGGGCAGAAGTGGGGGCCTGAGCAGGCTGGGGAGAGCTCAGCTGGCAGGCACACAGGCTAGGGCAGGAAGGCAGAGTTTATTGGCCCCTGAGCGCCCCCCCACCCCTTCTCCTCTCATAGCCAGGCCAGGACGGAGATGGAGGAGGTGACACGGACAGATCCACAAAGACAAGAAGGCCCTGCCTGAGAGACGGCCAGGCAGCCACCCAGAGGAGGATGAGAGGGGTGTGCCGCCAGGCCGCCTGCTGCAGGTCAGTCCCCCTCCTGCCCTCCTGGAGGCACCGGCAGGGCTGAGGGACACTTGAGCAGCTCCAGGGCCTGGATCCTCTTTAGACACCTGACCGACGGCCACTGCTGCCCCTCCCCACTCTGCTGGCTTCCTGAGTCTGGGGGCTTCTGCCCTGGTCCCGTTTGCAAGCTGCCTGTTTTCTGAGGAGTGCTTGGTGACCCTCCACCTCCCCCTGTCCTGCTGCCCCAAGACACCATCCTGAGGGGCCCAGGCTCAGTGTCAGCCTGGGGCCCAGAGGCCCTGTGTGGCCTTGAAGATGTAACGTGGACATGAGGCTTTCACAGAAAGCCTCGGGGGGAGGGGGAGGCGGCAGTGAGTCCCTTGGCAGTTTTGAGGGGTGGGGGTTGGCACCTCAGGGTGGTGGTGCTGGGCTCTTCTTGCTTTGGTCTGGCTTCGCCCAGGACCCCTCTGGGGTGGAAGCTCGGGCTCTGATCCAGCATCCTCTGGCCCTCAGAGGCCTCGGGGCAAATCACAGCTTCTCCTCGCCTGCCTGGATGCGCCTGTAGGCATCTCGGTCCAGTGGGACATAGCGGCCCTTCCGGGCATCCAGGTAGAACAGTGGGTCTTTCACAACTGTTGGGTCAAAGCCCTCCTTCCGCAGGTCTGTCTTCTGTAGCTTGAAGGTCCCTGAGGGAGGGAGAAGACAAGGGGGAAGAAGGCTTAGAGGGTGCAGGGCAGGGGCCCGAGCTCCTGGAACCTGCCTGCCAGGGCTGAGGAGGAGGGCTGGAGAGAACACTGGAAAGGGGAAGCGTGGGAGGAGGAGCACAGCCCTTCCCAGTTTGCAAAGGCTCCAACCATTACAGTGTGTACTCCTCCTCAGAGCAGTCCTGGTAAAGGGGAGGGGGCCGCGTTACCCACCCCTTTTTGCAGACAGGGAAACTGAGACCCGAAGAAGGGAAGCTATTTGTCCAGGGCCACATGCTGAGTGACAGCAGAGTGGGGACCAGAACGTGGGTCTCCCCTGATGACTCCCTCTAATCTGAGCACCCCCCAGGCACAGATGTGATTTCATGTCATCTGCACATCAACCCCAGGGGCAGGTGTGGAACCTAAGTATTCTGTGGATTCTAAGATGCACAAGGTTTCAGATTTCAACCTCTCTGAAATAGCTCAATTAGTGTTTTTTCCCCTTAATAGAATGTAAGGTAAATTATGCATCTTTCAATCAATGGTATTAGCCCCTCTATACAGATGAGAAAATGATGCTCAGAGAGGCACATCTCTGGGCCAATGTCACACAGCTCGTAAACAGTGGAGCTGGGATTTGAACCCAGGTGGGACAGATGCCAGAAATGGCTACAGCTTCCTCCCCTGATCTCCTCTGCCACGTGAACTGGCATTTCTCCCAGCAAGAGCTGGAGTCTTTCTCAACACCTACTTGAATGCAGACTAGAATTACAACTTGCTTTGACTCACAGAAGGTGACAGAAACCATGTTACGGGCGGTCTGAGTGAGTCTAGGCCTCACGGGGCCTTGCAGCGTCCATCCCCACCCTCTTGCAGGTGCGCTGAGACCAGCCTAGCCTCTGAAGGATGCGAAGCCACATGGAGCAAAGACAAGCCACCCCAGGAAGGGCCACTTAGACTGGCACTGTCCGATGGGGCAGTCACTGGCCATATGTGATTAAATGTATGGCCAGTGACTACTTTTTTAAAACGAAACGAAATTTAAAGTTCAGTTTCACACCGCTATTCCCGCAGACAGTTCTGTGGACGTCGCTGCGGAGCCCACCAGCTGGGAGCCCCACGTGTAAGGCCCTCCAACACCCGACGGCACTATTCGACCCAAGGCAGGGCCGGCAGGACACGCAGATGAACGTAACCCCAAACTGCCGACCCACAAGTTGTGAGCGAAGAAAATGGCTGTTTGGAGCCCTAAGTAAGTTGGGGGGGGTTTGCTCTGTGGCAAAGCCTGTTTGAAGCCTGAGGTCTGACAGCTCCCCATCCCTCCTGGATGCAGAAGTCACAGCCGTCCAGTCCTCAGGGGGCTCCCAGTCTCGGTCACGAGCACAGTACCTGTGTCCCCATCCAACCCTCCCCACCGCCTCAGGTGCACCCGGGGGCCATATGGGTCAGGGAAGGGCTTCCATCCAGGCAGGGCTGACACGATGACCCCCTGGGGGTGGCGGCTGGGCAGGACTGGCCCCAGGCTGAGCAGCCAGGGAGAGGCTGAGCAGGGGGGAGGCCAGGACAGGCAGCAAGGACTGAGGAGGGCGGAGGGGAGGTTGGGGCACGAGCCTCAGAGCTTCCTGTCCAAGCCTCAGAGCTTCCTGCCCAGAGCAAGTGCCCGAGAGCCAGCAGAGGACCGACAGACAGAAGGACGGCACCACCCTGCCATGCACCGGTGACTCGCCCTCCCCTCTCTCGTCTCCCCTCCCCCCGGGCCACCTGCAGCCTCCCCCAGCCTCCCCCAGCAGCCGGAGGGCTCTGTAGGACACGAATCTGACCAGGTCACGACACTCAAACACTCTTGTGGCTCCCCACTGCCCCCTCCCCGGCAGCCCACAAGGCCCCCGCCGCCCTCGCCATCCCACCTCTCGCCGCTGCCCACCCCTCACTGCTCCAGCTTCGGGGGCCTCCTTTCATTGCTCTAGCGCCTCCCTGCCTCAGGGTCTCTGCACTGGCTGTTCCCACAGCCCGGGATGCCTCCCACCTCCACAAAGTCCTCACCCTCACTCAGGTCTCCACTGAACCGCTGACCTCCTCAGGGGAGCCTCCCGGTCACCCCAACCCCCTCGTTCACTGTCCTGTCAGCCTGATCTGCATTCACTCTTTATCTGTGGAATTCCTTATCCTAAGGCTGCCTCCCCTGAGGCTCTGGAAGATCCCAGAGGGCACAGGTCCTGCCAGAATTTGTCACCTATATCCCCAGGGCCTAGCACAGTGCCTGGAGCAGACTAGGCACGTGGTCGGTATTTGCTCCACTCAGAACGGATGCACCCTCTCTCTGAAGGCTGGGTCTGGTCACAGGTAGGTCAGGTTACCAACCACCCAAGGCTGTGGAGGAAGGAAAAACGACAGCACCCCGGTCTCTCCAGAAGGACCCAAATAGGGGCCTCGGGCTGGCACCTATGAGTTGGAGCTGCGGGGGTGGGGTGAGGGGACAGACCTGTTTTGTTCAGCTCCGGCAGGAAGCGCAGGAAGATGGGGCGGGCGTACAGGGGCAGTTCCTTCGGCAGGAGCTGGGCTAAGCGCTCCAGGTCACAGCTGCTGGAGGGGCTGGCCACGGCGGCCATGCCGGCCCGGCCCTCGGTTCCTGGGGGCGCAGAGTGCATGGTGAGCGGCTGGCGAGGGCCCCTGAGGCCCCGCTGCACACACGCCCAGCACTTCCTGCCTCCCCAGGTACCTGGCACCTCGACGCCATACACAGCCACGTCGGCCATGGCCAGCAGGCGGCTGAGCGTGCCCTCCACCTCGGTGGTGGACACGTTCTCGCCTTTCCAGCGGAACGTGTCCCCCGTGCGGTCCCGAAAGTACAGGTAGCCCAGCTCGTCCATCACCAGCACGTCACCTAGAGAGGAGCTGTGTGAGGAGGGGCCCAGGGGCGGGGGCTGTCCTGAGGAGGGCTTCTCTGAGGGTGAGGAAAGGCCCCTTCAGTCCCCTCCCCCTCCCCAAGGGGCTGCAAAGGCCTGGGGGGGGTGCCCACCCACCGGTGAGGTAGGCCTGGTCCCCCTTCTTGAAGACGTCCTGGGCGATCTTCTTGCTGTTGGCGCCATGGTTGAGGTAGCCATCGAAGCGCCGCATGGGGTCCTTTTGGATGATGGTGCCCACCAGCTGGCCCGGCTCTCCTGCGGGCAGGGCAGCCAGGGTCAGGCCCGCCCCGGGGTCTCGTTCACACTAAATGCACCCCGCGGCTGCCCATAAACACGCCCACATCCCTCCCAGCCCAGGAGCCCGGAGGGCCGGGAGCTTCTCTGGTCACTGAACAGATGGAAAGTTGAACAAACAAACGAAAAGGTGGTCAAGCTCTGCGCGGACGGCCTCACCAGAGGCAGCACTCCCCAGGCCCTGGCTCTGCTCAGAGAGTTTTTAGTTCCGTACCACACCACAACCACGTGCAGGTGAGGCACGCGGGCACAGAGCCGAGGGGCTGAGGCGGCCTGGGCCCAGGGTCCACAACAGGAACGTGCACGAATGGACTGGTGGGTGGATGGGATGGTGACTGAATGGATGGACGGATGAAGAAGTAAATGCCCTGGAGCCTGAAGAGAAGAGCTGACTTCTGGCCACTGATGAGGACAGGGCTCTCCACCCGCTCACCCGCCCCACCTCCCTCCTGAGCCAGCGCCTCCCGCTCTGACCCCCAGGTGCAACCCTAGGGCAGACCTGGCTGGCAGGGAAGGCAAATGCCATCAGGCCCCCGGATCAGCTCCATGGTGTCCTCGTTGACACGAACCAGCCGGATGGGGTACACGAAGGACAGGATGCGGCTGTTGAAGCCACAGGCCCCCACCTGCAAAGGCCAAGACTTGGGTCCGGGAGCTCCCACCATGCGCCTGAAACTGGACCGTTAGGGGACCGGGCTCCAGCACTCACGTTCCCATGCTGCAACTCTGCCCTCCCCTCTGCCACCCAACCTGGGCCGCACCTGGCCATCGAAGTTGCCCACGCTGCAGTTGCACTCAGTGGCCCCGTAGAACTCGGCCACCTGGGGGATGTGGAAGCGTCGACAAAAGTCAGTCCAGATGGACTGCCGGAGGCCGTTGCCGAGTGCCATGCGGACCCGGTGCTGGCTTTCCGCCTCCCGGGGTGGCTGGTTCAGGAGGTAGCGGCACAGTTCACCGATGTACTGCACGATCTGGGGATGGACTTGGCGTGAGTCTGGGCCCCTGAAGCTGCTCTTACTTCACTGCCCCCCAACCCCCCAAGCTCCTACCCCTACTACCCCAGAGGCTGGCTGTGAAATCCCTTCCCTCTCTGGGCCTCAGTCTCCCCATCTGAACAATGGGAGTGCTGCCACAAATAAATGGCTGACTGCCTTCAGCTGCAAGACAGATGTCCCTGGGTAGACTTGGTAGGAGGGTCACGAGGGGACAGGGACGCTCATCCCCTTCCCCTCTCACTCACTGTGCAGTTGTACTTGATACAATCGTCCCAGAAGCGGGAAGCCGAGAACTTCTTCCGGATCACCACCGTCATGCCGTGAAGCAGGCACTGCCCGACTCCCACGATGTTTCCTGAAGGCAGAGGGGTGGGCCCCGGAGGTCAGGGAGACAGGGGACCCTTCCCTCTAGAGCCTCCTCTCATACAGCCCAACCTCCTCAAAGGCCCTCTCCCTTTCTCTCTCCTGTCCTGTCCCTCCGACACTAACTGGTCATATCTCTCTCCCTAGTCAGACACCTTCCATGGCTCCCCAGTGCCTGTGGGATGGAGTGCACACTCCTTAGACGGTCCCCTGAGGCCTCTGGAGCTGGCCCCAAGTTCGTGCTCCCACACCCATAACGCTGCCATTCAGCCCGGGGGTACTGAGCTAGCCTGCCTGGCTTCTGCACCTCACATCTGCCTGCCTTGGGTGCACCTCCTCCAGGAAGCCTTCCGGCTCATCACTGGGCTCTTCCCTTGAGCTGAGCTCCTGCAGCCTGCCTCTCCCCACACTCAATACCATTTCTTTTATTAGAGTCAAGATAGGGTCCCATCATTCATCCTGCCCCAAACACACACACCCAAACTCTAGGCACCCTGAGGGCAGGAGCTACGTTTATTCCATCTCTGTCTTTCTATAAGCCCCTAAGACCAAGCAGCAAAGCTGTGCACACCTGTGGAAATGAACTGAATGGTCAGACCAGCCCAGGTGCCCTGCGGGACACAGCCACACACACCAGTTATGCTGGTGTGGCCACTTTCATTCAGAGACCAACACCCACGTCTGAATTTGAACCCAGATTTGACTCCAAAGCTCAAATGTTTCTATTGCAACATGCTGCCTGCCAAGGCGGGTGGGTTCCCAAGGCTCTATGGGTGCTGGAGGCTGAGGGGGCAGGCCCGGGATACCTGCGGAGTGGTAGAGGGGGAGGCAGTTGTAGACAATGTCGTCCGGCCGCATGCGGAAACCGTAGTACACCAGGGCAGCCATGCGGTAATACCTGGGAGGGCAGAGGGCCAAGGGCTCTGTGGGCCCCTGGAAAGGCAGGAGGAGCGGCTCCCAGGCCCCATCATTCCTAGGCCCCCCCCAGGGCACCTTCCCCTTACCTGCTGTGCACCACAATGGCAGCTTTGGGCAGCCCTGTGGTGCCTGATGTGTAGATGTAGAAGAGCTTATCTGAAGAAAACAGACACAGGAATGGCTGTGAGAGGGGGCGGCACAGGGCTGGGCACAGAGTCAGAAAGAGTGCATCACTCAACACCGACTCCCAGGCACATCCCGGGAGGTCCAGTGGTTAAGACTCTGAGCTTCCACGGCAGGGGGCGTGGACTCGATTCCTGATCAGGGAACTAAGATCCCTCATGCAGCGCAGAGCAGCCAAAAACAAAACCCATCACACCTCCTCCAGGAAGCCTACTCTGATGACCCCAGACACCATTCTCTGCTCTAATGCTTCACCAGTTCCTTCAACAAACTCACTCTGTGCCAGGCCCAGGGAGGCAGCAGTGACTAAGATGTGCACAGGCCTTGCCTGGGTGGAGGTGACAGCCAAGTGGGACAGGAGGATGAGGAAATAGGCATTTCCAATACTGAGCACAGAGTGCTGGGAAGCACAGGGCCTGCCAAAGCCCAGTGGCAGCACTTGACCCAGGCTCCAGGGAGGGGAGGTGGTGCCAGGAAAGGCTTCTCAAAGGAGGAGGCATCTGAAGGAGGTTATGTCTACTGTGTGAGGAGGCATTAGCTGCAGGAAGCGGGGTGCAGAGGTAGCTTTTGCACTACTGACCATTTCTTTATCCCCCCACAGCCGGGACCAGGGACTGCCACGTTATGGTTTCTGTGTGAGGCTCAGCCCCACCACGCTGGAGGTCCCAGGGGGTCAGGAGTGCCATGGGGTGACTCTGTGTGTTATACAGTAACTACCTCATGTTCTCGGGGCACCTGTGGTATGTCAGCCCTAGCTTGGGCACCAGGCTCAACCAGCCAGAGTCCCTGCCCTCAAGGAGCTTACAAAAGCACCCAGCAGACCAGATCCACGTATGGCAGAGGTCAAATGATAATGACGGTGATGGCCAGTTACTGAGCACTTCTGGTCATTCCCTAGCCCTCCACTGGACCTTTTCCAACCCTCAAACATGGGTTCTGTTGCCATCCCCAATTTTATGGCTCTGGAAACCCACGCTCAGAGGGCAGCTCAGGTGTTCAGGGTCAGACAAAGGCAACAGTGGAGCTGGGATATGAACTTGGCCCAGGCTCTGAACCCCCAGGTAATGCACAAGCTGTGGGCTCCACAAGGCAGGCTGGAGTGGGGAGGAAGAGAGGCGAGAGGCTACAGGAGGCTGCGTGGAGGACTGGGAGGCGGGCAGACAGCCTAGAGCACAGAGGGGTTCACAGCCCCACAGGAGCCTGCACTGAACAGGTGCTGGGTGACTATACAAAGGGTCTCACCCCTGGTCCAAGCCCAGCCCACACTCAGGCAAGGCAGGCTCCTGGGCTCCACGTGATCCCGCACATGTCAGGCATCAACGAAAGCTGTTCAAGAACTGCATTCCACACACATCAGCTCACACAGCCTTCGTAGGGAGCCTAGGGTTGCTGTCCTCATTTTCCCGGATGGAGAAGGGAGGCGACATGACACACTCCAGGTTGCACAGCAAATTTACAGAAGAACCCAGGCCCTGAGGCCACTGCTCTCTCCTTGGCTGTCTTAGAATCCTTTGTGGGGGTGGGGGACTCACCTACGAAGCCCTTGTTGGGGCGGCTGGGCAGGTGCTTGGGGGCGTCTTCCAGCAGGGGGTCCAGGTGCTCCGTGCCAGTGGGAACCGCGCTGGGCTCCCAGGGACCAGAGCAGAAGAGGCTAAGCGAGGGGTCCAGGCTGGCTTGGATCTCAAGGACAGCTGCGGGGGAAACAAGATAGCTCAGCAGGAAGGCCAGGACACCCCGTGTTCCCAGGACTTCTGCTCGTGCCAGGGCTGAGCACACTGTCAGGCAAGGCTGGCACCGTGTGGCAGGGAGATGGGTGAAGCACTTGGGACCTCATTATGAGGAAGACGCTGAGAGGAGCAACAGCTCTCCATTTGCTGCTGGCTGACTACGCTGCGGGCCCTTAACATGCATGCTCTGGCTCACACACCCCAGGAGACAGGTACCCACAACAGCCCATTTTACAGGTGAGAAAATTGAGGCTCTGAGAATGCGAGGGACTCTAGCACAGCTAGAATGTGCTGGAGTTGGGACTCAAAGTGAGCTCTATCCCACACCAAGGCTTACTACGCCCCTACCCACTGTACTATGCTAGTCTATGGGGGACTGTTTGGAGGGAGGCGTGGGGGTCAGAGCCCAGCAGCCCTCCAGTCTCTTCAGAGGGTGGGAACCTTCTCTCCGGCTCCGCTGTGCACTACAGACGCCCAGATGCTGACCCGCCCTGAGCACAGGCCAGTCTGGCCCACTCGGCCACACTTCCTCCAGCTTCCTCTTGCTTTGTCCAACCCTCTCCCTTCCCTCTGCTGCCTCTTTCCTCTTCCCCTTCCAGCATCTTAAGAACCTCTCCTGCACATTATCCCACAGTCACAGCAGCGTGGGGAGAAAGAACAGGGACACTGTGGTCAAGCCCAAGATCAAATCCTGGTTCTGTCACTTAACAGCTGTGTGGCTCTGGGTGAATGCCTCACACCATTTGGAATCTCAGTCTCCTCATCGGTACAGCCAAGATGACAATGTCCACCTCACCAGGCTTTGTGAAGATTAGAGCTGCTTTTGTAAAGCACCAAGCTCAGCACGTGGTTAGTGCCCAACGTGGCAGCCAATAAACATAAGCTCTGCAGGAGAGCAGGGAAGAGAGTCTTGTTCCCATTTTATAGGTGAGGCAGATGAGACCTAATGAGTCACAAGAACGGTTCCCAGTATGTCTGAGGGCTCACCTAGCATCAGCCACTTTGCTAATGCTTCAGGTGAAGCTGTCTCCCTGAAAACGACACGAGGGAGACTGAGGCACAGGGTCTCACTCAGGTCTCCAGCCCCCTGGGGCAGAGCCCAGGCCATCTGACCCCAGGGCTCAGGCCCTTCACCTCCGAGCCACACAGCCTCCCCCAGGGCTGCAGGGGGGGCGGTGTTGTGGCGGTCCCGTGGGACTCCCTGCCTGTCCCCTGTCCCTTTGGGGGCTCACCTGGGGCCATCTCGCTGCCAAAGATGAGGGCCCGGGCATGGGAGGAGGCCAGGCAGTGGCGCAGCGCATCCCGGCGGAGGTTGACGTTGATAAGCGCTGCCTCCACGCCCAGCTTGGCCATGCCCAGCCACAGGCCCACAAACTCATTGCGGTTCTCCATGAAGATGGCGGCCACGTCGCCCGAGGCCAGGCCCCGCGCCTGCAGGAAGTTGGCCACGCTGCTCGAGTAGTCATCCAGCTGGCGGAAGGTCCAGTGGGTGTCCGTGCCCTCGAAGATCAGGGCTGTCTTGTCGGGGTGGCGCTGGACCGTGGAGGCGAACAAGAGGGGCACCGTGCGCCGCTCCCGCAGGTACCGTTGAACCTTGGCCTTCACCTTCAGGAGCACCATGCCGCCGCTGGGGGAAGGGGGGATGAGCAAGGGAGCCACGACTGCTGGGCTTGGGAGTGGGGGTCCTGAGACCCTGACCCAATCATTTGTGACAGCCCTTTCCCAGCACCCGTGTGTGGGGCGGCATCATATGCGCCTCACCGGTGCCGCATGATAACATCAGGGACCTGATGACACCAGGGACCCCGGCGATCTCTCCCTCCCTGGCGCCGGGGCTTGCCCTGGGCTTCACGAGTGGAACGTGGCAGTGCTGACGTGTGCATCTCAGTCCTCTCCCACTCCAGAGTTCAACTCCTACTACCCTCTAAGTTCTGCTTGGAGCCTGCTGCTCTATCAGGGCCTTCCACGCTTCAGGGCTCCAAGTCAAAGTCCAAACTCCTCGTCCTGGACCTCCCAGAGCCCCATATCGTCCCTCTCCCCCTCACTGCTGCAGTGAAAAAGGATGAGTTTGCCATGTGCCCAGTCTCCCTCCCTGTGAACCCAGCGAGGGTGGGGCTCCGTCCTGTTCACCTTCTTGCCCCGGGCCCTGCTCAGTGCCAGGCATGGGGTAGATGTTCAATAAGTGTGTGGAATCGCTTGGCAACATTGCCCTTTCCTGCCCCACCCCTGCCACCTCTAACCCCTGAACTCTCCCAGCTCCCCAGCCTCTACGCCTTTGCTGATGCCAGGCCCTCTGGCTGGAATCCCCTGCTCCCACCTCCTTGAGGTGACTCTCAAGTACAACTGCTTTTCCTCCAGGAGGCCTTCTCTGATTCCCCAGGGCCCAGGCCTGAAGCCATCTCTCTTTGCTCCACGCTCCCACAGCTCTCTGCTGCAACCACCCTTCCCACAGTGGCCGCTCGATACCTCCTTCTGCAATCACCTCAGACTGACAAATGTTGAGCCGCCTGTTCTGGGTGTGGGTCACGGTGCTGGGGGCTGGGCCACTACTGTGAACAAGGCTGCCAGGGTCTCTGCCCGCATGGCACTGCCAGTTTAGGGATTTTCTGTGTCCCCTTCCAGCCTCCCTGACCAGTCTGAGCTTGGCCCAGGTCTGGGAATGCCTCGTTCCTCCCCGGGCCCCAGAGTCAGCCCAGCGTCTGGCATGGTGCAGGTGGCAGCAGGTATTTCTGGTATAGGATGCCCCCATGGACCATCCCTGACTTTCTCTGGGAAGCAGGGCCTGCTCTAGAACTCAGAGCCCTCTCAGACTCATGCCAGTCTGAGGACAGGGCCTTCCCCACAGGGTTCCTCTTCACCCTCTCAAGAGCTACAGCATGTTCTCAGGACCTCTTACAGATGTCTCCTCAACATGCCTGGTGTTCGATGTATGTCCCAGGCCCCCCAAGTCTGCTCCAGGCTAAGGCACACCAAGTTAAGAGGATTCTCTGGGAGGAGACTTTGACCTTGGCAATGGAGGTATCATGTACTACTGCAAGGGGAAGGGTGTGAAGCAGAGACTGCTCCTTTGGGGCCTGGGTGCCCTATGCTGCTAGAGGCCATAGGGTCTGGTCTGGGGAGACTTGGGGAATTCGGAGCCCAGCACAGTGTAGGAGACCCCAGGAAGGGCTGTACCAGGTACTCACAAGACATCACGCCTGATGGTCTTAATGAAGATTCGGACGAAGCGCCAGCCGCCAGATCCCAGGTAGAGGAACAGCAGAGAGAACCCCACTTGGGTCCAAGGCAGTTTTAGCACCAGCTTGGAGAACAGCAACACCCCCACAAGAGAAGCCCCAAGCAGCATTGTGGCCTGTGGGCACAGGGCAGTCAGTGGACCCAAATGCCTGGATCCCCTACCTCCTGGCCAGGCCACTATAATCTCAAAGGATCAACCTGTAGTGAGGCCATATTGAGGAGAGTAGCTGAGGACTGGGTCCCTTTCCAGGGCTGTCAGGAAGGGTCAGACTAGAGGCATGGGACTTGAAGTGAGGAGTTCCTGGGCAGAGAGTCAGAGGCTGGGTTCCAGCCCCTTAGTCCCATCTCTGCCTATGACTCTCTGAATGACCTTGGGCAAATCCTTTTCCCACTTTAGTCCTTAGTCTTCCCCTCTGTGCAATGGGTGTAATGAGAATTGCTCTCAGAGGCCCTTCCAACCCAAACAGGACAGTCCGCTCTCCCAACATCCAGGATTCCAACCAAAGTGGCTTGAAGCGCGTATTGACTTAAGTGCTTCTGGCTTGACTCCCCACCCAGAGACCTAGGGAGTTTCTGTGCATGATCAGGCCAAAACACAACACCCAGAGGGGCAGCTTCTTGGGAAGGGCCCCAGCTCAGTCCCTGCCCACAGGCCCAGGCAGCGCCATGCCTCTGCTGGCCTACAGAGGGCGATGAAGAAAACAGGTTAGAGCCTGGAGGTACGGGAGAGGTGGCCGCTCAGAGGGGAAAGGTGATTGAGGGAGAGAAAGAGGGCCTTGAAGGCACCCCCACAAACATACTCATCAAGCCACTCAGGTGATTCTTAGGGGGCTGGAGCTTAAGGAGAGAGGAACGGCTGGCAGGGCTGAGATTAGGACTCTTGGACTCTATTCCTGCCGCTTTACAGACTTGCTCAAGGGGCAGCAGATGGGACTGGTTTCCTTCAGGTTCTCCTGTTCCTGGGGAGGGGCTGAAGGTCAGGGCTATGAGGTAGCCTGAGATTCTCCAGGCCAGAATGAAGACATGGTCGGGACCACAGGGAACCCTTAGACCATCTCTCCCTCCTCCACACGAAAAGCAAAAGCCGGGAGGGGATCCAACCTGTTCCTCCAACTCCAATGCCAAGGGTCTCCAAGGTCCTCAGACCTCTGGCCTCCCACAGCCCGCCAGTGCAGAAGGCAAGAACCTGTCCCAGAAGGCCGGGGAATGGAACGAGGAGGGAATGGCATGCCCAGATCCCCCGGACCCCAATCCCGGGTCATTGCAGACCGCCCTGGCCCCTAAAAAGCCAGGGCAGCAGAGCGCCCGGCAAGGAGACAGAGCAGCAAGGAGCGCCCCGCCACCCCAGGCCGGTACCGCCACCTCCTCCGGACTCGGCCGGGCACCTTCTCCTGCCCGGGGACCCATTGTTCTGGCCTGTGCTCACCTGGCGTAGGCCCCGCCGCGGGGCACCCAGTCCTGATGCGGCCCGGCTGCTGTAGCAGAGTGGGGAGCGCGGGGGGCATCAGCCGCTCCCGGGCGCGCAGAGCCGGGTCTCAGCAGCGCTTCGCCGGCTCTGCGCCCTGCATGGCCCGGCCGCTCGGCCGGCCCCGCCCGCTGCCCGGCCCCGCCCCGCCCGCCCGCGGCGCTCCTCCCCCGCCCGCCTCCCGCAATCCAAACCGGCTGCGCCTGCCGGCCACACCGCCTCCCGCGTCTTGCCCACGGCGAGCAAGCCGCAGAGCTGGCGGCGCCGCGCAGCCTCTGCGCGCAGGACGCCGCCCGACCCAGCCCACCCTACGCGCGCGACGGCCTCGGGCGGCGACCCGCGCGGCACTCTGGGAGTTGTAGTCCGCGCCGCGCCGCCCCGCCCGGCCGCAGAGGCCCCCGGGGCGGGGAGGAGGCAGGCGGGCTCTGACGGGGCGCCGACCCCCCAGTCCCTGGGCGTCCGGACGTGGGGGAGAGCACCCCCACCGCGCCGTTGGCGGAGGGTCCGGAGTCCGCGCCCAGACCCGGGCAGAGTTCGGCAAAGGCCCAGCGCCACACCTTGAAGAGCGCTGAAAGGGCGGTTTCAGCCAGAGGTGAGCCGAGGGGGGAGGGCCCGACAGCTGGCTCTGTGGCGCAATGGATAGCGCATTGGACTTCTAGCTGGTCGGCGTGTGGTTATTCAAAGGTTGTGGGTTCGAGTCCCACCAGAGTCGAGTTTTAACAGTCGCCTTCCTCCTTCACTTCCATTCGCAAATTTTACGGCCTCTAGTAGTTCAGGAGACCCGCACGCTCCTTGCAGATCTCAGACTGGCACCGGTGCTTCTGGGATAGCAATAAACTTGGCGTCGGGATTGCTGCGTAGGAACCCTTTTCCATCCTTGGTATCTTGAAAGCAACGAGGCATACTTGGTGGTACCAAGGGCACGGATCTAGAGACCTGTACATATCTTTGGGCTCTGCACGGTCTGGACACTGAAGCCTGTGTCCATGTTTCCCACGCCACCTGCGCAGCCCTGGGCCATCTAGCAGCTTCCCACCCCTGTGTCAGTCTGGGCTTCTGAACACTGGGTTCCTTGATAACCAAACATGTTGGGCATCCACGGTTGCCACTTGCCCTTAAATAGGTCCCTTAGTCCCTGAGTCCAGTTAGAGTCCCTAAAAGTGAGGAGGGTCTATTTACAGGAAATAAAAATGAAACTTTGGTCTGATAAGTACTTGGACCTATTTATTTCAGAGTACAGGGTGCGTCCTTTTGGGGGACCAAGGTGAATGAAAGCACTACCTCCCCCGTGGGTATTACACTTGGGAGGCAGTGTGGTGCAGTGGTTGTGGGCACAGGCATTGGCATCCAACAGACCTGGGTCAACTTCTCAGCTGAAATGGAGCCTTCTCAAAGTCTCCATTTCTTATACATAAAAATGAGGACAGGAACTTCCCTGGTGGTGCAGTGGTTAAGAATCCACCTGCCAATGCAGGGGACATGGGTTCGAGCCCTGGTCTGGGAAGATCCCACATGCCGTGGAGCAACTAAGCCCCTGCGCCACAACTGCTGAAGCCTGAGCGCCTAGAGGCCATGCTCCACAAGAGAAGCCACCACAATGAGAAGCCCGCACACCACAGCAGAAAGAGAAGCCGCCTCTCGCTGCAAATAGAGAAAGCCCACATGCAGCAACAAAGACCTAACACAGTCAATAAATAAATTAATTAATTAAATTTTTAAAAAATGAGGACATACTAATAGTGTTTACCGCACAGCATTGGGATGGAGAGCCACGGGGAGCATTTGAATCAGCACTGGACATTTTTATCACTGGAGCTTACAGGCTCACTGACTACAAAGCACGTACAACGTGTAGGCACGAAGATTATCCCTGATTGTATCCCCAGGGCTTAGCAAGTAACACAAGCTCAATAAATGCTTGTTGAATAAATGACAGTGAGAGTGAACTGGAGGCCCTGACTTTACCCACACCAGGATCCATAGGTATAAGCAATGATCATTGCCACATTGACTGCTGAGGTCCTACGCAAAGTGGGTGAGTGAGAATTTGGAAGAAGAGGTGGTGGTGAGCAGCCCTCCTGCTGTCCTCTACTCAGGACATAATGGGGAAGCCAAAGCAGTACCCCACCAGACGCTGGACCTGGCCTGAGGGGGAGATGCAAGCAGACGTAGAGGGAACAAGACACCCTGCCTTCAAGTTGCTTGTAGCCTCACTGGACACAGCAAGAGGGTGGGTGGAGATTAAGGTACTGGAATAGGTTGTCTGTCACCAAGCACTCATTGTACTTCTGTCAACACCCACCACGTGTTACTGTGATTTGTCTTCTTTGCTTTCCAGTCAGACACATCTGGGTTGCCCTCCCAGCCCCTGCTGTGAGACGTTGGGTGAATCTCTCCCCCTGGAGCCTCAGTCTCCTCGTTAGTAGAATGGGACTACAGTCATCACTGTCTCTGCCTGTCTCCTCCCTCGGGCTGAGCGTGGATTCAGTGAGATGATGCACGCCAGGGTTTCAGCACAGGCCTGGCACATCCAAGGCCCTCAGCTGCCACAACTGCTCAGCTCCAAGAGGCCGGGGCTGCACCCCGGCACTTGGCAAACGCTTAGAAGATCTTGATGACATGATTGAAGACTAGTGGGCTTGTGCACCAGACTATGAGGAGAGGGGATGGCCACATAGTGGGAAGAGTGATTGGAAAAGCCGTGGTGTGCTTGGCTGAGGAGGTTTATGCCGGGGCAGTGAAGAGCCACTGAGGGTTCTTAAGAAGGGCAAGCTGGGTGCTGTCATTCGTGGGACCGGCTGAACTGAGGCTGACCTCACAGTGGGCTCCTTTCCACTGACACGACCCCCATCTGCTCTGCATTATGGAACTATCGTCAGCACTTAAATCTTCAGACTTAACAGAGACTGACATTGGGACTCACTTGAGTTAAATCTCCCCAGGGGACTGAAGTAGGTGCTAACCCAATAGATATTCAGTTACATTGGGCATTAGGACCTCTGAGCTATATAAGTCCTCCCACTCTGGGTGTATGCAAAATAAATACCTCTGGCTGGTCTGTGTACACTGTGACTTCAGAGGCCTCGAAGGGCCTTCACAGTAAATGACAGCTTCCATTTCCTAAATTCTTACTTGGTGCTAAAGCATGACACTTGCACAATGGCTCTGTTGTGAGATAGATATATACTCTCTCCATTTTACAGATGAGAAAATAGAGGCTCGAAGGGGTGATGTGATTACTGCAAGGGTGTAGGCCTGGTCAGTGGCAGGGCCAGGTCTCTCTGCCTTAAGAGCCTGTGCTCCCTGTGCAGAGGGAAAGGGAGCCTCCCCTTGACTATTGGGAGAGGACCTAGGGCCTGTGTGTCCCAGGACAGGCTCCATCACACCCCAGCTGTGTGACCCTAGGGCACTACCAAACCTGAGCCCCTCACTGTGAAATGAGGTCGTTGTGGGGACCGAAGGAGATCTTGCAGGCAGGGTGCTCAGCATGGGGCTTGGCACCCATTCCTTCAGCCACAAAAGCAGGAAGCCCCTAGTGTGCGCCAGGCACTGTCCCCAACAGTGAAGGGAAAGAACAAGGTCCCTGCCCTCTGGGAGCACCGGGAACTCATAAATAAACAAGATGATTTCAGGGAGTGGCAGGCACTGCAAAGAAAGTCAGGTGATGCGAGGGCATGAGGGCGAGGGGACTGCTTCAGACAGGGTGGTCCAGGAAAGCCTCTCTAAGGTGACATTTGAGCACAGGTGTGAATGGCAAGGAGCTGACCACGTAAAGACCTAGGACATGGTGTCCCCAAAGGTGGGAAGAAGACCAACATGGTTTATTCAGATGAAGAATGAAGTTTCTGGGCAGAAGTTGGCGAGCCTCACAGGCTGTGGTAGGAACTCAGTAAGGGGTAGCTATTGCCACTGTGACTTTTCTCCCATCGTGAGCTGGAGACCAGGCTCCCTCCCCAGCTGATCCTGAGGCCCAGGGACCCATCTCTTGAGGGCTGTAAAGGCCCAGGGTCATCAGGCACCGAGTAGCTGGAGCAGGTGAGCTCACCAGCTGGGCAGAGAAGTCCATCAGAGGGTCTGACCTTCCCCCACGACCTTGGCACTGTTGACTTTTACAGACCTCAGGGTAGAGGTGCCCGGGACCCTGGGAAGCTGTGCAAACAGCTGGCGGGTCTGGAAAGGTGACCTATACTACAAAGATGGATGAGAGGTACAGGGAGCTCACCCCAACCCCCTCCTCTTTCTGCAGAAACTGGAAGAGCTCAGGACAAGGCTTCCCTCTTGAAAAGGCCACAGCTCCAACATAGGCCTCCAGCCTCCCACACTCTCCCTCTGCTGCGGGGAGCCCTGGACTGGGATGTGGTGGGTGCGAGGAAGGCCGAGGCACCCGCGCAGCAGTGCCAGACAGGTCTTCAGACGATCCCTGATTCCAGCCCCAGCTCTGCTCCTACAGCCTCAGTAAAATACAAGTAATAGTACCACCTCCATCCCTGGGTTGTTGGAAGTGTCGATGTAATAATGCATCTAGATGCCTAGGCACATGGTACAGCTATAAACTGTAGCCCTTATTACCCACAGGGAAACTGAGGCATAGGAAAACCAGCCAGGCTGTGTGGCCTGTGTTCTAGTTACTTCAGACAACTCCCTGCCCAGCTCTGGGCCTTAGCTGCCCTACCCACACAGCGAGGAGCTGGCCTCCAGAAACTCTAAAGGCTCTGCCACCTTGGGAATCTTTCTGGCTCTAAATCCCAAGACAGGGCCGCCTACTCTTCCAACAATACTTTTCACCCTGCCCGTCCCCACTTGGCTGTAACTCAAGGAAAATGCCTGGTTGCCACTCCGAAGTGACAAACCACAGCCTCACAGCTGCCTCTTCCCCCTGCAAACACGGCAAGAATAAAACAGCTCCTGCTTGGGCCCTTTCTCTGGGCATCACCTCACAAACCCCCAAGTAACCCTAGGAGGTGGTGCTGTTTCATCCTGCTTTTACTGATGATGAAACAGGCCCACAGAGGGGAAGGGACTTGCCCCAAGTCCCTCTGCTAGAAGCAGAGGAGGAGTGGGGAATTTGCATCCCAGTCTGCCCGACTTCAGACCAGAGAAGGCACAAGCAGTAGAGCTCAGGCTGGAGGGAATGTCTGCCCTTCGTGCTCGAAGGCCCAAGTCTGCCATGGTCATGGGCAGCATCGGGTGAAGGCAGGAGAAGCAGACTTGACCTGATGGGAGCTTTTATTCAGACAGCAGAGACTCGCCTCCCTTTCTGCCTCCCTCTTCTCAGGGCTTTGGAATTGGGTACAGTCCTCCCTCCAGTGAAGACCCCCAGCCTGGCACCCAGAGAACCCTGGCTGGCAGGGAGGGGTTGGGAACAGAGGTTGCGGACCTGAGCCATCCTGGCCTGAGCCTAGACGATTGATTCTCTGGGTTCAGGGATTCACACGCGGTTCTCTTTGGGCCGCTCCAGGCTCCCCTATGAGCTCCAGTGCGCTGCCTGCTCCCTCCCGAGTTGGCCCTCAAAGCCACTCAGCAGTGCTTATGATAAATTATGATTAGTGATGTCCAAGGGTCAGTGTTCAAAGCAAAGGAACAAAGGTGATGGCAAAGGAGCGCTCTGCCCCCAAGGGAAGTGAGGCTGGGGGTTGGGAGCCAGGCCAGGCCCTTCGGGCTCAGCGGCTCGGGGTCTAGTCCAGGCCCTCGACGCGCATGGGGGGCTCTGTGATGCCCAGCTCCTGCCGCAGAGCCTTCAGGGGCTGCTCCCAGCGCCGCTCGTAGTACAGGTTGAGGACACACGGGGCTCTGCGCCCATTCTGAACTGCCCATGGGATCAGCTCCGAGACCAGCACTTGCAGGCTCCTGTGGGGCAGCAGAGGAAGACAAAGACAAAACATGTAAGGTCCTGAGTGCTGGGCACGCCATGTGCCCTGCAGTGGACGTGCATTTCCTCAGTTAATCCTCACACAGCCCCAGGGAGGTAGTTACCATCCCCACTTTTCAGAAGCTCAGTGAGGTAAAGCCGTGTGCCCAAAGCCACACATTTTGAACATGCCAAAGTCCAGCTTTAAATCGAGGGCTACCTCACTCCAGAAACTAATGCCAGATTGCATCCCCCCCGGCCCTCCAGGTCCCTGACTCTACTGTTCTCATGTGGTACTGAGGCCTGGCCTAGGAGACCCCAGAGTCTTGAGACGTCTAGGCTTCATCCTGGAGCCCCTGTGCCAGGCCAGTTTCACCTCTCTGCCCAACTCTTCTCGTTCTGGCTTCCTGAGAACCACTGGGGATGCTCAGAAAGCCTGTAGGCTCTTCCTGTTTCTTGGAGCCCTGGCCCCTCTGAGCCTTCCGCCAACCCCTCACCACTTGAGAACTTACTGGGCACTGAGTCGGATGGGTCCGAAGAGTGCACTCAGGATGCACATGGGCAGGCCGGTCTGAACAGCCTCAAACCACTTCACCACGATCTCCCCTGGCAGGAAGGGTGGGGAATAGGGTGGCAGGTGAGCAGGGGCCAGGAGGAGAGGCCAGGGATGCTCAGGGCAGGACACAGGGAGGCATCTGCTCTGCTCCGATCTCTACCAGGGATCAGTGGTGCCCAGTCCTGGCCTATGCTAGGCCCTGGGGCACTTGGCTTGGGGTTGGGGAGAGGGTCCAAGAAAGAGCTGAAGGAAATAGGGCTGGGAAGGAAGCCTGGGGTCAGAATGCAGAGGACTCCAAAAGCCAGGCCGATGAGTCCAGGCCTTAGGGAATTGCTGGGGGTTTCAGAGTGCAGAGAGCTAACAACCAGAACAGGGAGGGGAGCCCTGGTGTTTGGACGCTGTTACATTGGTGTAGGAGCCATAAGAAGCAGTGGGGATGGAGGACAGGCGAGGCCTGGTGCACATGCACCAAGATGCTCAGGTAAAGCAAAAAATGAGGCACTGGGCCAGCTAATTGGTGGGTGGCTGAGACAGGTGTGCCCTGCCCTGGCCCTGCAGACAGACCCCAGAGACAGGCTGGCTGGAGCGTCCCACCCTGCTCATGCCCCACTCTGGGTACACCTAGCACCCACCCCCACCCCGGATGCACCCAGCAGCTGGCTGGCTGGCACTCACCCAGGATGTTGGTGGGCATCCCCAGCAGGGTGTGGAGCATGTCGTGCACCTCCCGGTACCGCTGGATCACGTACGCTAGCTCCTCATCGTCCACGAATCGGGTGGGTGCTCGGGTGTCTGGGGAGACCCTCTGACAACCATGAACCTCCCCTAGACCCCTTCCGGATGGTTCCCAGGGTCCAATTTACCAGCCTCTCCTTGAGTCTTAATCATGCCCACCAAATTCATACCCCACCAAAAATCTCTGGGGACTTTGTTTCTGTCCATCCCTGCTGACGGGGGAGTCCTCCGGCAGGGAATATGGTGAACTGGCGCCCCTCTGGCCTATCCCAACTCACACAGAATGTACACACCCTGTTGGAATCCAGGGCAAAGAAACCCCTGGGGGTAAGGGGAAGTGAGGGTTGCTGTTTAATGATATAGTTTCAGTTTTACAAAATGAAAAGGCTCTGGAGATTGGTTTCACAACAATGTGACTAAATACTTAACACAGTTGAACCACCCATTTAGAGATGGTTAAGATAGTAAATCTTATATATATGTGTGTGTATATATGTATTTTTAAACCACAATTGGAAATAAAATGGGAGAAAAAAAGAAGCACCCAAGGCTCCCAATTCTTCAGATGAGCTGCTCCCAGCCTAGGGTGCTCTTTCCTGCCACCCTCATCTTCACCTTGACAATGCCTACCTATCCTTTACAACCTGGCTTAAGTGTGCCCTCTGCGGGGAGGCTGTCCCTGGCCTTCAGACAGATCAGATCCATGTTATGGTCTCTTGCAGCATCCTGTACCTGTTTGTGGCATTCAACATGCTTGTACTGTGATGTTTAGTGCATGTCATTGTTAATGTCTCTTGTCTAGACCTGCACTGTCCAGTACAGCAGCCAATCACAGCAGCCACTGAGCCTTGAAACGTGACAAATTCCAACTGAGATGCGCTGTACATGTAAAACACACTGGATTTCGAAGGCTTGGTATGAAGAGAAAAATGTGAAATCTCAATAATTTTATAATATTGATTACATGTTGAAATGACATTTTAGTACACTGGATTAAACAAAATATGTTACTGAAATGAATTCCACCTGTTTCTACTTGCTGTTATTTATCTGCGAGCAGCACATTCTAAATCACCTATGTGGCCTGCACGCTACTGCTATGAACTGTGTTACAGCAGCCTGTCAGCAGCACAGGAGTGGGGCTCACTGTTCTATCTCCAGGGCCTGGATGAATAACCATCTCTTAAATGCAGGAGTGAAAAGCAAGCCCCAGGCACTTTTCTGACCCCAGGTCGGGATGGCAACTGTCCTCCTTTACCCACCCACTGCCTGAGCCTCAGCAGCATCCAGGCGGAGTAGGGACACCCTGGTCTTCCTAGTTCCAAAGCATGGCCTCAGCCTGTCCAGAGGCCAAGGGATTTGATGCCTTTATTGCTTGGGGCTGCTGGCCCAGTGCCATGGTCTGTGTCTATAATTTCATTGGGTCCCCGGTCCTAATTTCTTCTCCAGAGTTCTACCTGCTGTGTGACGCTGAAGGTGGTCAGTGGCGGCCTACATTTACTGAGTACCTACTATGTGCCAGCACTTTGCACAGTGTCATGCTGCATCCTCAAGACCACCTGGGGGTAGATACTCTTATGAGCCTCAGATACAGGTATGAAAAATAAGGCTCAGAGAGATCAGGTAACTTGCCTAAGATCACACAGCTAACTAATCAAGTGGCTGAGTCAGGATTCCAAACAAAGCCTGCTGGATTCCAAAGCCAAAAGCCTTAACATCCACTATTAATCAGCCATATAAATGCCTTGGAAGATAAACATGAGGTTTCCTTACCTCAGATAAGGAGTCTGAGGCTCAGAGGTCAAGTGATTTGCCCAGGGCTTTAAAGCTGGTAAGAAAGGCAGAATTCTAACTCTGGCTACTCTTAATTCCAGAGCCCAAGATCTTAATCTTGATGCCACAAGGACAACCACACCCCCCACCAGTCAGCCTCAGGGAAGGTGGCCTCACCTTGAACTTTGATCTGAACCTCTGCTGGGACAAAGGTGTTCCTTTACAGTTCACGGGCTGCGGGTTTCCAGGCTCTAGAAGTGTCAGAGTCTCTAGAGCTGTTATGACAACTGAGGCTGAGGCTGAGCAAGGTGCCCAGGGAGGCCCTGGCAGTCCCAGTCCCCTCCACAACAGGACTAAAGGCTCTGGGGGACTTCAGGAGAAGACTCTCCATTCCTGGGTGGCACTTGGAGCAGGTCACCCTGGTCGGTTTCCCACTGATGAAATAAATGTATATCTTGGTGAAATCTCTGGGTGATGGTATAAAATGGTCAGGGGCAACTGTTAGGAGAGTATGGGGAGCAGAGTATTTTCTCAGGGACAATAATCTCCTAAAGCAGAGGTTCTCAGCTGTCTACCAGGGGACATCTGCAATGTCTGGAGACATTTATGGTTGCTACCACTTAGCAGGGCAAGTGCCACCGGCATCTAGTGTGTAGAGGCCAGGGCTGCTGCTAAACATCTTACAGCACACGGGGCAGCCCTACAGCAAAGATTACCCAGCCCCCAAAGTCAGCAGTGCCAAGGCTGAGAAGCCCAGTTCTAGAGCAACCTTTGCTCACTCCTTCAACCTTCTCCACGTGAAGCCCTATACCAAATTATACAAGGCAAAATGCTGGCGTGATCTCGACCCCCCATAGCAATCTCTGACTCATGACTTGGGCTAGCTGATCACCGGACCCCATATCAGGGAAGGTATTCACCATATAGGACTCTGGCCTATCACCTTATGGTGCACTGACCAATCGATTAACGCCACACTCTTAGCAGGAATTTTCCTTGTCTTGGGGTTATTTATAAAAATTGGCTGCAAGCCCACGAGAGGGTCAGCTCTCTCTGGTCTGCCAGGAAGTCGTCCCGCTGTCTTTACAGTGTCCCTCACTAAACCCTGCTCTTTGTTCTCAATAAACTCACTGTCTTCTGAAATGCTTTGTGTCTGGAAATTCTTTTCCAACCTGCTCTTGGACCATGACACTCCAGCCTGGCTGGCTCCTGCAGCTGGACTGGATAGCCACTTGACAGAGGTGCTTTGATAGGATGTGTACGTGTTGAGGGGCAGGGAGGGATAGCGACAGGGAAGGTGCCCTGCTGTATCCTAAGGTTCTTCTATAAATTAAATCATGACACTATCCTGCTTGAAACCTCAGTGGTTTCCTATCGCTTCTATTACAAAATAAAGACTCTGTCTCTAAGCAGATAGGGTAGGGCATCCCTGGAGAAAGAGAACCAGGCATGGCATTCTTGACATTAGAGAAGCCATGTTGGCCTAAGCCATTTTGTGATTGAAGCCTAGACACAATGCTTGCCCTTGAACCGGTCTTGGTAATTAATGATCTTAAAGGAATAAAAGAATGCAGGAATAGAGGAAAACCAGTCAAGAGACAATAGTTCAGTGATAAAAGAGTCCTAGTTCCTCCTCAAAGAATATACATAACAAGCTGATATGTATCTTTAAGCTTTTCTGTAGGAACTAAGGCCCCCACCCACGCGGAGGATGGTAACTACACGCTAAGATCCCAGATGAGTCAGAACCTAAGAAATGGTGATGTTGACCTTTTCTGACCCTCTTGACTTCAATCAACTAAGACTTGGACTCTGTAGACCTTTGCCCCCATTCTATGCTGAATTCTCCTCTGCTCAAGCCCCTTTATGAATATGCATATACCCTTAGCTTAAAACTTCCCCAATTTTGCTGTTACAGACATTGCTTTGGGAAAGATTCCTGGTGTTCGCCTTACTTGCTGCAAGTAATAAATCCTTCTTTCCCCTGATCTTTGGCTCGGCTGTATCTTTTGACTCAACACCCACCAAGAGTTGAACCCGGTTTCTGGGTAGCACCTCCTGAAGCAGGCAGGGCCTGGCTGGGCTGGGCTGACCTCCCAGCCCACTGGCTGCCTCCCCTCAACTCACTCCTCTAAGGGCACACTGGCCACATTGGTCAGTCTTCCTTTTTCTAAATGCCCAGAGCCTCGCACTTGCCAGTTCCTCTGCTTGGAATGCTCTCCTCCATCTCTCCTCAGAACCGGCTCCTCCTCATCTTCCAAGTCTCCTCAGCAGGGCCTCCTGTGACCACCTGTTAGAAGTGGCCACATGCCACCCCCACCCCGCCCCTGTCCTCTATCACATGACAGTTGTCCTCACAGCACCACCTGTTAGAACAGAAGCCCCACGAGGGCAGGCTCTTTGCTGGTTTAATTCACTGTATCCCAGTTGAAGAGGACAGTGTCTGGTATGTTCTAAGTACTAAATAAATATTTTGCCTGAATTTTTATATGAAGATTTTCTTCTTTTACTGCTTTGCAGTCTACCTCCCCACCTAGAATATGAGCTCCATGAGGGCAGGACCTTGTCTGTCTAGTTTGCCACTGTGTCCCCAGCACCTGAAACAATGGATAGCACATGGCTGATTCTGAACAAATGAATAAGTTCCTCAAGTAGCTGGGACTCCACCCCCAGTCTCTGTCCTCTCTGCCTGAGGTTGGAGAGTGCCACAACTTGTCACATGCAGGGAAAACACTGTCTGTAGAACAGGGGACACAAGGCGGCAGTTGAGAACGTAATCTGGGTTTGAATACCGCCTTCACTAATACTGGCTTGTGAAATCAGCAAGTTGTGTAACTGCTCTGGGCCTGAGTTTCCTCATCTATTAAAAGCAGCTGATAATAGAACATACTTGGCAGAGTTGTTGGGAGGACTCAGCGAGATCATGCATGAGCCTGGCATCTGGCACGCAGGAAGAGGTTAATCAGTGCTTGCCAGTATAAGCCGAGCAATGTTGCCGGCCCGCTTGTCTGTACCATAGAGAACGACAAAGCCTTGGCACAAAAGACTGTAAGGCACTGCTGCTCGTGGTGGTAGCTCAGGGTCCTCCCTCCTCAGGACGTTACTGCCGTGCCACTCCTCTGCCCTCCCTGGTGACTGCCAAATGCATGGGAGCTGGAAACTCACATTCACATCCAGGAATCGGAGATACTCGCAGCCAAGGGAGCCCTCCGGCAGACTCCGGAGCTTGCCCATGTCGAGGGTGGACAGCGAGATCCGGGGACGCTCCCTGTGAGGCAGAAGGCAGGACGCAGGTGTTGGGAAGGCACCAGCAAAGGCAGGTGGAAGGTCCAGCTAGGTCAAGGGTGTGAGAGGTAAAGCAGCAGAGAACAGCAATGGGGCCACAAGTCCTAACAGAGCACCTATTACTGGCCAGGCGGGTGGCAGGCACTGAGGAGACTACCACTAGCTAAATCCGTGGTTCCTGCCATAGGGAAACAGGCCTCAGAAGTGATCAGGGTATTCACAAAGGGCACTGCAGGGAACGGCAGCACATTTTACGGGACCTTAGTGAAGGTGCAAGAGCCCTGTTGCTGGAACTGGGCTGAGGCCTCCACACTGCAATACCCAGGGCCCATCAGAGTGTCTATGTGAATGGCACCCATAGGGCTGGGCAGTGCCCACCCTGTGCAACCATCCATGGCCAGGGTATCAAACAGAGCTCCCTAGAGGAACATAATGTGATTCCAGAGAGATCAGAATCCCCAAAGAATGCCCTCAATCCCCCAGACAGAGCTGGGACCTACTGCAGGATCTGGGCACCCTCTGGATCCCTCCTCATCTGGTCCCTGAGGACCTTCAGGGTACGGCGTCCTGTGGTCTCCCCTAGAACTGCAACCATGTCTGAAAGGAAAGAAATGGGGACAAATGGAGGATATGATCTTAGGTAAGTTACCGGACCTAGTCTGAGCCTTAATTTCCTACATGATAAAACAGGATATTAACCTTTTAACTATGAAGATTCAAGTTAAACACTTAGTGAATCACCTGGCATGCAGTAAAAGCTCAATGTATCTACAGTTTTTTGTTAAAGCTATTAGTCTAATGGGGTGGCTCTGGTTAGCACAGTGCTCTAAGACCTTAGAAATCACTTTCACAGCCATCATCATGACAGAATATCCTGTCTCCGTGGATGGGTATAGGCTTTGGTATAAGAGAGCGCTGTGTCTGAGGACCGGTGCCATCACTATCTAGGTGACTGTATGCAAACTGCTTCACATTTCCACCCCTCAGGGTCCTAATTCATAAAGTACAGGTAATACCTTTCTTATAGGGTTAATGCGAAAATCAAGAACATCACACATATAAAACACTTAGCATAGGAACCAAGCAAAATAAGGGCTCAGTGAGCAGTTAGCACTATCGTTTTTACCAGAAGGCGTAATAGTACTTTCCAGACTTAAGAATTCTGGAGGGGATGAGAAAAGTACTGTAGGATCCCAGAACGCTCCATTAAAACATACAGCAAACATTTATCGAGCATTTATTACGTGTCATGCACTATTTAAAATGCCAATGGGATGTTATAATTTGATGGGCGCTCGTAAATCATCTAGTCCAGAGGTTCTCAGTGTGGCGGGATGACAGAATCTCCAGGGAAGCAGTTTAAAAAGGCAGAAGCTCAGATTCCACGCCCCTTCCTCCCTTCCCTCCCCACTCCCCGCAGATTCGAATTGAGTAAGTTTAGGGTGGGACCCAGGGATCTGCATTTTTATCAATGTTGCGGGTGATTACGAGGTGCAGCCAGGTTTGGGTACCCTGGCCTAGTCTAGTCTCCAGTTACTCAAAGCAAACGTAGGCTTTGGCAGTGGACGGGACCTCCCCGGGCTTTCAAAGCAAGGGCGCGCCGGGACCCCTAGCTGCCCCAAGAAAGCGCCGGCGCGGGCTGCCTTACCGTGGCGATACGGGTCACAGAGTGCCATGCCCGCAGAGCCAGCGGCCAGCAGCGCCTTCTGCAGCGGCGAGGTGCGGATGTGTTCGGGATAAAGCAAGCCGGCGCCATGGCTCGTGGCTCGGAGGGGCACATCTACGGGGCAAGAAAAAAGCCGAGGTCAAAGGAGCGGAGCGGGGGAAGGCCCCCAAGCACTCCTTCCCGCCCCCGCCACTTGCCTGCAGCAGGCCCTGGTCGGCCTTGGAAGGCACGGACCGGGCGCAGGACCCCGCGCAGCAGCGTCGCCATGGCAGCGGGCACTGTAGGATGTCCCTGGGAGGATGGGCGGGGCAAGGCCGACTCCCCAAACTTCTCCGGCGACGGCGCGCGGGAGAAGTCAAAAGGTCTCGATCCCTACTGCGGTGAGGAGGGCATTTTGCGGGGAAAGATAGCACGGACAGGAAAGGTCTCTATCGCTTAGTACGAGGAGACCCAGGCAACCTGTTTACCACCTACTTCCACGGATATAAAATTCTCCCCATTTCACCTAACCCCAAAAAGGGTCTCCAAGTAAGCCCCGCTAGCTTTGGGGGTTCAGCTCCGGACCCTACTTCTTTCTCCGCAGCACGTTTTCTCCGAGGACAATAAGCAACGAACCTCTTCCGGCTATGAAACATGGCGGCGCCCAATGGAAGGGGCTCATTTGGGGGCGGGGCCATGGGGCACTTCCTTCCGGGATCCGCTGTTTGGCGAGCCCGGGCGGCTGGCTTCGGGCATGGCGTCTGCCGGCCTGGGGCGGCTGCATGGGCTCTTCGCCGTCTACAAGCCTCCGGGGCTAAAATGGAAGCATCTGCGGGATACCGTGGAGCTGCAGCTTTTGAAAGGTGAGTGCCTCGAGTGAGACCCACCCTCCCGCTCCCGTTTTCCCGGGAGTCTATCTCCGTTTCTGATCCTTGCTGCAAAATAAAGTCATGTGACCTAGTCTGGGCAGAGCGGTTTCTTAATCCACGGTTCTGCACACTCCTCGCTTTCCCCTGTGATCAAATGGGTAAACTGACTCAGTATTGTCCGTTGTCATAAATAGTTAATAAGTAGTAAAGTGAGGATTTGAACTCGAGTCTGTTTCTTAACTTCTGCTGTTCTTTACACCATGGGCTTTCATCTGTTTTCTACATCTCCACACTTACCTGTCCCGCGCCCCCTCCCCCTCCGGAGGTGTTCAGACAGAGTCGACAAGATGTTCTTTACTTGTGTGTGCTCAGGTCTCAATGCTGGGAAGCGTCCTGCCCCTGAACAGCGTGTTCGCTTCCTGCTGGGCCCCGTGGAAGGCAGCCAAGAGAAGGAGCTGACCCTCACAGCCACCAGTGTGCCCACCCTCATCGACCATCCGCTGGGTAAAGCACATTCATAAAGGGGCCTGGGTGTCACTTCCCAGCAAGTGCCTGCCCAGAGTCAGTGTCCTAGCTGGTGCTCAGATTCCTTCTGTCCCAAACCAGTGTAGTGCCACGGTGGGGATGAAATATTTGACCAGAGGTTGGCAAAAATTTCTGGAAAGGGCCAGATAGTCAGTATTTTAGACTTTGCAGGCTCACTTCTGCCATTGTAGTGCGGAAGCAGCAGCAGCTATAGACAGTAGGGAGAGCAATGAGCCTGGATGTGTTCCAGTGAAACTTTACTGGTGGATGCTGACATTTGAATTTCATATAATTTGTTGAAAAATGTAAAAACTATTAAAACAGGCCTGAGGATTTGACCTGTGGACTGTAGTTTGCTGGCCCCTTTATTATTCTGGGATTTCAGCTAGCAATTGAGACCCTCAGGTAGGAGTCCTAAGGAGGGAGTTGTGGGATCCTGCAGAAAAAGGGACTTTTTTTTTTTTTTTTAATTTATTTTACTGAAGTATAGTTGATTTACAATGTTGTGTTAGTTTCTGGTATACAGCAAAGTGATTCAGATATACATATATGCACATTCTTTCTCATATTCTTTTCCGTTATGGTTTATCACAGGATGTTGACTATAGTTCCCTGTGGTACACAATAGGACCTTGTTGTTTACCATTCTGTATGTAATAGTTTGCATCTGCTAATCCCAAACTCCCAATCCAAGCTTCCCCTACTCCCCCTCGGCAACCGCAAGTGTGTTCTTTATGTCTGTGAAGAGTGACTTTCTATAGTCAGCAAAGTTGCCCAACAGTGAAACTAGTTCTGATAATGAGCCCCCGTCATTAGATGTGATTAAGGCATATGTTGGGGAGGCTATAGGAAGGCTAAGGAGCTTGACCAGAAACCTCTAAAACCCCTTGGACAGAAATAATCAGCGAGTCTACAGTATAACAGCAGTAACAGGTATGATGTGTTGAGGACCTACTCTGTACTGGGTACTGTGTTAAGCTTTCCCAGATACCATCCCACTGAATCCTGTGAGGTGGGTCCTATTCCCATTTCACAAATGAGGAAACTGATGCTCAGTGTTGACTAATGTTTAGTCCTGTAGCCTGGATTCAGTAGGCCCTTAAGCACCCCGCACCATTCTCCTAGGTTCCTCTTGATCTACAGAAGTGTAAAAGCATCTAGCGCCTTCCTGCATTCATTCTTTTTTTTTTTTTATTTTTTTTTACAGCTTTCTGGAGGTATAACTGATATACAAAAAAACTCTACATACTTAACGTATACTAATTTGATGGATCATTCATTCTTTGGGGAAATGGGTTATTTCCCGAGCAGTCAGTGGGTTCTGGGCTCTGGGGGCACAAATGTGAATACACAGACCCAGGCCCTGCCCTGAGGAGCTCACAGCCTCCGTATTTGCCCTGGAAGAATGTCCAGGACTCTCCTTCTACAGGAGCTGGATAGGGAATCCTCCCAGTCTTGATTCCAGTCCACTCGCAGCCTCTCACTGGGGGAGTGGTGATGGGCAGACTTAACAGGCCTCTTGGGTTGCCCTTTCTCTGGGCCCATGAAACTAAAGAAGTAGTTTTTGGCCTCAGATTCCATGGTGGGGAAGCCTGAAAGTCCAACCTGAGGCTGGTTGGGACTTCATGAGGCTGCAGTCTAAGAATGAGGTCACTATGCAGCCCAAAGCCATCCTGGAGGCTGGATTCGTTGAGGAAGAGGACCTTGTTTGTTTCTTTCCAGTACGCGGACCAGCATTCACCAGCCTGAAGGTTGGCGTGGGACACCGACTGGATGCCCAGGCATCTGGGGTGCTTGGTAGGTGGTGTGGTGAGCCCGGGGTGCAGTGGTAGAGGCTTGGGGGAGGATCAGGGAGCTTCGAGCAGCCCAGCCCACTTCTAATCTGACAGCCACTTCCCCCTACTGCCTTCCTCCCCTGATTCCTGCCAGTCTGGTCCTCTGGGGAGATGACTGGTAGAAAGGGGGAAGTCACGATCGCCCACATTTATCAAGTGATTCCTGCCCATGACATGTGGTTTGAAACCCTTTGTGCACATGCATTCACCATAACAACCTTATTTGGCAGATACCATATGATTTTAGGACGAAAGTAAGGCTCCAGGAGCATAGGTAACTTGTGCTGGGTCACGTGGCTAGTGAATGTCTCTGGACCGGAGAGGGAAAACCATCATCGCTTGCGTGGGGTAGCCAAGCGCGTGACCCTGGCTCCGCTGGCCAGTCTCTGGATGTCGCTGGAGCTGGACACACAAAGCCCTGAGTCATGAGCCATCTGTGTCCCCAGGGTCAGGCAGTGGCCACATCCTCCATGCACAACAGTCACAGCAGCTTGTCTTGCTTCCTGGGACCCAGGCCGGCGGACGTGATCTCATGCCGCTCTCCCCATTCTCTCTCTCCAGGAGTGAATGGAGGGTCATTCTTTCCTTCAGCCAGAGGGAGAAACAGACCCAGGGAAAGGCAGGGAGTGGCCACAATGCCCCCGTTGATTTGCCGACTGCTTCCTTCCGGTGCATTGCCCCGATCACCACAACACCCACAGGGAGCAGACAGTATTTTTATCCCCGTTTTCCTGATGGGGATCTGAGACCCAGGGAGCTTCAAGGACATGCTTAGAGCCACCCCAGGTGTGAGTGCAGATGTGTGTGAGGGGCCAGTGGTCTCTTACTTTTGAGTGCATTGGGACCCCTGGGGAGCTTGCCAAGGATCCTAGGCCCCCTCCCCAACATGAGTGACAGTCAGTATATATGAGTGGGCCCCAGAAATCTGCATTTTCATATGTGCACAGAGGAGCTCATTTGCTTCCTGTAGAAGAAGCTTTCTTGCCCCCTTGCTGGCTTCCACAGCACTGGAAGTGGGAGTATTCTGCTGGAGGGGGTGGCAGTTGGAGGACCTGGGGAACAGGAAGGTGGGGGAGCCAGGTGTGAGGTCAGGCTGGGTGCCTTTCAGTGCTCGGCGTGGGACACGGACGCAGGCTCCTCACCGACATGTACAACGCTCACCTCACCAAGGTACGGGGCTGGGGACGGGCTGCTTATCCCTCGGCCCTTTCCCTGGGGGTCACTGGTAGGATTCTGAAGCAGAGAGTATTCCATGGGGAATACACAGCCTATCAGCAAGCATTTTTTTGGGGTCGTGTGCCCAGGGAGACTGTAACAAGAACATCATAATGACAGTTGGCTTTATCACGTGCTGGCTGCTCTGTACTGAGCATTGTGGACTCTCTTGTGGATGTCTTACAGCGTCCCTGTATAATGGGATCTATTTATTGTTAACCCATTTTACAGATGAGAGAGTGAGGCTCAGAGAGGAGATGGTGCTTGCTCAGGGTCACACAGCCTTTAAGGAACAGAGCTGGGATTTGAACCTGGTTCTCTCTGACACCAGAGCCTGAGCGTGACAGCACTGCATTCTCTTCCCTAGACTGGGAGGTGGACACCGCCATCTTGGCATCAGGGAGCTGGCATCCATGCTGGGCCATGGGGCCTGGCGTCGTGAGCATGTGCAGAGATGCCACGTTAGAAGACCTGTGTTTCTAGTGGTTAAGAGCACAGATTCTGGAGCCAAGTAGCTTCACTTCAGAACCCAGCTTGCACCACTCTGCCAGCTCTGTGTCCTTGCGTGGATTACTTAGTATCTGTGTCCTCCACTTCCTCATATTTGAAAGTGGTGTGATCCTAGTACCTCCTCTGTAGGGTTATTTTGAAGATTTAATTAGTGACCACGTGTAACGCGCTCAGCACAGCCACTGGCCCGTGGTGGATGCTCTGTCAATGTCACTGTTGTTGTCCTCTCTATCTGTCATTACTCTAATTTGAGGCAGAGGCAGGTAGCTGCACAGATGATATGTTATTTTTTTAATTAATTAGTTTATTGGCTGTGTTGCATCTTTGCTATGCACGGGCTTTCTGTAGTTGTGAAGAGCGGGGGCTACTCTTTATTGCAGTGTGTGGGCTTCTCATTGCAGTGACTTCTCTTGTTGTGGGGCACAAGCTCTAGGTGCTTGGGCTTCAGTAGTTGCAGCACGAGGGCTCAGTAGTTGTGGCGCACAGGCTTAGTGGCATGTGAGATCTTCCCAGACCAGGGATTGAACCCCTGTCCCCCAGCATTGGCAGGCAGATTCTCAACCACTGTGCCACCAGGAAGTCCCTGCACAGACGATATTTGGAGGGCAGAAAGAAGCCGACAGCATCCTAGGAGGGGCCAGCATGATAAATTGTCAGCTGGGCGGAAGTGGAGAGGCGTGGAGGCCGGGGGTGGTCACAGGGTGGCTCTGGGCACCCTCTGCAGGCTGCCTGTGCATGTTGTCTTAGGAAAGTCTGGTGTCCTTCCCCGGGGGCAGCTTGGCATGGGCTGAGGGCCTGAGCTCCCTGAGGGCCCCCCAGCCTCAGTCTGGCACCTCGGGGGCCTGAGCTTCTGGGCCACACTTCCCTCCTTGGCACCGAGGCTTAGAGCCAAGAGGTTGACCATACCTTCCCCTGTCCTTGAAGGATTACACAGTACGCGGCCTCCTGGGCAAAGCCACAGATGACTTCTGTGAGGATGGGCGGCTGGTGGAGAAGACGACATATGGTGAGAGCCCTTGGGAGTCCAGCACGGGCCGGAGGGGTGGTCGAGGCTGCCTCTTCATTTGCTTCCTTTGATTCCTCACCCCGATGTGGGCTGTGAGGGCCCCCTGTCAGTTATGCTCAGACACACCAAGCCAGGGCTGGCTCTTGGGGGTGTGGACATGTGACTCTGACTTCCGGGAATGCCCTGTGCTCCCCTGTGCTTTCTCACCTGGCTTAAATATCACCTCCCAGGGAAGCTTCTCTAGCCCCCAGGCTTGGACTGCATGTACTGTCAGAAAAGTAATCAAGTCTCCCCACCAGAATGTCACCCACGAGAGAAGGAACTGAGTAGTTCCACTCCTGTGGTCACACACAGTGCAGGGCTTGGGTCACGGGAGATGCTAGATGGATGGATGGGTGGGTGGCTGGATGGCTGGCTTATTCATTTCTCACTCTTCCCGTGTTCTTAGACCTCCTATACAATCTGTTGCATTTGCTTATTTGATGTTTTTGAGCACCAAACACGTGTCAGGCGCTGGGGGTGGGGGGCATATGGGATCCCCAATCTTAGTGACCTTTCAGTCTAGCAGGGAGAGCAGACACACACCTCTGCATCTTCTGGAGAAGATTAAAAACATGTGGCAAAGCAACGCTATATATTTGTACGTGTAGGTGTGTATTAACATCCAAAAAATGTCTAACGACAACTCCCAAGTTGATGTTTTGAGGAGGAAGGAAGCCAGAATCTGGAGGAAGGGAGATGTTTATGGGTGTTGATTTAAATGTCTTGAAGAAGATTCTTGTATCAATTATATGATTAAAAAATAACGTAGTGGGGCTTCCTAGGTGGCGCAGTGGTTAAGAATCCACCTGCCAATGCAGGGGACACAGGTTCGATCCCTGCTCCAGGAGGATCCCACATGCCGCAGAGCAACTAAGCCTGTGCGCCACAACTATTGAGCCTGCGCTTTAGAGCCTGTGAGCCACAACTGTTGAGCCCATGTGCTGCAACTACTGAAGCCCATGCGTCTAGAGCCCACGCTCTGCAACAAGAGAAGCCACGGCAATGAGGAGCCCATGCCCTGCAACTAAAGAAAGCCCGCGCACAGCAAAAAAGACCCAACACAGCCAATTAAATAAATAAATAAATAAATAAATAAATAAATTTATATTAAAAAAAATAACGTAGGGAATTCCATGGCGGTCCAGAGGTTAGGACTCTGTACTCTCACTGCCGGTGCCAGGGTTCAGTCCCTGCTCAGGGAACTAAGATCCCACAAGCTTCACAGTGTGGCCAAAAAATTAAAAAAAAAAAAATGTAAACACTAAAGAAAACTAAGTGCTGGGAAAGAGATTCAGGTGCAGAGCGGCAGGAGCCAGGAGGAAGAAGTCACGTACTCCAAGAGGGGCATCCTGGAGGAGGTGGCATTTGAGCTGGGCTATAAATCAGTGGGAGGAGGCAGCAGCAGGTGCCTCCAGATTAGACAACAGCATAAATGAAACCAGACAGAAGGGATGAGAGGCCCAGGCCCTTCCCAGCTGGCGTGCCTTTAGTCACCACACCTGCTCCCAGCGCTCTGGCTTGTGGAGTCAGAAGTTGGCAGCTGGCCTGCAGGCTCGGCCTCCCCGCAGTCTGTGAGCATCCCCAGGCTTTGCTGCTGCCCCACAGTCACTTGGTGGGACCCGCAGGCACAGCCACTCCCACTTCTCGCCCCCCGTTTTTGCATTTGGACAGATGGCACCCTCCCTCCCAGGGTCCCTGGCTTGAAAAACCCCAGACTGGGGCTCCTGGGACGTGGCTTAGAATATGGGGCAAGTCACATGACACCTTTGAGCCTCATTTCCAGGAGAAAGTGTTCTTAACCTGGCGTGTGTGAGCCGCTTGAAAATGTCCTCAAAATGTTCATGTGTGTCTTTCTGAGAAGAGGGTCTAGAGCTTTCCTAAAATTCTCAGAGGACTCTCAACCCCCTAAATGGAAACCCTGGGACCAGAGGATGCTCTGGGATCCCCTCTGGCTTCCAGGGATGGGGCTGGTTTGTGGGAAGGGAATTTGCCAGTTTCCCTCCTCAGCAGGCACCTGTGTGCTGACCATCCCATGGCTTTTCCAGACCACGTGACCAGAGAGAAGCTGGACCGAATCCTGGCCCTGATCCAAGGTTCCCATCAGAAGGCTCTGGTGTTGTAAGTGAGGCCCGACCCACACCTTCCTGAAAGAGGGCCCTTGGGGAAGTGCTGGAAGGGCAAAAAGTTGCCCACAGGGCCCACTGTAGGCTCGGCCCACCCTGGGGCAAATTCCAAAACCAGACACAAGCCCCCATTCCTTTCACAGCACGTGGAGGTGTTTCTTTGTGCCTGGTCTTGGGCCAGCCTCTGGGGAGACCAGAGGGACAAGAGACCCCAGCTGGCCTAATAGGGAGTTGACAAGCTAATGGAGAGGAAAGCCAGGGGTCTGCACCATCATGGAACAGAGCCAGGGGCAGGAGTGGTTAGCACAGGTATGACTGCTGAAGCCAAGGCGAGTGCACAGAGTGGGGCAGAGCCTGCAGTTAGGAATTGGAGGGGACAGAGAAAGGCTGCTGCAAAGGTGGTGAGAGGGGCAGGGAAGGTGGAAAGCAAATGAAGAGCTTCAGGAAAGGCATGAGTGGGGCAGGGCCGTCAGCCGCCCACTGTGGCCCCTCCTGATCCCCAGGTACTCCAACCTTGATCTGCAGACCCAGGAGGCCTATGAGATGGCCGTGAGCAGTGTGATCCGGCCCATGAACAAGTCCCCGATGCTGATAACTGGCATCCGATGCCTCCAGTTTGCGCCTCCAGAATTCCTCTTAGGTAAGTTGCTCCAGGAAGTTGGGATTAGTGCTATGGGGCTCCTGGGTTTGGGTAGTCACTGTGGAAGGCCCTTGCAGAGGCCAGCACGTGTGAGCCCTGATCTCTGCTGGCCAAGGCACCAGGGGCTGACTCCCTGCCCAGCCTAACGCTGGACTTGGCCAATCACACAGCACCCAGAACAAATGCTGTCCTATCTACTGCCAAGTCCCCCTTTGAAGCCAGACCTTAACAAGCAGAGGTTGTGTTTTGGCTCGTTTCCAGAGACACCCAGTGTTTCAAGTCATTGTGGGGCATCAGACACCACTCTTTCCCTTCAGGGTCCCACCCAGCTCAGCAACACCCCCACCACTTCTTTCTTCATTTATCGTGTTAATGAGGCTTCCTTTTCTTGAGTGCCGACCAAGACTCCTGATGCTAAGTGCCTTATAGAAATTATCTCATAGATTCTTCACAACTACTTATTTTACAGACGAGCAGACCAAGTCTTAGAGCAGCACTTTGCAAACTTTAACCTGCCCACAGTCACCTGGGGCTCTTCTTTTTTGGCCGCACTGTGTGGCTTGCGGGATCTCAGTTCCCCGACCAGGGATCGAACCCGGGCCCTGGCAGTGAAAGCGCCGAGTCCTAACCACTGGACCACCAGGGAAGTCCCAACCTGGGGTTCTTCTTAAAAGGCAAATTCTTAACTCAGCTGGTCTGTGTGGGGCCTGAGAATCTGCATGTCTAACAAACTCTCAGGGCTGGCTCTGGGCTACACTTTGAAGAGCAGAGCCCTAGAGAAGTAAGGTGTCTTGCTAAGGTTACATAGCCAGGAGGTCTGGGGGGGTGTGGCTCTAGATCAGTGGACACCAGAGGCTGTGCTCCTGACCGCCGGTTCTGTCGTGTGTCCCCGGCAGAGGTGCAGTGCATGCATGAGACGCAGAAGCAGCTGCGAAGGCTGGTGCACGAGATTGGCCTGGAGCTGAAGAGCACCGCTGTCTGCACCCAGGTGCGGCGCACGCGCGACGGCTTCTTCACCCTGGACGGTGCCCTCCTGAGGACCCAGTGGGACCTACCCAGCATCCAGGCCGCCATCCAGGCCGCCGCGCCTCGGGTAGCAGCAGAGCTGGAGAAGAGCTTGAGGCCGGGGCTGGGCACCCAGCAGCTCCCTGGTCCAGGACGGTCCTGGGACTCCAGGGGGCCAAGCTCTGCCTTGGGCCTGGAGACCCGTGCGGGGCATTGAAAGGCCAGGCAGCTGGTGGAGCAGCGAGTATATAAAGACAAGAATTGTTCATGAGCTGGAACTGGTGATTATGCAGAACGTGAGGTGGGGAGAGCTTTTTCACACGTGACAGAAAACCCTGAAGCAGTAAGAGAAAAGATCAACGGAGTTCCCTGGCAGTCCAGTGGTTAGGACTCTGCACTTTCACGGTTGTGGCCCTGGGTTCAATCCCTGGTCTCAGAACTAAGATCCTGAAAACTGTGTGGGGCGGCCAAAAAAAATTTTTTTTAATAAATAAGTTAAAATAAAATAAATAAAATAAAAATTAAAAAATAAAATAGATTAAATAAATAAAAAAAAATACTCCTGCCCTAACCAACAAGGACCTACTGTACAGCACAGAGAACTATATTCAATATTTTATAATAACCTATAAGGGAAAAGAATCTGAAAAAGCATGTGTGTGTGTGTGTGTGTGTCACTGAATCACTTTCCTGTATACCTGAAACTAACAACACTGTAAATCAACTATATTTTAATAAATAAACACTCCTGTGATTCAGCAGGAACAGTTCTAGGAATCTATGTTCCAGCGTAGGTTGCAGAAATTTATAGGTACATAGATGTTGATGGCTGCATTATAACAGCACCCAGCAGGAAATGTGATTACCATCCATCAGTAAGGGACTGGTGAAAGAAATCCGGCATGGGCAGCGTCAGAAGTCTCTGTGCTCTTGGTTTTAGACACCTTGGCCTCGTGTACTTTTCTTCGGCACGATTGCCTTTCAACCTCTCCATGTGGGTATTTCCCACTCAGAGGACTTGGGTTAGCAGCAGCAGGTCGGCCTCTGGCCAGGGCTCCAGTCTGGGCCCTGCGGGGAAGCACTACACGTCCCTTGTCGCTGCGGTCACCCTGGGAGAGGGGGCTCCGCCAGCCAGCCTCCCTCACCTTCGCTCCGGGGCAGCCCGCAGCTCGGAGCCGTGCTGAGCGGGCGTGGCTCTGTGAGGCCTCAAAAGCTCAGTCCCCTCGCCCGGAACAGGGAAATAATGATTTCACCCACCTCGTGGGGTGGTTGTGGGGACAGATGACGTCACGGGCAGGTGCTGGTCATGTAAGAACTGCCCTCTGCCTGTGAGCTGTCCCCTTGCTGGGCCTACCTTCCCCTGCACAGTGACCCAAAAAAGGGCTCACAGGTAGCGTCAGAGGCCTTCTCTCTATCCTGTCTTGTTTCTCTGGCATAAAAGTCATTTGGGAGCTGGGTCGGTACTGCCTCAGCTGGATGATCAAGGTCAATGTCAGTGATGAAGTCATGTTGCACGCAGGTATGTGCTCTTCATAGGATGCAATGAAAATGGCCCTTCCCCTCTGTGGTCTTCCAACACTGCGTAACCCCAATCTAATCCTGAGAAGAACATCAGACAGATTCTGGTGGTGGGGTCTCCTACAAAATACCGTAGCCATCCTCAGAACTGTCGAGGTCCTCAAAAGCAGTGAAGTCTTAGAAACTGCCATGGCCGAGAGGAACCTGAAGAGACATGACAACGGAATGTACAGTGGGATCTTGGAACAGAAAAGGAGGACTGGAGGTAAAAACAAAGGAAATCGAAATACTCTCTGGACACTAGTTAAGAATAGATCAGTTTTGGTTCATTAATTATAACACACGTCTCACACTAAGATGTTAATAATATGATAATATGGGAAATCTGGTGCTGAGTGTATGAGAATTCTCTGTACTGTCATCTCAATTTTTCTGCAGACTGTTCTAAAAAGACAGTCTATGGGGGGGAAAAAAAGGATCACCTGAAGAGATCTTTCAGGTTCTAGCTAAGTTCTAGCCCCAAAGCTCAGACCCTGAATCAGTAGGTCTGGAGTGGAGCCCAGAAATCTGCATTTTAGCAAGTCCCCAAGGTATCTGATACCAGGGCTTTAAAAAACTGGGCCCTCCAGAGGCCAATTAGGTGGTGGTGTTCCCTTCCGGTCTTCAAGAACAACTCTGATGGCTATTTGATAGGCCATTTTAGAAGAGAAGAGCAAACAGCTGTGAGTGGCGAGGCGTGGTGCGTTAGTTTACTAGTGCTGCCCTAACAGAGTGCCTCAGACTGAGTGGCTTACACAATGGAAATTTATTGACTTGCTGTTCTGGAGGCTAGAAGCCTGAGGCTGTGAGGAGACTGTCCCATGCTTCTCCGGGTTTCTTTGGTGCTTTGCTGGCAATTGTGGCATTCCTTGGCTTGTAGAGCATCACCCCAACCTCTGTATTCATGTTCACACGGTGTTCTCCCTGTGTGCATGCCCGTGTCCAAATTTCCCCCTTTTATAAGGACAGGAGTTAGATTAGGGACCCACCCTACTCAATGTTACCTAGTCTTAACTAATTACAACTGCAGGGACCCTAAATACATCCAAATAAGGTCACATTCTGCGGAGCTGGGGATTAGGACTTCGACATGAGAATTTTGCAGGGACACGACTCAAGCCATAACAGGTGGTTAGACATTCACCTGGGCTGGCCCATTGCTCCAAGGAGCACCACTGTTCTGTGACCAGAAAACTCCTCCAAGGTCAGGGCAGGCCCCATTCTCCCCTCCACTACCCCTGCTACCACTGCAGTGCTGGCCCGTCCACACCTGCCGCAGGTTGATTGGGCATGTGTGATGCTGTGGTTAATAAACGCACCTCTAGGAATCCCTGTGTGGAAGTGCTAGGGGCCAGGGCTGCTCATAGCTTTCTGTGCTGCCAGCCCCGGGGGAGGGGGGGAGGGTCTAGAGGGTGGCGACCCGGGTCATGGAATCTAGCTGTCCCTTCCCCTCCCCTCTAGCTGCTCTCCAAGCAGCTCCTTTTTATTTGATTGCACTGTATATAAGAAGTATATCTGAGGGACTTCCCTGGTGGCACAGTGGTTAAGAATCCACCTGCCAATGCACGGGACACAGTTTCGATCCCTGGACTGGGAAGATCCCACATGCCACGGAGCAACTAAGCCCGTGCGCCACAACTACTGAGCCTGCACGCCTAGAGCCCGTGCTCCGCAGCAAGAGAAGCTACCGCACTGAGAAGCCCGCGCACTGCAGCGAAGAGTAGTCCCCACTCGCCACAACTAGAGAGAGCCCAAGCAGCAACAAAGATCTAACGCAGCCAATAAAAATAAATTAAAAACTTTTTAATGAATTGGGAGATTGGGATACCAAATTGTACGCTTTAAATATATGCAGTTTATTGTATGTCAACTGTATCTCAATAAAAGTTCTAAAAAAAAAAGAATACAAGGAAGACAGGTTTGAGGATAAAGATGGATAAAAAAATAAAGTTCCTTGTATATTTTGGATTAAAAAAAAAAGGAATAAATGAGAAAATAGTGGCAACCAAAAAAAAGAAAAAACAAAACCAAAAAACAAAAAAACGAATTAAAAAAAAAGTATATCTGAATCTCATTCTAGAATCTACAAAGATCGGGTGGTTGCTCTTAGCTTATAAAGCCAAGTTTCTCTCAGGAGTCCTTTGAGAGATGGGCTTTGTCTGCTTCACTCACATGAGCCCTGCCGTGGGTTTCTAGGATGGGATGTATCTTAGGGTTCTTCAGAGAAACAGAACTAATAGGATGTGTGTATATAGATTTATTTTAAGGAATTGGCTCATGTCATTGTAGATATTGGCAGGTCCAAAATCTGCAGGGTAGGGCAGCTGGCAGAATTTCCTCTTCCTCCCGGGACCTCAGGGTTTTTTTCTCTTCAGGCCTTCAACTGACTGGATGAGGCCCTCCCACACTGTGGAGAGTAATCCGGAAAATCTAAACCTATTTAAATGCTAATCTCATCTTGAAAATACCTTCATAGCAACATCTATTGTTTGACCAAGTATCTGACTACTGTGGCCCAGCCAACTTGATACATAAACTTAGTCCCCACAGGATGTATCTCTTTTTCATTTAGGAACATGACACCTGCTCCCGGTGCTAACTGAAATAATCCAAGAGGGACTGGGGGGTTGACCACTGGGTTTGAATACCAGCCCTTCCCTTTCCTCAGGATGTGAACTGGACAAGTAACTTTGTGTTGGACACTTGTCACTTTAAAAAAAATTTTTTATTTATTTTGGCTGCTCTGGGTCTTCATTGTGGCATGTTTAGTTGGAGCACGCAGGATCTTTTAGTTGGAGCATGAAGACTCTTAGTTGTGGCATGCGGGATCTAGTTCTCCAATCAGGGATGGAACCCAGGCCCCCTGCATTGGGAGTGTGGAGTCTTACCCACTGGACCACTAGGGAAGTCCTGGACACTTGTCACTTGAGTCTTAGTTCCTTACCTGTCAGATGGAAGTGGCGACCAACAGAACCTGTCTCATATAGGGACCAAACAAGCCCAAGGTCACAGGGCAAAGGCTTACAGAGAGCTTGCCCTGTGCCAGGCCCTGAGCTAAGAGTGGTTAACATACCTGATCTTGGAACTTCCCTGGTGGTCCAGTGGTTAAGAATCTGCCTGCCAATGCAGGGGATGTGGGTTCGATCCTTGATTGGGGAACTAAGATCCCACAGGCTGCAGGGCAGCCAAGCTCACGCACCACAATTACTAAGCAACATGCTGCAATTACTAAGCCGGGTGCCACAACTAGAGAGAAGCTTGCGCAATGCGATGAAAGATCTTGCCTGCTGCAACTAAGACCCAATGAAAATAATTTAAAAAAAATAATAGTAAAAAAATACCTGGTCTCATTTAATCCCCAAATGGGCCTAGGGTTTAGGCACTATGGCTATCCCTGTTTTACAAATGAGGAAACTAAGGCATGAAGAGGGGAAATGACAAGCCAAAGGACACCTAACTAGGGAGTCCAGAGCCAGGGATCACATCTGTGCTGTCCAGCGGCAGCATTCCTAACCACTACACCATCCTGCCTCTCGGCTGGAGCTGTTGTTGCTTTCGTGGTGGTGGTTTACTACCCTAGTCCCAGGCCTGGTACATAGTAGGCGCTTAGTAAATATTTGTTTAAGGAACTGAATACCTATTGTGATATTGGGATGTAATAAATATATTTTTTGGTCTTCCTCCCCTGCTCCTGGCCAGAGTGCCTAAAATCCTTGTAATTTCCTAAGTGATAAAGGTAAAAAGAGCATCTTTTGTTGTATATTTTGTCCCCAGTTCCTGAAAGAGCTCCAGAAGGTGAAAGCAGCAAATGTCTTTTGATATTCATAACAGGCCCCTTTCAACCACACCTGCCTACTTAATAGAAGCTCCATAAAACACCTTAAGGATGAGGTTTGGAGAACTTCTGGGTTAGTGAACACATCTAGGTGCTGGGAAGGCGGTGCATCTGGAGAGCACATGGAAGCCCAGCGCCCCTTCCCACATACCTTGCCCTGTGCACCTCCACCATTTGGTTATTCCTGTGTTGTATCCTTTATAATACACTGGTGAATGTAAGTAAGGGTTTCTCTGAGTTCTGCGAGATAGTCAAGCAAATTTTCGAACTTGAGGAGGGGGTCATGAGAACTCCTGATTTATAGTCAGTCGATCAGCAGTGTTGGTGACAACCTGGGACTCATGATCAGTGTCTGAAGTGGGGGCAGTCCCGTGGGACTGAGCCCTCGACCTGCACGGTGTGTGTGAATTCCAGGCAGTTAGTGTTCAAATTGAGTTAAATTGTAGGTCACCCAGTCCTGTCCATCAAGAATTAGAGGATTGGGCTTCCTAGGTGGTGCAGTGGTTAAGAATCCGCCTGCCAATGCAGAGGCCATGGGTTCAATCCCAGCTCCAGGAAGATCCCACATGCCGCGGAGCAACTAAGCCCATGTGCCAAAAAAAAAAAAAAAAAAAAAAAGAATTAGAGGATTGCTTGGTGTGGAAAACCCTACACATTTGGTGTCAGAAGTATTGTGTACAGAAAGGAAACAGGATTTTTTCTTTTTAGTTATATATGTGTTTAATATATACATGTTGAATGAATAAATAACCCACATAGTTAATTTTTTAATAAAATGGAATTACAATATACACAGTTATCATAACTGGTTTCTTTCATTTAACAGCAGAGTATGGCCTTTTCTCCCTGTCTGTCCTTCAGGTATGAGTGTTCCTTCTTCCAGACCCTGTGAGGGTGGCCAGAGACACAGGGCTCTCTTGGAGCAAGGCCCTGACCTCTCCCCCCACCTTGGGCTGTTCCTTCCCATTGTATAAATTGTGCTTCCAGCATGAGGCAGCTTTCCAAAAGGCCTGGCTTTCAGCCAGTTTATTCAACATTTACCCAACAAATATTCATTCAGTGCCTACTATGTGCCAGACCCTGTTGTAGGCACCAGGAGTATGTCAGTACATAAGACAGTCCAAACACCAGGTGGGGAAAGGGAAGTTAGCAACGTTAACTAGGGCTGCCTGAGAAGGAGTCATTTGAATAAAGAGCTGAAGGAGGCGAGGCACTGAGCCGGGAAATTATCTGGAGGCAGAAGCCTTCAAAGCCAAGGGAACAGCTAGTGCAGTTCGAAAGGTATCTGACTTATTAGGGCACAATAATGGCCCAGGTGGCAATGCAGTGCCCACTGATGCGCTTGACAGCCTGTCAATGAGAATCACCTTGAGGCCTTCACCTCCGAGTTGAAGGTTCCACATTCTCAGAAACTGAGGCCTTGGATCCTTTATATAAGAATTGCCCCCGAGTCAGAAACCTCTGTGATGGGACTTCCCTGGTGGTGCAATGGTTGAGAATCCGCCTGCCAACGCAGGGGACACAGGGTCGAGCCCTGGTCCAGGAAGATCTTACATGCCACAGAGCAAATAAGCCCACAAGCCACAACTACTGAGCCTGTGTGCCACAACTATTGAAGCCCATGCACCTAGAGCCCATGCTCCACAAGAGAAGCCACTGCAGTGAGAAGCCTGAGCACAGCAATGTAGAGTAGCCCCTGCTCACCACAGCTAGAGAAAGCCTGCACACAGCAACAAATACCCAACACAGCCAATAAATAAATAAATAAATAAATAAATTTATTAGGAAGGAAGGAGGGAGGGAAGGAGGGAAGGAAGGCAGGAAGGCAGGAAGGCAGGAAGGCAGGAAGGCAGGAAGGCAGGAAGGAAGGAAGGAAGGAAGGAAGGAAGGAAGAAACTGCTGTGGGGCTAGGACCCTGGACAGAAGATCTGAACCTCGGTTCCATTGTCTTTGTGTTTTATTTAACCTCACAGGGTTAAGAGCCAGCATGACCAGTTTGTTCCTGCAAAGTGACCCCAATGCTGAGGGGCTTTCCTCTAGCATTTACACTAGTGACTTCTATAGAAGGTAAAAACTTGCTGGCCACACTGTTTTCCTTAAAAGCTGGATTGATGCCATCATTGTAAATTGTCTCCAGGGCCCAATGCTCACCCCAGAGCCTGGGCAGGTTTGGTGGTCAGCAGGCCAGGTGACCTAAAGGGACCATGATGATTGTGATATTAATAATAGCAGCTATCACTTACTGAGGGCTTCTGATGTGCTGGGCTCTGTGCTAAGATCTTTACATGCACTCTCTCACCTACAATGGAAGTTATATGATCGCCACTTCATGGGTGAGGAAAGCTGCTAGGGAGGATGGGACATCCTGCCTAGCAGAGCATCTGTGTCTCAATAGGACACTGCCCCCCCAACCCCCATTTCTGAGCAGGTAGTTGCTCAAGTTTAACCTGCATGCCTCCTGCATCTCTGTATTGTATTCCATGCAAATGGAAATCAAAAGAAAGCTGAAGTAGCAATACTTATATCAGACAAAATAGACTTTAAAACAAAGACTGTTACAAGAGACAAAGAAGGACACCACATAATGATCATGGGATCGATCCAAGAAGATATAATAATTGTAAATAAGTATGCACCCAACACAGGAACACCTCAATATATAAGGCAAATATTAACAGACATAAAAGGAGAAACTGAGAGTGACAGAATAATAGTAGGGGACCTTAGCCCATGCACATCAATGGACAGATCAACCAGACAGAAAATCAATAAAGAAACACAGGCCTTAAATAACACATGAGACCAAAGGGACTTAATTGATGTAAATAGAGGAGTCCATCTGAAAGGAGCAGAATATACATTCTTTTCAAGTGCACATGGAACATTCTCCAGGATAGATCACATGCTAGGCCACAAAACATGCCTCAGCAAATTTAAGAAAATTGAAATCATATCAAGTAGCTTTTCTGTCCACACTGGCATGAGACTAGGAATCAACTACAAGAAAAAACTGCAAAAAACACAAACACGTGGAGGCCAAACAATATTCTACTAAACAACCAATGGCTCACTGAAGAAATCAAAGAGGAAATTAAAAAATACCTAGAGACAAATGAAAACAAAAACACAATGATCCAAAACCTATGGGACACAGGAAAAGGAGTCCTAAGAGGGAAGCTTATAGCAATACAAGCTTCCTCACGAAACAAGAAAAACCTCAAACAAACAACCTAACCTTACACCTAAAGGAACTACAGAAAGAAGAACAAGCAAAACCCAAAGTTAGTAGCAGGAAAGAAGTCATAAAGATCACGGCAGAGGGACTTCCCTGGTGGCACAGTGGTTAAGAACCCGCCTGCCAATGCAGGGGACATGGGTTCAATCCCTGGCCCAAGAAGACCCCGCATGCTGCAGAGCAACTAAGCCCATGAGCCACAACAAGAGAAGCCACCACAATGAGAAGCCTGCTCACTGCAACAAAGAGTAGCCCCCACTCGCCACAACTAGAGAAAGCCTGCATGCAGCAACAAAGACCCAATGCAGCCAATAAATTAATTAAAAAAATAAAATAAAAGATCACAGCAGAAGTAAGTTAAATAGAAACAAAGAAAAGAAAGAAAAGATCAATAAAGCTAAAAGCTGGTTCTTTGAAAAGATAAACAAAATTGATAAACCTTTAGTCAGACTCATCCAGAGCCCCTGCTCTTAATCTCTTTTTAACTATGGGCTCCCTATCTTGAACTTGGCCCAATTTATTTATTTATAAAAATTAATTAATTATTTTATTTATTTATTTATTTATTTTATTGGCTGCATTTGGTCTTCGTTGCTACACATGGCCTTTCTCTGTAGTTGCAGTGAGCAGGGGCTACTCTCTTCTTTCCAGTGCGTGGGCTTCTCATTGCAGTGGCTTCTCTTGTTGCAGAGCACAGGCTCTAGGCTCTTGGGCTTCAGTAGCTGCAGCACGTGGGCTCAGTAGTTGTGTCTCTAGAGTGCAGGCTCAGAAGTTGTGGTGCATGGGCTTAGTTGTGCCGCAGCATGGGGGATCTTCCCAGCCCAGGGATCAAACCCACGTCCTGCATTGGCAAGCAGATTCTTAACCACTGCACTGCCAGGGAAGTCCCGAACTTGGCCCAGTTTAGGCTCAACCCAGCTCTACCCTTGGTGTGTCTTGATTTTCCTATTGAGACCTAGGAACCAGGGGAGATAGGCATGATTCAATCCCATCTAAGAGGTGTGGCCCTGTTAGATAGAAAGCATATGGAAGTACCTATTTTTTCAAGTAGAAAGTGCGTGATACAATCAAGCAATACTTGGATCAGGTGGATCCAGTTCAATGGTGAGGAAAACTGGGTGGGGCAGAGGATGTTTACAAATCTCAATTAGAAAAATTAGTAACTGGACCCAGGATACATGGGCCATCTCACCACCCCATTCGGAGTCCTTATTGGCAAAGAGATTATAAAAGAGGACTTAGTGTGGTCTACCATGATCTTGGGATTTCGGGGAGCAGCGGAACCCTGAGTCATGGGCAAAATATTCAGTGAATATTCAGCCCCAGTCTGCCAGGAAAACCACCCCAAATCCCTTGTTTTCCTTAGTAGATGTCTTTAACCCTGACAAGAGGAGTACTTAACAACAACTGTTCAATTGTACCAAGTGTGTAAGCAACACGAGATGTGGAAGTTGAGCTTTAAAATTTAAGTTAGGGACTTCCCTGGCAGCACAGTGGTTAAGAATCTGCCTGAATCTGGGTTCCGTCCCTGGTCCAGGAAGATCCCACACGCTGCGGAGAAACTAAGCCCATGCGCTGCAACTGCTGAAGCCCATTTGCCTAGAGCCCATGCTACGCAACAAGAGAAGCCACCGCACTGAGAAGCCCATGCATGGCAACAAAGAGTAGCCTCCTGCTCGCCACAACTAGAGAAAGCCCACGAGCGGCAACAAAGACCCAACACAGCAAAACAAACAAAGAATTTAAGTTAAACTATTGTTTCTTATTTCAAGAAACAGACTGTTTTGAAGACAAAATAGTCCTTACTGTGCACAGAGTGGGCTCTCAAGAACATCAACTTCATTGACAAACTCACTGGCCTCCATGGTGGCCAGTCGCCTGGCGGGCGTAACATGGACACTAGCGTGCACTGGGGAGGAGGGGTGCAGCCCCAGACTTTGGAGGTGGAAGGGCCTCATTGTGAACCCCAACTTGCCCTGTTTACTAACTGGGTGATCTGACCTCTGCAAGACCAGTCTACCTATCTGTAAAATGGGGATTAAAATGACACCCACATTCCCCAGCTCAGCCTTCCCCTAGGTATTAATTGCATCCTTCTATGGGCTGGCCATTGCTCTGACATGGGGACTTGGTGGGGAAGTGATGCTGAAAACTTGGCCTCTCTACATGGTGCCAAATCGAATCTCAGAGACAGAGTTTTGGGTGAAGTAGAAAAGAATAGCTGTACTGCTTTGCCAGGCAAAGGGGGATACATTGTAGCAGGAGCAAGCCAGCTTGTGCCCCTCAAAACTGTCTCAACCCAGGAGGATTTGGTGAGGAGTTTTATAGCAATGGTTCAAGGGCAGATTTGCTAATAAGGAACAGGGTATGTGCAGGGCCTGCATTCCTTTAATCTGGCCTCAGGTGGTCTCCTGATGAGCAGCTACTCTGGTTCCTTTAATATGGCTCAGGTGGTCTCCTCCCTTGTCTCTGCATCCCTTCCCTTCCCTGATTAGCAGCTGTTCCAATCTGCCCTTTGGAACTCAGGGAAGGTCATGGAGGCTGGAGGCTGTTCCCTACAAACAAGAAACGGGGGACACAGAAAGGCTTCTGGGCCTAGGAGCCCCACAGGGTCCTGCTTGATTTCAGAAGGACAGACAAGGTCCTTGGTCTCAGGGAGTACACATTGTAGCAGGAGCAAGCCAGAAAATAACGTGAGACACGGTCCTTTGGAAGGAAATCAAGCAGGGTGAGTGAAGCACAGACAGGGGAGCTACTTTAGGCCAGGCATCCAGGAGGGCCTCTCTGAGGTGGTGACATATAAGCTGGGACTTGGAGGCCAGAGGAACAGCCTCTGCAGACACCTGGGGGCAGATCTTTCTAGACAGAGGAACACAGCTACTAAGCCCTAAGTGGGCAAAGGGGAGAAGGCTGAGGATGGAGAAAGGGGGAGAGTAGACGCTCCGTGAGGCTGTGGGGCCCCAGTGAGGAGAGACTGTTGGAGCCCAGTCCTAGGGTGGACCCTGGTTTTGAAACTCAAACCCATGTGCTGGGACTCAAACCTGGCCAAAACCCAGATTGGGACTTGAACCCAGGCGCTGGGACCCACAGTCTTTTAATTGAGATCACACACCTGGAATACTATGGATACTTTAAAGTTCACTGTTTTTGGTGCCTAGTTCTAGACAAGTGCATGCAGGCCCTAACCACTGCTACCACAATCAGGAGCAGTCAGGTCCATTACCCTTGAAAGTCCCTCATGCTACCCCTTTGCTGTCAACCCTGACCCCCACCCCAGCCCCTAGCAATGTTTGTCATTCCTATCATTTTTCCTCTCCAGAATGTCATATGGATGGAATGAGTCAGCATGTAAACTTTTGAAACTGGCTTCTTTCAGCATCGTGCATCTGAGACCCAACCACGTTGGATACCCTTTTACTAGTTGAAGAGCGTCTTGGCAGAATTTAGTGATTGTGAATAAAGCTGGATAGCTCTTTTTTCTTTGATATATATCGTTCCTCCTATTTTCACTGAGAAAATCAAAGCAATTGGAAGAAGACCGCATAAGCTCCCCCTACAGCATTCTGGTCCATAAAATCTCTAACTAAGGATAAACTCGGGGCTGCTACCCATGGCCAAGCCTCCACTTGTACACAAGATCCTTCTTGACTTAAGGCCATTACCCTGGCCATTCTCTGCTCTCTTTTGCTTCATCAGTTTCCTCTTTTTTATTTGATCATTTCCACCAGCATACAAACATGCTGTTTCATCTCCTATCATAAAAGCAAACAAACAGAAAACAACATGGCAGGTCCTGAAAAAAATTAAACATAGTATTACCATATGATGCAGTGATTCTACTTCTGGGTATATACCCAAAGGAGTTGAAAGCAGACTCAAACAGATATTTGTGTACCCAGGTTCAGAGCAGCATTACTCACAGGAGCCAAAAGGTGGAAATATCCAAGTGCCTATTGACAGCTGAATGGAAGAGCAAAATGTGGTCTATCCACATCAGAGAATATCATTCAAGCACTAAAAAGGGAGGAGTTCCTGACACCTACTACGACATGGATGAGCCTTAAGACATTATGCTAAGTGAAATAAGCCAGTCACAAGAAGACAAATATTGTGTGATTCCATATATATGAGGTACTTAGAGTCATCAAATTCACAGGGACAGAAAATAGAATGGTGGTTGCCCGGGGCTGGGGAGTGGGGAGTTAATGTTTAATGTGTACAGAACTGCAGTTTTGCAAGATAGAGCTATAGAGATAGATAGTGGTGATGACTACACAACAATGTGAATGTTCTTAATGCTACTAAATTGTACACTTAATGGTAGTTAAAATGGTGAAGTTTCGGGACTTTGCTGGCCATCCAGTGGTTAAGACTCTGCGCTTCCCATGCAGGGAGTGCAGGTTCAATCTCTGGTTCAGGAAGCTGAGATCCCACGTGCTGCATGGTGTGGCCAAAAGAAAAAAAAATTCAATTAGTTTAATTTAAATTAAAAAATTTTAGGACTTCCCTGATGGCACAGTCATTAAGAATCCACCTGCCAATGCTGGGCACACGGGTTCAATCCCTGGTCTGGGAAGATCCCACATGCTGCACAGCAACTAAGCCCATGCACCACAACTACTGAGCCTGTGCACCACAACTACTGAAGCCCACATGCTCTAGGGCCCATGCTTCACAAGAGAAGCCACCGCAATGAGAAGCCAGTGCACCACAATGAAGAGTAGCCCTTGCTTGCCATAGCTAGAGAAAAAGGCTGTGCAAAGCAACGAAGACCCAAAGCAAACAAACAAAAAGTAAATGGTAAAGTTTATGTAATTTTTTTCCAAAAAAGTCCCAAACAGAAAAAAAAACTCCACCAAACCTCTTTCTTGACTTCCCATCTCTCTCCAGTTACTGCACTTCTCTGCCTCCTTTAAGAGCAAAACTCCTGGAAAGGTTGTCTCTAGTTGCTGCCCCAATTCTTACCACATGCTCCCTGGAACCCACTCTAATCAGATGTTCACTCTCCACTGCTCTCCAGAAACCGCTCTTGTCAAGGTCAAGGATGACATCCTCCTCTTCAACCGCAGTGGCTTCTCCTCCTGGAACGGCCTCCTCCTCCCTCCCTGGCTCCTTCTCAGCCTCTTTACTGGAGCCCCTCCTCCACGGTGCCCACAAGCTCCAGCCAGCTCTTCTCTCAGGCCACACCTGCACCTTGGAGATGTCAGTCTAAAATCACAGGGCTTGAATCCCATCAGTCTGCTGGTGCCCACACTACCTCTCACTGGACCTTTCCCATGAACTCCGTTCCCAAATATCTGTCCTTTAACATTTCCACTTCCATGTGGAGCTGGAACCTAACAGATCCCCAGCCTGACTGCTTATCTTCCCCCGCACCCTGCTCCTCCCCACACTTCCCCACTCCAGTAACTCACAGCTTCACCCTTCCAGTCACTCAGACCAAAATCCTCAAAGCCCCTCTTTCCTCACACCCCGTAACTAACCCATCAGCAAATCCTGCTGTCTCTATCATCAAAATACTGTTGTTTCCAGAATCTGACCACTTCTCGCCACCCACCTGTGTCTACGCTTGTAACCTCTCCACCCAGTGGACAGAGGGATTTTGTAAAAATGCAAGTCAGATCTTGTCACTTTTCTGCTCAAAACCCTTCCCATCTCAACAAGAATAGAAGCCAAAGTCCTTACAATGGCTTGGAAGGCCCTCACAACCTCCCATTTCCGCTCTTTTCCCATTTCCTCTGCCATCTTCCTTGATGGCCCTGCAGAGTCCACAGTCGCTTCTACGCTGTCCGTCGAACACTCCGGCCTCAGGGCCTCTCTTTCCGCTGCCCCCACCCCTGCCAGGTATCCACAGCGTCCCTCCCTCACCTCTCATAGGTCTCTACTCCTCTCATACCTTCCTACCCTATTTAAAACTGCCCCCAGGACTTCCCTGGCGGTCCAGTGGTTAAGACTCTGCGCTCCCAATACAGGGGGCATGTGTTCAATCCCTGGTGAGGGAACTAAGATCCCACATGCCGCATAGCAAGGCCAAAAAAAAAAAAAAAAAGCATGTAAAATTGCCCCCAGGTGGCCCCTTCCTAGGCCCAGGACCTAAATTTGAATTCAGTCAACATGTATTTGGCAGAAGACATGGAAACAACCTAAATGTCCATCGACAGATGAATGATAAAGAAGATGTGGTACGGACGTCCCTGGTGGTCCAGTGGGTAGGACTCCGAGCTCCCAATGCAGGGGGACTGGGTTTGATCCCTGGTCAGGGAACTAGATCCCACATCCATGCCACAACTAAGAGTCCGCATGCCATAATGAAGATCCTGTGTGCCGCAGCTAAGACCCAGCACAGACAAAACAAACAGACCCCCAAAACCCAAATGCTAACGGGTTCCTTAAAAAAAAAAATGTGGTATATGTATACCATGGAATATTAGCCATAAATAAAGAATGAAATAATGCCATTTGCAGCAACATGGATGGACCTAGAGGGGATCATGCTAAGTGAAATAAGCCAGATAAACAACATATGATATCACTCATATGTGGAATCTAAAAAAATACAAATGAACTTATTTACAAAACAGAAAGAGACTCAGACAGAAAACAAACTTATGGTTACCAAAGGGGAAGAGGGGGAGGGATAAGTTAGGAATTTGATATTAACAGATACATACTACTATATATAAAATAAACAACAAGGACCTTCTGTATAGCACAGGGAACTATATTCAATACCTTGTAATAACCTATAATGGAAAAGAGTCTGGAAAAGAATATGTATATGTATAACTGAATCACTTTACTGTACACTTGAAACATTGTAAATAAACTGTATTTCAATTTAAAAAATGTAATTTATAAAACTAAAAAAAAAATATGTATTTGGCAGGGAGGGGAGGCCCAAATTTTATAAGCTCCGGGTCCCAACTCTTTTTGGCCCCTTGGCATGCAGGATCTTAGTTCCCTGACCAGGTATCGAACCATCTTAGTTCCCCAACCAGGGATCAAACCCATGCCCCCTTCAGTGGAAGCATGGAATCTTAACTACTGGACTGCCAGGGAAGTCCCTGGGTCCCAACCCTTTTTCTTAAATTCCAGAATTTATCACCATCCGAAGAATAACTTATTTGCTTTCTCGTCTGTCTCCCCTATCTTAGAAGGGATATTTGTCTGTTTTCCTCACTGTTGCATCCCCAGAGTTTAGAGCAGTGCCTGAAAAAATACTTGTTGAATGAATGAATATCCATACCCAGATAAGTGCAGTTTTCAAGGTATGAGTTTTCTCTTCTTACATTCCCCAGCTCACTCCCCACACCCCACCCAATTGCACCAAGAACGTTAGCTCATTAAGGCCCCGCTTTGAGCCGTAAGGACCTTGCATTCTCAGGGGAGCTTAGAACACACAGATGTGTCATCATAACAACGAGCTGACATTTGCCTATTTCATTACAATCATTAAACCAGTTTCTGTATCTGTGATCATTTGTGAAGTGGCCATGGCAGGAATTATTTTGCCTGCTACATAGATGAAGAAACTGAGGCCTGGGGATGTCCAGCCATTGGCCCAGGCTCCTGCATCTGTTGACACATGGCATGGCCTGATGAGCTTTAGCTCTGTCTGGCCACAGAATAAAAACAAACAAAACCCCATTCCCGCCACCGTATCATCATCTGATTTCCTCTGCAATACCCAGGCAGACCCTGAATAACCCCCTCCTTCGTGTGGGAGGCGTGGGACTCATCTGGAGGTGGGCTGGATGACAGAGGGACTGACATTAGTCACTCCAAGAAGTTCCCCTCTGGGTGAGAGGGGAATGCTGTGGGGGCGGCGGTGGAGGTTGGCTAAGAGAGACAAGCATCAGGTGGGCAGCAGGGTGTGATGGGTGTGATGGGTGGGGTGGTGGGCTGTCCCGGGGCCTTCCAGCCCCCTTGTGGTCTGCAAAGCAGCCTGCGATCAAAGTGACTCCCTGCCCAGCGCTCTCCTCCATGTGGTCCCCACCCCCAACCGTGCAGGTACTTCCTGAGCCCCTAGTAAATCAGAGGAGCCCTAAGATGGCAAAACAGGCCGAGCTCTTTCCTGGCAAACCAGCTGGGCAGGTCTGCTGGTGCCAGGGTGAGGGTGGAGGAGCAGAGCTAACAAATGCCTGGGCCTATGGGAAGGCTCTGGGGAGAAGCCAAATACGATCTCACCTGGGTTTGATCCAGAGCTGGCTCTTTGGGTCCGGTGGCTCTGCAGATGGGTCTGAAGATGGCTGGTTTGGAGGCAGGATTTGATTAGATGTTATTCCTGGTGGTTAGACGTCATCTGTCAACCAGCCGGGAATGTTCACCAGAGAGGCCAGATATCAGAAACACCTGGGGAGCTAGTTAAAAAAATACAGTCCTGCCCTAGGCCGGGCCAAAGCAGAATCCCTAGGGAGGGATTAGAGACCCACATCTTTCTCTTTAAGAGCCCTCTCAGGTGATTGTGACACTCAGAGGTTTGGAAATTATTACCTGGTCTTTTTTTTTTTTGGCGCACGGGCTTAGTTGCTCCGCGGCATGTGGGATCTTCCTGGAGCAGGGATTGAACTCATGTTCTCTGCATTGGCAGGCAGATTCCCAACCACTGCGCCACCTAGGAAGCCCTATTACCTGATCTTTAAAGAGAATGATTGTGGGGACTTCCCTGGTGGTCCAGTGGGTAAGACTCCACACTTCCAATGTAGGGGCCCGGGTTGAATCCCTGGTGGGGGAACTAGATCCCACTTACATGCCACAACTAAGAGTCTGTGTGCCGCAACTAAGACTCAGAGCAGCCTCAATAACTAATATTAAAAAAGAGAGAGAATGATTGTGGAACCTTCAACCTTGGAGTCAGCCACTTAGCTTTGTTTCCGTAGGAAAGTGATTTAACCTCTCTGAGCTTCATTTACCTCATCTGGAAAATGGGGCTAACTATGTACCTTTTAGGGCTTCCATTGGAAATGCTTGCTGTCACGCTGAGCACTAGGCTCAGGGTCTGGCACAGAGCGTGCACTCCCAGAGTTAGCTGCTGTGATTATCATTCCCGCTGAGATCCTCCGGGATTCTGGGGTGAACACGAGAGCCTGAGGGAGCTAAAGGCCAGGAGAGGATGTGCTCCTGTTCAGAATTCCTAATGTTGGGAATGAGAGGCTCCCTGGGAAGGGAGCAAAGCCTCTGGCTCAGCGGAATTAGGAGAGAGGGGCCAAGGTCAAACTCAAGGCCGGGGCTGTTCATTTCTGGCCACTGGCCCGGCCTCTAGGTCAGGGCCTAGGGCATGTACAACTTTGAAGAAGCACAGCAGAAATTTGTGGCGAAGACCTTGGGCTTCAAGGCTCAGAGTCCTGGATTCAAGTTCTGACTCCTTTTATTAATGCATGATCTCGGGTGAGACTCAGGAGAGGCTGAGCCTCGCTTGGGGAGGAGGACAGCTCATCGTCAGCCAGGCTCTGGAGCCAGACAGCTCAGCTGCTTCTCGGAACTGTGATCTTGAGCAAGTTACTCCACCCCTTGGAGCTTGGAAATGCGGATACTCCACCTACTGGAAATGCGGATACTCCACCTACCCACACTCTGGTTGGGAAGTGCCGGTGAGACACTGCACATAAAGCACTCATCTTCCTGCTAACCCAGAAACGGTTTCAGAAATGTTAGTTTTTTACTGCCAGCAACCCTTCTCTGGGGAAACCTGCGACTTGTGCCTGGTTTGGGTGGTGGGTATCACCTTTCACCTGGTTCCCTGCCCACCTGATCTGACAGTAACCAGAGCTTTCATCATAGCGCCTCCAGACATCAAGGTTGGGGGCCCCATGGGCACCATTCTCCCATAACAGAGGGCCCCTGACCTGGTCTTCTTCCCCTCCCCAAAGTGTCCTCTTCTTCTGAGCAAAGCTAAAGCGGGGTGCTATTTGGTGACACTGCCTGGGTGAGGTCAGGCTGCCCGGAAACAGCCCCTTTCCGCCCTCAGGGATGAGAATACAGACTGTATTTTGTTAGTGTTTTGAACTCGAATATGTGCCAAATGATAAATGTTTTGGAGTAAGGTTTACACCGGATGTGATCAAACAATGCTCCTGCACTCACAGTGTCAGTTGCCCCTGGCAACCTGTTTCCTAGCACCATCAGTCCCGCCCTGAGCAATGGCACATGTCACTATCCGCATCTCACAATCACTTAGCTCCTTACTGCCTGGGGTGGCCGTTGGGGTCACTTCAGACACTGGGAGGGGTCCTGTCATGGAGAACCCCCTCTTCTACATGGGGCACTCTGAGGATCTCGTCTGTGGCCAGTGGCTTGGCAGGACCAGACCTTCCCAGTCAGGGTCCTCCTAGGGGCAGCTTCCCTGCAATTGGGCACATCTCTGAGCAGACACTGCCCCCTCGAGGCCTATGCCCGCCATGACACCTGGGAGACCTGACCTCACACAGAGGGAAATGGATCAGGTAATGATTTCCAAGCATCATTCAGGGGTGCCTTAAAACTGGCCCCAAATGCAGAAATCTTTGGAGCACTGGCAGTGTAGTCATTCTCAGCTCAAGAGCCTAGAATCTGCCTTAGTGCCTTTTATTGCCTTCCAGAAGAAATGCAACTCTGGGCAATCGTCAGAAAACAAGCACATAGCCATAGAAGGTCTGTAATTTGTAAAGAGGCAGGGGGAGTTCCCTGGCGGTCCAGTGTTTAGGGCTCTGCACGCTCACTGCCAAGGGCCCACGTTCAATTCCTGGTTGGGGAACTAGGATCCCACAAGCTACGCAGCACAGCAAAAACAAACAAACACAAAACAAAACAAAAAAACATACCTAAAGAAGCAGGGATTTTAGGGAACTAGTGAGAAGTGTCCTTGATTTCTAGTAACATTTGTAATCAGGGTTGAGGATAAGGTTAGAGGTAAGCAAAATCACCAGCATAGAGTTAAAGAGGGAAAGATACCTTGCTACAAGATTTGAAATTAGATACCAAAATGAGGTGGGAGAAATAAAATAAAAGAAAGGATGAATTAACTACAGGAAGGTCAACATTAACTAGCTAGATTGAGAGCTAAGGAAGAAGTGGTAGAGGTGTGGAGCCATGGTCCTACAACTGTGGTACTCATGACAGTATAACAACATGGCAGGTTGTACAGAGAAGTGGGGAAAATCACCAATAATCCTACCATCTTAAATAAGCATTATTATGATGTATTCCATTTGTTATTGTTTCCTACATGTCTGCTTTTAATGTCTTTATGGGTTAAATTATAAAACATGTGAGCCATAGAAAATAAAAACTACACCCATGTCAAAAGAAAAAAAAAAAAAAAAGATTGGCCCAAAATGTAGATTTGGGTTACAATTGTGTTTGGGAGAGGCTACATTCCTAATCACTCTGCAGCCAGAGTCCCTTAGAGTCCTGAGTCCACTAAGTTCTCGGCCTTTGGATCTTTGCAAACACCATTTGCCTCCTGGAATACTACTCGCCCACGTTCTCGTCTGGCTGACTCCTTTCACTGCACGGACTTCTAGATCTCTTCTCCCAGCGTTTCCCCAATGTCCCGGATTGTTTAGGTGCTACTCAAATGTGTTCCTGTAACCTCACGACAGCCCTGTTATCATGCTGCACTGTCATCGCTTCTTACTTCCTGCTGGCAGACAAGCACTGTGTGGCACCCAGACACCATGGCTCCCAGATTCTTTTTGTGCAGACAGAGGCTAGACAAGCCAACTGTCTGCTGTCTGCAACAGGACCAGAGCGTGGGCCTGGGTCACACAATCCCCTGAGCAGGACGGGTTGCTGTCCAGAATTAAAGGGGAGCTGGGCCGACGTTCTCAGGCGCTGGGTCCTAGGCAGTTGCTCATCAAATCTCTGAAGCACTCTTTGGAGGTAGGTACTGCTGGCTGAGACAGCAGCTAGTGCCAACAAATATCCCGGAGCTCACCCTCATTTCCCAGCCACTGTCAGCCAGTTTGGGCCACATGTCTAGTTCTGGATCATTGTCTATGAGCAGAAGTGACGTCTGCCCATCTGGGGGTGAGTCAGTTCAGAGCTGATGTGTCTTCTCCATATTTTCTCCCCACACTGTGGGTTCCAGTGGTGCAGCTCCGAAATGTAGGAGGGCTACCAGATCCTCATCAGACTTTGTGAGACAAAAGCACCTTTACTGCGTTCAGTCAGGGAGGTTTGGGGGTTGTTGCGGGAGCTAATGCTAATTGCCCTGATGTATACAGCATACCATCATGTCTATTTATAGAGGGCAAGCCAGCTGTCCATGGTCACACAGCTTGTAAGTGGGCAGAGCTGGAACTGAAACCCAGACCTGACTCACACGGCCGGCTTGTTTGTTTGTTTGTTTGTTTATTTTATTTGGCTGCATTGGGTCTTTCTCTAGTTGTGGCGAGCAGGGGCTACTCTTTGTTGTGGTGTATGGGCTTCTCAGTATGGTGGCTTCTCTTGTTGAGAAGCACGGGCTCTAGTAGTTGCAGCACCCAGGTTCAGTAGTTGTGGCACGCAGGCTCTAAGGCACATGGGCTTCAGTAGCTGTGGCTTTGTTTCTCCGTGGCAGGTGGAATCTTCCCGGACCAGGGATGGAACCCGTGTCCCCTGCATTGGCAGGCAGATTCTTAACCACTGCGCCACCAGAAACTCAACTTACTTCACCTCATGAAAGCCTGTCCCCAAGCACTGCTATCACATCTGAAATCTTATGAGAATGTCCAGCAGGGACAGGGCAGAGGGCAGCAGGAGTAGCGGGAATACTTCGCAATACTGAGCAGTTACAACACTCAGGCTGCACTTCTGCCAGCGATGGTTGTTCCTGATGAGCAATGCACAGTGGAGAAATGACAACAGCTCACCTGTGCTTGGCAGAAGGTTACACGTGAGGACTGGAACCCTGACCCTGTAGATCAAGGGGGAGTTCCTCCCAACATGGCGATTTCACTCTCAGCTCTTCCGTGCTTATTCCCCAGCCCAGAAAGGCAGTGTTGCACAGCAGGGGCTTCAGAGCTAAGACTTGGGCTCAAATCCCTGCTCTGCCACTTACTGGCTGTGTGACCTCAGGCAAGTCACTGTGCCTCTCTGAGCCTCAATTGCCTCATCTGTAAAATGGAGATAGTAGTACTACTTCCTCATAGGATGGATTGAAGCATTAGAGATAATGGAGGTAAGACACCTAGCACAGTGCCTGGCACAGGGAAGTCTGTTATAATCCAAGGCAGGCTCTCTTTTTCCAGGGTAGGATCAGATGGCTATCAGAGGAGAGGGAATCAGCATACAGATTTGCACCAAGATCACTCATATGTTTATTTACAAATAGGATACACACACACACACACACACACACACACAGAGGTATCACTGGAACATTTCAGGAACCTTGGAGCTGGGAACACTCCTTCTTTCCTGCCCCTCTTCTTCTCTGGGCTTCTGACACTTTCTCGCTGCAAAGCCTGTAGGTGCTCTGGTTGGGCTTTCACTGCTTCTTATGTCCACACCCGCCTGTCCCAGTGGGCCGTGGACAAAGGGCTGTGAACTCAGTCATTCACATCCAGGCCAAATTCTGGATACAGCTCTTTGGTGGTGACACCTCGGATCACGGCTGAAAGGAAGGAGGGAAGGGAGACTGTCCAGTGGGAGAAGTGGAAGGGAGAATGGCCAAAGCCCTGGCCTCCTCAGGACCCACTCCTGCACTTTCTTCCTGCTCTCCTGGTTGGCCAAGATAACCCTCCTGCTACTCCTTCCAGGCTCCTCCACAGTGGGCCCTGTCTGATCACGCTGAATGAGACTCACTTGACCCTCACCCACGCTGCAGGGGAGGCAAACAAAGCTCCCCTAGAATCCTCTCTCCACACGGAGCACCAAGAGCCAGGTGCTGCAAATGTAAGTTTACACTGACATGGTATCCGTGGCCAGGGGCAAACCCTGGCCCATGTGCTGCCCTTGCCATTTGCTGATGCCCATTCCTCCTGCTTCCCCAAAGACGCGTCTCTCCTCCCACGGAAAGGGGTCTCCCCAGAGGCCTTCCCCGACCACCTTCTCTCATCCCCACCTGCCACCCTGTTCATACCTCAATATTTTCTGGCTCTGTCCTTTGTTTCCTTCACAGGACTTAACACATTTTATAATTCATTTATTTGTATTCCTTTACTTCTGACTGTTCCCCTCCCCCACCCCAACACCAAAACACATCACATGAGAATGGAGATATTCAAGTGTCCAGCTCACCAGTGTCCCCATACCCTGCAGAGTAGCACAGAGTGGGTGCTCAGGAAATAAGTCACTGGATGAATGAAAGAGGACAGGCCACCTGCTCCAGGTCCTATGACCTGGAAGGACAGGTCTCAAGCTGGGTTCTGTACAATAAGAGCTTATTTCCCTTGGCCTCTAGGCTACAGTCCCCTCACATTCCTTTCTTTTTTTTTTTTTAATAATTAAAAAAATTTTTTTATATGTGGCTGCGTCGGGTCTTTGTTGCTGCATGCGGGCTTCTCATTGTGGTGGCGTCTCTTAATGCAGAGCAGGGGCTCTAGGGCATGCAGGCTTCCACAGTTGTGGCTCGTGGGCTCTAGAGCACAGGCTCAGTGGTTGTGTCACATGGGCTGTTACTCCAAGGCATGTGGGATCTTCCCGGACCAGGGATGGAACTCAGGTTCCCTACACTGGCAGGTGGATTCTTAACCACTGCAGCACCAGGGAAGTCCCTCACATTCCTTTCTTCTTGCATCCTGATCATCCTCCACCTCCTTCTGTCTTCTCCCTCCCCTTCTTTGGGCCCCATTCCCCACTGAAACACAGAGAAGCCTTTCCTGCTGTGGAATCCTGGATGCTGACAGGCAATTCTGCAACAAGTGCTACAACTCAGGCAGCCAGTGGGCAGACAGCCCAGCTCTGAGCACTGTCCCAAATGGTCACTGGTGGTCAAACATCAGAGTGCCCACCCATCCAAGCCAGGTGATGGAACCGAGGCCACCTACACATTTCCTTACCTCCAAGCTGGGCTGTCCCAGCCAGCTCAGACACACAGGTGCCTGTGCCTCGGCTCAGCCCTCTGGATAGTGAGACTGTGTTCAAGGAGGAACAAAATGCCTCTTTAAGCCACAGAGTCGCCCTTGCACTTTCTGCTGCTGTAACATGTCATCCACTTGAGGCAAGGCTGGGGTCTCCATTGATCTGAGTAGGCCCTGGAAGACTGGGAACCCTAGTCCTCAGGAAGGCTGCTGAGCCCAGGCTTAAACCTGCCTGCAGCTCCAAAGCAGGCTCTACACATGAGGGAAAAGCCCTAGGGACTCAGGTAAGAGCTGTACAGTTGCTTTGCTAGGTGGCCAGGAAGGGCAGGGGCATTCAGGGAGAGTGGCAGCTGAGAATGGTAGGGGGGTTGGCAAGTTAGAAGGCCCAGGAGCAAAATCCCACCAGCCCTGGGGTGTGGGGACTCCCTCACCTAGTTTGCCCAGCAGCAACTGGCCTACATCCTTGATGTCATTATACTCGTGGAGCTGGGAGATGTGGTCCTCCAGTTCATCCACGCTGTAGCCTCTGAAGTGAGAAATGGAGAGAAAGAAAGAATATCGTTAAGAAAGTTGATGAGTCTCCAAGGTTCAGAGAGTAATATGTATTTAACAAATGTGGGGACTTCCTCAGTGGCGCAGTAGTTAAGAATCTGCCTGCCTATGCAGGAGACACAGGTTCGAGCCCTGGTCCGAGAAGATCCCACATGCCACAGAGCAACTAAGCCCGTGCGCCACAACTACTGAGCCCACGTGCCACAAATACTGAAGCCGGAGCACCTAGAGCCCGTGCTCTGCAACAAGAGAAGTCACTGCAATGAGAAGCCTGTGCACTGCAATGAAGAGTAGCCCCTGCTTGCCACAACTAGAGAGAGCCTGTGCACAGCAATGAAGACTCAATGCAGCCAAAAATAAAATAAAGTAAATCTTAAAAAAACAAAAAATTAACCCCCAGCCCCAAATGTTCACTAAAGGCCTACTGGGTGCTCAGCATTGGGAACACAGTGATGCCAAGATAGACCATGCCCTCATGAGGCTTAAGGTAGGGCAGGGGATCTGCCCACCCCCTCACTCCTGGAAAATTCTCCCTGTACCCTTAGGGAGGGGTCCCCAACCACACTGGTACTACGCAACCCTGGTCACAGCCAAGGGACTCACAGATGGGCACACGAGTAGCTAGTCAGATCCCCTCAAGTGTGACACGCACATTCAAAGGCTGCTCGGTCTGGGCCATGTGGCTGGAGCACAGGGCGTGGGAAAACCCAGGAGCTGTGGAAGAGCCAGCTTCCCTGGGCACTGAAAACCCACCTGCAGAGGGAGGACAGAGCCCATGTGCAGACGGAAGCAGAGGCAGAGACTGTGGGCCCAGAAGAGACTGGAAGAGCCATAGCTTTCCAGTTCCTAGTTCCCCTTATTCTCCTGGGAATTCCCGGCACAGTCCTGTTTTTATGCTAAGCTAGGCTTCAATTATTGGCCACTAGTTAAGAGTTATCTAGGACTTCCCTGGTGGCGCAGTGGTTAAGAATCTACCTGCCAGTGCAGGGGACACGGGTTCAATTCCTGGTCCGGAAAGATTCCACATGACGTGGAGCAACTAAGCCTGTGCGCCACAACTACTGAGGCTGCGCTCTGGAACCCGTGAGCCACAACTACTGAGACCATGTGCTGCAACTACTGAAGCCCACGTGCCTAGAGCCTGTGCTCTGCAACAAAAGAAGCCACTGCACTGAGAAGCCCGCACACTGAAATAAAGAGTAGACCCCGCTCTCCACAACTAGAGAAAGCCCACATGCAGCAACGAAGACCCATTGCAGCCAATAAATAAATGAATAAATAAATAAATTAAAAAAAAAGTTATCTAGAGATTCCTGGGTGGTCTAGTGGTTAGGGCTTGGTGCTTTCACTGCCGGGACCCAGGTTCAATCCCTGGTGGGGGAACTAAGATCCTGCAAGCCTCATGGCATGACGTGGCCAAAAATAGATTATCTTAAGCACACTGAGGAACCCAAAGAGACTCACTCAGATATTAATTGGGAGATTTCCTTGTCCAGCATGTCCTTCTTCTCCTTCAGCTTCTGAAGGTCAAGGTGCAGAGAATCCTCACTGGCCCCATCAGCCTGGCCAGACTTGGGAGATGGCCGCTGAGTGGCACAAAAAGTCGTAAGCCAGACTGACCAACTATCTACAATTCAGAACCTACAAATAGCCACTCCCTGCTTCTGGCTTGTAATAGACACCCTCCACCCTGGGATAAGACTACATTTCCCAGCTTCCCTTGGAATTAGATGGGGTCTTATAACTAAGTTCTGGCAAGTGGAACTTAATCAGAAATAGCGTATGTGATGTCTGGGAACTGTCCTTCTAGGGAGAGGGCATGCCTTTCCTGCCAGCTGGAGGGATGTTGGAGTAGAATGGCGTCTTAGATGATAGAGGCCTGGGTCCCTGATGACTGTTTAAGCCATCATTTGGAGTTTTCTTTCACTCGCAGCCAAACCCAACTTTAAAGGGCCCATCCTGGTTCCCAATCTGACTCCAGAGAATTCACTTCAGGTCTACCTCTTGGATTCTCCTCTCAAGCCTATGATGTTGCTAGGTTTATAATCGCATCGGGTAGCAAAACCCATCCCTGGGGTACAGCTCATCTTTGTCCTTTCTGCATCTAAAAGCTGTGAAGGCTGGCGCCTGGTACACTGCTGATCCAACACTGTGTGTTGCAGCAACTGTCATACAAGAGACCAAGGAAGACGTGCTTCCTATTCTTAGGACAGAGGCTTTTAACCAGTCAACAAATCGTGAGTAAACACTAGCTGCCAGGCACTGGCAAAGGCTCCAGGGGTTCAGCAATGGATAAGACATCAGAACTGGCCCCCTGCCTTCATGGAACATATAGCCTAGTCCCAGACATAAAACACCCAACAATCACGCTCTTCCACCAGATATTTCCATTAAAAGCTCTGCTCACAGGTCACACGTCATCAGAAAGTCCTCCCCTGACCACCCCATCTAAATGGCCACTCCTCAATCATTATCCCTTTGTCCTGATGTTTTCTAACATCTACCACCACCTGACATCTTGTGTATTTCATTGATATTATTTTCGTTGATGGCCTCATACCACTGGAGTGTAAACACCATGAGGGCAGGGACTTTATTTTATTCACTGCTGCCTGCCCTGTGTCTACAACAGTACTTGGGGTAGAGTAGGCACTATTTTGAATGAATTTGTCAAGTGAATGTGTGAATGACAAATAACCAATCAACTAACTACCAGTCTGAAAAGTGCTTTGAAGTTGAAGTACAGCGTGCTAAGGGAGGGTCTAACTAAGCAACTGGCCTGAGCTGGGAGTGGGGCTAAGACTTCTCTGAGGAAGCTCAACTTTAAAGGATGAGTAGGCATCAGTCTGGCAAAAAGCTGGAAGAAAAGTATTCCAGACAGGGGCAGTGTATCCAAATGCCCTAAGGCAGGAGACAGAATACACTGTGTTTGAGGGAATGAGAGTGGTTTCCGTGTGGGTGGAATGGGTGAGGGAGGGACAGTGGTGTGAAAAGAACAAAACCAACCAACCACTTGTGGTGCTGTCAGGAAGGAGAAGAGACGCAGCCCACTTGGAGAGCCTGGGGTACCACTGACAAACGACAGGACGCCGTTTCTTTGAAGCTTGGTGGGCAGGAGGAAAAAGATGGGGAAGGACTGAGAAAAGACCTGGAGTTTCTCAGCAGAATAAGGTCAGATGGAGGAAGGCCTTGAAGAGGACTTGGGGGTGGGTCAGCTGCTGCTGGGGACGAAGAGGAGGGCTGGGAGCTGCAGTGGCGTGCAGGGTGGAGGGCAAGGAAGGGGGCACAGACATACTCACAGGGGATCGGAAGGCCCCGCGGCAACTTTTGGAAAGTCCTGGTTGAGTCCTGGAGAGGAATCCGAGGGAAAAAGGCTGATTGGACATAGAGGCCGCTTTGGGAGGAAAGGGGTACTGTGGGGGGTGTGAGAGGAGGAACAGCTGTGAAGTAGAGCGACCCGGACTGGATCCGGTTGGGAAGAGGGCAGATAACGCTCCCGGGATCGGGGTAGGGATCCTGGAGGAAGGGGGGTTCTGATAGGGAGGAGGGTGTGGAGGAGTGGAAGGGGGAGTGGTCTCCGGAAGTGATCTCTGGGGAGAGAAAGTCCGGGGCAGAGCTACGGGGACTCAGGAAAGGGACTGGGAAGAGATGTGCTTTCCCCCTGCTGTCCGCTCCTCCCCCACCTCCTCAGGCCTGGGGTCCGGGGCCCCCGACTCGGGGGGCTCTGCAGTGCAGGAGACTCCAGGGCGGGGGCGGAAAAGCGGCCTCTCCGGCCCGCCAGGTGTTCGGAATCCTGTGACGCGACAAGGAACCGCCACACACCGAGCTGCGCGCGCACCCTGAGAGAGCGGTTCCTGCCTCGCCCCGCGGAGGTGGTCGGCGACAGCGGCTGCGCACACGGCCTTTACTACGACTCCACCCTTTCCTCCTGGTTCGCCGCGGCTTGCGCAAGTCCCCTTTCCCTGGCATCTTTCCCAGTGGCCAGTGGGATTAGAGCTATGAGGCCACGCCCACACGCGGCGGCCTAGTACCGCCCTGGTCCCGCCTTTTTTGGCTCTGTCTCGCAGCGGCGCGGTGGCTGCCGAAAGCAGTTCCGCAGGGGTTGCCGGGATCGTGCTGATGTGGCCCCCCCTTCCCCCGCCCCGTCCCGGGATGTCGGAAGAAACCCGACAGAGCAAATTGGCTGCGGCCAAGAAAAAGGTAAAACGTGCGGGGTCGCGGCTCCCTGACCCAGCCCGAGACCCCTCCGACGGCCGGGCCATGGCCAGAGTCTTTGCTGCCTCCGAGGCACACGGGGAGAGCCCCTCGGCGCCCCTTGGCGCCCCCCCCAAAAAGTATTCTCAGCCAGTCCCGCCCCCCGGCAGCCCAGCCCCCGCCCTCACTCGTCACCCCCGGTGACTTTGGGCCGGTGACCCGCGAGGCTTCCCGCACCAGGCTCGGCCCTCGCCTCCTGCCACTCAGAACCGGATCTGCTTGGGCTCCCTAGGTTTTCGATTTCCAAAAACCTAGGTCCCGGCCTTGCGTTCCCCTCCCCCACCGCGGAGCGGCGACTCGGGCGTCGGTAGGGAGGAGTGGAATGTAATTACGTCATAATCCCCCTCGAAACTGTCATGATCTTACGACCCAGGCCCCCCTCTGTTTTCATATCCTTTCCGGTTTCTCTGGTCGCGGCACAAATTTCCAGCTTGAAGGGGACTCGGGACTGTGGGACCTAGGTCGGACCAGCGTTCAGGCTCCCTCACTCTAGACTGTACCCCATCCTTGGATGTTGATAGCGTAAAAAAGCCTACACTTCCCCAGTGATCTCGAAACATTGACAATACCTCTGGGTGGCAGCGGGGAGAATGTGCCTTGTTTAGTTTGGTTTTCTCCTAGGTTTCTATGCAGAGAGACTTTCACATTTTAAATCCGAATTTTCTACCTCACATTCTAATTCTCTATTGATTCTGAGACCAGAGTGCCCGTCATTCAGTGCTCCTTTGGAGTGAGATCTGCTTATTCTCTGTGGGAGTTTCCCAAATCATCGTCTCAACACGGGGTGCCCTGAGTGCCACAGGATAAACATGGGAGTGGAGCATCAGTTTTGCTTGAAAGCCTTTTATGTTAGTGTGCTTAGGGATGACATTTGCCTAGATTTGTAAGATTATAATGGACTTCTCTCTGAAATGGTGTTTGGGTTGTCCTCTCTCTGTTACCTTCCCAGATTCACTAGGGTTGTGTGCCTTCACTGCCTTCTGCCATTAGGATAAGTGATGTAAAAGTTTGAGAAGTATTGGTGTGCAGTTCTAACCAGGGTGTTAGAAAGGACCCTGGTGTCTGATTAAATGTTTCCTTTTCCACCCCTGCTTCTGATTTTGCCCCCGGCAGCTACTGATTGATGTCATAACCCCAGATCTCAGAGTCAGAAGCCTGCATTTAAATTCCCTTTGTTGCCTGTTATTGCCTTTTTCTTCCCCCCAGCCATGTTATGAGTCCATTTCTTAAGTCATTGAGAACGATGACACCTTGTAGGGTTGTTGTGGCATTAAATCAGATGGCGAATAGCAGAGTATTTTGAAAACTGTAAAGTAGGATGTGAATACAGGGGGCTTATAGCTCTCATGCGCCTCACTGCTTTTCCTTTTTGCAGTTAAGGGAGTATCAGCAGAAGAACAGCCCTGGTGTTCCTGCAGGAGCTAAGAAAAAAAGAAAGATCAAGAATGGCAGTAGCCCGAAGACAACCACTTCTGGTGGTTGTCCCTCGCCTGAGGATGTAAGTCTTGCCTGGGCAGCTTCCGGGGATGGGGTGCTCAAGGGACAACAGTAGAGGGTAGTGGTTAAGGTTGTGGAAGAATTGTCAGATATTGGCTAAGAAGTTTGGGTTTGAATTCTGCCTCTCTCTCTGATGGGGATATGGTTTTGGGCAAGTGGTTTAAGCTCGTTGGGTCTCTGTTTCCACATTGGTGAAATTGGGGTAATACTGTCTTATGCTTACGAAGTTCGAATGAGATTGCTGTTGTTTTTATAACAATCCCTTAATACAGGGCCTGGTGCAAAGTAAACATTCAATAAAAAGAGTAGTTGCTACTCGACTTGCTGCTCTGGTGATCTTCCTTACCCCCAGCCTCGGGGGGGAAGCCAGGCAGTGAGAACAGCCGCTTGCCCTCAGGCTCTCCATTTAGAGGCACCAACAGAGCCCCAGGCTGTGGTGAGGAGAGTCCCAGGCACTTGGGTTAGGAGACCATGTGAGTTTCAAGGCCATCTTTGCCACCAGCTTGCTGGGTGACCTCAGGAAAATCACTTCGTCCCCTGGGCCTCAGCTTCCTCATCTGTAAGGTGATACTGTTGGATCAGATCATTGTCTTTCAGACTTATTTTTTTAGCAGTAGCCGCCTTTGTTCAAGCAGACCCTTATTCTGAAGTTGGTTTTTTAAAAGTCTGGGCCTGAGGGTCTAAGAGGCTATTAAGAGCTGCTGTGTTCATCTAAGGAGCTGTGTGACTGCATTGTTCCGGGGACTTTTCCATCTGTTTGTTTACCTTGATTTCTGCCTCTGGCAAGGCAGCAAGTGGCTGTTTGGAAAGATGGCACAGGCCATGGTATCGATCCCTTTCTCTCTTCTCCAGCATTCCATCGCCCTGAACCCGTCTCTTCTTCCCTCCCTGACTCTCTTGCCTCTCTAAGCCACTTTTCTCTTTCTCCCCCGCCCTTGTTTTTCCCTTTTCGCCTCCTGTAGATTCAGGACATTCTGAAGGTGCTGGTGTCCGACCTTAACCGCTCCAATGGGGTAGCGATCCCCCCATTGGACAAGTGGAAGGTGAGGCAGTGCCGAGTCCCCCTCTCTGGCTTGCTCCCTCCCAGCTCTGCATGCCCTGAGGCTTCTCTGGTTTGGGGGATACTTTGCCTCTGGCTTATTTTATGTTGCTGTCATTAACCCTCAGCCTGTTCATGTCTGCTTTTTCACCTGCTTGGTTGACTGGATCCCCCCGTCCCCCCATCTTTTATCACCTTTGAGAAGGTGAGACGCTCCTTGGAGGTTAAAGGTAACTTGGGAATCGCTTCCAGAGCAGGTGTGTGGGATTTGGGCTCTTTGAGCCTCCAGTTTGAATGTCCGTGGTGCTATGAGACGCGGAGAAGTTAAATAAAACCAAACCTTCAAGTCTTGCCCCCTGGGCATCTGTCCCCGAAATATCAATAGACCACAAAGTAGTTTGTGATTTTTTTTTTTTGAGTTGATGAATTCATTTTGGTTTGTCAGTAGGGAATGTAAGGTTAAGAGAAAAGGAGTTTATGTTATAGTTACAAGGATTGCGGTTATTTTTTCAGTGGAACTAACTGTTAGGGATGGGAGGTTAACCAAACACGTGAATGATCAGGACATTCTGCCCCTATTCTCTTTTAAAAATCAGCTGGACACTTGACCATATTCAGTGGGCCCTTGAGGCATGTAGCTGGGTGCTGGAGAAAATAGGTGAAAGAAACAAGATAGAAAGTGGCAACATTCCAAATGCTCAACAAGGCAGAGGTTGGTTCTAAATGGACTCGAGGCTGGAGGGGGTGGTATTTGAGTCCGGTTTGAAGATTAGAGGTGGGTAGCATTCATCCACATGGAGAGCAGGGGACATGGGAGTCCCAGGCAGGGGGTGTGGTGCAGGTAATGGCCAGGGTTATAAGCTCACAGAGTACTCTCTGGAAAGGCGGGGAGCCTGGGGTGCACCTGGACTAGGAGATGACCTCCCAACATGATGTTGGCACTTCCTCAATGAACTTCCTCGGGGACATCTGCCAGGCCAGAGGAGTAGGGCTGGAAGGGGTCAGGTCCCGCTGAAGATGGGCAGGGGGAGAGGGGCTGGGACAGGGCACTGTCGGCTGGGGTTAGAGTCTTTCAGTCATGAGGACTGCTCATGCCCAGTCGGTCGGGTCTGTCCAGGTGCAGTGACTCACCTTGTTGGCTCAGAGGAGACGCTGGGTGGCACGGGGAGGGGAGCACAGGCCTACGGGAGTCCTGAAGCTGTGCGTCTGCACTCCCGTTCCAAGGCCCTGGGCCCGCATCCTTCTGCTCTCCCGGAAATAAAGACCCAGAACCCCATATTCCCTTCTTGTTGTTTAAAAATCCTCTCTATATCAATAACTGTTTCCCACTCTCGTATTGCAGGCCTGTGATTGCAGTGTCCTGGGTAGAGCTGATGGCATTTCCAGCAATGAGGACTAATGGATAGAAAAAAAGTTTTTTGTTTTTTTTTTTAATGGAATGGGGCATTTGGAGGGAGTGGACAATGTTTTTTTAAAATTTCATGGTTAGGTTTATGACTCAAAATTATGAAATAACTTGGTTACTCACGATACAGTCATATTATGTATATTTAAGTTCTTGGAAAAATATTTTTTTCCCCTTCCGAGCTTTCTTGTTTCTAATGCTAGGGATTTGTGGGCACGCAGGAGGCCAGGAGGGACCCAGGGCTCACCAGGGCCCACGGCTATGAGTGTGCTCCCCTCCCCCAAGGTCTCATGCCTAGCCAGCTGCTGAACCCCTGCTCTTACCTATTAGACTCAGTAGTACAGGTTGGCAAGGCAACACCAGGTTCCAGGGTCAAAGGTCACAGTGTGGACAGTCCCCGTGCACACAGCTTGATTCACCTCCAGCTCCCCAGGCTCTGCCGCACTTGCTCTAAGGAGAACAGTAGATTTGGGTTTTCAGAGACTAGGGCTGCCGGTGTCCAGAGAGCAGGCAGCCCTTTCGCCCAAGAGAGGTGCAGCCTCTTCTTTCCGGACCAGGTTTCGCTGGGCAGGCCTTGGCTCCCTGGCGCTCTTCCCTTGTCAAGCTTTGGCTTGTCAGCCTTCTTCCCCATCTTGCCTTTTTGAACATGAGTGCTCTCGAGCCAGAGGCTTGGACCAGATGTCAGGCCTGAGCCTGGAGAGAGGCCGAGTGGGGCTCTGGTCGAGCAAGTAGATCCACTTGGGGGAAGAGGGAGCTTCTCCGTGGCTCCTGGTCCTCAGTCCCACGATTGTTCTCCAAGATGCCAGGACTCAAAAGGGAGACATCTTACCTCCAGTTTCTCAGCTGTTCATTGGTTGGGTAGGTGTTTTGGAGCCAGGAGGTTGGGGTGGGGTAGTGGCCATGGTTTTCTTTTTGCCTCCAGGAGCAGGAAGAGCCTTCTCGTTGGGCAGCTTCTTTCCCAAAAACGGCCTGAGTCGTGGAGACGCACCCAGTGGTGGGGAGGAGGAGGGAAGGAAGGGAGAGCGAGAGGAAAGAGGCGGGCGGCTCTGTTTCTCGCTCACTGCTGCCCTCTGCCCAGCAGGGCCCCGGGCGAGGGGCCCTCTGGGCACAGACTGGCTTTCTGGAAGAGCAGTGCCTTGCTTCTCTCTGACTTGGCACACCTTCCTCCCACCTGCTGCGGCTGCCGCAGGTCAGCCAGGGAGCTGAGCTCCAGGGAGAACGAGGCCCACGTGTTCACGAAGGAGGCCGTGCAGTTCCGGAAGGCTGCCGAGCGGCCCGAGGTCCGGGCAAGCCATAGCCACACCCCAGAGTGGCTCCCAGCATGTGTGACTGTTACTCTGACTGCAGCAACACCTGTCCTACCTGCTCTGCACCCATGCGTCTGTGGCAGCAAGGCACCTCTTGCCCCGCATGGCCCCCTAACCCCCTGCTCTGTTCTGTGACAGGCGCCCAAAGACTGCGCCGCTCCTGTTACACCATCTGCTGATGACACCGTGTCACCTGGCGGTGTCCCTTCCCCCTGTGCTAGTCCCCCCTGTGTCACTAGCATGGCATCGACTCAGGTGTGTGCCTCTTCCCCCTCGGCCCGCTGCCCCACTCTGTGCTCGCCCCCTCCTCCTTCCCGGGGCACTGGACCTACTGTGGAGCCTCTTCCCTTTTCTTCAGGTAGCTTGGCTCCTAGAGCCGGATGCCCTTCCTGAGGGCTGGGATGGGGGAGGCCAAAACCAAGTTCTCCTTAAGGTTCACGGAGATGGAAGGTGGTTGGAATGAGCTTGGGGCCCATGGGTGGTTCTTACTGGAAATTGAATGACCGATTCATACGTTTCTTCCCACACAGAACCACGATGCTGACAATGGCCCTAGTCCCATTGATGAAAGCACGTGAGTGTCTCCCATGGGGGCAGCAGTCCCTAGGCTACTGCCCATGACCCCTTCTTTCCCGTCGAGCCTGCTGCACCCCTGACTGCTGTGTTCATCCCCAGATCTTTCTCATCCACCGAGAGCCTGCGACAGCTATCTCAGCAGCTCAACGGTCTTGTGTCCGAGGTACCCCCCCAAAGTTGGGCCCGGAGGAGGCTAGAGCGGGAAGGAAATTATGATGGAAAGAAGAGGAAGGGAAGAGCCTGGGACCTGGCAGCTTGGCTGGATAGTGTTTAGCTAGTTATTACTTCTCTGAGTCTCCTCTTTGAAGCTGTCCAAATGAAGGGGTTGGACCATGAGATTGGTTACATAATTTTACCCTGTGGATGAGAGCTGCTTGCAAGGGGAGGGACAAGGGGGAATTAAGAACCAGGAGAAATTGGCACAGGGAGGGGTTAAGGGGCTGGGAGCAAGTTAGGCAGAAAAGGAAGTGTCGCCAGTTGATGGGAAGACAAGATTTTGGGGGGCTTAGGCCTTGAGGGGGCAGAGAACGTCTCCATGTGAGCCCTCTCGTCTCTCCTAGTCTTCATCTTACATCAATGGGGAGGGCCTAGCATCTCCTGCTAACATAAAGAATCTGGAGGTAAGTGGGCCTGCACCATGGCCCAGTGACCCTGCAGGCCAGCCACCGCCCGCCCCCCACCTCCTCCCACAGTGGGGGCTGGGTGCCCCACTGCCAGCTGAGACAGCCCAGACACCCCCCAACCCTAATGATTGCTCTCTCTACCTCTCCCCCCACCCCTCCTCCAACTCCTCCTCCTCTCTGCATGCGCCTCAGAGCCGGTACCAAGAACTATCAGTAGCCCTGGACACCAGCAATCTAACAAACAAACAACTCAGTAGCAAGATAGAGCGATTGGTAAGAGTCCAGTGTTGTCCCCTGATTCCACGCTGCCGATCTGGGGCTCCAGTCTCACCTTGGGGCTCTGAAGAAAGGGGCTGGGGACCCCTGGTGCCGTGGGAGAAAGGGGTGCTGGGGGGTCTAGGTCTCAGCTGGAGGGCCCCCGGAACATGCATGCAGCATGGCTCTCTCTGTGGCTGCCCTGTTTGCCTACTCTGTTCTCCAGACACCCCTGCTTGAGTCCTCCCCCCGCTTGCCCTGGGTCTGTTGCTTCTAGAGGAAGCAGTAGCTCGACTGGTGTGTCCTAGCCCTGTCTCAGCCCCTGATTTGTTCCAACTTTGACCTTGGACAGGTCACCTCTCCTCCCTGGGCTTTAGTTTCCCGAAGAGGTAGAATTAGAGGGTGTCCAAGGTCCCTCTTAAGCTTAAAAAAATCAAAGATTTAAAGGTCCTTTTCATTCCCGTATCTGTGCTGTTAGGAACAGAGCCTGGCCTGCAGTGTGTGCTCAGGAAACATTCCTTGAGTGAATGCCCCCTTCCAGATCGCAAGCTGGCAGGGGGTGGTCTTTACCTTCTCAGACTCCATTTCTAAAGGTTTATGTCAATGTCCCTTCAAGGGAATCAGATCCAGACTCGCTGCTGTAGCCGTGAGCAAAACCTCCCAAGACCCAAAGTCCCTTAGCTTGAGAAGCATTCGTCTGTTCACGTCCCCAGGAACTCTCCCTTTCTGACCCGTTCCAGGGCCCTGCCCATCCCTCCTCCTTGGTCTGAGGGTCACGGGAAAGGGGGCAACCTCAGTCACCTTTCTTTGACTCTCCCCACAGAAACAAGAGAACCAGGAAACTTTGGATCAACTGGAAAAAGTAACGTGATTTCTTTGTTTGCTCCTCCCATGGCTGATGGGTTTGGGGGGAGGGTTCAGATGTAGAGGCCCATTCTCCTCTTGCCTGCCCGCAACCTGGAGAAATAGGGGGCTCACCCCCTGCCCTTCCCTGCCCCTCCCCTACTCCTGGGGTGGCCGATTATCTGTTCTCATTGGTGGGCTTGTCCTGGGCCATTGGTGGCATTCTGGGGGGGTGTGTCCTTTGCTGCCTCCTCCTGGTAAGGGCTGTTTCCTCTCCCTTCCTGCAGGAGAAGAAGGAATTTGAGCAGAAGCTAGTAAAGGAACAAGGGGCTCTGAGAGAACAACTGCAGGTGAGCGGGCCGAACCAGGGTCCCTCATGGCCCCCAGGATACATTGCTTTTTCTCTCTTTCAGCACTCTCTTTTTTCCTCTCTTTTTGCCCTTTCTCCCAAAGGTCCACATTCAGACCATAGGGATTCTGGTGTCCGAGAAGACGGAATTACAGACAGCCCTGGCTCACACCCAACAGGCAGCCAGGCAGAAAGCAGGTGGGAATCTAGGCGCCCTTTCACCCCCTGGCCAGGCGCGCTGGCTGCCCTTCAGTGGGATTCCTTCTTCCGGCTTCCCTTGTCACGCTGTCATTTCAGGAGAGTCGGAGGAGCTTGCTAATCGCCTGCAGTCATCCAGGCAGCGCGTGGGTGAGCTGGAGCGGACGCTGTCTGCCGTCTCCACGCAGCAGAAGCAGGCCGATAGGGTGAGCCCAGCAGCCTGCCCATCCCTTGCAGGTGGTGGAGAGGGGAAGTGAGCCTAAAGGTCCCTTCGGCAGGATGGAGTGACTCGCTGCCCAGAAGGCAGCACAGGCCGTTCCTTGCTGCTGTAAAGTTGCGTGGTTGTGAGAAGCCGCTGGGATATGAGTTGGTTCCGTGGACGAGTTGCGGGGGTGGGGGGTGCTGTCTAGAGCGAGCCCTGGATGCAGAGCCCAGAGCCTGAGCGCCAGCCTTGCCCTTAACTGGCACTGGGCTCTGGCCCAAGTGCTAGGTGTTTGGGCTGTGAAGGTTCAGAACAGTATTTTTAGTCTCTTACCACACTAAGAAGGGGAAAAGTAGGTGTGTGTAATATATATAAGACTTGTCGGAAAGGATTCATAAAAACCCAAGGGAGAGGAACAGGGTGGCTGAGAGATATCTCTTTTGTACCTGTTGAGTTTGGGGCTACGTGAGAGTACCATCCATTCAAAAAATGAACAAAGGGGACTTTCCTGGTGGTCCAACGGTAAAGAATCCGCCTTGCAATGCAGGGGACGCGGGTTCGATCCTTGGTCAGGGCACTAAGGTCCTATGTGCCGCGGCGCAACTAAGCCCGCGCGCCACAACTACTGAGCTTGCATGCCTCAACTAGAGAGCCTGCGTGCTGCAAACTACAGAGCCCACGCGCCCTGGAGCCTGCACACCACAACTAGAGAGAAGCCCACGTGCCACAAAGAAAGATCCTGCATGCCAAAAAACAAACAAAAGACCCCCCCAAACCCACAAAAGATTACAATACAATTCAATCCCCACCTCATATCTGTGCCACCACCCCGGGGAGAAAACATGGGTGAAGAATCCCAGCACTGAATGATTTTAGGCGACCCACTTAGCCTCTAATATTCATTCACCTGTGAAGTGCAGGTAGTAATAGTAACTGCCTCCCACGGTGATTGTGAGTTTGAGATGGGAATATTGGCTGAGAAGGCATTCAGGAGACGTTCGGATGTGGTGCTGATAACAGTGAGAACGATGGCAGTGTTACCTGCTGTCCCTGGGCCTCTTAGCCAGCCGTGAGTTAGATCTCTCCACCTGCCCCTTCCCCCCTTCCCGAGTTCTTATCGAAACCAAATGAGGGGACTTCCCTGGTGGTCCAGTGGGTAAGACTCTGAGCTCCCAATGCAAGGGCCTCGGGTTTGATCCCTGGTCGGGGAACTAGATCCCGCATGCTGCAACAAAAAATCCCGCGTGCCGCGGTGAGGATTCCGAGTGCAGCAGTGGAGACTCGGCGCAGCCTAAATAAATAAATAAGTAAGATATTAAAAAAAAAAAAAAATGAAACCCCAAATGAGAACATGAGCTTCGAAGTGCTTTGAAAAAATATAAAGCCTGACACCAGGGGAGGACGTGTTGCTGCCGTTAGTCTGCATCTTCCAGCCGCCTTATCCTGCCCTTGCCTCTCTGTGTTTGCAGTACAACAAAGAATTAACCAAAGAGCGGGATGCCCTCAAGCTGGAGTTATACAAGAACAAGTAGGATGGGGATGGTGGGGGAGGGCGGGGAGGTGGGGGGGAGCCAAGGGACCAGGGCGAGGAGGTGGTACAGGTTTGGAAGTGTTTGGAGCCAGGCTCTCGTCCCAGCTGTGCCACTGACTCCTGCTGTGGCCTCAGGCAACTCACGTCCTCTCTCTGGCCTGCCACTTGTGACTCTTGATCCTGGGGTCCCTTCCAAAGCAACTGTTCTGTGGTGCTGTGGCATAGGTAGTGGGTTGATCACCAGATCGATCCTCTCCATTCTCTACTCACACCTCCCTCCACTGCCTCCGGCCACAGCAAAAGCAACGAGGACCTGAAGCAGCAGAACTCGGAGCTGGAGGAGAAGCTGCGGGTGGTGGTGACAGAGAAGGCGGCCGTGCAACTGCGGGTGGGGGAGCTGCAGAAGAAGCTGGAGATGTCGGAGCTGCTGCTGCAGCAGGTGGGGCTGCAGCCCTGGAGGGTGGGGGCCCCACCCGGTGGGCCGGGAGCCAGAAAATGCGGATCCTTGTTCTGGCCCTGCCCTGGACTCCTCTAGAGATAGGAGAAAAACCGGGGCCTTGCGCAGACCTCTGGAGTCAGACTCTCAGGGATAGGGCTTTTTTATTTTTATCTGTTGAAGCATCCTGGTTGAAAACCCTTGTTTTATGGGTAACAGTTATGAGGCTCACCCGTGAGTCTGCTTCCTTCCTCTTGGGGGCCATGCCTCCAGGTAGACAGGATGCCCAAGTCAGAGAGCCTCTTCAGTTTTTCTGCACACACAGCAGTTCTCTGCTCTCCTGCCATCAGTAAGGGTATGATTAAAGGGTGCCATGTTCATATATTGGACTGCTATGTAACCGTTATAAAAATTAAGTATATCTTGTTTGCAGCGAAGTGAAACTGAGTTGCAGAACCGTATATGATACCACCCTGGCACAGCACAGCTGCACTGTGCACTCCTTAAACATGGTTGCATATGTGTGGAAAGGGGTCGAGAAGGATACACAGTGGATTGAGGTGGTTGGGGAGCAATGAATATTTACTAAAAATAAAGCCTGCAGATGTGGCACTAATAACATGAGGACAACCCTGTACGTTGACCTTTGGGGGAGTTACTGGTGGAACATCCTGGGCTCCCCAGATCCAACCTCACTTTTCACCGTCCAGTTTTCTAGTCAACCTACTCCTGACAGCAGCCAGCAGTTACAGCAGGCCCTGGAAGAGCAGGCACAGCTGGAGACGCACGTGGAACGGGTGAGGCTTTGCAGAGGGAGGGGTGTGGGGGGAGGATGACCCCAGGTGACCGGGAACAGGTGAGGCCTTGGGACAGCCCCTGCTAACTTCTGCGCCCACTCTCGCAGCTGAAGGATTCGCTGAAGCAGCTACAGGCGGAGAGAGACCAGTATGTGGTGAACATGAAAGAAGAGAACGCCATGTGGCAGCAGAAGATGCAGCAGGTGCTGGAGCAGGTGAGATGCGCCCTCCGACCCCCCCGCCACCTTAGGTAGTCACTTGGTCTTCCTGGGCACCTGTGAAATAGGAATCACGGCATGTGCGTGGCTGGCGGTGGAAGTGTGTATCCAGAGGTGGGGGTGGAGGGGAAGACGGTCGCCTGGCCCTTCCTTGATGCCCTCCCTCTCTGTGCCCCTCCCCTTCCCCCATGCTTCGGGCAGATGAGCAAGTTGAGGGAAGAAAAGGAGCACAGCGTGAGTCAGGTGCAGGAGCTGGAGACCAGTTTGGCTGAACTGCGGAACCAGATAGGTGAGCTGGGGCCAGGGCGTCCTGGATCCGGACTAGTGTCAGGGCTGGTGAGGGCGGCTGAACATGGAGGTGGGTGGGTGGAAGGGCACCGTGTCCAAGGGAAAGAGATCTGTCCCAGGAGTTGGCAAGTCTTGCAATTTCTCTGAACTTCAGTGTCCCCATCTGCAAAAAAGGGGTGAAGTGCCCACTGTCGTCCTGAGCATAGAGATGTAAGGAACTCTGAACGTGTCTTGAAAGATTGAGCCAGGAAGCCAAGATTTGGGGCAAGGAGGCTGAAACAGAAGCTGTGGACCAAGAAGAGGATATTTTGGAGGGAATTCCCTGGTGGTCCAGTGGTTAAGATTCCACACTTCCACTGCAGGGGGCATGGGTTCGATGCCTGGTTGGGGAGTTGAGATTCTGTCTGAGGCATGGTACGGCCGAAAAAAAAAAAAGTGGGTTTTTTGGAGACTGCAGGGGCGAAAGGCCCTGACGGTATGCTCCCTTTGTCAGCTGTGCCCCCACCTCAGGAGCCCCCAGCCGGGCCCACGGAGGTAGAACAGCGGCTGCAGGCGGATGCTGAGCGGCTGCAAAAGGAACTGGAGAGCCTGGCGGGGCAGCTACAGGCACAGGTGAAGGACAATGAGAGTTTGAGTCACCTGAATCAGGAGCAGGAGCAGCGGCTGCTGGAGCTGGAGCGGGCAGCCGAGTGCTGGGGGGAGCAGGCAGAGGAGCGCAGGCAGATCCTGGAGAGCATGCAGAGCGACCGCACCACCATCAGCCGCGCGCTATCCCAGAACCGCGAGCTCAAGGAGCAGCTGGCTGAGCTGCAGAACGGATTCGTCAAGCTGGTGCGCAGCCCCGCCCGGCCAGCCTGCCCTCTTTCCTGGCCAAGGCCTTTGGGGTGGGCGAGGCACTTAACCCCTCTGGGGGCCTTGGTTTTCCCACCTGTAAAATGGGTGATTTGGACCTTTCGTGAAATGGTGCCCAGGAAGGCACCCTGTGAGCCAGAGGGCCCTGCTCAGAGGGACGTGGGGGGAGGGGGCTGTCTTACCTAGCTGCCGCCACCCTTCCCTGCGCTGTGGGAGGCGGACACCAAGTTCTGGGGTCTCCAGCTGCACTGGGTGGCTGCTGATTGCTTCTCTCTGTGCAGTCCAACGACAACATGGAGATTACCGGTGCGCTGCAGTCGGAGCAGCACATCAAGAAGGAGCTGGCCAAGAAGCTGGGCCAGCTGCAGGAGAAGCTCGGGGAGCTGAAGGAGACGGTAACCCCTGCCCCAGCCGGAAGGGCTAGGAGACGGGCACCAGCCTCTGGGGAGGGACTGGTGACCCCAGAGTCCTTCAGACCCCGTGACTGCTCGTTGCCCCCTGGCCTCTGACTTTCAGAGTTGGGTAGCCCTGGACCGTAGGTCATTGTCCCCGCTAGAGGCATCAAGCCCCTAATTAGAGGGGAAGAGAGGGTGTACAGTGGCCGGCACCTCAGGTTCAGCCCTGGATTCAGCCCTCGCATCTCTAAGCCTCAGTTTCCTTAACTTAAAAGGAGATTATCGGAGTACCATGGTAGTTCAGTGGTTAAGACTCCAAGCTTCCACTGCAGGGGGCTGGGATTCAGTCCCTGGTCAGGGAACTAAGATCCTGCATGCCACACAGCTTGACCAAAGAAATAAGAAAAGAAAAAAAAAGGTCAGCATTTTCCTCCTAGAGGTGTTGGAGATTAGAGAATCATGCATGTAAAGCCTTTGGCGTTCAGTGTGTACCTTACAGATGTTGGCTGGAGCTCTCTGCTCTTCCCCACCTTAAGACAGAAGTTGTGATGAGGGGTGGGGCTGGGTGACAGCTGCATGGGGCTCTGGAGCGAGGAAGGCAGGGGCCTGGGCAGCCGGCAGAGGCCCGAGGTGCCTGCCTCAGGGCAGAGGGATCTGTGCCCAGCCTTCCCAGTCTATGGGCTCAGACTCTGGAGGCCAGCCACCACCCCCCCTCACCCCCGGGGTCTTCCCGCAGGTGGAGGCGAAGACCCAAGAGGCCCAGGATCTGCAGCAGCAGCGGGACCAGTGCCTGAACCACCTGCAGCAGTATGTGGCCGCCTACCAGCAGCACGTGGCCGCCTACCAGCAGCTGGCCTCTGAGAAGGAGGCGCTGCACAAGCAGGTGCTGCTGCAGACCCAGCTCATGGACCGGCTGCAGCACGAGGAGGTCCAGGGCAAGGTGGCGGCGGAGGTGGCCCGCCAGGAGTTACAGGACACCCAGGTGAGGGCGTCTGAGTGCTGGGCCCCTGAGCGGGGAGGCCTGCAGCCTGTGTCCCTCCTCACTCTCTTTCCTGGCCCCTTAGGAGCGCCTGGAAGCAGCCAAGCAGCAGAACCAGCAGCTCCAGGCCCAGCTGAACCTCGTGGCTGTGTCTGGGGAAGGCAAGTGGGACGGCCCGGAGGGAGAACACGCCGCCCGAGGAGCAGGGGCACTTTTCACAGCGTCGAATTGAGTTAGAAGGGAACTTTGGGACAGCAAATCTTCTTCCTCTGGCACCTGGCTGGCCCAGGGTTGCAGAGTGAGGTGGGGGGCAGAGCCGGGCCCCGAGCTTTGGTCCTGGCCTGCCCCACCTCCCTTGTCAGGTTGTCTGAGGCCCCCCTGTCTGTCCCCAACAGGAGCCGGACTGGACGGCGAGGAGGAGGACGAGGAGGCTCCCCGGCTGAAGCTGAGTGTGCCCGAGGAGCTCGAGAGCCGAGAGGAGCTGGTGAGCCACTCTCCCCGCTCCATCCTGCCTCACTTCCCGCCTCCCTGTGCAGTTCCTCTCCGACACTCTTCGTGGTTTCCCTCCCTCTGACTTCTCTTGACCCCCAACCTCCCCTGGGAGCCACAGTCAGGTGCCATGTCATCCTTGAACCACAGGCGTGCCCGCTGAGACCCCAAGGGAGGGAGCGTGTCTCTGCTTTCCTGCCCCTCGCTGGTCCTGAGTACCCCCCACAAAAGCACGTGTGCACCTCTTGCTGGCAGGTGGCGTTTTTTAACTCGGCCTTAGCCAGTGCTGAGGAAGAGCAGGCCCGGCTGCGCGGGCAGCTGAAGGAGCAAAAGCTTCGCTGCCAGAGCCTGGCCCACCTGGCAGCCCCGGCCCAGGACGAGGCGGAGAAGGAGGCCCCAGCCTCCGGGGCCGGCGGGGACAGTGTGTCTGCAGAGACCCACCGGGCCCTCCAGGTGGCCATGGACAAGCTGCAGGTGAGTGAGTTGCCCGCATGGGGGTCCAGGAAGGGTGGGGGCCTGCGGGTGGGTCACGGCCAAGCTCTGACCCTGCTGTTCTGGCTTCAGGGCCGCTTTACAGAGCTCATGCAGGAGAAAGTGGATCTGAAAGAGCGGGTCGAGGAGCTGGAGCATCGCTGTATCCAGCTGTCCGGAGAGACAGACACTATTGGTGAGCGGAGAGGTGGGGGCCCGGGGTGGGGGGGCCGCAGGGCTGGATCAGGGCCGCCCTGCATCTGAGCCCCGTCCACCCTCCTCGCTCCCCGCAGGAGAATACATCGCCCTTTATCAGAGTCAGAGGGCGGTGCTGAAGGCGCGGCACCGGGAGAAGGAGGAGTACATTAGCCGCCTGGCTCAGGACAAGGAAGAGATGAAGGTAGGGGTCCTTCTGACCATCTCTGTGGGCGGGGGCGGGGCGGGGCGGGGCGGGCTGGGGGTGCTGAGCGCCTTTCTCTCTAGGTGAAGCTGCTGGAGCTTCAGGAACTGGTCTTACGCCTGGTTGGTGAGCGAAATGAATGGTATGGCAAGTTCCTGGCTGCCCAGAACCCTGCTGGTGAGCCCACTTCAGCACCCCCAGACCCCCAGGAGGCTGGCGCTGCTGACAGCGAGAGTGGTGAGTGGCGCCCGTGGGGAGTACCGGCGGGCGGGCCGGCGGGGGAGGGCTGGCGCACCACTCCAAGCCCCGCTGCGTGCTCTCTCCAAAGGTCTCCGTGAGGTGAGCCTCGAGGACAGCGCGGAGCCCCCCCAGGGGGAGACGGCCCCCGAGAACCCCACCGCACAGCAGATCATGCAGCTGCTGCGTGAGATCCAGAACCCCCAGGAGCGCCCGGGCTTGGGCAGCAGCCCCTGCATCCCCTTCTTCTACCGGGCCGACGCCAACGATGAAGTGAAGATCATGGTGATCTAGTTGTGTGACACTAGCAGGCAGAGACCAGAGAGGCGGGGCTGGGGGCGCTGCCGCCACCCACCCCTGCCTCCCCGTCCCTCCTTCCCGGCGCCCCTTGATCCCAAAACTAGCAAGCTGAAACCCCTGAAGAGGGGTATGCGCCCCCTGTCTAATGGGGGGAGACACATAGGTGCAGACCCCTTGCCATCTTGGCCAGGGCTGTGTCTTGATCTCTGGGCTGTTAATAGCTCCAGGAAAACAAAGAGCCAGAGGCTCAATAAACGCAGTTTATTTATGAGGCTGCTCTTCTCGGGGAACAGGGGCTCCCTGGTGGTCTTCTCACCCCCACCAAGCAGCCCTCCCTTCAGAGGGGCTCATGCATCCTCTATTCAGAGGCACTTTGGGGCAAAAGTGCCCCCCCCCCCCCCCCCGCCCAGCTAGGCAACTGGGCAGCACTCTCGCAGGCCTTGGGACAGTTGGGCAAACCGAGGCCAGGCAAGGACATAAGCTGGTGGCGGAGTGGGCTCCCTCCCCAGTGTTTATACTGTAACTGTGTAACATTTTGTATATTCTGGAGGTAGGGCAGCCGCTGTATCATAGTGGAGGTTGGAGCTGGTGATGGGGAGGAGCTTCTATTAAATATTTGGGGCTGGGGAAACTTATTTATTGATAGTATAGGACAGAGAGAGAGGTGGAGGCGGGGACGGGTTTGTTGTGCCCGGGTGATTCGACTCCTGTTTGTTTCACTTGGTTCACTTTTTATTTCAGAATAAAAGAATTTAGCCATACGACTTCTCTTTGTGTGTTTCTTTTTTCCGTCACTGGGTCACCTGGGTCTGTGCCGTGAGCACTAAACAGGGAGCGGGTCCTGCCAGCAGAGGGCAGGCTTCTGGTTGTGCCGATTCCCCAGTGTGTCTGACCACGTCCAACAGGGCCGTTAGAGATCTTCCAAGGCCTGTCACCTGTGTGCTGCTGGTGAAGCCTGGGGGTTCCCAGGGGGGCTGCCGTGGGGCTCTCAGGGGAAGTCCTGCCTTAGTGGCCGAGAGACTAGAAGTCTGATCTAATCCTGGGGAGAGAAGGCAGGGTGCCACAGCACCCTGAGTGCTGACTTCTGGTCCAGGTGTTTTCCATTCCATCACCCTGCCCCTCTGGTGGCCCATCCCTCCACAGGGCCTGCCTGGCCCGTGCCTCCCATCCTCTGTCCCGTGCCTCCCATCCTTTGTCCCGGCCCTCTAGTGGCCAGAGCAGGGTTCGCAGGATGAGGATCACCTGACTCCAGGTGCTTTCCCAGTAGGCCTCGGGAAAGGATGGGGCTTTTCTACCCACAGCTTACAGCAGCCTAGCAATAGCTGGGCCCTTCCCCATCCCTCACTCCAGTGTTTAAACCTTTAGCTCCCCCTGAGCGCCACAGAGAACACAAGCCAGCAGATGACACACTTCCCCATCATCCAAAATGGGTTTATTCTCAGCCAAGAGACAGCAAGACTGGTAGTGGTCAGAGAACCACACAGCTGCCAGTACAGCACCCCCATGCTCAAGGGGGGGGGGGTAGGGATGGGAGGGTGGCAGGGGGGGCTGGCTGTCCACAGGCTGGGCATGACAGGGGGCCTCATCAGAGGTGGCACGCTTTGGAGGGGGACGTCAGGGTGACAGCGTTCCCTTGTAGGTGGGCCACAAGACTCCTCAAGGACAGCATGGTGATTGATTCCCGACGCTAGAGGTGAGGCTTGGCCATATATATGTGTGTGTGTGTATATATAATATATATATATGATTATTTATAGATATTTATAGAACGGGGCAGGAGCAAGACCACAGAGGTGCACAAGTTTCACCAACGTCACGCCTGGATGTGTCAGCTCACCACTACAACAGACTAAGTCACAGATGAAGGGGAGGCTCTGGGGCTGGGTAGCCACTGTCAAGTCACAGAACAGCCGTCCAGGCAGGCTTGGGAAGGGAGGTCTCCGAGGAATAGGAGGGATCTGGTTAGAGGTCGAAGGGGGGCCTGGGGCTCTCAGGACGGGATGGACTTGCCTGACCCGATCGGCTGGCAGTTGGAGAGAAAGCAAAGAGAGAACGGGAGAGAGAAAAGGGGGAGAGAGCTGGTAAGGCAAGGGCAGCCGAGCCCGGCAGTGGGGGCAGAGAAGGGCAGGAGCGGAAGATGCAGGTGGGGGTGTAGGTGAGGGTTCTGGAATAGAAGAGAGAGACAGAAAGGGAAGGTGGAAGGGAGGAACTGGAGATGGGCAGGGGCCAGAGCTTCACAGGGATCTAGGGTAAAGGCTGAGGCAGCCCCCACCCTGCCACTCACGCTGGTCTCTCACACACCACCAGGCAGTGCACCCACAGCTCCAGACACATGATCGGCTCCCTCTGGCTTTCCTCTTCTCTCGCCCCCCCACCCCCCCCCGTCTTTCGACCCAGTGGCCCAGGGCCAACCCTAGCCTCAGGGAGTATGGGGCCGTGAGCCCCAAGCGACAGCCACCAGGCCTGATGGAGAAAGGAGAAAGAACACTGTTTGAACCAGGAGGGCAAAGCTAACAGAATGGCTGGAGGGAGCACTAGAGGCCCCTCTGGGTGGGCAGAAAGCCCGCGAGTCCTCTGAAGGGACCCTGGGGAGGCAGGGAGGGCAGGCGGCTGGATGCCAGTGGCCACAGGCTTATAAGTCTAAGAGGGGAGCCTCAGCTGGTCGGGGGACCGCAGGTCGCGTAGGTGAGGCTGGGCCCTTCCTGCTGGGGAAAAGCAGAAGAGCAAGAGTCAGCGCAGGTGCAGAGTGGCAGGCGGGTTCGCTGGGCAAATGTGGGGGCCCAGCTGGGGCGGAACTCAGAGAAGCTGACTTGCTCAGGTCCGCAGACACAGTCATCCCCTTAGCTGAAAAGTGTAGGTCGCCCCTAGGAGCAACAGGCCCAGGTGGGTGAGCCTGCAGGCTGGCTACGACGCTCCACCTGGGGCAGAGGACGCTGCCTTCAGTGTGCACCAGCAGGAGTGACAATACCACGGAGGCAGGGGAAGGGGCTGTGTGACCTGCCTGGCCTGTGAGGTGTGCTCTGGGCTGATGGTGTGGGTGGGACACTCAGGCTTTCTGAAGCCATCGACCAACCAGAGCCTTCACCCCCAACTGCTGCTTGATTGCTGGCATGATAAAGGAGGTGGACTTAGACCTCCTCTGCCCTATCAAGGAGTTGGTTTCCAGAGCTCCCAGGCCGCCCTGGCGCCGCAGCAGGGCCCAGACTGGGGAATGAGTGTGGCCCCCAGGGTGAGGTTCCAAGGCCTCTGGCTGCTCGAGTCCAGCTCTACACACAACCCCCACCAAGCTCCCTGCCCCTAACACCATGAACCATGGGCTCTCCACTCATTCTGACGGCTCCAGAGAGCACCCAGGTCCGCCAGCTTGGGTGCGGAGCCCGTCCCAAGACCTCCCCAGGCTCAGCCATGGAGGTCTTGGGCAGTGGCACTGAGTCCCGAGGCTTGCTGAGAAGGGAGGTGAGAGAACCAGCTGGCAGCGAGGACAGAAAGAGGAAAGAATAAGTCTGGAGCTGCAGAAGGGAGAGGGAGGGGGCCTGCCTCTGAGGTCCCAGGTGCGCCCTGCAGTGTGGAGCTGGTGCGGCAGGGGGCAGACACACCGTTCATGCAGCAGGTGGAGAGGCCTGTACCTACCGTGGCTGACGCTCCTCAGGGGTCACTGATAGTGATTCTGAAAGACAGCACGAAATCAACATGGCAGTTCACACGCACACATGGGGCAGGCCTGGGGGTGGGGGGAGGGACACACACACGCACACGTCCGGGCGTGCACACACATGCGGTGAGGCCCCACGGCCCCGCATGCACACGCTGACACACATGCCCGCAAACAGCACGCATACACCCCACCCCCCGACGCCCAGCAACCTCACCAGCCGGCACGTGCAGCCTGGGTCTGCGGCATGCAGCCACTCGGCACACTGAAGCACACGCGGGGGCGCAGTCACGACACAGAAGCTCGCCCGCACACAGGAGGCATTTGCACCAGCTCCCTGCACACTTGTGCCTGGCGAGCTCAGAGGGGCACCTGCCTTGCTCCAGCAGGGACAGCTCTCGCTTTCTAAGGGTCCAGCTGTCATGTCTCCACCCAAGAGCCTTCCATGGCTCCCTACTGCTCACAGCATTGAGTCCCAACAAGTCAACCTCTTCTGTGGACTGTGAAGGTTCTCCAACCTGCCCCACCCTACCCAGGGCAACCTTTTTTTTTTTTTTTTTTTTTTTTTGGCCGTGCTGCACAGCATGCAGGATCTTAGTTCCCTGACCAGGTATCGAACCCATGCCCCCTGCGGTGGAAGTGCAGAGTCTTAACCACTGGACTGCCAGGGAAATCCCCAGGGCAACCTTTTCTTATTCCTCCTCATTCTGTCTGCACTCTGCTCTGGCCAGCAGCTCTCAATGCATGCCACACTAAACCTTTGCCCACCTGCCGCTCCTCACCCAAACACCCTCCCGACTCCTCACCACCTGAGCCTTATCTCCATCAGCCCCTGGATCTCAATAAAGTCAAGCTGCCTTGAAGCTTCCCAGACTGCTCTCTCCCCTGAGGCCGTGAAGTCCCACGTGCCAGCCAGACTAGAGTTAGAGCAGGTACCAAATCTTATAGTTCTCATGTCACACCTCAGCACAGGCCTAGGAATGTCAAATACCCTTAAGAATCTGAACTCAGGTTGGAAGTTAGCAAAGAGTTCCTATAGCCACATTTGCAGTTAATGTGGCATCCTTATAGCCACTGTCTCCCCTGATCCCCACACCAACCCTGGTAGAAAGGCAGAATGTTAAATATCATTTGGTAGAAGGGAAACTGAAGCCCTGGAAGGGAAAGTGACTTGCCTAAAGGCCCACTCCAGTCCAGTTCCCCTGACCAACACCATGCTGCCTGCTTTACCCCATCTGCCTTGGCCATCAGGTCACCATAGAGCAAGCCCCATCTCTGCTTCATTTTAGGTTCACGGAGGTTAGACCCATGGCCCTACCCTCCAGCCATCTGGAAACACAAATGGATGCTATTGGTCTGATGTGTTCTTCCTCAGAGAACATGGCCAGTGGAAACAGGGCAGACTGAGTTAGATACCAGAGTGGGCTTCCTTGAAAAAAGGTTATGGATCAAGAAGGCAAGGGAAAGGGATGAAGTAGATCCTGTTCCCTGGAAATTTCTGGGAATGGGGCAGCCTTCACCCACTCCTGTCCCCACACCCACCACTTTGATCCAGGCCAGGTAGGGCCAGAGGCAAGGGGAAGGAAGAAAGCCCTCAGGCTGTCCCATGGCTCCCAGACCCCTTTCCCAGCTGCTCCATGTCCTACCACATGCCTGGGTGCCATTCTTACACTCTCACACCCGTGTGCACGCCCACACACGCATCACACACCTTGCTGGTCACACAGTCACAGCCTGGCCTCTTTTCCTGTGGGACAGAGGCCACACAACCCTCGGGGACAGATCCAAAGAGTCAAGATTGGGAAGTGGAGGCACGAGGGTAGCCCTGAGTGTAAGTGAACAAAACCTACCCATTCAGAGAGGATTTGGGTTCAGATCCTCAGACCTGAGGTAGGCTCACTAGAGGCTGGGAGACAGAAGTAGAGAATGGAATGGAGAACGGAGGAGAGCGGCGAGAAGGGGAAAGGAGAAGGGCTGTAATGTGTGGGAGAGAGAGAGAGAAAAAGGAGGGAAGCGCCATGCAAGTGCTGAAAAGAAGTGGGCAGATGGGATAAGCCCGACAGCCCCCTCCCCAGAAACGACCACCTGCGGGACTCAGCGCCCCCTGGCGGCAGGCTCCGCCAGCCCTCGGCCACACCCCCGGTGACTCTGGCACCCACAGTCTGAGTGACTCGGACGGAGAGGGCCAGCTCTGGCGACCACGGCCGATGCTCCAGAATCCGGCCCCACCTCCCTCCCGGCCAAGCCCGCCCGGCGGCAGAGGCCGCCGCTTTCAACCCCTACTCACCTGGGGACCCCGGGCGGGGCGCGGTTGGGGCGCGAGGGCACCTGGGGGGGAGGACCGAAGGGGTCAGGGGAAGCCCCCGGCCTGGAGGGCACGGGGGGCGCCCCCCCCAGGGCGGACCCAGCAGGCGGAGGCCCAGGAGCAGGGCCCCGCGACCCGGGCCGGGCTGGGGGCACGGCGGGGGCTCGGCGCTGAGGTGTGGGGCTGGACGTGGGTGACCTGCGGGCGACAGGGAGCGAAGGACAAGGAGGGGAGATGAGCGGCTCCGTCCCACCTCGAGGCCCCGCCCCCAGCCCGGTGCCGGCCACGCCCATGCGCGCAAGCCCCGCCCCTCCGCGCCTTAGGTTTTCGCCGGAGTTCAAGCCCGCCCCCAGCGGCTTCAAAGTTCCAGCTCCACCCCTCCCCGCAGCCAGCGCTCCACGGCAAGCCCCGCCCCGCGACAAGCCCCGTCCCTCTCTAAGCTCCGCCCCTCGCTCCAGGTGGGAGCCATCCGGGTGACGCGGGCGCGCCACTGCCCGGTCCCGGCCCTCCTCCCGCGGGCCCCGGGCTGGGGGGCTTTGGGGCCGTGGGAGCCGGCCCTGGTACCTGCGTCCAGCCGGTACGCTCTGCACCTGCAGCCAGGAGTCGTCCACAGGCGGGGGCATGGGCGTGCTGACAGTGGTCGTGTTGATGTCACCGATGATGCTGAGCGCTTCTTTCAGTGCGTGGTACATGCGCAGCATCTCGTCGCGCCGCTGCGCCTGCTCGGCTGACTCCTCCATCAGTGTGTTCTGGTCCCCGCACGAGTACAGGTTGGCCAGCAGTTCCGAGAAGATGAATTCCTTGGTCTGAAGGTGGGCAAAGAGAGGATAGGGCTGGGACCTGACGCCTATACCAATTTGTCCTCCCCGCTGTGCCCTACTAGGACTTGGAGTTCGGGGATGGGGCTCTGCCACTGCCTAAACTCAGAGATCTCCCTTGCTTCCCCTACTCCCCCCTTACCCTTTTTCTCAGATGGTCACAGATCTAGGAGGACACTCAGGGCCTATTATGCACCAGGACACTTGGTTACTCAGCTTTTTTCAGCCTCAGTTTCCTCATCTGTAAAATGGGGTAGTTACACCCTTTCCAAAGACTTGTATGCTCCACTGGACCAAAATAAGGAAGATAACAGTTTAAAATTTTCTGAGCCCTTGAGTAACAGGTGTGAAAGTGTGCCTGGACTGGGTGAAATGCGAGTCTCTGTGTGTAGGGCGTGGGCTAATGTTCTTCTTAAAAATTCCCAGGGGGCTTCCCTGGTGGCCTAGTGTTAAGAATCTGCCTGCCAATGAATGGGACACACGTTTGAGCCCCGGTCCAGGAAGATCTCACATGCCGCGGAGCAACTACGTCCATGTGCCACAATTACTGAGCCTGCGCTCTAGAGCCCGTGAGCCACAACTGTTGAGCCCATGCACTGCAACTACTGAAGCCCGTGTGCCTAGAGTCTGTACTCCGCAACAAGAGAAGCCACCACACTGAGAAGCCTGCGCAATGCAACGAAGAGTAGCCCCTGCTCGCTACAGCTAGAGAAAGCCTGCGCACAGCCATGAAGACCCAACACAGCCAAAAATAAATTAAAACAAAAAACAAAAACACAAAAATACTAAAAAAAAAAATTCCCAGATGTTACCTGGCCCAGGCTCTGGAACATTCGTGGAGAGATGCTGAGGTTTTTTATGCCATAGGCCTGTGTCTCATTTATTCATTATTTAAATATATGTTGAGCACCTACTACATGCCAGGCACTGTTGTTATGCACTTTATAGTCATTTAATCTTCAACTCTATCATTATCCATATTTTACATATAAGAAAACAGAGGCTCAGAGAGGGTGGTCCATTTGCTCAAAGTCACACAAGGAATTTGTGGCAAAGCCAGGATTCCAATACAGTTCTAATTCCCCTTGGGCCATGCTTTCTCACTAAGCCACAGGTGGAAGTGGTTCTATGGGGTGTGTATTTCAAAAAGCGGTCTGGGAGTTCTCAAAAGATGCAGATTCCTAGCCCCTCCTGGAACGCATTTAAGCATGCTCGGAACAACTTGGCTGTGTGAATCTACAAAATAATATACGAAGCTCACATTATATTTCGATTGGAAAGCTCTGGCGTGGACCCATGCCTCCGTCCCTGGACTTGGTCCCACGTGGCTAGCCCGTGCCTACCCCAGGCCAACCTGGCCACCTGCCTCCCGGGTCCCACAAGAGCACCAGCCCTGCACGCAGTGGTACACCCACGTTGTTTATCATGAGGTGCATGATGGTCTTAGGCATGAGGTCTCGGACGGTCTTGTTGACGATGGCCATGTATGAGTCCACTAAGTTCCGGATGGTCTCCACCTGCCGCTCCAGCTGTGGGTCCATGGAGTGCATGAAGTTGTCTGAGCCATTCTCCTCCGTCTCACTGGCCTGCCGTTGAGAACAGAGGGCATCAGGGTGGCTGGGCCCTCAAAGCCAGGTTCTGGGCATCCCCAGGGTCCCAGCCCCTTCAAGGATGCCTAAAACCCTGAGGCACAGATAGAAACAACCGGGCTGTTTACAAAGACATTAGCTCCCCCATAGCTCTGGGTCTCTGGGCTCTGCCCACCCCAGTGCCTCTCAAGACCCAGACCCTCGTTCAGCCTTATCTTGACTCTGACTCTAGTGCCCAGAATTTGCCTTACTTTCCCAGTCCATAAATTAGGAAAGGACACCTCAAGGTCCCTTCCTGATTCTAAAGGCCTGGCCAGAGCTGGCGCCAGGCTGGAGATGCCTGGCAGAAGGTGAGGGAGGGGCGCACTCACTTTCTCTTTGTCCTGGGAGGCCCACACCAAAGCCACAGAGGTCACCACACCACCGTAGCCGCCACCAGCGAGCACAGCCGAAGCAGACACACATGGAGAGGGAAAAAGGAGGGACTGAGTAAACCCAGGGCACTGCACCCCAACTCTAAGGCAACTCTAGACACTGTCACAGTGAAAGGGGAGAAAAGTGAAGGCAGTTACAAGAAACCACCATTATGTGAAAGGGATGTGGGAAATGCCATCTGTGGCAAGAAAAGCTCATGTAAAACTGCATTGGAGAAGGATGGGAGGAAGGCTTAACTCACCCCACCCCAGAGAAGGTGGGGGAGGATCTCTGCTATACCTGAGCTTAATAAGAGCTCAAAGATATGGCATGATCTGGTATCACCAGGACCCCTCATTTTAAGCAGCTCACCTCTCCCCTACTTCCCCTGCCACTCACCCCAACACGCTCCGGGTACACCCCGGCCCTCAGGAAGGAGGCCTTCCAGCTATCCACCTCCTCCTGTGTCTCACAGGCCAGTTCCAGCTGCCGATAATCCTTGTAGACATTCCTGCAAAATGGGACAGGTGGTGAGGGGAGATGGGGAAAAGCCCATTCACCTTGGTGGTTAAGGGCATGTGTGGACTGGGGTTATCATGCCTGTGGGCCAGTCCTGGCTTTCTTATTTCCCAGCTGTGGCAAGTCCCTTCCTCTCTCCTAGCCTCAGTTTTCTCATCTGGAAGATGGGTTAATAATAATTCCTGCCTTTTAGGGTCATTGTGAGGATTTAGTGAAATGAGCAGTAAAATACTCTATTAGAAAGGGACTGAGTCCTCCAAAAGGGACACCCATGACAGCGCAGCCCCTGGCTTAGATCTCAACCCCCACTGGCCCCCTCCCTGGCTTTCCCCTTTTGGCAGCTATATTGAATCCTCATCTCTGAGTAGGAGAAAGTCCACAAGAGTCAGACCTGGGTTGGGAGGTGAGAGGCCTGGTACTGCCAGTATCTTGTGCAGGGCAGGTACTAACCAAGTAATTGCAGAAGGACAGAAGGGGCGGAAGGAGGGAGGGAGAGAGAGACAGGGAGAGGGAGGGAGGAAAGGTGGAAAGGAGAAAGGAAGGGGTGGCAGGAGGGAGGCCAGGAAGGAGATCTTGACATATGAGTCTAGCACAGAGTAGAAACAACAAATATCTGTCAAATTAATGACTTGCTGGGGGACTTGGAGCAGGTGCCTCTCCCTTCCGGATCTGTGGGCCCGTCTTTACTCCCCAGGGCCCGTGGGGGCAGGCAGGCACCTCTGTTCTGTGTTGAAGAGGGCAAAGATGTGCTTGCTGGACATGAAGCCCTTCTCCACGTCCCGCAGCTTCAGGTTGTCCACGGACAGCATGTATTTCTTCTCTTTCTCCTGGGGAAGAGGGAGGAGTGACGGGTGAGGGTGGCGCTGTTCTCTACCACGCCTCTCTCCCTAAGGATGCTCCATGCTGGGTAGGGTTGCGCCTGGGGCTGTGGACCACCAGCCCCCTTGCACTGCGCAGGTGCTGTCTGATGAAGGCCTGGCCATGGAGCCCTGGGCCTGCGGGGCACCTCGGCTCCCCACGGCGTTCAAGCCCTTCCCACCACCTCCGCATCCATGTCAGAGCTCAAGAGCCCAGGGTAGCGAGGCTGAGCTTGGCTCCTACATCCCGTACCAAGCAAGCCCTGGATGCAAGCCAGGCCAGCCCCGGCCTGGGACCCCGCACTCAGCCTCTCCTGCCCCCAGCCTGGCCCATGGGGCCTGCTTTGGATAAGCCTCTGACTTCATTTCCTGACTGGAAAGACAGGGAAAGGGGGGCCACCAGGCCTGGCGGCTTCAAAGGGCTGGCTCAGCCCACTCCCCACCGTCGCCCATGTGTTAGCGATCAGGCACACGGCACAAGCCTGGAGGTGGTGAGTCTGTGTGTGCAACGTGTGTGGTTGTGTGTTTGTGCAAACACGTGCACGCCTGAGCACGTGTCCTCTCGCCATTGTGTGTGTGCCCATGTGTCCCTGTGTGTGCATGAGGGTGCCTGAGGAGGTGCCAGCCTGGCCGTGCGTGCGCGCGCGCGTGTGTGTGTGTTTGTATATGTGCACAATTTTGTAGGTGTGGCAACTGTAAACATTTATGTGTTTGCACGAATGCGCCTGTGGGACACGTGCAGTGGGTGCATGTACTACATGCATATAGTTTTCGTAATAGGCTGAATCTGTTTGGTTTATGTGCATCGTCTGGGAGGAGTTACACGTATCTGTGGGTGGCGTGTGGATGCCAGGTCTATGTGCACATGTGTGTACGCCTGGTGGGGCTGACACGTGACTGTAGGCGGCTCTGTCCTACAGAGGGGAGGAGCTAGGGATCTTCAGAGGAGGTATCCCAGGATGGGGCTCTGGGAAGAGGGGAGGGGTTTCTGCTGCCTGGACCCCACTACCACTAGCCCACCCAACACCACAGGGCGCATGCCCGGGGGTGGGGTGGGGATGTCTGTGTGAGTCTTGAAGGACTCAGGGCTTGGACGTGGGCCTTGCCCAGGATCTCGGGTGGGGGGCTGGGTTTAGGAGGACCCTGCTCCCCGCCCACCTCCCTCTGTCCCCCGCACCCGCCTGGTCCGTCCAGCCACATAAAGCCCTCTTTATGCCAGGCGGGTGGCCGGGAGCCCCGGAGGGCGGCTGGGGGAGGAGAGGAGGAAGTTGCACACGCGGCCAGGGAACATCTGGAAGCATTCGAGGGAGGCCCCGCCGCCACCCGCCCTGCGCTCGGCTCTGGGGTTGGACACTAGGTAGGAGCAGCCTCCTCCTTCCTGCAGGCCGGCCCCCTCCCCAGGCCCCTCCTCCCCAACCACAGCTCCCGCTCACCCCTGCCACGTCAAAGGAGGCAGAAGGGGAGTCAGAGCAGAGAGGGGACCCCGGGCTGGCTGGGCTGGGCTGGGCTGGGCTGGGGACCTTGCATCTCCAGGACATGGGGCCGAAGCTCTCACCCGACGGACAGACCCTGCTGCCTGGATGGATCAGAGGACACCTCCACTCCGTCTACCCAGTGTTTAGACTATCTGTTCAGGACTCCCAAATTGTACAGTAGTCTGCACATTGGTTAGGCTGGGCTGGGTTAGACCCTCGGCGCCGCCGCTGGAGAGCTGGACCGACCCCCACCCGCCATCCCAGAACCGGAGCCTGGAGCCGGGGCAGGGGGCTTGGGGGGTACAACAGGTGGGCTGGGAGGAGGCACAGAGGGATGGGGGTGCCATCCTGCTGTGGGACGGGGTGGGGCTGCTGATGGGTGGCGGAGGGAGACTGAGAAGATGGGGGGTCAGTGAGGGCTGGGGATGTGGGCGGCCGCCAGTCCGCCCAGAGGGTCACCCAAGTCCCAAAGACCAGAGAGCTGGTGGCTGGGTGGAGAAGGAGGACAGATCACCCTCCCCCCCGCCCCCAGCCCAGACCACCTCCATGTCCCCATCTGTTTTAGTGCAAAAAATCCACTCGCATCCAACACACATGCAATCTCACCTTGGCACGAACACCCCCACAACTCGGAAACATACATTCCCACATGCAAGTTTTAAATCACATATCCGTGTCCCAAGCACACACACATCACAGGCGCACACAGACACACACACCCACTCACAAGGGAACACCGGCCCTCTCCCACCCTTACATCCGCAATACATGGAATACATACTCTCACATATGCCACACCCATGCCCTCCGTCCTCCAGCCCGCTCGCCACACACACCCCCCGACACTTACACGCCCGGCACGGGCACACACGCCTCAGGCACACATGGTTTCCCCCGAAACACACACACAGACCCTCACACACCGGACACGCCCTGATGCTTATACCCCAAACACTCTCCTGTCAAACACCCACCCACCACGTCCACAAGCCTCACGTACACCCCCAGCTCCCAGCACTCACTGCCCACCCCTCCCACCCCCACATACACTCAGCGCCTGCGTCACACATGACTCAACTCAAATGTACATACAAAGCTCCAAAAAGACCCCCCCCACACACACATATGAGGACGGGGGGCCCTCTCAGATATACTCCCTCCTCCCCCTGTGTAGCCAGTCACTGGCCCTCAACCTCTGGTCACTCTGTGCCCTGGTCCTGCGTAAGGAACCACAACACAGGAGCACCAGGAGCTGTGGGGCCAGCAGTCGGCACCCCGGTCCACGGGCACGTCTAGGGAGGCTGCCTGGGCGGCAGAACAGGAAGCGACCCCCACGCCCGTGCGCCACCTCACGCTCCATCCCTTCGAGGGGCCCCGTGCTCTGGGAGAGGCCAGGGTTGGGGTAATGAGGTCCAGATGGCTTGGCGCCCCCGCCAGTGACGACAGAGGGCCCCGCCCAAAGTGGGGAGGGGGGCCTTGCCTGGGACGCCTTGTAGGGGCCAGGGATCAAGGAGGGGGGCTTGGTGACCAAAATCACAGGCCACCACCCCAAGCTCCGCTCCCCCGCTGAGAGCACCCTCTGCTTCAACGGCCCCTTCAGGAAGAAGAGGGTCCCTTCCCCCACTCCTTAGCCAGCTGGAGTTCATTACCATAAGCGCCCCCCCCCCCAGCCCTCCCTGCTCTCTCTGGTCACCTCTGGAATCCAGATGTGGAAGCCAAATAGACTGGTTCTTAAAGGAGACCAGCAGCAGGGGAGGGAGGTGGTGCGGGGGTTCTCTGTGCCCGGCGGGAAGGGAGGGGTTTGGGGCAGTCCTTCTGTGGGGCCCCACCACTCCTGGCCCCTCCTGCTGGAGGCACCCTGGGCACCTCCCTCTGACTGCTGGGTCTGGGGACTGGGGTGCAGGGGTTAACAGGGTGTCTGGCAGCTGGACTTGTGTGTGTCATGGGCCTGTGGGGGCCACAGGGGAGGAGGCACGCCCTGGAGCAAGGAAACAGGAAGGCTGCGGGGCTGGTGGGGCCAGGGAGGGACGCCCAGCACCCCTGCCCACCCTTTCCAGGGCGCTTAGCCCCAAGATCCCCAGTCCTGCCAAGCCATCTTCTCCCTCCAGCCAGGATGAACCCCCAGGATTGTCTGCCTCTGGTCCTTACCTCTCACCTCCACCCAAAGGTCTTTGATGGGATTTTTAAATACCCCTGTTGGGTGGTCCACTCCACTCCAAGCCTGTGGTAGGGCCTGAGCCTGACTCTGGCCACCAGCCAAACCCCTTGTTGACCAGTGGCCCTTTACTTACCTCGTCATCCTTGTACCAGGACAGATTCTCGGCGGTCAGCACAAACCAGTACTCCTTGGAGCCCCCCTTCATGATACCGATGTTGTTGATGGTCAGCCAGCCCTTCCGGATGACCTGGAGGGTGTGTGTGGGGAGGCGCAAAGTCAGCGGGTAGAGGCCGATTCCCCGTGGAGGATGGGGTAGGCACAGAGAGACACTCAAAAGCCCACCCCTTCTCCAGCTCTTGGAGGCCTGGCTGGTCAGGGAGGGTGGGGTCCAGACCTGCCCTGGTTTGAACCACAAGTGAGCAGAGTGGAAGACAGAGGAAGGCAGAGGTCAGCTCAGGATAAGGAGCCTTCTGACAGTCAGAGCCATCTGAGTAGGGGACTGGTGGCCTTGGTAGGGGACGAGATCCCCACAGCTAAAAAGTGTGCAAGCAGAGTTTAGGTGGCTGATTGGGCAAGACAACTCTGAGCATCTTTTCAGCTTAAGTCAATGTATTCAAAACCTTTTTCTGACCTCAGGGACTTTGCACATGCTGCTGTTGACTCTGCCTAGAAAGCACTTCCTCCTGTTTGCCTAGCAAATCCTACTCATCCTCTGCATATGGGCTCAGAAGTTCGTCCCATTCTCAGGTAGGCTCTCCCTGGCCCTGGGTGTAAGCCAGGACCTCTATTATAATCTTTCATCACTGCCTTAAGTTTTCCTCTATGACGATAACTGGAATTTTGAATTTGCGCACGCGCGTGTGTGTGTGTGTGTGTGTGTGTGTGTATGTGAGAGAGAGACTATCTGTTGATGCCAGCCTGTCTTGCTAAATTGTGAACTCTCTCCCTCACTGGTATATCCCAGCACTTGGCAGGGTGCTCAGCAAACAGTAAGTAAGTAATCAATACATATTTGTGGCATGAGTAAATGAATGCTATGATAGTAGGGTTCTCAGAGTCTTTGCCCCCAGGCCCCAGACAGGGGTGGGGTGGTAGAGTGCGAGGCAGGGACACAGACCCCTCTTCCCCAGGGAAGCCCAGAGTAACAGGCAAAGGTCTCTTTTTACAGCAGGAAGCAGCTGTCCCCAGGACTGTCCTGAGCCATGGACACAGACCCGGGCCTGCGGATTCTGCTCCAAGGGCAGGGCCACTGACCAGACCCTGGTGGCAGGACAGACTGAGGGGACGAGGGAGCTGCTTCTGCTCTCTTCCCGAGCCCTGGCCTCCCTGGCCTCTCCCCTGAGCATCCAGAGAAGACCAAGGAGCCTGGGGCTGGCAGGAAAGCCCTCTGGGATCAAACCTGCTTCTAAGGCCCTCAAAGCCCCCCCACCCCCCATCCCTCTCTAACCCTCTCTGACTTCCCGAGAACCTTGCGGAGAACCCAAGTCATACAGTGGATCACAGCTAGTAGCTCCCTTAGTCATTAAGAGGGACACGATAGCCAGGCGCCCCATGACCCCTCTCCCACCCTATCCTGGTCTGGAGAGGATCCCCTCAGCGTCTCGTCACTGTCTTTGGAACTGGGTCTGAATGCCACACCCTGGCCCTCCATCACCCTGATCTGACCTCTCCACCCTGCTCCTGCCCTGACTCGCAGCCTTCGTCCTCCCTTGGCCACCCCCAGCTCTGCCCTCCTCTCTGCTCATCCAAAACCCCCTTCCAGAGCTCCAGCACCAGGGACCTCCTGTTCCCCCCACTCCCACCCTGCCTGGGCCCTGACTGCAAGCCCAGGCTTCCAAGGGGCAGGGCCAGAGTTTGACTCCTGTACTGACCAGCACAGCACAGGCACCAGTGAGTGCTGCTGAACCCAATCGCCCTGCGATACTGCATTGATTAACTCCTTCATTCTGTTGAGCACCAGCTATGGGCCAGGCACTGTGCTGGGGACTGAAGATTTACTGGTGAACAGACCCAGCCCTTCCCCTTATAGGGTTCAAGAGGGAAAGGATATAATGTCAGTAATCACACAAACACCTCGATTATCACAAAGAAACCACAGCCTCTGGAAGAGCTCAGACTCTACGGCTGGTGGTACAACTGGGGCTGAGAAGTGGCGTTTCAGCAGAGATCTGAAGGTCAGAATAGGTAAGGAGACACTGGTCTCTTGACATTTCATTCATCCCTTTACTCAACTCTGATAGTGATGCCAGCTTAAAAACATTCTCTCTCATCCATCCATCCATCCATCCATCCATCCATCCATCCATCCATCCATCCAACAGATATTTAAAGAGCTCCTATTCAGTGCCAGGCCCCTGCCAGGCATTTTCACTCACCCCAGCCCACGTGGTCTACCTCTGGCTGAAGTAGATGCTTAGTTCACGTGCAATGATGAACAGATTGGTGGGACTCTGTGTGGGGCTAGACCTTGCCTCTGGCCTGAGTACATGTGTGGACACCCATGTGCTGGTGTGTGCAAGTAGCTCAAACCAAAGGGTGCCCTCTTGACCCCTGCACATCCCCACTACAAATGGGTCCCCTCCTCCCCCTCACTACACAAACCAAGAGCCCCAGTCCTGGTACTCACCAGAATCTCATCCTGCAAAGAGGTAACCATAGCAACCACGAGAGGCATTGGGAGAGAGGAGAGAGGGTTACTGAGGCAGAGTGGGAGGCTTGTGGCTGGCATCTGATAGGCTCCCTGGCCCCTGTGGGACCCTTCCCCTCGGGGGAGGGGGCTCTCAGAGCTTGGCGTCCATCCGGCACCCTCCATCCCTCCGGCTGGGGCACTGAAGTTCACTCACCTGGTTCCCTGAAGCCTTCTTCTTGTTCATCTGGTTGCTCCTCTGCTGAGCACTAATGAGGAGAGAAAGAAGAGTCCCAGAAACTTCTCTCAAGATGCCCAGCTTCAATGCTACTGCTCAGTGGGCACCAGACCCAGAGGCTTAACCCAGCAGGCCTGGGACACACACACACACACAGACACAGTCACATGAGATGTTACCTTCTCTGACCAGGGAACACTCACTTGGCAAAGCCTATGAAGTCCTCGTGGTTGGTATTCATGTAAGCCAGTTCAATATCGATCAGGAGCATGACCTTCAAGGATACGCAGGTCAGCAGGAAAGTGGGAAAGATATCACAGAGTTATAAAATGCATGAAAAGCTGAGAGAAGCATACTTGCAGCATGTATAGAATCCATAATAAATAAATCTATAATCCATAATAAACAAAGAAATGTATCCATAACAAGTAAAGAGTTCCTATAAATCAATAAGTAGAAGACAAGAAACACACAAATCAAAATAGTCAAAGAACATGAATGGGTAATCCATAGAAGAAAAGTGTATAAGCCATAAGGATATGTGAAAAAATGCTCCCTCTCATTAATAAAGAAATGTAAGTTAAAATGAGACCCTTTTTTAACCTATCAAATAAATAATAAATACTGATAATGACCAGTGTGGGCACAATTGTGGGAAGACAGATTCTCTACCATTACATGGGTGGAAGTGTAAATTAGTATCGCCTTCTTGGAGGGCAGTTTGGCAATATTAAATGCACATATTCACTTCTAGAACTGTATCTCACAGATAAGCTCATTGAGTACCAGGGTGTTCAGATTGGTGTGGTTTGTAGCAGAGAAAAACTGGGAACAAGCCAACAGCCCCGAGAAGGTGAAATAGATCATGGTATCCTCTAAACTACAAAGCACTCTACAGCTGTTCAAAAGGATGAGGATAACTTCTAGATTCTGTCACGGGAATATCCCCTTTGCAAATAATTAAGAGTGATGGGATCTGTAACCGAGTCGTGATGGGGGTGACATTCCTGATGCTCAATGCCAGGTTCAGACCCAGGCCCTGCTGCTTCCTGCGACTTCGTCCTCATTGAGCTTCAAATTTCACAAATGAAGTGTTTCGGCCTCACGGGAGTGGTGAAGACACAGTGAGAGGAGGAAGTTCATGTGTCTGACGTAATAGGTGCTCAACAGACGTTAGCTACAATTATCTTTGGAGAAAAAAGGCAAGACACACAACAGGATTGTGATTCTTTAGGAGTAAGAGGAAATCTGGAATCTGTGCGTGCCTAGGGAGAACGTCTGGAAGGGGACACAGCAAACATAATGGTTATGTTATGGGAGACTGGGGGCGGGGAAGAGTGAACGGAGGAACACTTACTCGCAATTTAACGACTTCTATACTGATTGACTATTTTATTGGGTATTTATCGCGTTTGTCATTAAAAAGAGACCAATGAGGATTTAGAAACACAACACCAGCAACAAAAACGTGAGTGAGTGGGGATAGCACCATTGTGGAGAAGGGGTGTATGAGGATAGAGGCTGGGAACTGCAAACTAGAGGTGGGTATAGACTGAAGGATGACAGGGAGATGGCCAAGGAAAAAGGACTTCCCTGCGAGGTTTATGAGAGCCCGAGGGAGCCTGCTCACCTCTGCTCCTCCCAACTCAGAGGAGCATTCAGCGAATATGCTTCCTACTGAAGGAAGGAATATTTGATAAATGACTACATAAAAGGAAGGGAGGATGCTACAACATGGATGAACCCTGAGAACATTATGGTAACTGAAGTAAGCCAGATACAGCAGACAAATGTCGTATGCTTCCACTCATATGAGGTACCTAGAGTTGTCAAATTCGCAGAAACAGAAAGGACGATGGCAGTTGCCAGGGGCTGGGAGAAGGGGGGAATGGGAGTCATTGTTTTCTTTTTCTGTTTGTTTGTTTTGTTTTTTTCTGGCCCTGTCCTGTGGCATGTGGGATCTTAGTTCCCCAACCAGGGACCAAACCCATGCCCCCTGCATTGGGAGCAGGGAGTCTTCACCACTGGACTGCCAGGGAAGTCCCTGGGAGTCATTGTTTAAGTGGGACAGAGTTTCATTTTAGGAGGATGAAAAAGTCCTGGAGATGGATGGTGGTGATGGTTGTGTAGCAATCTGAATATACCTCATACCAGTGAACTGCACACGTTAAAGTGGCTAACATAGTAACATTTGTGTTATACACATTTTTTGTCACAACAAAAAAGAAAGAGAGAAGCAGAAAGTTAATAGGAGGAGAGAAAGCATATACGAGAGTCTGAGGCAGAAGAGACAAAGTGGGAAGGCAGAGGTGAGCCCCAGGACAGGAGTGAATGGTGACGGAGGAGGGGGTGGTGCCACGGCCTCACCTGCTCCTTGGTGCGACCCTCGCGCTCCCGGATGTGGGAGGTCACTATGCGCTCCATCTCCTCCCGCAGCCGGGGGTACTGCTGGAGCTGGGGAAGGGCGGGAGGGGAGAGAGCCACGTACACAGGGGGCACAGGCAGGGGGCATCCAAACCCCGCCGGAACCCAGGGGCGCGGGCCGGGAGGGACACACAGAACGCCCAAGACCTGGGGGCCCAGGAAGCTGATGGCACCAAGCCACGGCCACCCCTTTCCCCCAACTGTGGGTTCCAAACGGCAATTCAAGGGTCTTCCCAGTTCTAGGCCCTCTTCACTAGCCTGCCTGGGCAACTTCACGGGGCGGGCCGTTCCCCAGCGCGCAAGCGCCTTGGGAATCGGCTGCTCCTCAGCCGCCATCTGGGAAACAGACCCTTCGGTTGAGGCCTTTGTTTGGGGCACCGTTAGCTCCCCAAACGTTCACTGATCCTCAGGGCTACCCTTTGCCTTCTTAGGGGCTTGGAGGCACAGTCAGGTGCTGCATCAGGCAGGTAAAGGCCTGCAGATTACCATCTAGGGAGGCTCTGGGGAGGGCAGGGACCAAGGTGCCAGGTGGCCTCCTGAGTCAGGCTCGGGACAGGCAATGCTCCTTGTCAGAGCTGGGAGAGGGAGGCAGGGGGAAACCAGCCGTCACACCAAGGACATGCGGGAGGCAGAGGCATGCGAGGGCATGGGGGGGGTGGGCATGCAGAGTGGGGGTGCCAGCAGCATGAGCAGTACCCTGCGGGGGCCCTCTTGGTAGAAACCGCCCGGCTTTGCCTCCCTTTGCATGCCCTGGCCTGGCACCCCCCCCCCCACCCCAGATGCATCTGCCTGGCTCCGAGCTGGCTGGCCAGCCTGTCTGTCTCCACCCCACTTCTTTGGGGGCACTTCTTCTTCAGCAGCACCCTTCTACCTTCCCCCCCACTCACCCCAGTTTTTATCAACTGAGGCCACAGGGGAAGTTGCTCCAAACCCTTCCCCCACTCTGTCCCCAGCTCAGCCAGGCTCTGGACAAAACCCAGACTGACTCCTCCTTCAAGACTGTGTTGAATGTCACGTCTTCCAGAAAGCCTACTGTGACCACCTTCATGTGTCCCATTCCACCCCCCCCCCCCACCACCAGCTTCCCTCGCCAAACTGGACTGTAATTGCCCTGAAGGCAGGGGCAGGGCTGGGCGCACCGCCAGTGCTCCAAGAGGGCATGTGGAAGGAATGAGGGAATGAATGAAAGATGAATGTCTTTGCCCTCCTTGCCAGGGTGAGCGGACACTGGCTCCTCTGCCCTCTGGCTTGTGAACCGGCGACGCCTCGGAGATGGGGACTCGCTGAGCTGCTGATGGTGGGAGTCTACCCAAGGGGGCCTCCTCCTCTGCTACGGAGGGGCCCAGGGCTGGCAAAGCTAGACCCACACCTTGTTCTTCTTCCCATGCCTGGGTCAGGCCCCTCAGGTGGAGCCCCCCTATGTGGGAAGAGAGCTGGAGGTTAGCGTGCCTGGGTCACAGGTAGTGATTCTCAGGGCAAGATGGAGGCCAAGGAGACGGGGCAGGGGGCATCGGGAGAGGCAGGAGGGTGGGGGAGAAAGCAGTGCCCTGGATGCCAGCCCAGGAGAGGCAGATTTGAGAGATGCCACATCCTCCCTTCTCCCCGCAACCGTCCCATGACTGTACCAAGGGTGTGGGTCAGGTGGCCAAGCTCAGAGGACCTGGGAGAGAGGAAGCTTGAGACCAGGGCCTTAAAAACAAACTTTGGCTGGAGGGGCCCAGTGGACCCTGCTGCCCTACGAGGCTCAAGGATGGGCTCTCACTCCTCACAGTCTCCAAGTTGGGGCAGATTCGGGACTGAGTCATCGCCGCCAGAAAAGCCTCCTCTGAGACGGTCCCAAGCGCTCCCTCCCAGGGTGGCATTGGGGGAGAGGCAAGGGGGAGGAGGAGGCAGCAATTTGCCAAAGAGCATGACCAGTTCTCCCACTAACGGCCTGGATGTTACATTTGTCAAGTTTTCCACATGTCACAAGTGACAGGGCAACCTCAGCCCCTTTGAGAAGTTCTGTTCCCTTTGAGCATCTTTTTCCACTCTGGCTGCCTCTGAGCATTTCCAGGACTTTGAGCCAGTTTTTAAAATGGAACTTTTCTCTCTCAGTTCCTGGCTAAGTGGGGCAGTCAGCCTGGAGCCTACCGTTTAGTGGTGGGGAACACAGGCCCTGGAGCCACCATGGCTCTGGGTTCAAAGCCAGCTCCCAACCCTGCTGACTGTCCTTGGGAAAGTGATTGGACCCCTCTGAGCCTCGGTTTCTCCAGGTGTCACATGGGGTAATAACGGCACTTTCCCTCTTAGGGTTGTTGAGAGGACTGAGGAGCACACCCTGTGCTAGACATTAGATTCCAGATTTCATCCAGAAATGAAAACACTAATCCGAGCAGGGCTAGGAATAATTAGCGGGAGTGGCTCGATAAATTTAGGAGACTCAGGGAGGAAAAAGAAAAGACGAAGATGGGTGAATTTTGCTATGTAAACAAAAAACTACTATGCGTTAAATCAATCAAAAGGTAATTTTTTTAAAGAAATAATTTATAAGCTTTCCTTTCTGAAGTTTTCATTGATCAATTTTTCTGCTTACAAAAATTTACTGACTCACTGTAAGAAATCTGAATATGACTAAAGTTTGTGAAGTCGAAGTGGAAAAATTTCTATGTTCTTTGCCCTCTTAAAATAATGGTTAGTAACTATGCCTTTGGAATTTTATCACTTATGTAGATTATTATATTAAATTATATTATGTTATATATTTTATACAGTTATCATTTATATGTTTATTACCTTCCCCCCCCAAATTTTATACATTCTTTTCTGAAACCTACTTTTTCCCCCACGGTACATTGTGGAAGGACACATGAATGAAAATAACATCCCTTGTGCTTTTAACAACTATAATCTTTTCATTGTCTGTATGATACTATAATCAATCCCCTCTTGATGGACATCTGGGTTGTTTCCAAAATATTACCATTTACCCTAATTACTGCTTTTATGGAATGCAATTCAGCAAAGTGTTCCATGGTTTTTAAACGTTTATATCTAGTAATCGGTCTTCTAGGAATCTATCCTAAGGAAATAATCCTAGAGAAAGAAACAATTCTTTATACACAAAGATGTTCATTGCCAGGGTATTTATAATACTGAAAAACTGGAGACAATTTCAGTGTTCGCCAATAGGAAGATGGTTAAGTAAACCGTGATAAATCTATTCAATAGACTATTATGCAATCATTAAAAATGTTCACAGAGACTATGTAATAACACCCACCAAAATGTATTAAGAGAAAAAGTAGGATACTAATATATTCACAGTGTGAATACCTAACAAAGTAAATAAGCCTATGTATAGAAAAAAGTGTGGAAGAATAAATTGGTGAAAACTTTTTGGAGAGCAAATCTTGCAGAAGTTACCAAAACTGTGAATACTCACATTCATTGACTAGGCAATTCTATACTAGAAATTTGCTCTGAAGAAATGACAGAATGAGTACCACAAGTACCTTTATAAGGTACTTCACCGCAGCACTGTTTGTAAAAGAAAGAAAAAAAAGGTTGAAACAACCGAAATGTCTGCCAATAGGATATTGAATATATAAATCATGTCATATTTCTACAGTGGAATACAATTCAGCTGTTCAAGACCATGATCTTTATGTAGCTACTACAAGGATTCCACTCCACACTGCTCAGTAAAAAAGAAGAATTCACAGATCAGTGTGGTCAGTGTGATCCCTTCTAGGTTAAAATTGGTGTATATGTGTTATTAGTTAGGAAGGGTGTGCCGCTAGCAGTCCTTATCTCTAGGGTTGTGAGGTTATAGGGGCTTTTGCTCTCTCTGTGCTGTTTGAATATTTTGTTAACAGTCATGTATGATCAGAACAAAATCAATACTGATAATTTCATTTTTTTAAAAAGGAATGTACTTGAAGGGAATGCACAAAAATCTCAGTGTGGCTCTCTGAAAAGGGAGAGCTCTTGCCTCCTTTTTACTCTTGGGTGTGTTCCCAAGTTTTTAAATGGAGAGTATACTACTTTCATTATGAAAGCCAGATTTCTAAAAAATTTAGTTATAGTTTGTCTTCTTTTGTAAAGAGATTTGAGGCAGCTTAAAATAAAGTCGGTATTTTTCAGTTGAACAAACGTTAAGGCTGTGTACATGCTTAGTATTCACGATGCAGCGGGACCATGATTTAGATGTCGTGATGCATACTATGCAATGGAGAGTCCAGCCGAGATTTGAGTCCACCTGGATCAGGCACTGAGTGGAGGCTAATTTGCTTAATCTATCCTCATTTGGCACAAAAGTGAGCAAAAGTGAGACAGGATTGTGAAAGCGGCTCAGAGGACGAATTGTGTAGGAGCCACGAAAACCGTGATACTTATTTGAAACATGAAGTTAAGGCAGATGTTTCCCCACCTCCCAGCATAGGGAGCTTTTCAGAATACAAGTGAGGCTGGGCTCACGCAGGCCCCTGGGAAGAAATGATTTACATGATCTGGCGAAAAATCCCCCAAATGCCTCAAAGTAGACAAATAGGAAAAAGGCATCTAAAAGGTCACAGACAACTCAAAAGAGGCTGACCCCGTCAAACATGTGTGGATTACAGTAAAGTAAGTAACCCAATATGCTTTTAGGCAAATTGGTTTTGAGGCACTGGGATAGCTCCCCCACCCCAGGAGGCCCTGATTCCAGATCTCTTCCCTTGGCCTCCCTAAATCTGAATTCCACTCTTTTTTTGATGGGGGGGCGGGGGGGAACAGAATCTCAGTTCCCTGACCAGGGATTGAACCCAGGCCCTGGCAGTGAAAGCGCCGAGTCCTAACCACTGGACCGCCAGGGAATTCCCTTCATCCCACACTGCTGTTCTTTTCTGAGACTCGGTTTTGTCATCTGTAAAATGGGGATAATACTACCGACTGCTTAGGATTGTTAAAAGGATTAAGTCAGATAACAAGGGCAAGCACTTAGCTTAGTGCTTGGCACACAGTAGGTGCTCAGTAAACAGCAGGCATCTCCTTATCAACATTGTCAAAGGAGCCACTGAGGATGCTTGGGTTAGAGCAAAGCCTCCCGGCAGAGGTGGGGGCCTGAAGGAAGCATGAGTACAGTATACCCAGGGTTAGAAACCGGCATAAGATCTCGGGGCCAGGAATCACCCGGGCTGGCCTGGGCGTCTGGGTCCACCTGGGTGGCTGAGAGGCTGCCAGGCTTGCTCAGCAGTTGGTTCTTGCCCATGGCCAGGCCCAGCCCCTCCCAGGCAGCCATCATACCTTTTCACTACACTTTCTGATGGTGGCCGTGAGCTCACTGACTACCATATCCACACACTTGATACTGGGCTCTTTAAGCTTCTGCACCTGCTTTTTCACTGTGGCTTCAAAAGCGAGGTCAGGTGTGAAGAGGCCCGTCCTGCACCCGGGGAGGAGGAGGGAAACAGGAGGAGAAGCAGCCAGGGGGGTGGGTGGGTGAGGAGAAAGAGGGGAGTGAAAGCCAAGCCGGGCCAGGTGCCGGGGTGCAGGATGGCACAGGCATGAGGGAAGAGAGACACCGACACAGAGAAAGAGAGAGAGAAGAGAAGACAATGTGAGCGTGGGACCCGGCCCTCTGGCTGCCACCTGGATTGGCACCTCCCAGGTGCTGCCAAGCAACCCCCAGTGTTCTGAGGGCACGGGAGGGGTCTGCGGGACCAAGCTCCTGCCCCATCCAAGGGCCCTTACTGAGTTCATATTCTCCCCCCAGGGCTTGCCTCCCCCCCCCCCCCACTCCCCTTCAGCTACCCTGAGCCAGCCCTCTCTCTCTTTTCCTATGCCATCTTTGTTACAGCCTTGGGTCTTGCTGAGGAGCTGACCCAGGCCAGGACCGCACTCACCGACATTCTGTTCAGTTCTAGGTTTACCAGAACCTCCTGTATTCACTTCATCCCAACTCCAAAGCCCAGCACCATTCCCTATTCTCTACCAAGGTTGTTGCATCCCACTGCCCAGGCTGTGCACTGCACAACTCCAGGGGGCTCCATTTCCATAGACTATGGGGTAGATGATGCCTCCTGGAGTTGCTGTGTAGCTGCCTGATTGCCATTCTCCAGCTCCCTGCTCTACTCCTGCCCTTTCCTTTCTCCTCAAGGGGCATCCTTTGCCTCTCCTCCTAAAGAGTGTGGAGGAGCTCAGTTTGGAAAGACAGAGAGAGAAGAGGAAAGACAGAAAGAGTAGAGATGGTGATAGAGAGGGGCCAGGGCAGCCGTGGGGAGGGGAAAGGAAGGGAGGCCTGGGGGTGGAATCAAACGAGCACTGGACTTGGAGTCCAAAGCCTTGGCTCCGAGTAACAGCTCTGCCACCTCCTAGCTCATATGACCTTGGGCAAGTCACTTGGTCTCCTGAGCCTCAGTTTTCCTGCTGTGAAATGGGTGTCATCCTCCCTGCCCTGCTCATCGCTCCTTGAGTGGTTCTGTGAGGCTCAAATGACACAGCAGATGAAAGAGGGCTCTGTCCCTGGAAGGCTGGATGTGGATGGAAGGTACGGGGAAGGTCCTGAGTGAGGGTCCTGAGTGAGGGTGGCATGAGATGGGGAAGATGAAGGATAGTGAGGAGTCAGGGTACCTGCTTGACCTGGGTCCTCTGAATCCCTCTGGCCGTCCAGGCTCCTAGCGCAGCACCTAAGAAGGTCCTGTACCTCATCTGTCTCCAGGGACAAGACTTCCCAAGACCCCTCCCTGGAGCCCCCAAAGATGACCCCACCTCTGAGAGCAGAGAGGGGGCTCAGGGTCCCCTCTCCTCCGTGAGCTGGGGGAGCTCTTGGTGGGCTTTCAGGGCAAATAACCACCATCATACCTGTCTTTCCAACGTCTAATCCCTCAGTTCCCCTGGCCTGGGGGCCAGGGGTTGGGTGAGGCCCCTCAGAGAGTCCCCCTCTCCTGGACTCTGGTGGCCTGCCTCCCCCACCCCGCTGAGGTCTGTACATGCTACCAGGAGGCAGTGGGGGAGATGGGGAAGGAGCGCCTGGCAGGAGAGCAGGGCGGGGCAGAGGCGGGGGCTGGCCGGGCCGCCGGTTACCTTCTTGGTGCACTGTCTAACGGTGCTGATTAGCTCCGAGATAACCATGTCCACACACTTGAGACACGGTTCTCGGATCTTCTTCACCTGCTTTTTCACAATGGTCTCAAAGGCCATGTCTGGGGTAAAGAGCCCCGTTCTGAACGCCCGGAGCGGGAGAAGGGCACGGTGTCACAGGCCAGCTCCTTCCAGGAGTACTGGGCCAGGGCCCCGCCCCGACCCCCTGAGCTCTGCCCTCGGGTTCCTCCCACTACCCTTCTATGGACCTCAGTGTCCCCATCTCTAAAATGGGCAGGAGGGATTCTAATGAAGGCCTTTCAATCGATGCTCTTTAAGGCAAGACAAGGTCTGTTTATAACTGTTGCATATGTCCTGCTTTGTCTTCAGATTCTTTTCATACAAAAGGTTCTATGGCTAGAAATGGTTTGAAAACTGCCAAACTGGGTTCTCTTTAAGACCTTTTCTGGGAATAAAACATTTTATTTTAAGACTAGGAGAGAGGTGTTTTTTGTTTGTTTGTTTGTTTCTGTGCCTTAGCTAATGCAGTCTGTAAATTTCATACTAAACCTTGGAATTGAACCTACATGAAAGCAGGGGCCTTTTGGGCTTGCGCAGTGCCTGGCACTTAGCAGGTGCTTTAACTTTTCTTGTTGAATGGTCAGTGTAGATCTGGGTCCCTGGAGGGGGCTAAGCTTTTAAAGAACAGAGAATTTCCCAGTCTTTGTTCTGGTCCACAGGAGTTGGGGTTGGCTAGCAGGAGGGAAGCGGGGTGGAATGGGGCCAACTTTGGGCTAATGGGACTGTGGGAGGGTCTGGAGGGTTGGGAGGCCTCATCCCGTCATAAAAGGTTCACAGACCAACACCTGATGCTCCGCCCCAGGCAATACCCAGTGGTGTGGGCAGCTTTGCACTGGGTAGGACTGGGGTGGAGGGAGCTGTCTCTCCTTGGGGATGGGCAGCGGGTCCAAGCCCAGAGGGTGCTTCCCCAGCCACCTGTGTCTCGGACTCTACCCAGGCCCTGTTCCCAGGGACAAGCAAAGGAGGATAGCAGACTGCAGGTAGGGGGGTGGCCCGGGTCTCCCATCTACCTCTCCTAGCCAGAGCCTGTCCACGCTGGGAGCCAGAAAGTCGGGGTTGAAGAGATTGGGGACTCGGGCTGTCGGTCCTTCCTAAGGGAGGCTCACTCCCTCACTCCCTCTGCCTCTGCACTAGACCCCTCCTGCCTTCCAGGGTTCGGATCCCTGCCCCGCTCCCAATACGTGCCTAATGCCATGGATGTTCTTGATGGCGTAGCTGATCTCCCTTCGGAGTTCCTTCTCGTCAAACTCCATCTGTGCAGGAGACAAAGAGATGGCTGGTCAGGGCCTGTCCCGCTACCTGGGAGGTCAAGACAGGGTCTACCCCACTCCCAGAGCTGGGCACCAGGGCCTCTAGTGGGGTCAGAAAATGTACGTTAGCGAGTCCTCGGTAGGGGGGTAGGAGGGAGGGTAGTCCTGAGCCCTCCCGCCCCTGGGGGGCCTGCCTACCTTGACCAGCTCAAAGGGGAAGCGCTCATGGAAGATCCGGTTGATGCGGGCTCCCCCTGACAGTTCATAGGTGTCAATCTGGTCCCCTGAGCCCTCGATGCGTTTCTCAAAGTCTACGGCGAATTGCTGGACCATCCTGGGGACACAGTGGTAGGACCTGAGGGGGCGGCGGCAGCCCAGAGCAGGGAGCCCTGGGAGAGCCCTGTGCTGAGAGGCTGGGGGGAGGGGCAGCTCCATGATGGGGAGTCAGGAGTTGGGGAGGGACGCACTGCAGCAGAGCCTTGGTCTTGCGCGCTGGGTCATCAGGGCGGAAGTTCTTGTACTCCTCCACCTCCTTCTCAATGGACAGCAGCTGGCTCTGAAGCTTGTTCCGCAGCCCTGGTAGCGTGTCCCGGATGTGATTTGTCAGTTGCTGGGAGTGGGGGCAAGGAGAGGGTTAAGGTCATGGTCACAGACCCAGAATGCCCATAGGATGTCTGGGGCCCGTGTGGATGTGGTAAGGGGCAGAGCCACAGTCCTGCCCACTGCTGCCCTGTCCACCAGAATGAAAGCTGCCTGAGGGTAGGGCCTGGCACACAGTAGTTGCTCACAGACGTGTATTAATTGAATTAATGAGTCAATAACTCCATGTTCGATAGAAGCCAGAGATCTAGATTTTTATTGGAAAATACCTGATTTTGACTAATTTAATATTTTTAGACAACACAAGAGCCAGACAAAATGAATCAGGGCCAGTGATGGCTGGAAGGCTGCCCCCTTGCGCCCTTTGGGTTTAAGGCCTCCATTAAGGTAATTCTCAAGTTCTGGGGCTCACTCTGGTGAGGTCCCCACGCACGGTGTCGCCCTGAACTGCACAATGGGAAGAAAGGGGTGATAAGAAACGGGTCTCATCACCATTATCGCCATTTTACAGATGCAGAAATAGAGGCTCAGCGAGCTGGAGAGTCTCGGTGGGTGAGTGACAAAGCTGAGATTGGAACCCAGGTGTGTGGCCTCCAGAGACCCCAATTTTGCCCCATGCCACACTGCCTCCCTACTGTCAACACACACACACACATTCACACATCCCTCGGTAATTCTGGAAGCCCTGTTCCAGATGGAGAAACACCTAGGGAAACCCCCGGGATCACCCGTCCCCAGATCAGCCACTCCCCATTTCAGAAGGAAGCAAGGTCTTCAGCCGAGCACACTCCAGTCCTAGCCCCCAAGCCCAAGTTGCCATCAATGCCACCCTCCACACAAGGTCTTGGACTTCTCTCCCTCCTGGGGAGCTCCAGGGCTCCCCTTCCTAGCCCCAGACAGGGAGTGGTCAGCAAAGCTCCGGTGCTACCTCGCTGGGGGATGGTCGGCAGCCCTCCCCTTAAATGATTCTGTTCCCATGCTGATTTCCCCAGGCCTCATCCTGGCCTGAGCCCCTACCTGGTTGAGGACCTTCTGCAGGTAGGGCGTGCCCATGCGGTCAGCCAAGTGGCGGTAGGAAGGGTGGGAGAGGAAGAACTTGCGTTCAGCAGCCAAGGCAGCTGTGATATCTTTCTTACCATCGATGTCTTTCTGGCTCCGGTTCACCACTCCAATGTAGCCTGTGAATGGGGTGGAGGTCAAGGGCAACCACCTTTGCCTGCGGGGGGGGGGGGGGGGGGAGGGGGAGGGGGGAGGGGGGATGTGGTGGGTGGCGGTAAGGGGAGAGGCAGTGGGGTGGGTCAGGGGCGTGGCCTGTCTACCTCTGCGCAGCGGGAGCAGCTTGTTCTCTAGAACATCACGGGCATCTGTGCCCTCGTCCATCAGGTCCAGCTTAGTGATGACCCCGATGGTGCGCTGTCCTGGTGGGGTGGCAGGAGAGGGCTGTCTACATCTGCACTTGTCCTCACACAGGAGGCCCCAGGCACTCCCAATCCCACCCCACTCCCCCATTTCCCAGCCCACTCCCTCCCTTACCCACTGCCTGTCTCTGCTCCCCGCCCCCATTCATTCTCCACAGTGGCCAAAATGATTTTTAAAGGCATAAATCTGATCCCACCCCTATTCGCTTAGATCCTCCAGTGGCTCCCCCTTACACTGTGAATAGACCCCCCCCCCCGGGCCTTGCGCATCTGCTGCCAGTGGGAACCTACCCTGGGGGTCCACTTCCTTGGCGACCTTGAGGGCATCGGAGTTGGCCAGGTCGGAGTTGGCCGGGGAGACGGCTAAGATGAGGCAGTTCTCCTTGGTGACGAACTGCATAAGCATGTCCCGGATCTGGAACTCGATGTCGGGAGGCTGGTCCCCCACCGGGACCTTGGTCATGCCGGGCAGGTCCACTAGGGTCAGGTTCAGCACTGGACAGGGCGGCGAGAGGGCGGGCTCAAGATGAGGGGCGTGGCCGTGGGCGGGCGGATTAAGGAACAGGACTGCGCTTAGAGAGGATCTGTTTGGGAGCGTGGCTGTAGGTGGGTGGGGTTAGAGAAACGCGGAGGGCTAAACGGAGGCGTGGCCAAGGATGGGCGGAGCCGTGGCAAGGTGGGGCTAGGGGTAGGAAGCGCGGAGGAGTCGCTGTGGGGGCGGAGTCTACAGGGGGAGTGATGCCCGTAAGGAGGTGCCAGCCAAGGGGCGGGGCCAAGAAGATGGTTCCCAAGGGGCGGGGCTCAGAGACGGAGCCGTGAGGCCGGGGGCGGGGGCGGGGGCGGGGCCGGGGCCGGGGCCAGGGCCAGGTCTCACCATGCGGCGAGTAGACGCGGAGGTTGATGGGCACCGGAGAGATGCCCTTGTTAGTGCCAGTCACCCGGTCGGTCTCAGCCTCAATCTCCAGGCGCACCTCCTCGAAGTCGGTGAATTTCTTCCCCTTGCAGTGCAAGAACTCGGCATATTCTGCCCCAAAAGGAGGGGGAAGAGGGAGAGTAAACATCCTAGCCGGAAACCACCTGAGCCCCATCTTCCTCTGGGAAAAGACCACCCTCCCACCGTCCCCCAACATTGCCTCGTCTTCCTCCCCGCACAGCAAAGCCGCCTCTCCGTTTTGCATTTGTATCCCTGCTGTTCAGATGCGGCATGAGGCCCAGAGACGGGAAGCCCATACCTGTGGTAGCATTGACCAGCTGCAGGACCAGGGGGCGTCGGGTGACAATTCCAGATCCTCGAGGCAGGAAGTCTCTGCAGTGAGTCGGGGATGAGAAGAGTGTCAGGGTCTGAGGAGGCTCCCTCTGTCCCAGGGGCACCTGTCCTGCCCATGGGAGCCCTGAACCTCTCCAAAAGTGCCCCGCCACACCTTAGCCCAAGGGCATCACTATGGGGGGAGGGCAGCTGAGAAAGGTGTAAAAGATCACCCCCAAATCCTCTGGGTCACAGAAGTTGTGCATCTGAACTGACCCTCAGACCTCTCGCAGGTCTGCCCCGTGTTAGTTCTGAGCCAGCAGGAAGTCCCTGCCCCAACCCAGCCACTGCCATTCAACTCAGGAGAAACTGAGGCATGGGGTACTCCACCCCACGTGCCCAAGCGTCCAGTGGCCACAGAATGGATGCCAAGGAAACCTCCCCTCCCTTCCGCTGTGGGGAAAGCCAGCATCTCACTTCCGCTTCCCCGGGCCCCATCTGGCTGGGGTTGAGGATGAGGGGGTTGAGGGGAAGGAGGAGGCAAGAAAAAGGACTCGTGCTTTTTTAGTACCTACTGCATGCCAGGCTCTTTGTGGGCAATGTCTCATGGACTCCACACAATAGCCTCATGAGGAAGACACTGTTATTATCCCCATTTTACAAATGAGGAAACAGGCTCAGAGACGTTCAGGTTGCCCAGCCAGTATCTACCAGACCCTGGGCACAGATCTGTTTGACTCTCTGGTGAAAGCCTTCTGCCCTTCACCTCCTGCAGATTCAGAGCCCTTTGAAGGACTGGACTGAGGGGCCCCAAAGTCACCCTGTGCCCCTAGACCTCATGTCTATTCCTCAGACATCTGCTGTGTCAGTGTCAACCTCAGCAGTCCTTTCAGCTTACTCTTGAGGGTGCCACTTCTCTCTGTCCTGTCAGCTCTTCTCATCTCCCCACCCACCCACCCACAGCCTCACCCAGGCCAGCACAAGAATGAGGGTGGAGGCCTCTCCAGGAATCACTGTGGTGATCGCAGTCATGGGATTTCCAGGACTCAGGAAAGGAGGAAGTAAAACAGAGCCTGAGGGACCACAGAGATCTGGCCAGTCACCTCATTCATGGAGAGGCACATGGAGGCCCAGGGAGGGGAAAGGATACACTCAAAATCCTATAAGGCTGAGACAGAGCACAGCAGGAACCTGGGTCCCCTGCCCCCAGCCCAGAGTCTGACCTGGATGCACAAAGCTTCCTGCATCCCAGGTTTGGGAGAGAGGGTCCTGGGGACAAGAGAGTAGGCCCCTGCTTCTGGGTTCAAGGCCTCATCTGGGGGCCCTGGAGAGGCCTCTTCCATCCCCTGTCCTCAGCCTGCCCCACGTCTGGGGAGAGCAGTGGCTAATGCGGAGGGGTCAGCCACTTTATGGGAAAGGAGGATGATAAATCCTGCTTTTATCCCTCATTTCTAGGTGCCAGGCAAATGCTTTTCATTTGTGCAAGACTGTGAGCTTCAGGAGGGCGGGCTTGCATCTTTCTGTCTGTTGCTGTATGCCAGGGTCCTGGATGAGGCTTAGCACGTAAGAGGTCCTTAATAAATGGGGACCGAATCCCCAAGTCCTCAAAAAGTGCTCTCATATGGAAATGATCATTTTACTGAAGAGGCAGCTGAGGCTCAGGGAGGTGACTTGTCCAAGTTCACCCAGTTAGGAATGGCAGCGCTGGGATTCAATCCTGGTGCTGTTGGACCCCAGAGCCTGGGAGCTTTCCCATCAAACTCTGCTGCCCCCTAAACCTGAGAAGCTAGACTTGGCTTTTTATGTAATTCAATTAAATTCAGTCTAGAACATATTTGGGAGCAGCTGCTCTGTGCCAGGCCCTGTGTTGGGCCCTGGGGATGGGAGGTGATGAGTCAGATGGTTCCCACCCCAAGGAGCTCACAGCGTGGTGGGAGAGACAGACAAGTAAACAGATAATGCAATGCAGTGTGACATGTGCTGGAACGGAGGTGCACCAGGCAGCACAGAAAGGGAGGTGATTAACCGGGGGGGGGGCGAGTGGGGCGGGAGCTTCCTGTCTCTGTTTCTCCCATCCCTTACTCACTGACTCCTTTGCGGGGGTGACCCCCTAGTACTTGGGATCTCCCAGGGCTGTGGAGGTAGGACATCTGTTCTCACAGAGGCTGGGGTGGGCATGGGGGCCTGGGGTCTACCCTATTCCCCACCAGCTCCTCACCCAGCAATACCATGGCAACAGTAGTTCCCATGGAAACTGCAGGAGGGGCTGGGAAGGATGAGACTCCCCACAGAGGGCCCCCTCCCCATGCAGAGACATAAGCCTTCCCTGGAGCTCTTCCCCGAGAGCACCACCCCCCCGGGTCCCTGCACAGATGGGCCTCCTAGCCCTGGATGGACTGAGGGGCAGAGGTCCCTGAGGTGCCACGTAGAGGTGTGGGGAGCCCAGGGCCCTGTTGGAGGGGTGGTCAGGGGTCTGCGCCCGCCTGCTCCCAGTCACTGCCTCTCAGGGCTACTTAAAGGACAAGCAGCTTATGGGAAGCAGAGATTAGAGCTCAGGGCCATGTGTGGGAGCAGAGTGCCTCCTCAGACCAGGATCTCCCAGGGCTGGGGGTGGGGGGGGGTTGGGGTGCCCAGGTGGGGAAGGACCCCCATCTTGGCCCTGGCCCAGGTTCTCAAAGGGAAGCCCCCTCACAGCCTGCATCAGAGTCCCTGGGCAGCTTGTTCAAATGCACGTGCCTCAGACAGGCTGGGTTAGCATCTCAGGGTGCGGGGACGGGGAGGGGAGGAGGGAATCTGGACTTTAAACACCATCCTCACGTTCCCGCCAAGTGTAAGGACCACTGGCTCAGTGAAGAGGAGCCAGTGCCAGGCAGAGGCCCTGGGTTCGAATCCTGCCTTGGCCATTCCCTGGCCTGGTGCCCCCGGGTGAGTTGCTTCACCCTCTGGGCCTCAGGGTCCTCAGCTGTAAACCGCATGATCTAAACTGGGCATCACATACTACCACACACGACGGCGGGAGGATCCGTGGTCTTTTCACCGAAAGAGCTTTGCCCGTGCCTGGTACGTAGTGGGCGCTCTGCAGCTGGACGGGGCAGTCAAGGAGGGCCTCCTGTTCTCAGCCTCTTCCCTCAGAAGCTCCCCAAATTTCAGCAAGGAATCGAGGATCCTCAAGAACCCTCTACCTCACCTCCTCTGGGCACTGAATAGGATCTCGGGATTCTGACCACAGGATGCTGGGTGGAAACGATGGATGTCAAGGAAGAGGAGTTTTCAGAGAACATCTCATTCTCCTGTCGTTGTCCAGAGGGTGGGACAGAGGCCCAGAGAGGGGCAGGGAGCTGTGAGGCCACACAGCAATGGGAGAGGTGGCCGAGATGGGACCAGGACCGGGAGGCTGGCTTCCCAGCCCCATGCCTGGACGGGCAGTGATGAGCACTGGCTGGTTCCCACATCCAGACTGAGTGCCTCACCTCCTGCTGGATTCGGGCGCTGGGCACAGGCTGGGCTACAGCGGGGGTGCAGGCAACACTTCGAGGAGCGAGCACGGCTGAGTGACTCCACAGCCCCTGCCTTTCACCTGGACAGACTGCCCTACGCCCTCTGTAAAGTGCCCCCTGGCGCCTCCCCACTGGGGATTCAGGCCTCATCTGGCCTCCAGCCAGAGCCACCCCTGCACCTCCCACCCAGCCCCTGGTTTGCCTGAGGGAGGACAGAACAGGTGCCCAGAGAAAAGTGTGCCGGGCCCACCAGCTTCGATTGCCATGTGGGAAGGGTGGATGGTGACATGCCAGCTCTTTCCACTCATTTTGGACAGATGGTGGTTTCCCAGGGAGGCCTTGCCTTGCCATCTGCAGAAGTACCTTCAAACCTGAAGTACAGGGAGGATGAAATAAACACATCTCACAATCTCCAGGCATCACATACTGCCTATCTGAATTGGCACTGTCATCCCAGCGGGGCCTGGAGACATTACACCAAAGGGCCAAAGTGACCCCACCCTTACTCTGGTACCCGAGATCTAGGGCTATTGCTTTGGGACCCTGGTTCCCAGGTCCTGCTGAATGTAACTAACACCAGAAAGTAGCATGCTTGGTCTGGCATGTACCCAGCAGCGGTCCATCCTTATCAGTCTCCTGTTTCCTGGGCTCTGATGTCAGACAGGCCCGGCGTTGGATGTCAGAGCTGCCACTTAGGAGCTGTGTGGCTAGGCACAAATGACCAGACCTCTCTGGGCCTCAGTTTCCATATCAGTAAAATGGGCTTCTGTGAGGTTTATATACATGAACCCCTGAATAAAGGGTAGCAATGATTATAAATATAACTTGTCAAGCAAGCTGAGAACACAGGCTGGGCTCCCACAACTCTGTCACTGATTGATGCAGCCGGGAGGGAGCTGGAAGATGGGTCTCCTGGGGGCTGGCCGGAAGAGTAGGCGGAGGCCAGGATATTTCCAGCCAAATCTTGCCTTGGAAGTGGAAGGCAAGGGGGCCGGGCAGGCTGTGAGGTGCCCTCTGAAGCAGGGAGCCAGGGTGGAGGCGAGGGAGTGGGTGGGCCAAGAAATACAGTTGGGAGGAGGTGAGGCTGCCTCCAGGCAACAAGTCCCTCTCTGTTCCTGCTGCCCCAGGAGGCCCCAGGCCAGCCCACATCATCGCATAGCCCATGAATTTCCAGCTGAGGTTTGAACACTTCAGGGTAGCCCTGGCCTTAGCTTCCCCCGATATTCTGATGTTCTGAGAGTGGGGGCTGGGCTGGTCCTGTTTACCACCGTATTCCCAGCACACAGCTCGGAGCCTGGCACAGAGTGGGCACTCGGGACACCCCTGTTGACCGAAAGAATGATTTGATGAAGCTCCTCCAGTTTTCCCACCTCATTGTACAGATGTGGAAACTGAGGCATGGAAAGGGGAAGAGTGTTGCCCAAGTTCACAGTGCAAGTGAGTGACAGGGTAGGACTGGTGCCCAGGGCTCTGGACTCCAAGCCCAGCTCTCTCTCCATTTTCTCTATTTAAGAAAATCTGTGATCTTTCCTTCCACCTTATCCTTCCATCTTTCTTATCTTTCATCTTTGCTTCTTTCCTTCCTGCCTCCCTCCCTCTCTTCCTTCCTCCTTCCTTTCTTTCAAGTGTTGATGACTTTATACTCTCAAAATGGAAATCAATTTCTCTTCTGCCCATACCTTAAAAAATCATATGTTCTCCCTTTAAGAAAACTTTCAACTACTGTATATAAAATAGATAACTAGTAAGAACCCACTGTACAACACCGGGAGCTCTACTCAGTGCTCTGTAATGACCTAGATAGGAAAAGAATCTAAAAAGGAGTGAATATGTGTATAACTGATTCACTTTGCTATATACCAGAAACTAACACAACATTGTAAATCAACTAAACGCCAATAAAAATTTTAAAATAAAAAATAAATAAAATAAAATTGGAAAAAAATTTTTTGAGAAAATAAATAAAATGTTGAAAAAATAAAAAGCAAGCATCACCGCAACACCTGGGGCTCACCATTGTAAACATTTTATCATTTATAATAATAGTCATGGTTGGGACTTCCTAGGTGGCGCAGTGGTAAAGAATCCGCCTGCCAAGGCAGGAGACATGGGTTCGAGCCCTGCTCTGGGAAGATTCCACATGCCACAGAGCAACTAAGCCCGTGCGCCATAAAAAAAAAAAATAGTCATGGCAAACACTGATGCATTGTTGACTGCTGGCCAGGGACTCTGCTGGGGGCTTTAAAATCTGCATCATCACGAGTTTTCTTTTGGGGGTGATGGAAGTGTTCTAAAATTAGATTATGACGATGGTTGCATTAGGCTGTAAATATGCTAAAAATCATTGAAGTGTGCACTGAAAATGGGTGAATTTTATGGCAGGTAAATTATACCTTAGTAAAGCTATTTAAGAAATCTGCATCCTCTTGTTTGATTCTTGAATGACTATGTGAGGTTGGCGTGTCCAGTTTCCCCAACTTAAAGGGGAAGAAACTGAAGCTCAGAGAGATGAAGTCAGGTGCCCCTCACGTGCCCAGGGCTCCGAGCCACACTTGGCTGGCAGCTCTGCTTGCCTAACAGCTCAGCACAGACTTTTCCTAAGTTACTCAATACAGAGCTACATCTGGATCCTTATTTCTTATCACCAGCAGCTTGATGTGAAGGAATTAGCTCCACCACTAAATTGTTTCCCTGCTCCAAACCTCAGTTTCCCCATCAGTGAAACGGGATGCAACCCAGTAGCTCCCTCCCCGGGCTGTTGAGCGGATGCCCTGAGATCCTGACTGTAGAAGGACCTAACATAGTGCCCATTGGTGATGCCATGAGCCACCTCAGTGCCCGTCACGTGCTAGGTGCCTGTGTGTGCTAGAGAGCACTGCATTCACCTGCTGAGGTCAGAGGTGAGCATGCATTCTCCCCATCCTGGCTGGTGGCCTCATATCCCTATGCTAAGACCAGTGATAAAATAGTGACACGGGGGAATTCCCTGGTGCCCAGTGGTTAGGACTTGGTGCTTTCACTGCCAGGGCCTGGGTCGGGGAACTAAGATCCTGCAAGCCACGTGGTGCAGCCAAAACAAAACAAAACAAAACAAAACAAAACAAAACAAAACAAAACAAAACAAAGCAAAACAAAAAAGACCCAGTAATAAACAGGTATAATGTTCATAGTAACCTTGGTTGGAAATCCTCTGCCAGGAGCTCTCAGCCCAAGGCCATGGGCCTTTTTCTTCCTCTATGGCCTCTCATTCTGGGAGACAACTGAGCCCTACCCCACACACCGAGGTCACGGGTTGGAGGGTGGTCAGGGAAGGCATCCTGGAGGAGGTGTTGGCTGATGTGAGACTTGGAGGTCAAGCCAGTGAAGGAACAAGATGGAGGTATGGTGAAGAGCCTTCCAGGCAGAGACAACAGCACATGCAATGGCACGCAGGAGAGTGAGCGAGAGGGACGGCCCATTTTCCATGAACTGCAAGATACCAGGTGGCCTAGGAGGGAGCGGCTGGAGGGGGAGCTGGACTGGGTAAGGCAGGCCTCAGGAACCCAACTCAGGAGCTGGGGCTCTGTTTGGAGGGCAGGGGGCTAAGGAGGGCTTCAAGCAGAAGGGATCAGATTGGGAAGCCATAGAGAGTCTGTGCTGTCAGATGGAGAACGGCAAGAGAGGCCGCTGCCCCAGGGACTAAGACAAAGGTGGTGGTGGCCAAGGTAGAGCGAGGAAGCCAACTGGGGTGGAATCCACAGGGCTTGTAGACTGGATTGGATGGGGAGGATGAGAGAGGAGGGGGGAGCTGATCCCAGGGCCTCTGGGAAGATGCCATGTGTCAAACACCTTCCAAGGCCAACATTCCTCTTTCCCCTGTTGTTTATAGCAATTCCAAGTTGCTAGAGCTGACTGCTGCAAACAGTTCATAGTCCCTAGTCTGCTTTCAGTCCAGGGAGGGGGTAAGGGTGCCCCAGAGACAGCCAGGGAGAGCAGAGGAGGAGAAGCGGAGGTGTATGGAGATGTAGGCACGTTGGTTGGGGTGAAGAGGGTGGACATTCACATGGAGGCACGAGACCTGTGCTGGTTCCTGTCCTGCCTCTGAGTCCACCACGGTGTGACTTCAGGCAGGTCCCCTACCCTCTCTGTGCCATTTCACCATCTGAAAATCTGGGATGATGCTCCTCCTTCTAACAGGTTGTTGGTTCCAAGAAGACAATCATCAGTGCTGCTCTTGGACCTGGGGAATCGGGGCCCTGACCTTGGGCCCCATCCTGTTGGGATCTCTGGCCTCACCTTCCCTGAAGCGAGGGGTTCCAGAGGAGCAAGGGAAGGTGCCCAGCCGGAGCCTATGCACCCCTCCTAGGCCACACTTAAGTGCCCTGGAATCTTCTCTTTGTCTCAAGCCTGCCTCCAGGTCTGTCCCCCACCCCATCCCCTAGGGCTGCCCTCCCTGAGGGGAGGCAACCCCGGGGCTAAAGGGGATACTTTCTGGGGATGCAGATGGAACTGGAATATGAGGGCAGCCTGAGACGCTTCCCACCCCATCACAGAACTCGGAGGAGTCTGAAATTCTAATTTCAACACCAGCCTGCCAGGTTGCTTTGAAGGTGTGTTTGTCAAGGTGGGAGGGCAGAATATATTGTATTTAGCAATTCCTTAGCTTGGTTTATAACTGGAATACTTAGACATACGGCACGTGGGCTCCACTTCTGCTCTTGTTCCCGGCCTGATAACACCATGTCCGTGACTGGCCGCCTCAGCTCCCGCCCGGCCCCTCCGCCCCCGTCTGCCTGCGTCCCCTCCCCCAGGTTCCGACCCTCCGACCCCAGCCGAGGCCTGGGAAACTCGATTCTCCTGGCGCCGGGATCGGATGCCTTCTGCCAGAGTCACCTTTCATTCCCAGCTCCTTGGGGCCACTGGGTGGGGAGGGGGTTTGGGGAAGACGTCCTCTGGCGGGGATGGGCACGCGGGTCTGGCTGTGCGCGTGGCAGGTGCGCGCTCCGGGCAGGGAGAGCCGGGAGCAGAGTGGCCGCCCCGCAGCATCGCGGCTCCCCGGGTGGGGGGCTCCCTGGGTGGGGGGCTCCCTGGGTGGGGGTGGCTGACGGGCTGGCAGCGCCTCCCTGATCCTCCTGGTCTCATTGTGACCCTTCGTCTGGGTTCTCAGACCCACTGGGCTCCCTCCCACTTCGGGCCTTTGCTCAGGTGGGACCCTGCATCTGGAGTGTGTTCACTCCTTTGCCTGACCAAGTCCTATTTTTGCTCAGGCCCAGACTTAAATGCTCAAATGCCTTCCCCGGCCCCCTGACGACTCCCCTCCCTTCAATATCGGGGCTCCTGGTACCCTTCTTCAAACACACAACCAAAGAGCTCTTTGTGTGATGTAGGCTCTGTCTGTCCCACTCAGCTATGAGCCCCCTGAGAACAGGGATGGGTCTAGCTTGTTCACAGCTGTATCCTCAGGGCCTGGCGTGCTGCAAGTGCCAAGGAGATGTCAGTTGCCTCTGCCCTCTCCAGTCAGTGACTTTCTACTTTCCATGTCTCAATTATCCCCTAATCCTCTTTGACCTCAGTCTCCAAATCTGAGAAATGGGACCACTAAAATGTAGCCCAAAGTGTTCTGAGGAAGAGACAGATCTTAGTAGTGGGGAGTGGGCTGTCCCCAGTGGCAGGGGATGGGTCTGACAAAGAGAGGGACTCTCAGAGGCCAGAGACGGGCACAAGTCGGTGCTGCGACGAGAATGCAGAGGAAGGGACAAGGGGATTGATAGGATGCAGGGAGCCTAAGCAGGGGTAGGCAGAGTAACCAAGGTAACCCAAAACCCTACCCCCCAGGCTGCCCCTTGCACTCTGGGCACAGGCTCGCTCACCAGGCTCCCTGTGCCACCCTGGTTAGCGGCGATTCCCCCACCCTACCCCACCCTGGCCCTCCCCCCAGCTGGTACCTGTGCCCAGGCAGGAACAGAATGGGTGCGTCCTCTCATGGGCATGATGTCAACACTTGCCACAATCCCATGAGGGAGGTGCTATTCTTATCCCCATTTTACAGATGAGGAAATAGCAGCTGAGCAGAATTTAAGAAACACGCCCAAGGTTGCCCAGCTTGTAAGTGGCAGAGGTAAGCTATAAACCCAGGTCTGATTCCAGCACCTGAGCGCTCAGCCCCTCTACACTCCCATTGGCCTTGGCCTCCCCAGGGGCCAAGCGGGAGGGAAGGTAGGCGCTGCCCAATTGTCAGTGTGCTTGGGCACCAGAGCAAGCAAGGCCAGGGGCGCCAGAGCCTGGAAGCCTGTCCCAGGACATCCGACTTGGTGCTGAATGGGTATCGTGGGGAGGGGGCACACAGCTGGGGGCAGACAAAGGGAAAGTTAAGGTACCAGACATCTGCTCACAAAATGCTGGAGTGTCCTGGGGCCCACGCACGCTCCTCTGTCTGCACCCCCAAGATGATCTCATCTACGCTCACAGGTTTACATCCCATCTCTTCCAAATTTATATTTCCAGCCCGCCTTCTCCTTGAGCTTCCGGCTCGCATCACCACACTGCCCACCTGACATCTCAGACTCAGAGAGTTCAAAACCAAACTCCTGATTTTACTACTCCCCACCCCCCTGCCCCCGCAACCTGCTCCTCCCGTACTCCATTAACTCCATTAGTGGTGCCAACACCCACCCAGGGGCAAAGGTGATGAAGTCATCCCGTGTTCTTTCCTCACCTTCCACATCCCATCTACAGCAGGTTTTGTGGGACCTTCCTCCAGCATACATCCTGAACGCCACCATTCTCCTCTCTCTGCTAAAGCCCTGGTGCAGGCCCTGTCACCTTTGCCCACCATAGCAGCCTCCTCACCTGTCACACACTTTCTGGAATCAGCTCAAGTCACGCCACTACTTAAAAGCTCTGGTAAAAATGAAAACAAACCCAGCTCCTCAGCATTACCTGGGGACTTTGTAAATCTCGCCCCTGTCTACTCTCTGATGCCACGTCCACCTTGCTCACCAAACACCAGCCCAAGTGCGTCCTTTCTGATCTTCAAACACACCGAATTCGTTACTGCCCCAGGGCCTTTGCATTTGCTGTTCCCTCAGCCTAGAGCACTCTCCCCAGGTAGTCACATGGCTTCTCATCCCTTAGTTCTCAAATCAGATGCCACCGCCTCCTAGAGACCTTCTCTGCCCTCCCAATGGAAAGTGGCCCTTTTACCTCCCAGCACTGACCACATCCCCCAGTTTTCTTTTTCACGTATATCTGCTAAATCACTGCATGAGCCAGCCTTAGTTTTCCCTTCTGTAAAAGGGGGACGAAGAGATAGCATAGACCCAGATCCGCCCTAGCAGGGTCCTGGGCAGCTGTTTGGGCCACCTCCATTACAGAGCTGACAACAGGGTCCTCCTGGGTGCCCAGAACAGCCACTGCTTCCTCTGATGTATTTTCCAGTTCCTCTCCATGGGGGTTTGATTCCCGGGAAGCCCCAGGAGGCAGAGCCGCTGTTACCATGCTCATGGGTCTGGAGACCCAGCCCTAGGTAGAGAGGTTGGGACCCATGATGGAGCAGGCAGGGCTGGCTGGGGGCCCCAGTGAACCTCAGTTTCCCGCTTGCACTCCAGTCCTGGCCTCCTCACTGGCTTTCATGAGGATCAAATAATGTTTCCCTGCTCTCTCCTCTGCCTCAGGCTCAGCCCCTCTGCTCTGCCCCAGGCCTGCATCTGGACACCCCATGCATCCTTCTGCAGGGCTGCAGTCAAAGGGTATCGGGTTGTGGGGGGCAGCAACAGGGCCCGGGCCTCCTGGGGCAGAATCCACTTCTCACTCCACCGCTTGACAAGCAAACAGTTGACGAAGTCAGCTGCGACCAGGCTGGCCTGCTGTGCTGTCTACTGTCTACTTACTGGCACCTCTCTCGCCGCTGGACAGTGAACTCGGGGGTGGGGGGGCCAGGTCTGTCCTGGCACACACAGGCCCCTAACCTAACTGATGAGCAACACCTCCCTCCCATGTGTTTGCAAAAGGGGGCTCTTACACCCACAAACTCACTGGAGCCCCGCGGCCACCGTCTCAGGAAGGCAGGGCAGCAGCTGTGAGTGTGCCCATCCCTCAGATGAGGAAAATGGGGGTCCGCACACCCCCGCATGTCCCTGTCCTAGTGCAGAGCTGAGCTCTTAGAGACTGTGCAGGCTCCAGATTGGAGTCTAATAGATGCTATCCTTCTTGGCCCTGTGACCTTGGACATGGCCTCTAACCTCAGTATCTCACTTTTCTCACCTGCAGGATGGGCATCATGGTACCTGCCTTACAGAGCTGTTGTGACCCATCCCATATAGTGTGGCGCGGGGCACACGGGAAGGGCCCAGCCGATGGGAGCTGAGGTCACCTTCCCCTCTGTGCCCCTGCCCAGAGCACGCCGCAGGCACAGAGCAGGCGTTCAGCAGATGTCCAGTGGATGAAAGGCAGGCCTATGGCTTGTATGCTGGATGTTCACAAGGACCATATAAAGCACGAAGGCCTCAGGGCTTTATTGTCTCCAGGGTCCTCCCACCCCCTCACTCTGACTGCCAGACCATAGAGACGGGGACCATCTGTGTGTCTCTTGCCTATATCTCTGCAGCTCTGGGGGGGTCACGTGCGCAGGAGGGGGGTTCTTTGGGAGCCCATTACTGGGAGACAGACGGCGTCCCCCTCTGCTGACCAGGTGGGCCTGGCCACCCCCATGGTGGCTTTCCAATGTCCCACAGTTACATCGCTCCAGACAGGATCCTTCTCTCTCACCCCTGGGGTTGACACCCCTGGGGCTTCCCAAGTCATTTGTGGGACAGGAACAGCCCTCCAGTCCAACCACCCATATTAGAGATGGAGAAACTGAGGCTCAGACAGGACAGTGACTCCCCCAAGGTTTCACAGCAGAACTTGGTTTGGACCCAGGATGTCTCTTCCCAGAACTGCTGTCCCTCTGAGGGGGGAAGCCTCTGCCTACCTCCCTCTCCCACATGTCATTTGCTTCTTTAGCCATGAAGGTCATTGGCAGAAAGCTAGGGTTTCTGAAGAAGGTGAGGGAGGGAGATGACAGAGGGGGAGGTCAGTATCACTTCTCCTGCCTCCTCCCTCAGTCTGCTCAGCCCCCACTCCGCCTCCAGCACCGGGAAAGAGCCGTCCTCTCTCTTTCCTTCGCCGCACCCGAAAAGCCATCTCTGCCTCCCCTTTCTTGGGGGAGGTGGGGCTGGGGGGTCACGACCCTGCCTGCCTCCCTAAACCCAGGACGCTTTGTCTTTGTGGTTGCCCCAGACTCCTTGCCACCTGGCCCTCCCAGCGCCTTGTGGGATCAGAGGCAGGAGGGGGATTAGGTTGTGCAAATGGCTCCCCCCACTCCCCGCCATCCTGCCTCCCTGTCTTAGTCATCTCTGCCCTCCACCGCCTTCTCCCTCCATTACAATTCCTCTGCCAGGCCAAGGGGAGAACGACATTGACAGGCGCCCCCCACCCAGGGGCGGCGGCAGGGCAAGGGGCCGGCTGCTCAGTAAAGGATCAGAAGCGGTTTCTCCTCCAACCCCCCTCCTCTTCCTCATCCTGCTACCCGCGCCTCCCCCTCTTCCGCGCTGCGCACGGATGGCGGCCGGAGCCGCAGAGGTGTGTGTGTGACTGGGGGCGGGAGTGGGGGGGGAGGCTGTGTCTGGTCCCCATACCCACGGGGCTATGTCCTCTCCCAGGGGCTATGGGGGTGGGGGGTGGTCCGCAACCACGGTCCAGGAATTCCCATGGGAGGAGGGAGCTGTCCTCCATGGAGCCTGGGGGTGGGGGCACTGCCCCAGGGGTGCTGTCCGCTTCAAGAGACCCCCCAGAGCCGAAGGGAGGAGCTGAGTAATGCAGGCCCCTCAGTATCCATCCATGGGGGGTTGGGGGGACGGCCCTTTGCCAGGGTCTCGCTGTCTTCCCCAGAGGATGGGGCGGAGGAGGGGGGCGTGATCCCGTGGCCTCTGGCTTGACGTTTGCAGACAAGCGGGGGGCGCTGCGCCCCTGAGGGGCTCTCGAGGAGCGGGTGGGCCGCCTCCTTCTGGCTGGAGGTGGGGGGCACGCCGTCCGCGGTGCAGCGCCGGGGGCTGCGAGGTCGCGGCGTCGTCGGGGCCGGGTGGCGAGGCCCGGGGAGGATCCGGGCGGGGGGAGTCCGCGTTCAGGGGCGCGCCGCTCCTACCTGCCTACGAAATTCTCGAGCACCGAGCTCTTGCCGGCGCTCTGGCCGCCCACCACGGCGATCTGCGGCAGGTCGAGGTCCGCGTTCTGGCCGATGGCGGAGAAGGCATCCTGCAGCCGGTTGACCAGCGGGATGAGATCTTCCATGCCACGGTTGCCCATGGCTGCGGCTGGCCCCGCGGGCTGCGATCCGGCTGCCGCTTGGGCTCCCGGCTTCGGCTGAGACGCTGCAAGCCGCGCGCTCAGACTGCCAGCGCCGCTGGCCCCCCGCCCCTCGCGGATCAGAGAGGAGCGCTGAGCCAGGATGCCGCTAGGAGGCGCCCGCAGAGCTGCGGGCCGGCACCCATGCGCAGGCGCTCCCGTGGCACTATGGGGACTGTAGTTTTCTCCTTCTGCGGCTTTTGGGGCGTTCGAGCCGTGTTTGGGGGAGGCGTAGATGCTGCACCGCTGACATCATTCCTGGAAATGGGCAAGGTCTCCTAGGTACTAGGTACCCTTAGTACCAGGCCCCTCGGATAGTGGTCATGGCCGCCCGTCCGCATCTTACAGATGAGGAAACTGAGGCTTGGAGACATGGCCTCCTGACCTTCAGTTCCACTTGGCCTCACTGCCTTCTACTTTAGGTTGTGACACTAAATTTCCCGCCTTTGGGCTTAAGTTTCCCTATTTCTAGAAGGAGAAGATATAGAACATTAATTCAACAAATATTTACTGAGCACCTATTATAAGCCAGACCCTATTCTAGGCGCTGGAGATACAGCAGTAAACAAGACAGACTAGGTCTCTACCCTCACATATCTTACAGTGGAGACAGACAGTAAATGAATAAACAGATAAATGAAACAGTAAAAGTGAAAATAGTTTGTACTAATGGTGATGGGAGAAATAAACATGGGGTGTGAAGAGAGGTACCTGTGTGGGTACAAAGAGTCCTCTTTAGCCTGGGAGGTTAGGGGGGTTCTCTGAGGAGGTGACATTTGAGAAGAGACCTAAATGATCAGAGGGAGCCAGCCAGGCCAAATGCACGGCAAGTACAAAGGCCCTGACACTTGGAAGGGCCTTCTTGGGACAGTTGGAACTTCTTGTCCTGGAAAGTGACAGTCTTTTCCCCAAACCATCAGGGTGGTGGTAAAGCAATGTGGTTCGAATCCAGGACTCCTGAAACCCTACCTACCCTATTTATCCTTTTCACATGGAGAGACCAGGTGGTTCCAGGCCTAGCCATCTGCCTCTGCATTTAAGCAACCTCATTTGGACTCCCCACAAGGAAAGAGAGGCCAGCCTACCCTGTGCTACTGGGGATCAGTCTGTGAACAGAGTGGGGGCACTGCTGGGAGATTAGTGGCCTATGAATCAGAGACTGTCATGCATTCACCCCTTTAATGCATGTTCATTAAGCCAGGAACTATGATAGACCCCAGAGATAAAGCAGTGAGCAAGATGGACAAAGCCCTTACCCACATGTGGCTTATAGTCTAGTGAAAAAAGAAGGATGCAGCACAAATAAGCCAATGAATATGACTGCCAGATAGTGATGAGTGCTTTAGAAAGCAAGAAAGCTGGGGAAGTTGGAGGCAGGGGTAGTGTTGCTATTTTGTATAAAGTGGTCAGAGGAGGGCTCTGGTAAGGTAAAAATTTGAGCAGAGACTTGAAGGAAGTGAGGGAGTAACCCAATGTGGACATCTAGGGGAGGAATTTTCCAGGCAGGCAGAGGGGAATAAGTAGATCCCATCCCAGGAGCCTGGCCTGGGTCTTAGGCGAGCTGTGTGATCCAGGTCCCTCCACATCTTTGAGCCTCAGTGGTCTCATCTGGATTAATGGGGATAATGATACGTGGGTGAGTCAAAAATTATCCGCACTCTGGCTGTAGAATTTATTGTAATTAACTTTTAGAAAAGACAAATACATCATTTTTTGACATAATCTCCTTGCTTTTCAATACACTTTGTCTATCTGTCAACAAGCTTTCATATTCCCTCATTAAAAAATGTTTTAGGCTGAGCTGTGAGCCATGAATGCACTGCTGTCTTCACGTTTTCACATGGCTCCTTCTTGATGGCTAACACTTGTGCGACCTTCCTTGAACTTCTCTATCCACTCATACACACCTTTTCTTGACAAAATGCTTTCTCCATACTGCGCACAAAGTCTTTGATAAATAACCGCACCAGGTACACCCTCAGACCGCAAAAAGTGAATCACTGCACGCTGCTCCTCTTTCGTGCAGATCGCAAGTGGGGCATCCATTTTTGCTCACACCGCAATTACAAATGAACTGATGTAACACGTTCACACCTGCACAGCAGTGACTGGGGAGAGAGTAGCCTTGAACGGAAAGCGCTGATAAGACAGTTGAGTCCAACAGAGGTTTTAATGTAACAGGAGTGCGGACAATTTTTGACTCACCCTCATAGATTGGAATGCCTGTGAAAGGCATGGCCCCGGCCTGGCGGTCAGGAGACCCTTATTAAACCGTTGCTTTGAGGATGCTGATGACCACAGCCTTCCAGACAGCTGGAACATCAGCCACACAAAACGCACATCCTGTGCAGCTGCTCCAAGCCATCCCGTTATTATGCTCTGAGAACCAGAGAGCGCAGAAATGAAGCCTGGGTTGGAGTCATGAATTTGGAAAGAAGGTGCAGGTTACAGATATCTGCCTAGAGGGGCGCCATCATGGCTCAGTTGTTTTTCCTAATTACGATAGGGAAACAGTGTAAAAATCAGACTTTACACAGTATTTGAAAGGTTCCGGTCATCCTCCCACCCAGAGATAACAATCATTTTTAGTTTAGAGTTTATTCTCTGGCTTATCCCATATATATTCATTCTGTTTCATTTCATTTTTACAGAAATGGGATCATACTATAAACCCTGTACTGCTGTAGCATCCATGCCAGACCAGCAGCCTGGGCATCACCCCGAGCTTGTCAGAGATGCAGACTCAGGCTTCACTCGTGACCTGCTGGGTCACAACCTGCATTTAACGAGAATCAAGAGCTCCCGGAGGTTCCTGGGCACATCGAAGTGGGAGAAGCTCTCATGTATATTATTTTATGCAACTTGCATTTTTAGCAACAATATGTCTTTGACATCTTTCAGTGTAAGAACGGATTGGTCATGTTCCTTGTTCATGACTGCATAGCTTCCCACTGTTTGGCAGTGGTCTGCTAAAAATGACTGTGCTGGGCTTGAAGAACGGATAGATAAAATGACACTGGGGACTGTGGAGAAGGGTTGATGTTGTGGGCAGAGAAATCGGCATAAGCAAAGGTATGGAAGCAGAAAGGAAATGAACCTGAAATCTATCCTGGCCTCGTTCTCACAAGGCTTGGTGAGGACCGAAACAGGGCTGCTGCAGATGGTTTTTCCAGGTGCTGAGAAGCTGGGGCTCCAGGAGGCCGATGAGTTAAATGAAAGTCTTAGAAATGGCTTTGACCCTCTCCTTCGAGCACCAATGAGGGAGAATTCTCTCTGGAGCCCCTGAAGCTGTAACCACCACCTGTGCCGGCAGACCAGCAGCAGGAACAACTCAGTAAGCATTTTCCCCTGGGCCAGGTTATTGTGCTGAGAGATTCAACCCTCAGGAGGGAGAAGTTCTTATTTGTTCCCCTTGACAGAAGAGGCAACTGAGGCACAAAGAGGAATGTGGCTGAGGTCACAAAGTCAGAAAGTGATGGAGTGAAGATGTGAATGGAGGTTGGTAAGACTCAGGGCTTCCATGTTTATATTCTATACTGCACCAGCTCTTGTAACCTGTACATGTTTAATGCACATGAAATAAAACACTAGCCCCTTCTGATGGGGTTTCTTTTGGGCATACAGCAGATGCTCAATAAATACTTGATTTGTACAGTGGCCTTGTTATACAGTTCCTGGGTCAAGACATTATATATATATATTTTTTTTATGGCGCACGGGCTTAGTTGCTCCGTGGCATGTGGAATCTTCCCAGAGCAGGGCTCGAACCCATGCAAGACATTATATTTACTCATTAAGTCTGCTCAGGGGCTGGCCATTTAGATTCATTCATTCATTTATTCTTCAAGAGGTCAGTGGCTGCTTCATGCCAGACCTCAAGCAAGACATAGGGGATGAAGAGGTTAATAAGATGTAGGACTTGTCCTGCTAGAATGTGGATCCACTGGGGAGCAAAAGACAAGCTAAGCAGACCAGGTGCATGAAGGCAAGACATCTGGCCGTGTCTGGGGCAAGGTCACTGCTGAGGAAGCAGCTGGGCCAGGCTGGGGTGCACATAGTGCCCTCCTCTGTGTGTCTGGGGGATGGGCACCAAGATTTCCCAGGGGCTTTGGGACACTGATGGTCCAGGCATCTGTGCTTGCCCTCCGCCATCTTACAATAAGGAGCTCCCTGTAAGCCTGGAACATGGCAGGTGCCCTGTGTGCTGAGAATGAAAGACACAGCTCCGAAGCTAGACTGCCTGGTTTTCAAATCCCACCCCTAACACTGTGTAACTCAGTGACCTTGGGCAAGTCAGTTCACCTCCCTGGTCCCCAGTTTCTTCATCTGTAAAAAGGGGATAAGACTATTAACTAACTCATAGGGTTGTATGAGGAGGATTCAGGATGTAATAATTCTGGTAAAACATGAGAACAGTGCTTGAAACAGTGAATCATTAGAGCTACAATTAGCATAATTGTAATCAACATTACTGTTGTACTGTCTAAAGAAACTTCAGCCTCACGAAGGTAGCAAAGGGTGTCACCTCCTGGTGGGAAGGATAAAGGATCATAAACATGCCAGGATTTGTGGGGGAGAGACAGAGCCAGGTCCAGAGGCGTAGACTGGGGGCCACCTCTATCCCTGCACAGCTTAGCTTGTGGGAATCCCAGGTCCCAGCGGGCCCCAGATTGCCCCGTGTGGACAGAGAGCTTTGAGGGTATATCTGGCAATCAGGAAAGGCCTTCTGAAGAGGTGATGTTTGAATTGAGCTGGGAAGACTGGACAGGAATCGGCCTGGTGATGAATGAGAAGAGGGAGGAGCATCGTGAGGGAAATTTGGTTCTTTTGGGGAAAGAAGGCAGCCACTGTGGCTGAACCTGGTAAGTGGGGGTGAGGTGGGGACCGCCTGTTACACAGAAGTCAGTCTTGTCCAGCAGAGATGGCCAAACTCAGATCCTAAGTCAGGAGGGGTCCTGCCCCTAGTCATTCCGGAGGGTAGGAGCAGCAACAAGGCTGTGCCCACCTGCCACTCCCCACCTCTGTTCTCTGTTCCCTGTTCCCCTCACTTAATAATAGGCAAAGGCACAGGTGGATGACAGCTACTGGGGAGGCCACAGGCTAAGCATATGGTCTTATATTTTTCTCTGCTCTACTCTGACCTGGAGCTGTCGCTGAGCACAGACTCTTCCCGGGGTTTCGGAGCTGGGTGTCTGGTTGTGGGCACACTCTGTGAGCCTGTGTTGGTGTGCTGTGCTGGGTGCCTCGATACAGCTTGTTGCTGTCCCCTGACGGACATAGATGTCAAGAAGGGAATAGCTGCCATGATGAACACCAACCTGAGGATGGAGGGAGGAAACTGCATCCTGGAGTCAGTCATTCATTCGTTTGCTCATTAATCGACCTCCCCCAAGCAACCATGACATACAGGGCTTTGAGCTGATGTCCCAAGGACACAGGGACAACTCAGCAGCTGCTTTCTTCTGTCAAAGGGCACACGACATTACTGAGGGCAGAAATAAGGGGAGGAAATAACAGGTTACAGGATAAAGACACCATAATCAATAGCTGGTTAGAAAGTGTACTGGGAAAATAGTGACAATAGCCACCATAGAAACTGCGCAGGTGCTAGATCAAGAAACCTGCAAAACCGTAGCATAATGCAAGGCTTGAATAGATAGAGATGTTTACCTCATTCTTAAACTGAATGAGGTAAACATCTTGGGGTAAAGATGTCCATGCTTTTCCAACTTGAACACATTTCGTGCAACACCAATAGAAATTCTGACGGGATTTTGGCAGGGGTGGGGGGCAGGGAGAAAGTTTGACAAAAATCATTCTATAACTTATCCCCCAAAATTTACATGATCAGGAATTGGCAAAAAATTTTTAAAAAGCATAACAGTATCAGGGGCTTGTGTCGTCAGGCATTAAAATATATTCTAAAACTATAATAATCACACTATGTAATATCATCATGGAAACAGGTAGATTCCTGGAGCAAATAGTCGGGACATAGAGCCACATGAATATGAGTCTATTTCATGATAAAGGTGCATCTCAAAGTAGAGGCAAGAATGAGGCCTCCAGGGGATGCTACATCGCCAGACTTCATTTGCGATGCAGAGATAGGGCCTCTCTTCTCCTTCTGAACATACTTCATTTGGGGGCTTTGCCTGCAAGGGATTGATTAAAAGCAATTAACATGAGTCTAGCCGCAAATAGTGTTCCCAGAGCATTTCCATCCACAATCTAGTCTGTTCTTCAAGGAGCCAGCACAAGGTCATGTACATTCAAAAAAATGTCCACTCCCTCCCCATGATAAACTCATCCAAACGGGTCACAGCAAATTAGTAAAAAAGGAGAGAAAGTTAATTCCCACCATCTCCCCCCCACCTCCCATGAGCTCACTACACACATTTATTCTTTCCAAAACTGGGATCATAATGTGTATGCAGTTTTGTAACCTACTGAGTTCAATTCCTATGATACTGTGAGTGTTTAAATATCCTTTGAGGGACTTCCCTGGTGGTGCAGTGGTTAAGAATCCACCTGCTGATGCAGGGGACATGGGTTCAATCCCTGGTCCAGGAAGATCCTACATGCGTCAGAGCAACTAAGTCCCTGCGCCACAACTACTGAGCCTGTGATCTAGAGCCCACAAGCCACAACTACTGAGCCTGCGTGCTGCAACTACTGAAGCCCACAAGTCTAGAGTCCATGCTTTGAAACAACAGAAGCCACTGCAATGAGAAGCCCACACCCTGCAACAAAGAACAGACCCTGCTAGCCATAACTAGAGGAAGCCTGTGTGCGACAACAAAGATCCAACACATTATATATAGATATATATATCTCCTTTGAAGACATAATTTCTGAAGGCCATGTGCTATTCCTTAAGAGACAGACACCATGATTTATTTAGCTGTTCTCCAAAGTTGATTATTTTCCAGACAGCTATTATAAATAATGTTTCTGTGAGCGACTTGCTGGCCTTGAAAAATATATTTTTTAATTTTATTGGAGTATAGTTGATTTACAATGTGTTACTTTCAGATGTACAGCAGAGTGATTCAGTTATACATATACAGGTACATATATTCATTCTTTTTAGATGCTTTTCTCATATAGGTTATCACAGAAACCTGCTGTCTTTTATTATTATTATTATTATTTATTTTTCATAAGTTTATTTTCATTTTTTGGTTGCTTTGAGCCTTAGTTGCTCTGCAGGGGTTTTCTCTAGTTCCGGCAAGTGGGGGCTACTCTTCTTTGCCGTTCGCAGGCTTCTCATTGTGGTCGCTTCTCTTGTTGTGGAGCACAAGCTCTAGGCAAGCAAGCTTCAGTAATTGTGGCATGCGGGCTCTGTAGTTGTGGCTCGCAGGCTCTAGAGCACAGGCTCAGTAGTTGTGGCTGCAGGGGCTTGGTTGCTCCTCAGCATGTGGGATCTTCCAGGACCAGGGCTCAAACCCATGTTCCCTGCATTGGCAGGCGGATTCTTAACTGCTGTATCACCAGGAAAGTCCCCTTGCTGTCTTTAAAAAGACTTGTTTCTGATTATTTTCATGGGTTAGATTCCTAGCAGTGGGGTTACCAGGTCAAGGGGCAGAACACGTTCAAAAATCTTCATAGAGAATTTGCAGATTGCTTTCCGGAAAGATGAACCAACACAGGAAGCCAACGCTGGCTTCCCTACCTTCACCAGCGTGAGCATTATTTTTAGCGTTTTTTGTTTGTTTTGGTTTTTTTAGTTTTCGTTTTTAGTTTGTTTTTTAGTTTGGCAATTTGCTAAGCTTGCCTGTGCCTGGTGCCAGGGCTAAACATATCATACACACACAGAGAGACACACACAGACACACAGACACACAGACACAAACACACCCCGGGAAGGGGTACTCATTTTACAGACGAAGAAACAGGCCCAGAAAGGACTCCCGCGTCAGCCAGGGTCACCTAGACAGAAGGCAGTGGAGCCCCAATTCAACACCGGACCTCTCCAAGCCTGGCACCCAGATCTACCTGGTTGGAAGCCTAGGCAATCTTGACTCAACCCCACCCCTCCTTCCCCGTTGCCTCTGTCTTGGTTTCTCACTAGAGCCGAGGGTTCTAATCTGGGCGGATATGATGCTGTCACACCCTTCCCCAGCGCTCCCTGCCCCTCAGGGGTAAAGCCCAACTCCTCAGACCCGCCTTCAAAGCCCGCATCCTCCGGGCTGCCCTTCCACCCAAAGGCCCGAAGTCCCCGAGCCCGGCCCCGCCCCGCCCTCCGGCCGCGCCGAGCCGAGCGGCGTTCGCGCCTCTGCGTCCAGGCAGAGGGAGGCACCCGTGTGCCGCCGCCCGGGGCTGCAGGAACGCGGGTCCCTAGCTTTAGGGCCGCGCGGGTCACGTGACTGCAGTGATGGGTTGACCCTCGGTCTCAGGTCTGCGCGTCCCTAGCGCCGCCATGCGCCGTGCGGCACACAGCCGGCGCCTAATGCAAAGTGAGCGCGTGTGCCCGGGGCGGTTACAGCTGAGGTCGGCTTCTGAGCAACAGAAGAAGGAAAGGCGGGATTGCTGCTGAGTGACCGCAGATTGTTCGGCTCGGTGACCCTGTGTGGGGACCGAGGAGAGGGGCGCCGGGACGCGGGACAGAGTCGAAATGAAAGGGTCCTTGAGCGCAGGATCGCTCAGGGGCAGGGCGCGCGCCGTTTGTCACTATTGGACTCTGCCCTCCTCACCCCTCCCCAACCAAACCCGAGAAACGAACACTTTCAAGCCCATCTCCCCACCCCTTTAGGGCGAATTCTTCTGCCCCGTTATGCCGGTCGTCCCCTGGCTGGGTCTTGGTCCCCGAATGCACAGAGGGCGGCTGCACGCCCCCTCCCACGCCAGCCCCGCGCGGGGCCCCCGGATCGCGGGACAGGCGCGGCCGCGGGGAAGTCGGTTGGGGACGGTCCTCCTCCAAGGCGCCCGCGATGGCGCCGCCAGAAGACAGGCCCCTCCGGGCTATAGGCGGACCTGGGGCTCAGAGCCGCCCCTTCCCGAAGCGGAGGGCGCGGGGCAGCGGGTCTGCGCCGCTCGGGGCCCCCTCGCAGCCGGGAACCGCGGGCGGCGGCAGCTCCTCGGGGCCTCTGGGTGAGCGGGCGCCGCCCCGCAGCCTGACTGGGGCGCGGGGCGGGATCTGGCGGCGTGGCCGGCGGTACCCGGACCTCCTGTCCTCCAGGGGGCGCTGCCCCGGCCCGGCCCGCAGACCCGCCTTCGGAGCGAACAGGCCGCGGCCGAGGCGCGCGGAGCCCGGGGGCCTCGAAGCCGAGCTGTCCGGCCCGCCCCGCCGGTGCGGGCTGCGCGACTGCGGAGGGGGTGCGGGGAGGAGGCTGTGCGGTCCCCGCGGCCAAAGCCGCGCCGGGCGGCGAAGTGCGCGGGCCGAGCGCAGCTGGGGGGACGGCCGAAGACTTAGGGGCCACTTGAATGTAGGCTGAGGGCTTCGTGGGCAGGTGGGGACGCCCGGTTTGACGTGTGACGCTGGCTCAGTCTGTAGAGCAAGGGGTTAGCGGAATGGGGAGGTGGGATTAGGGTGCAGGGAAGCCTTCCTCCTACTCTGTTCACGGAGGAAAGTGGAAGGTGGGGTGGGGGCGGGGCTGATGTTATTGACAATGTGTGCACCACGGACCGGGTGGGAGTATCAGAGGGGTGTGAGGGGACAGGGGCTGGCTTCGGCATGTGATTGGCGCAGAGAAAGGCTGAAGGGCGGGGTGGGAGGTGTATTTGTGTCCGTACGCTCGTCCTGGAGGGACCGAGCCGAGGGAGTCGGAGGGATGGAGGGCGGGGTTGGGCATTTGAAGGAGGGACTATTGGGAGGGTTTGGGGGAAATTGGCGGGAGCGTGGTTGAACCCTGCGGCTGGTGGAATTGGAGGTGTTTTGAAAGGATGGGGTGCACGCGTGGCACGCTCTGGGCAGGACCGGGAGGGTAGCTGTGAAGCTCAGCCGGCAGCGGGCGAGGGCCGAGGGCTGGGGGTGGCTGACGGGGATCCGGCCTGACCCCCTCCCTTCCCGCAGCCACCATGTTCAACCAGCAGCAGCAGCAGCTCCAGCAGCTTCAGCAACAGCAGCTTCAGCAGCAGCAACTGCAACAGCAGCAGTTGCTGCAGCTCCAGCAGCTGCTCCAGCAGTCCCCACCGCAGGCCCCACTGCCCATGGCCGTCAGCAGGTGAGCTCCGCACTGGAGGGGGGACGGCTCTTAGCCCTGCCACTCTGACCCATGCCTTGGAGACCCACTCCCAGCCCTTTCTCCCAGGGGCATCCCTGTCTGAGTCCTGGAGGTCATCAGTTCCCACCCCAAGGGGGTCCTCTGTCTGCAGTAGAGGGGGGCAGAGAATGGAAGTGAGGGGTCTCAGGGAAGAGGGGAGGGTCTGGCTCTCCCAATAACCCTCTGACACCTGCTCTCAACACACAGAGGGCTCCCCCAGCAGCAGCCACAGCAGCAGCTCCTGAATCTCCAGGGCACCAGCTCGGCCTCCCTCCTCAACAGCTCTGTGCTGCAGAGAGCTTTGCTTCTACAGCAGTTGCAAGGTATGACGGCAGCCCCTGTCTCGCTCCATCTTAGCAGTAGCTTCCCAGCAGCCCCACGGCACTGAATCTCATCAAATCCACACAGTAACCCTGAGAGAGAGCTGTGTCAGCGTCCTAGTTTACAGATGAGGACACTGAGGCGCCGGAGGTGGCAGTCCCTAAGTTGCTCAGCTGAATGAGGTCTGTCTGATCACAGAGGTGTGCCCTTGGTCATGGTGCTAGCTCTGTGGGCGCTACTCAGCACATTTTGCTGACATTCAGATTAGATGATACGATAGATGGAAAGATCGATTTTGACCAACCTCCTTTGCATCCTGTTTGACAGATGAGGACACTGAGGTCCAGAGAAGGGAAGTCATTTGCCCTGGGTCACATAGTATCAGCAGTGGCTGAGCTAGACAAGAGGCCTGAGCCTCCCAACCCCCTGGGTCTCTGAGTGGGTGTCTCTAGCCCTCTGCATTAAGCCTGTGCCCTTACCTGAGTTTCCCCATGTGGAGAGCAGTCTTTCAGCTCTTCCTTCCAAGATGCTGCTCGCGATACTTCAGCCCCTGCGGGGGTAACCCAGGGGTCCGGAGACGTGGGACCAGCTCATCTTCAGACCCAGACCCTCCTGCAGGGTAGCTGTGGCTTGCTGGCTGGTTCCTTGGGGCTGGGCACTGTACTGAGGCCCTTACAAACCCAATTCCTTGACTCTGCTGACAAACCTAAGGGGAGATACACTCATGATCCCATTTTACAGATGAAGAAACTGAGGCCTAGGTGTTGATTAGAGGTCTTGCTACAGAGCTGTGTTCTGAGACACAAGGCTATCCTGCCTCCCAGCAGGGTATGCAGCCAGGTCAGAAGATGTGATGGTCATCACTCTTTAGCCCTCCTGGGGCCACATGGCTGTCGATGGTCTTGGGAGCTGCCTTATAAATGATAGACGGATGGGTAGAGAGATAAAACCACACACAGGGACCCACTATATATATATGTATGTATATATATATTTACACTTTTTCTTTCTTATTTTCTTTTTTTTTCTTTTTTTTTTTTCTATTATTTTTTTTAAATTTTTTTTGGGGGGGTACACCAGGTTCAATCATCTGTTTTTATACACATATCCCTGTATTCCCTCCCTTCCTTGACTCCCCCCCCTCGAGTCCCCCCCACCCTCCCTGCTCCAGACCTCTAAGGCATCTTCCATCCTCGAGTTGGGCTCCCTTTGTTATACAACAACTTCCCACTGACTATTTTACACTTGGTAGTATATATATGTCTGTGCTACTCTCTCGCTTCGTCTCAGTTTCCCCTTCACCCCCCGCCCCCTCCCATACCTCGAGTTCTCCAGTCCATTCTCTGTATCTGCATCCTTGTTCTTGTCACTGAGTTCATCAGTACCATTTTTAGATTCCGTATATGTGAGTTAGCATACAATATTTGTCCTTCTCTTTCTGACTTACTTCACTATGTATGACAGATTGTAGTTCTATCTTTCTTATTTTAAAAGTCACACTCTTCAAAGAAGAGTGAGAGAAATATTTTAAAAAGAGGATGAGAAAACCCAAATTGCCATGTAGACTCACTCCTAAAGAAAAAACCACCCATTAAAGTGTGGGTGTATTTCCTCCCATTTTTTTTTCTAGGCACAGACTTGTATATGATTGTGGTTATTGATATACGTGAAAAGCTGTATCTTGTTTCTTTTTCACTGAATAGTATGGCATGATCATATGATTTGACAGTCTCTGTAAAGATTGTTTTTAACAGCTGTTCAATATTCCATTGGAGTTGTGTGCCCTTGGGTCCCTAAACTTTCTCAGCTGTTTTCTTCTACTTCTCTTTTTTTCTTTTCCTTCCTTTCCTTTTTTTTTTTTTTTTGACTTTAAATAATGGAATGAAGATCACTTTTGAGAATATTTTCTTAGAATGGATTCCCAAAAGTAGAATGACTGGGTCAGGGGGGATGGATGTTTTATGGCTCTTGGTAAGTAATGCCAAATTGCTTTCCCAAAGGACTGGACCAGTTTGCAATGCCACCTGCCACGTATGACAGTGCCGGTCTCACCATGCCCACAGCAACATTGGGTATTATACTCTTTTTTATGTATATGTATATGTACATCTAATTTACTAATTTGCTTGGCAAAAAAGCTATGTCATTAATGTTTCAGTTTACATTTCTTGGAGTGCTAGTGCGGTTGAACATCTTATATTTGTCTGTTAAACATTTCTAAGTCTTTTTGTGACTTGTCCATGTCCTTTGTCCATTTTTCTTTTAGAGTGTGCCATCTTTTTTCTTACTGTTTTTTAGAGCTGGTTGGCGTTCTCCCTGCACATATGTGTATATGTATTTGTTTTAAGTTACTGTTAATTAAATCCTTAGTAAATACCAGGCACACTTGTATATCTCATTGAATCCTCATAAAACGTAAAAGACACTTTGTGTCTCTATGAGTAATAGTGAGTCAAGCACTACTACTATCCCCATTTTACAGATAAGGAGACTGAGGCTAAGAAGGGGGAACTGATTTGCTCAAGGTCACAGCGCTTGTACTGTAGAGTCTGCATTTGAACCAGTTCTCCCAGCACATCTGAACCATGCATGCCCTTAACCCCTGTGCCTCCCATCCCAGCACTGGGGCAAGGATTTAAACTGGCCTTTATTGGGTCAGACACTTCCCCAGTGCTGGACCTCTGAGTCAGATGAGGGGCCTGTCCTTAAGGAGTTCCCAGAGCGGTTAGGTGGTGGGCAATGGGAAGCAGACAAGGAAATTGTGCAGCTGGTCCTAGAACAGGGAAGCTGGGGCCTCTGGGGACACAGAGAGGGTCTGCAAAGGCCTCCCAAGGAGAATTACCTAAAGGGAGGAATGAAGGATGATTAAGATGTAGTGGAGGCAGAACAGCCCAGGCAGAAGGAACAGCATGTGCAAAAGCCCAGAGGCAGGCAGAAACCAGGCTTGTTTGAGGGATGCCTGGGAGCATGTGGCTGGAGTAAAGTGGGGGCATGTGTGGGGAGAATTGCAAGAAAGGAGGTCAGGAATAAGGGCAGGGCTCTACCTCGCACGGTGAGGAATGGGCTTCCTTCCTTATTGGGGAGCCATGGAAGGGTTTAGGTAGGGGAAGGGGTGAAGTCAGAATGTGGTTTTATATATATATTTTAAAATATTTATTTACTTGGCTGCGCCGGGTCTTCGTTGTTGCATGTGGGATCTTCATTGCCACCTGCAGGATCTTCATTGCGGCATGTAGGTTCTTTAGTTGCAGCATTCAGGATCTGGTTCCCTGACCAGGGATCAAATCCAGGCCCCCTGCATTGGGAGCGCAGAGTCTTAAACACTGGACCACCAGGGAAGTCCCAGAATGTGGCTTTTAGAAAGATCACTGCTGCTCTCCAGTACAAAAACCACAGCTGAAATTCACACAGGGGATGGAGTGGCTTTGGAAGGAAGAGGCGCAGTGAGAGAGGAGATTTGAAGGGGAGTCAGGCTAGACTAGGAAGAGGGTTAGGAGACAGGGTTGATAGGATTTGGTGTTGGCTAGGGTGGGGGAGGATAAAGAGAGGGAATAGTCAAGAGGACCCCCAGAATCCTATCTGGGAGCCAGCAGTGGACAACAGTGCCTCTCCCAGAGACCCTGGACAAGCCACTCCTTTGCTTTGTGTCTCCACTTTGTCATCAGTAGAGAGAATAATACTTACCCTGAAGGTGGCTGGACAGGGTGACTGAGGCTGTGCATAGAAAGTACTTCGCAAGTGCCTGGTTCCCAGGAGACTTCTGATGAAGGGTAGCTGGTGTTGGGAGGAGAGTCTTTTCTTACTCCAGGGGCCAGTCATCTTGCTGGTTCTCCCTTTGGGTCCTGTGCTAAATCTTTCACATACCTTAAGGTGTACGTTAAAGTGTGCCTGAGGGTGAGTGGAGTTGCTGGGGGTGCTCAAGCCACTGACCAGGGAGGCATTTTGGGAAGGAAAAGGCCCCCTCCCCTCCCCAGCTGGAGCAGAAAACCAGCCCTAAAAGCCCCTTCCCCACCAGTGCTCCAGGTGAAACTGGGCCTTGAGCTCTCATCTCTCCTCTCTGGCTGCCCTTGGGTGAGAAGGGTCCCCTTGGAAGTTATCTGTGATGCTCCCATGATGCTTTGGGGGACTGACCCCTGACCCTAACCTCTTCCACCCAACCATAGTTGTAATCCCTCTTCTGTTCACCCGCAGGTAATCTCCGTGGCTACAACCTGGCAACCCCAAACTTGACAGCCCCCAGCCTCACATCCCCACCGCTGGCCACCCCAAATCTACAGCAGTTCTTTCCCCAGGCCACTCGGCAGTCCCTGCTGGGCCCTCCTCCTGTCGGGGTCCCCATAAACCCCACCCAGGTCAACCTTTCAGGGCGGAACACCCAGAAACAGGCCCGGACCTCCTCCTCTACAGCCCCCAATCGCAAGGTGAGTTGTGCCTGGCGTGGAGCAGGTGGGGGTGGGAATGGGAGGAGGTGTATCCGGGGATCAGCCCAGCTCTACCCTCTCTGGCTCACACTGGCCTTCGGGCAGGTCATACCCCTCTTCATACCTCAGTTTCCTCATCTGTAAAACAGGGAAGGGGGAGGAGGTAGGCTTGTCTAGTGTTTCCCAAACTTTAAATATTCCTGAACCCCAATGTGATTTTTGCTGCATTCAAACACCACCAGTACTATTATTTATTCCTTTTATTTACTATTTATATTATTTACTAATATTATTTACTAATAATTCTCTCTTTTTGAAAAAACTGAGATGTAATTGACATATAACATTGTATTCATTTTAGGTGTATTCTACCAATTTTCTTTATTTTTTTAACGTTTAATTAATTAATTTATTTATTGGCTGCATTGGGTCTTCATTTCTGCACACGGGGTTTCCCAAGTTGTGGCGAGTCGGGGCTACTCTTCATTGCAGTGCACGGGCTTCTCATTGCGGTGGCTTCTCTTGTTGCAGAGCACTGGCCCCAGGCTCGCGGGCTCCGTAGTTGTGGCTTTCGGGCTCTAGAGCGCAGGCTTGGTTGTTGTGGCGCATGGGCTTGGTTGCTCCATGGCATGTGGGGTCTTCCTGGACCAGGGATCAAACCTGTGTCCCCTGCATTGGCAGGTGGATTTCTAACCACTGCACCACGAGGGAAATACTCTACCAATTTTCTTTAAATCAGTGCTGCCCAGTGGAAATAATTGTGAGCGATACATGTAATTTAAAATTTTCTGGTAATCACAGTAACAAAGTAAAAAGAAAGAGGTGAAATTAATTTTACTCACATATTTTATTTAATGTAATATATTAAAAAATTATCATTTCAATGTGTGATCAACATAAAAATGAACAAAAGCATTTTACATTCCTTTTATCCTTCCTTCCTCTCTTTCTTTCTCCTTCCTTCCTTCCTTCCTTTCTTTCTTTCCCTTTCTTTCTTTCTTTCTTTCTTTCTTTCTTTCTTTCTTTCTTTCTTTCTTTCTTTCTCTCTCTCTCTCTCTCTCTCTCTCTCTCTCTCTCTCTCTTTCTTTCTCTCTCTTTCTCCCTTCCTTCCTTCCTTCCTTCCTTTCTTTCTTTCTTTCTTCTCTCTCTCTCCCCTCCTTCCCTCCCCCTCCCTCTTTCCTTTCCTTTCCTTTTCTTTCCTTTTCTTTTCAAATCCTGTGTCTATTTTATGCCTACATCTCAATTCGGCTTGCCACATTTCCACTGCTCAAAAGCCAGGCACACGTGGCTAGTGGCTACTGTCTGGGATAGCACAGCTTTCAATGAACTAGCTGCTTCTCTGTTACATTTATATAAAAAGGAAACATGTATAACTACCTGAAATTTTAACAAACTCTAAATTAATTTTGATACATAGAAATAAAAGAAAAGTGATTGGGGTAAAACAATGTTGTAAAATCCTAAGCCCTACCCTGTTGCCAGCTGAAGGTTCTGAGCCTCTCCTGGACTCTCCCTGACATAAGCAGGAAGACTCAGAGAGATTTTCAAAGGAAGTGATAACGTCCCTCAACGTCCTGGCCGCTCCTCACACACTCCACACTCCTGAGAGCATCTGGCGGGGGTGGGGGGCAGCACCCCCTTTCTGGCTGCTCTGAGGCCAGCCCACATCTGGAGGTGAGGCATTTCCCTCCAGAGAGGGGTCCCGGCCTCTGACCTTCCGGTCGGGCTTGTCCTAACATGGTCTTGCCTAGTGTTTACATCCTTGCCCCCATTTTACATATGGGAAAACCGAGGCTCGGAGAATGGGATGGAGGTTGCCGTGGGCTGCACAGCTGTCCAGACAGACCCAGAGTTCAGCACCCCCTGACGCACAGGCCAGTGGCTGTGTCGTGCAGGGTGAGAGCTGGGTAGTTTCTGAAGGGTGTGGAGTCCTGACGTGGTGCATGTTTCCACTCAGCCCTGGTTCCTCGGGCTTAGGAGGAGGGAGGGGAGCTGCAGGTGAACTCCCGGGGCTGCCTGGGGTGCCTTGGGACCATCTGGAGTTGTGTGTTCATTTCGCAAGTATCTATTAAGTCCTGCGGAGGACTCAGTGGTGCAGAGAAGGCATCTGGCCCGGCTCTCCTGGAGATCTTGGGCTGGGGAGGGGGCGGTGGTCATGGTGAGACCTTAATGGAAATAATGCTGCAGCCAATGCATTACGACTATGGAAAATACCACAAAAAAGGAAGCCTGCGGCCCCTGGGGACCTGTACTATGGGTTAGGAAGGCTTCCTGCAAGAAGTGGCTTTGAGGAACCAGAGAGAAGGCCAGCGTGGACATAGAGAGGGGGAGGGGGAGTGTGCAGAGAGCTGAGGCTGGAGTTATGGGCGTGGGGTAGGGGCCAGATTGTGCAGCAGGGCGAGGGGGCTAGTTTCAGGCTTGCGGTAAGGAAGGAGTTGTCCAGGGCTATGGGCAGTCACGGGAGGGTTTCAGTCTGAAAGCGACAAGGGACACAATCAGCCTTGCATGTGAGAAGGGTCCCTCTGGCTGCTTCGTGGTGAAGGGGGTGGGGAATCAGGAGGCAGCACCGTGGACCATGAGAAGGCATTGCATCCCCCAAACCTGCATTTACTTAACAGGCAGGCAGCTAGATGGAGCCCCCTGGACAGGGTTCTCGGGGTGTTAGGATCCTCTCTCATCAGCTCTGGGGCCAGGCCCCTTCATCCCCTGGGGAACGTGTTGCAGCTGCTCTTAGGCAAGGGAATATTTACTGGGATGGGTGGCAGGTATCAAAAATGGTTTCTGAAAGGAAGCAGGATTCTTCTTCTCAGACGATGCCTGTGGAGGACAAGTCAGACCCCCCAGAGGGGTCTGAGGAAGCCGCAAAGCCCCAAACAGACACACCCAAAGGTGAGGGAAGGAGGCTGCTGGCCTTTCGAAGGGGATGCGGATTGGGGCGGGTAGGGGCAGGGGCGGTCATGGAAGCAGATCTGGGAGGCAGGGATCTTGTGGAGTCGGGGGGTGAGCACAGGCCCCATCTCATGGAGCTCACACATGCTCTACCCAGCATGGCAGTCACTTATCTGCCCTCCATTCCAGACCAAGAATCTCCCCGCTGCCCAGCTGGCATCACTAAGGAGAAACGCACTCCAGCATCTGAGTCTGAGTCTTGTGTGGTGTCTGAGCCACCAGCTAAAAGGTCAAAGAGGTAACTGATGCTGAAAATGATCCTGGGGCCAAGGTGCCCTGATTTCCGCAAAGGCGGGAGCTGGGGTTGGTGGGGTGAGATCCCTCAAGGAAACAAAGAAAGGGCATTGGTTTCTGGCATAGAGGAATGTCAGACCTAATTGTACACCTTACCTGGGAAGGCCCTAGGCCATGTGGACTCTGGCATCTTCACTGTGACTGAGCCACCTGGGGGCAGGTGAGGTGGCCAGGTTGGAGGGGTGAAGGTGTGAATCTGGAACCTCAGAGAGTGGACAGAGGAAAGGCAGGCTTACAGGGCCTTGGGTACATATTAGCAAGTTGTGGGAGGTGGGAGCAAGTGATCCAATTAATTTAGGTGAAACTGGGACCCAGAGAGCCAAAGGGGGTTGTCCAAATCCCTAGCTCCTACGTGGCATAGCTAGGACTGGAGCTTAGGTCATGGCCTTTCTTGGGAGTCCCTGGAGCCAATTGGAAGACATGATTTTGATCTTTTGATCCTTCCTAGCTCAGAGGAGCCCACAGAGAAGGGGCCCCCAGGGCAGCTGCAGGCAAAGGTCCAGCCACAGACCCGGATGGTGGCACCAAAGCAGACACAGACACCTGAGCTGCTGCCCGAGCCGCTGGAAGCTCGGGTGCTGCCACGTTTTCAGCCACGGGTTCTGCAGATCCAAGCCCAGGTGCAGCCACAGATGCTACCGTTGAATACCCAGGTGCAGCCAAAGCTGCAGAAGCAGGCACAGACACAGACCTCTCCAGAGCACTTAGTACCGCAACAGGAGCAGCTGCAGCTGCAGAAGGAGGCAGAACCACAGAAACAGGTGCAGCCACAGGCATATTCACAGTTTCCAAGGCAGGCGCAGCCGCTGTTGCAGAAGCAGGCACAGACGCAGACGTATCCACAGGTCCAGACAGAAGCACAGCCAAGGGTCCAGCCACTGGAGCATCCACCAGAGCAACCTCCAGTGCAGTTGCCAGTGCAGCCACCAGAGCCGACCCAGAGACAGCCTCAGACTCAGCCACAAGTGTCAGTGCCGGCATCAGAGAAAACCCCAGTTCCAGTTCACTCTGTAGGGCGAGAGATGCTGCCCGATACGGTGGAAGCTGGAGCAGGTAAGTGAGCACTGGCTCCCAGCCAGCCCGGTGATGGGACAGCTCTGCCTGGACCCTTCAGTCCTCCCCTGGCACTGTCCAGCCCTGACTGGGTGCTGCCTGGGACCGAGGGTTGGGCCTGGATCCAGGGTTTGGGGCCGTCAGCACCAGAGGCTTCAAGGTCCTGGCTGTGGGCAGAGAAGGCAGTTCTCAGGTCCAGGTCCCTCAGGGTCCAGGTGGGAGATGGACCCCAGGAAACAGAGCACATCTGTCATTTCAGTCCTGGAAGAGGCCTCGCCGGAGCCAGTGGGTGCCCAGGTCGGCCTGGAGGAGAGCCAAGAGGAGTTGACCGGTGGCCTGGATGTGGGCGAATGTGAAAAAAGAGCAAGAGAGATGCTGGGGGTGGGTCGAGATGCCGATGAGGACCACATGCTACGCCCAGTGGTGGGAGGGCCTTCTTCTGCCCCAGCCCCCCTCAGTGTCCCCTCGTGTTTCCCCTCCTGGGAAACGTGACAGCAGCCCTCCGCCTGCATCCGTGGGTAGACCAGACTGGCTTTGGCAATAGATCATTAGACTCTCTTGTGGTGCCTTTACATGCCTTTGCTCCGATGATCTGGAGGCACTTTTGGTGATAAGGTCCCTTCCAGAGTGCTCACCCCAAAACTGGAGCCCCCAGACCCCCCACACGGGTAACATTGCTCCAGTGGAGAGAACGCATAACATTGCTCCAGTGGAGAGAACTCAATGTCGAAGCCTGTGCCTGGGGCTCGGGGCCCAGCCCTGCCTTACAGAGTAACTGTGGCCAAACCCCCTCCCTTCTTTGTATCTCAGATTCTCTACCTGTCACATGATGGATGGGATGGGTAGACTTTAGAGTGAGGTGGACCTGGGTTTGGATCCTGACTGTGGTGCTTCCTGGCTGAGCAGGCTTGGGCAATCACCTAACAGCTCAGAGCCTCAGTTTTCCCACCTGCAAAGTGGGCTGTCAGGAGGGCTCCTAGGTGTTTAGCATGGGGCTGGCCCACCATAAGCGCCCAGCTGGTGGTAGCTCTGCTCCTGCTCCTGGTGTAGGTGTGGGGTGCCGGGGGCTCCCTGAAGGTCACCATCCTGCAGAGCAGTGACAGCCGGGCCTTTAGCACCGTACCCCTCACACCCGGGCCCCGGTCCAGCGACTCCACCTCCGTCACCCCTGCAGCAGCCAGCACGCCCTCTAAGCAGACCCTTCAGTTCTTCTGCTACATCTGCAAGGCCGGCTGCAGCAGCCAGCAGGTACTGACCCCCCGCAGGTGGGTGGGAGGTCATGTGGGCGGGTGGAGGGTTTGGGGTCTGTCGGCGATGCCCAGCCTGCCCTTCCCACGACTGCCTCCACCCCTGGAAGTCATACGTTTGCTCACAAAACATTTCCTGACCAGCCAAGGGGGCAGGACTTTAGAGTCGGGTGGACCTGGTTCCAATTGGCCCTGACTGGCCGTGTGGGTTTCAGAAGGTGAATTCTACCCTGTGTGCCTCAGTTTCCACATGTGTCAGAGGAAGAAACATGTAGAACGCACCTCTAGAAAAAAAAAATAGAACCCACCTCACTGGGGAGGTGTGGGGACTCAGCAACCTGGCACTGAAGTCATAAGCCCCAGGCCCGGCACAGAGCGAGTGCTGCATTAATAGCAGCGTCACACTGGTATGATTACCTCCCTTCCTCTGTGCCTCGCCCGAGCAGAGCCATGGGGTCAGACGGCTCCTCACCTTGGAGGCGCTCACAGTCTCCAGGGGGAGCAGAGGCTCTGTCTGGCATGTGCTCACTCCGTGGCTCAGTTTACCAGCCTTCTCTGGCCCACACGGGGCTGTAAGAGAAACGGCCTCCCAGCGGGGGTGGGGTGGCCATGAAGCCAAGGTTGGAGGCCCCCTCTCCGGGCCCCACTCCTGTCTCCTGTTCCAGGGCTCACTCCTCACGCTCCTTCCTCACTCCCACCTGCTGCAGGAATTCCAGGACCACATGTCGGGGGCCCAGCACCAGCAGCGGCTCGGAGAGGTCCAGCACATGAGCCAGGCCTGCCTGCTGTCCCTGCTGCCTGTGCCCCGGGACGTCCTGGAGAGAGAGGACCAGTGAGTGGGGGACCTCAGAGCCTCTACACGGGGGGTGGGTGGTCTCGCAAGCCAGCGCAGGCTGAGAGGGGCCCCGAGTCTGCCATCCACGAGGTCTGCCTTTGGGTTAGAATTGCCCTCCCCCAGACACCTCTTCACACCACTAACTGTGTGGCCTCGGACCTCAGTTTGCCTTACCTGTAAAATGGCCTGGTGAGGGCTGTGCATGCAGGAATTCATGAATTAGGCAGTCTCTTAAGGTTCCATGCAGGCAGGAACAGTGTGACCACCTATGTGGGAGGAAAGTGGGTTGTGGCACAGACCCCCTGCTCCCCTGGCATATGTGCTGCGCCCAGCCACAGGGGCCTGATCGTCAGGATCTGCTCATCTCGTGGTTCAAGGTTAGAGCTTCCCTGCATCGCCCCCTTTCCTTGTCGTGGGGGCTTGGTCCATCAGAAACGCCAACCCTCCCAGAGTCTGGGACTGCCTCTTAGGGTGCCCTGTAGGGAATCACTGAGGCCTGCAGGGGCTGGGAGCTGTCGTCAGTGAGAGAAACAGGGCCGCATTGGCTCAGGCCACCCTTGGGCCTGTGGGCTGTGGCTCACAGAACAGCTGCCCCTCAGCTCCAGATCTCCTGGTTTTTCAGAAGCATCTAGAAACCTAGATCTGTATGTGAATCTCCCAATTCCAAAATGGTAACAGCTAGTTCAGGTTTAAAGCAAAATGAAACAAGTTCTGTGGAGGTCAATCAGACCCTTTCACAGACTGGATAGGCCCTGGGTCAGTGGTCAGGGACGCTGCCATGAACATTTATAGAGGGTTACAGCTTGAAGCTTCCCGTGTGGGGTGAGGGCACAGGAAGGGCGCTCGGGTGGCCTCTGCTTGCATCCCCTGAGTGACAGGGAGAGCTCTCTCCCAAGGCTGCTGTTAGCTGGTTCTCACAAAGAGAAGAGCTTCCCTGTGGCTTTGTGGGATGTTCTCCAGCCTCACGCCTCCCATTGCTTGCTGACCTTTAGGCCAGATCGTCACAAAGACAGGAGGAAGGTGACTCACAGAGATGTTCCTTGCAGAGTTAATGCAGTGGTGAAAACGTTTAGTTGGAAATGATCTAAAATATCCAGAGCTAGGAGATGTCAGGTCAGTTAAGTCTTATCCACTTGGTGGAAGAACTAATAAGTAGGACGATGGCAGGGAATTTCTGATAATGTGGAAACATGCGTATGATGCAATGTCAAGTTAGAACAGGATCCAAAATTGCATTTGCAGAATGAGATTGATTATATAAAAATAGATCTTGTGACAGAAGAAAACTGCAGATGTAGCCCAAGCTGTCCACAAGCTTTGAGTGGCGGGGACTTGTTACACTGTCTTCTGATGATGTTTCTGCCCTTGAATCTTGACTTGGCCTCGCCCAGAATGTGGCAGTCCTTCGATACGCTGCCTGTCCTGCCGACACAGTCAGAAACTCTGGGCTGATCCCATGCCAGGCCCCTGGATGCTGGGGTGCGGTCCTGGCCTCCTAGAACTCCCAGTCCAGTGGGAGCAGAGAAGAGACCAGATCCTCCCAATCCATCGTGGAAAATGCTGTGACAGTGGCACTTTGGGGTCCAGAGGGGGGCCTGGCTAACTGGGATTGGGACAGGTCTGGGAATGGGGGGAGGGGCAAGAACAGCTCTGGGAAAGACAGGGCATCTAAACTGCAGGATAAAGAGGAATTCTCAAGGGCAGATGTCCTCAGTTCTGTCACCGTCCTGGTGGCCTCCTGCTATCCCAAATTCTTCTAAATCTCATTGCCCACCAAGTTTTTGCTCTTATTCTTATTTTAAGTATTCTTCCAGATGAACCTCAGAACCATTTTGTTAAGTTTCCAAAAATTCGATTCTGTTGGAATTGCATTTCGTTTATGGAGCACATGGAAGAGCTGCTGTGTTTCCGACAAGAATGCAGTGTCACACTGTATTTGTTTTGTCATCATTTAGAGAGCCTCCACCCAGGCGCTGGTGCAACACCTGCCAGCTCTACTACATGGGGGACCTGATCCAGCACCGCAGGACACAGGACCACAAGGTATGAGGGGCCCCTGCTGCGAAGGCGCCCGAGCCCAGGGCTGGGGAGAAGGGTGCCTAGGTTGGAAGCGGAAAGTAAACATCAGTCTTTGTCTCTGCGTGGCCGTAACTCGTGACGAATCAGTCATGTTTCTTCTTTGGGCTTCCATTTCCCTGTCTGTTCAATGTGGGCCAGGCACCATCTCACTCAGCATTCAGCCTTGGGGCTCGTGGGGTCCACAGGCGCCTGCCCTTTATCCCTGTCTTCTGACTCTGTCCTGTCTCTGTTACCATCTGTCATCCTACCTTATAGCACAGGGAGAGGATGTGTTTCCCTGTGTTCTGTGACGTTCAGCCAGCTGATTACAGATGTGGCAGGCCTGTAGGTGGGAGGCGAGGTCTCACTGATCCCTGCCTGGCTGCACCTGGGGACACTGCCCACCGCCCACATGACCCGCCTTCCTTTCCCCAGATCGCCAAACAATCCCTGCGACCTTTCTGCACTGTTTGCAACCGCTACTTCAAGACCCCCCGCAAGTTTGTGGAGCATGTGAAGTCCCAGGGGCATAAGGACAAAGCCAAGGAGGTAACCCCAGCTCCCTCAGAGGACATGGGCCCAGAGAGGTACAGAGCCTTGGCCAAGGCCACACAGCAAGTTGAGGTGTATTGCAGTCCAAATTCATAGCATGTCCAGAGGGATTGGAGTTCTCTGGGGTGTGGGGTGTCACACCTTGGCTGCCCAGAGCTGACTTGAGCCTTTACTCACTCCCTGGGAAGCTGAAGATGCTTGAGAAGGACATCGCCGGCCAAGATGACGACCACTTCATCACGGTGGACGCTGTGGGCTGCTTTGAGGGTGATGAAGAGGAAGAGGAAGAAGATGATGATGAGGAAGAGATCGAGGTTGAGGAGGAATTATGCAAGCAGGTGCTTGGCGGGGCGGGGGTTGGGGGGCATGGAAAGGAGCCTGGAGGCTAGACTCCCAGCCCAGGAGGGACCTCACCGCACCTCCCAGGGGCCAGGAAGCACTGTGCTGGTGTTTGTAGGCACTAACGCCTGCCGCAATTTGGTATTAACAGGAACTATATTCAGTTTGACAGTATGTAAATATACATCATGATGCCTATAGGGTGACAGGTGAAATACGCAAGGTCTTTGAAGCCTGGCTGAAATTTTTACTTGTGTTGTGGGAGAGAAAGGGCATCCCAGGCCAAGCGAAGAGCATCATAAAGGCATGGAGAGGGGAGCTAGATGGTGCATACGGGAAAGTCAGTGAGAGAGGCGGGGGAGGGGGAGGAGGAGGAGGAGGATGGCGGCAAGAGCAGTCAGTGCTTAGCGCTTACTATACGCTAGGCGTGTACCAAGCACTTTCCTCGCAGAAGCTCACACACTTGGATGCCAGGAAACGAGACTCCGGAGCCCATGCTCAAAACACCCCAGCTCTGCTGCCTCCCATGAGCGAGAAGCTGGAGGAGCTCTTCTCAGTTTAACAAGTGTTTCCAGAGCACCTGTTCTGGCCAGGCCCTGATCCTGGACACCAGGAATGCTTGGGGACCAAGGCCTGGTCCCTCTCCTCATAGAGCTTGCCTGTTACAGTCCCGGGCGGTGGGGCGGGGGGGCAGCCAAAGTGGTGGTGGTGGGGGTGCACAGAGGGGCTGTGGATGGAGGGTTGCATGGGTAGCCTCCAGCCCTAAGCAGCCTGGGGGAGATGCCAGCTTTGCTGCTCAGCACTCAGCAGTAGCGTGACCCTGGGCAAGCCCCTTGGCCTCTCTGAGCCTGTTTCCTCTGCTTAGAATAGTCCCAACTCAGACCTTAAGGAAGGGCCACAGCCTAGGGGGTGGTCCTCATTCTTAGAAGCCACATTTGTTTGCCTGGTAAGTGGTGGAAGGCACCGCTAGGCATGGCCTCGTCTGGAAGAGGCTTATGTCCAGCTGGTGAGATGAGGGGTCCCTGATCACTTGAAACCCACCTCCCAAGACTGTGGTCACTGCAGCACTGGGGAGCTGGCAGGGGGCTCATGGCAGAATGTAACCAGGGCTTGGGGCTCACCAGGGTTCTCTACCCTGCTCCTCTATAAACCGGCTTTGTGACCCTGGGCAACCGAGTTAATGTGCCTGGGCCTTAGTTTCCTCTTATGTAAAACCAGCGAACCATAGGAAGTTGTTATGAGGAGTCAGTGAGATGACACGTGTGATGTGTGGGGAGCAGGAGGGCTTCCTGGAGTAGGGGACTGATTGAGCTGAACCTGGAAAGTATAGATTGGGAAGGGTGCTCTGGGGGGACAGGATGAGCATGGGCAAAGGCCCAGAGATTGCCACCCACAACCTCCTGGGAATCAAGGGGCTGGTGTTGAAGAGCATGGGTGGGTTCCAGGCCCCGCCTGCACTGGGGAGGAGGCCGGGGAGGCCAGAACCAGCAACGCCCACACTTGTGTGTCTCCAGGTGAGATCCAGAGACATATCCATAGAGGAGTGGAACGACTCGGAGACCTACAGCCCCAACACCGCATATGGTAAGATCCCAGCCCTGCCCTACTGGCGGGAGCTGCGGCCCTCAGGTTGCCTCCAGGGATCCCCCCCACCCAGATCCCAGCCACCGCATCCTGGCTGGACAGCCTCTTCCCTCGTCCTCTTTTCCCACCTGGAGGGCGGGGGGTGGGGGTGGGGGGCGAATAGGCCCCTAGAGGAGGGGGGACATCTGGCTGGCGTGCGGGATGCGAGTGCACAGACCCTGCTGTCCCACAGGTGTGGACTTCCTGGTGCCCGTGATGGGCTACCTCTGCCGCATCTGCCACAAGTTCTACCACAGCAACTCGGGGGCGCAGCTCTCCCACTGCAAGTCCCTGGCCCACTTTGAGAACCTGCAGGTGAGTCAGGCCTCCTGGCCTGCTCCGCCCTGCCCAAGGAGTCAGACTCCGTCCAAGCTGATGGGGACGGCCAGTGCCACCTCCCTCCTGTGTTTGACCTCAGCCCCCCCGGCAGAGCCCACAACCAGAGGCTCTGCCCACAAAAGGCCTCGGAGCCAGGTTGGGGCCAGTGTCTTTTTGTGATTGTTCTGGTGGGTGCTGAGGGCTGGGCTGTTAGCTCTACAGCTCTGGCCCAGAGAGGCTGAGCACATCGCAGAGTCACACAGCATGTCCGACACTGTCTCCGCTGGGTTGGGGAAACAGCCGCTGACCAGCAGCACACCAGGTGGGGCGGAAGTCCTGACCTCACTGCACTTTCTGTGTCCAGAAATACAAGAAGGCCAAGAACCCCAGCCCCACCACCAGGCCTGTGAGCCGCCGCTGTGCGATCCACGCCCGGAACGCCCTGACTGCCCTGTTCACCACTGGCAGCCGCACACCCGCCCAGCCCAGCACCCAGGACACAGCCAAAACCCCCAGCAAGGTGACGGCCCAACCCCCTGAGCCCCTGCTACCCCGGCGTTCGAGGCGCCTCAAAACCTGATGGAGGGAGCGCCTCCCCCCACCCCCACCCTGTCTGGGTCCAGATCTGGTATGCTTTTTAGGAGTCTGTGTGGAGAATTTGACACAGTTGGTGTTTTTACTCAAAACCCAATAAAAGAAGGCAGTTTGGCTGTATAGTCCCCCCCAGCACTTCTGTCTGGGTGGACAGGGAAAGGGGGCCCTAGGCAGCTCTCAGTCAGCGCCCAGCCTCCGTAAGTAGTGTGGGGGCAGAAACGGAAAGCTGAAGACAGGCCCCCTCCCTCACCAGGGGCTCTGGGATTATGAGGTGTTTCACCTCCTGAGCCTCGGTTTCCCCCTTAATAATGTACCCAGGCTAGTAAAGTGCTGTGTTGAAGTAAGGTCTCATTTAGTCTTCACAGGGTCCCTAGGAGGGAGGTCTTGTTGTTATCCTCAAATTACAGATGAAGAAACTGAGGCCTAGCAAGGTCAAGTGCCTGCTGAAGGTCACACATCTGGTGAGTGGCCAGGATGTGACCCCGAGCCTGAGCTCAGGACCCCCTTCCTGGCCTCTCTCCAGCTGGACCCTATGGAAATCGAAGTGCAGGAGTGGGGGCCCTCGCTGCTCAGGCCCTGTGGTTCCAAGTTCACGTTCATTCGCGGGGACCCCACCCTTCTTGTCAGGAGACCGTATGATGAATCATTAGTGAATGAGGCCCAGGCTGAGCTGGCTCTTTAGTTCCACTTCCCCCTTTGGAAAGACCCTTAGAGACAGACAACCAGACCAGCCCTGTTAATGGCCAGCTGGGGAGACTGAGGCCAAGAGCAGGAGGGCGGAACCCAAGGTTACACAGCATGCCTTGGTATTGGTTGTCTTAGTGAAAGGCCCTAGAACCCAGAGAAGCTGAGCACCTCATACAGGGTCACACAACATGCTCTCAGCTGGGCCGATGCTCTCTGCTGGGCTGGGGAAGCAGCTGCTGGCCAGGAGCACACCAGGTGGGGAGGAAGCCCTGACCTCACCTGCACCTCTGTGTCTAGAAATACAAGAAAGCCAAGACACCCAGCCCCACCACCAGGCCCAGGGGCCGCCAGTGTGTGATCAAGGCCTGGAGTGCCTCCACTGCCCTGTTCACCTCTGGTGGCCACTGGGGTCCTCATCCTGGGATAGAGAGGAGAGAGGAGGCGCAGTGGTGTTGGAGACCCGTTTAATGTGGACACTCAAGGCCTGGGCAGAGTGGGGAGCGTCCAGGAGTTGGGCAGGCAGGCAAGGCAGGTGGGTCGCTAGCCCACACCTGGCCCCAGGAAGGGATGCCGGGAGATGGGGGCTGGTCCAGGCACGCCAAGGGAAGTACCAGAAGGGGGTGCCTAGGTAGGCAGACCCCCAGGAGATCTGTAGGCCAGCCCTTGAGAAGGTATCTAAGCCAGGTGGTGAGTGCTCAGGCCAGAGCCTGGCCCAGGGAGGCAGGGCTGGGGCCTGGCTGGGGGCTCCCAGAGCCTAGGGGCTGGCATCGCTGGGGGCCTCTTCAAGCTGCTGCTGGAACTCAAGGCGTGTCTGCCGGTTGGATTCAAGCAGTTCCTGGAGGCGGGCGTGGAGATGGTCATTCTTCTCCTCCAGGTGGTCCAGACAGGAGTTGATCTGGTCCAACATGGAGTTGATAGCAGCGTATTCTGGGAGGAAGGGGAAAGAGAGTCAAGGTCCCATATCTCCTCAGGGCTCACAGGCACCCTCCTCCCCACCCCTCACTGTCCCCTAGCCTGCCTCTAAAGGGCAAGTCCCTCCTCCTTCCTGAGCCTCACTGTCACCATCTGGAAAATGGGTGGATATCAGAAGAGGAAAGAAATACCTTAATGCACCATCTTTTTCTAGGTTAGGGTGGTCACAGGGAGGTCAGCCAGACAGCGTCCTGCCTGGGCAGTCCTGCCAGGTGCCAGGTCTCCTCTCCACTTCCTGTATCAGCTGCCTAGAGGCCAGAGGCCATGCTTCTGAGTCAGACAATCAAGGCCTCTGTCCCCAGGCAGGCCCTACTCTCCAGCCCTTCCTGGCTCCCCCTGCCCTCAGGATAAGGCTCCTAGCAGACTCCAAGGCCCTGCTCCCTTCTCTAGCCCCACCTCCCCTGCTTTTTCCTTTCCACTCTCACACCTGCCTTTGCCCACCTCAGGCCCCTTGAACGTGCTGTGGCATCTGCCTGGAATGTGCTGTGTCCTCCTTCTGTCTTCCTTCCCTCCTCTCCTTCTGGATGAGCCCCACTCATCCTTCAAGTGTCAGCGTGGATGTCGCCACAGGGAGCCCTCCCATGCCCCAGACTGGATCAGGCCTCTATTCCTGATCCCGTTGCCCTCTCACACCTCCGCGGCCCTCACCTCCGGCTCGACTGCTGTGATTGTGTGCTAGTCTATCTCCCCCACCAGACTACAGTGAGTGCTCTGTGAGAGGTGGCGTGGTCTTATGTTCACTGCTGTTTCCCCAGTGCCCTCAGTGTCACACAGTAAGCATTTGTTGAATGAATGAATGAATGGATGGATGGATGGATGGATGAATGAATGAAGCCTTACTTTCTAGCCTTTCTGCCTTTCCTCAACCATCCCTGCCACCCAGAATGCCTCAACCACAACAGCCATTCAAGGACCAGCTCCAAATGCCTCCTCTTCCAAGAATCCTTCCCTGGTCTCCACCAGAAACCATCAGTCCCTCCTCCAGAGACACTCCTGACCTGCCTCTCTCAGCAACACAATGTCCCCTAGGACCCAAGGTCTGGGCCTGTGCCCACTGTGGAACCCAGTTCTGAGCCAGCCCATGACTCAGATACACTCAGCTGCCAGCTTGGGACAAAGGGGAAGCGGCTGGCGGTGTGTGGAAACGACCAGGGCTGGAGGAGAATGTCTGGGACAAGGGTGCAAATGTGTCTTTGTTCTGGGGGAAGGGTACCCATTGCCTAGAGCTGTCCTAACACACAGAGGACAGAGTCCTGGAAAGCCTCTGCTGGATCTTAGAGTCCAACTCCCTTGTGGTACAAATGGGGAAACCGAGGCCCAAGAAGGAAGAGACCTGCCTAGGGTCCTGCAGCTGGTTGGTGGCAAAGCCAAGATTCAGACTTGGGGAGCAGGGGCACTTGGGTTTCAGTCCCAGCTCTGCCCCATTCCAGCAAGTTTACTATACCTTTCTGGAAAAAGGGAACAAGAACTGGGTTATTGTGAAGATTCAAATACATATATCAAGAACTCAGGATCTGGCCACAGCAAGCACTATTATCAATATTTCTCATTCCAGTCAAGAGACACAAGTGAGGAGAAGGGTGGGGAGGTGGCTGTCTCCACTTCTGGGGCTAGGCGTTGTCTGTGTCGAGTGTCATGGGTACCTCCTGGTTCCAAGTCTTTGCCTTCCATGGGGGACAGCCTCCCCCTAGTGCCCTAAGTCCTGTGAATCTGCCAGCTTCCACTCAGTGTACTCCTGGGAGGCCCTTCCAGATGCCCCCACCACAGCTGCCAGTGTGATTACCACACCTGGCTGCTGGTCACCAGCAGTGCCCCAGGCAAACCAGGCAGCCCACCACATACCCCTTACTCTACCTCTTCATTAAATGCAGACCTTGAGTGATGAAGTGTTCTAAAACTCTTGTGGTGATGGATGCACAACTCTGAATATCCTAAAACCCACCGAATTGTACAGTGTAAATGGGTAAATTGTATAGTGTGTGAATTATAACTCAATAAAACTGTTACCCAAAAGCAGACTCCATACTTACCCCACATTTACTAAGTCCTGCCCTCTAAGTTAATAAACTACTATTTATTACACTAAAGGGAATAATAACCACTTACGGAACACTGCATGCTTGGAGCCTACTACTTTCCATTCGCTTTCTCATTTAATCCTGATACATCTCCATGCAAGAGACGCTAACCATTATTCTTATTTTACAGACGGGGAAACTGAGGCTCCAGAAGGTAAGAAGGGAGCTGATGGTTCTCTCTCCATACCCACCCTCCTCACCCCCGCCCTGTAGTGCTGTGCAGGCAACAGGCTGCTTTGTAAGCAAGTCACATCTGCCAGGGCTCCAGGCCACACCAGCAAAGGTGGCTGGGGACGCTGACTCAGCAGGGCGGCACGCCCACCCAGAGAGCCCCTCCTGCCAAGCCAAGAGGGTCCGCGCCCGGCCCCGCCCCCGCCCCCTTAGGAGTCTCGGTCTCCACCCGGACTGAAAGAGGTGGCTGGAGCAAATCCCAATCCCAAAGGGAGAGTGACCCTGAAGCGGCCTCAGTTTCCCCATCTGTAAAACAGGGCCGGTTGCTCACAGTTCTCGAACGCTGCGCCTTCCAGGGACCCGCTCGCAGGTGCTCGCCCCGAACCCCGGAGGGCGCCTGCAGCCGCGGAACCACCCTGGGGCGGGGGATGGGGAGGACTCTGCGGTTCCTTCCCGGCCCCTATCCCGGCCTCGATTCCCCTTCCCAGGAGGGCACCTCCGAGAACGCAAAAGTCGCCTCAGCAGCCCCCCTGGGTCACCTGCTGCCCCGAAGCCGTCGTCCTCGCCTTCCGCTCCCGCCTCCACCGGCATGCCCAGGTCCCCGTTGGGGCCCGACATTGCGGGCTCGGGCGCCGCCAGGGCCGAGCGACGATGGAACGCGGCGACGGTCGCGCCGACAGCCGGCGCGGGGCGGAAGGTGGAGGCGATGGGACGGAGCTCGGAGCCGGAAGGGTGGAACGCCGCGGCGGAACGCGGCGGGGAGGCCGGGGCCCCGCCCCCAAGGCGGAGCCCGGCGGTTGAGCTCCGCCCCGGGCCCGCCCCACCACCAGAACTCCGCCCCCACCTGGCCGCGAGACTCCGCAGCCACGCTCGAGCCCCGCCCACACCCTGCCTCACGGTCGAGCTCCGCCCACTTCCGCCGGTTCCCGGGAGCCACCGCTCTCCCGGCCGCAGGGTTGGACCATCCAGGGATACCCGATGAGACTCTTAGGCGGTGCGGGCTTGGCCCTCAGGGCGAGCGACCTGGCACAAGGGCAGGGCAGCCTGGGACCCCCACTCTGTCCCATCCTGCTGCCGGGGACCTGCGGGTAAGCTAGCCCGAGAAATCTGAGACGCGTGGGCGAAATCTGAGACACATGTTTCTAAGGCCCCAATGTATAGGGAAGATATCTGTTCACAGTCTCCTTGAGAGTCACGGTCGGCAGAGTGCAGCTTGTGGCTGTCAGTCAAGGAAGGCTTCGGGATAAATTCTGCCCAGCTGCCATCATACCCCACTTTTTTATGAGCTGGGAAAGGGAGCCCTGCCCAAAGTCACCCGACCAGAAAGTGTCACTCCTGAGCTGGACCCACAGGTGTGATCCTGGCCAGGGATGCGCTAAGTCAGGCCCATGTCCAGGGGAGAGGGGCTCACTTACTGGGACTCCTGTAGCTGTAGCTGCTAGGAGGCCCCATGGCTGCTGCAGCCTGATCCTGGTCTCACGCTGGTAGTTCCTGCAAGCAGGCCATCCTGCAGGTGGGGGATCAGGCCCAGGTATGCTCCCCGATGATAATGGGAAGGGATCCTCTCTGTCCCAGAAGCTGCCTTGCCATTTCACTGAAGAACCTGGAGGTACGGTTGAGTCCTCCTGCAGTCAGAGCCACCACTGACTTGCACAATGGCAGCCCTACCTTCTCCCCGAACCCAGTTGAGTGAAGGTGAGGCCCACGCAGAACCAGTGCAGGAAGAGTTGCAGTGAACAACCCCTCACTCAGGTCAGCTGACCCTCCTTGACTATAAGGCGTGGGTACCCTTCCTCCTGTTCCCCTAGCTGGCAAGCTTCCATGTACTCCCCACCACCTGGGCCTGGCCACACACCCCAGCCCTCTCAGAAGGTACTGTGCCCATGGGTGGAGCAGGTGGCAGATAGCACCTGGGCCACTCCTGGAGAGGGATGAGTCTTTGGCTTCAGGAGGGTGCTGGGAGCATGCCTGGGGACAGCTGGGCGCTCAGATGGGTGGACACGTGCCTCAGGCATCCCCGTGCAGGCTCCGTGCCTGAGCGCTCGCCTACACCTCCTGTGTCTGCGTGGTGTGTGTCTGTATGTGCCTCGGCGTGATTCTGGGAACCTGTATGTCTCCCTGAGGGTCTGTTGCCCGTCCCCATGTGCCCAGGAGTCTTCGTGTTTCTCCCCTTGTCGTAGACTCACACACAGAGTGGGGTCCTGTGATCCCAGATGTGATTTCACATCTGGGGGAAAACATGTGCCTGTGTTTTTCTTTGGGCGTCCTGTGCTTGTAGGGCTAAACGTGTTTGGATTGTGCCAGCATGTCCACATATGTGACCTGTGTTTCTGCTGTGTCTCTGCACACTTGTGTGCTTCACACAGACACAGTTGTTTCTGTGCCCATCAGAGGACACAGGGCTCTTGTGTCTTAGTTAGTGAAATGCCACGGTCCCAGGGGAGGGCCTCTCACCAACCAGCCAAAGGCGGGTGCCCAGCCCTCCTTCTTTCTCAGCCTTGCTCACACCTCTGCCAGGCATTGACCCTGCTCAGCCCCCCTCTTTCCCAGGGAAATAACCCAGGCCCAGAGAGGGCCCTCTCCCTCACCCCAGGGCTCCCATCCCATCATGGGGACCAGGCAGGGGAGTCCTTCAGCTTGTCCTGTTGGAAGTCAGACTCCATGCAGAGCTGGGCAGAGGCTTCAGGACCCTGTGCAGCCCCTGGCAGGATCCCATCATAGCATTCAAGGAATGGCCTTTCTCCTGGGCCTGAGCGTGTGCCTGGGGCCTGGGGCTAGCGGTGTGGGCAGAGGGAGGCAGGCAGGAGGAGAGGGGAGGGGAGGGGAGGGGAGGGGAGGAAAGGAGAGCCCTGCGAAAGCCTCATCCCCCTAGTGGCTGAGTGAGGGTGGGAGGATGGGGAGCTGGGTGGCACAGGTGGTGAGGCCTCTACCTGTCTGACCCCCTTCTCTACTCCCAGAAGCCAAAGCGAACCTGGACCCTGCTCACCCCACTCCTGTGGTCAAGGTCCACACACCAGACCACAGGAGAAAACAGCCAGTGCCCCAGCCAGCCCTGATGGGGGGGTGGGGTGGTGTGCCTTGGTGCTACCCTGCCTGTGGGGTCCCTGTTCACCTCTCAGTCCCCATCTCACAAGCCCTGCCATCATTCCCCCTGTAAGCCCAGTGTGGAAGGCTAGGTCCTAGTCCTTGGAACCAGTGGCTGGTACCTTATTTGGGAAAGGGGCCTTGGCGGACGCGATTACATTGACTTTGAGATAGAGTATCCAGGATTATCACAGTATCTCGCCTTCTCCCAGCTGAGGCTGAACCCGTAGGTGTGCAAGTCTGTGGGTGGAGAAACCTGGGTTTCTTCAGAACCCCACCCTCTCTGACCTCTGACCTTGCAACGGACGAAGAGCCTGGGGAGGGAGTTCCTGTGTGTGATGCAGACAGGGAGGGGCTCTAGCTGCCGCCTGTGGGTGCACAAGGGCCCAGCCAAGCGGTGGGCGCAGGCCTGCAGCCCTCGAGTCTTCTGGAATCTGGATTCCTGGCAGCGTATTCCCCTCCCTGCCACCCTGGCTCTGCCCCTGGTGGTCTGGAGGTTATCACAGAGGGGAGGTGTGGGTGAGGACAGGGTGCTGAATGGAGTCAGCATGGATACTGCCACCCACCAGTGGGAGCAAGAGAGTGTCACTGGGCTGACGGGGCTGGTGGGGGGGGGGGGTTAGCATAGGGGCAGGGGACCACCCCTGGCAACCCTCAAGCTGGGCATGCCTCTGCCCCACCCACTGCACATCCCTCCTGCCCCGGCTGCTGTCTTCCAGCATCCACAGGAGTCCTGGTGAGTTGGGGGTGATAACATCTCAGCCCTTGCAGCCCCCCTCCGGCTCCCAGGACCTGGCTGGGCCTGTGCTGTGGCACCTAGTGCATGCAGGTGGCCGAGCATGGGACTGGGGGGTGGCCCCATCAGTGTTTCTGTGGGACCAGGCACCCCTCAAAGGCAAGGACAGGCCTGGGGGTGGGTGTGGGTAGGGAGCTAGGAAGTGTCCAGCCAAAGCTGGCCATGGGTTCTGTGGCTGCCATCTGAGGACCACAGGGGGTCCAGAGGTGATGCTAATGTGAGCCCACCCTTTGCCCGTCCTCCTCCCAGATGGCCCGGGGGTCAAGGAGCATAGATTGGGGGCCAGGGCATGTGTTTATTTAGCAGGCGAGGTGGGGCTCCGGGGAGCAGATGGTGGGCAGCCCCATGAGAGGGGTCTCTGGGCTCTCTCCTGTCGCTGGCGTCTGGGCCGGTGGGGGCAGCTGGGCGCCAGGCCGGGCGAAGGCCGACAGGAGGGTGATGAGAGCGGAGAGAGACGGGAGGCACCTGAGAGGGAAACAGGGAAGTAGAGATGGCAGCCGTGATGGGTGGAGGGGTCGGGGTGTGAGCAAAGGCAAGCCATAGACCCCGGCCCCGCTGCACCCTGGCTCCCCTCAGCCCCCTCCCCAGCCATACTCACTGCACGCTCACTGGTCATCGATGCACTGATCTGTGGGCGAGAGAGTCTGTCAGAGTGGACAGGAGTGTGTGTGTGTGTGTGTGACCCCTGCCCACTAGGACCCCTCCACGGCCCCTGGGTACCCCAGGCCCCAGCCTGGCCCAGCAATGGCATATCTAGGGGTTCCCTTCAGGGACGGTGTGGGGGATTGGGAGAAGGGCCTGAGGACGAGCAGACCTGGGGGACCTCTATTCTCCAGAGGAGGCAGGCGAAGCCCAGCCACCCATCTGCTTAGGTACCCAGGCCTCCTGCCTGTTTCCCTGCTGAGTCCGGACAACTGTTCAGCTCTGGGGAGCCGGTGGCTCCCTGCGTGCCCGTCCGGAGCCCCCTGCCCAGGCCAGGCCACCTGAAGACAAGGGCACTTTCCAAGTCAGTGGTGAGTGGGCCTCAAGGTGATGGGGAAAGTGGCCCTGGACAAGGGAATGTGAGGAGGAAGTGGTCTAGGATGGTAGGGCCTGGGGCATAGGGGGAAGGAGCCTGGGGCAGGGAGCTGGGAAATTTGGACCTGGGCCTGAAATTCTCATCTGTCAGGGAGGAACACTTCGGGCCCAGATCCCTGGGGACCCCACAGATTCCCTGAGTGGGGCAGGGTCTTCCTGAACCCGAAGTGGCTCCCAGGGGCTCCAGTGATTGGAGCAGAGGACCAAGCCCCTCCTCCCCCCCTTTCCCTGGTGGGGCAGCATCTGGCCCAGACAGTCCTCACATCCCCTCTTCCTCTCCCCGACGGGCCATTACCAATTGGGACAGAGAAGAGGATGTGGTCATCGGTGAGGCCCAGGGATTTGGCGAAGCGGATGAAGTTCTCCTTCAGTTGAGGGGTCAGCTCCTTGGTCCTCCCTGTGGCCAAGATGGCCGTTGAGTGGCCGGCAAACACTCCGTAAATATCACTGAATGTGTGAACACGGCCTCCGACCCCTTCCTCATGGAGGGTCTGCCGAAGGACTTCCCTCCCTGGTCCCCCCGCAGGGGCTCGGTATTGACACTGGAGAGGACCTGGGGGGCTGGGTGGGATGGGCCTCTCCCCCTGACAGTGTGACCAGAAGCTGGGTCCCCGAGGCGGTGGGGAAGGACCCACCGTAAAGGGTGGTCTTGAAGTACGGCTGGTTCTTGTAAACCTTCTTGAAGTACACTATGGCAAACTGGTTGTAGTTGGTGCTCACCACTCGCACGGTGTAGCTCTGTATCCCAGGGAAGCCTGAGGGGAGGACGAGGAGGACAGGGGTCAGCCCACCCTGGCTGGGAGGAGAGAGCCACTCCTTTCTCCCCAACCCGTCTGCAGGGGCTCCAGCCACAGAACAGCATCTGTGTGGAGGGGCGGGGAGGTGTGCACCCCTTCCAGGAGGACCCTGCCCCCACCAGAAGCCCAACCCCAGGGCCCACCTCATTCAGGACTCACTGCTAATGTTGCCCAGGGTGAACTGGCCGGGCTGGGAGCTTGGGACGAATGTTCTGATCCAGTGGTCACAGCGCTCGTTCCTGTGGGAGGGAGAGATGGGTGAATGCGTGTGGAGAGGACACAGGCTCGGGCTCCTCGGGCTGGATGAGGTGGGGGCCAGGGCTGTAGCTGGAGGGACTGGAATTCTGAGGCTCCTGGTCCAGACCAGCTGGACAGCCCATCCCCCACCACAGCAGGAGGTCCCCACCCCACCCAGCTAGATGGGCCTGGGTCTTCTCTGAGCCTACCCCTGGCTGTCCCTGCCTGGTCTGCCCTGGGACACCAGACCCTGCTCAGACCCTCCAGCCCCCACTGTCCTTTCCTCTTCAGGGCTGTCTCCCCTCGGTGGCCTTGCCTACACACTGTCCCCCTCCCCCCACCCTGCAGGCATTTATCCCCTGCTCCTGTCTTCCTTCAGCTCCTTCCCTATCTGGACCCTCTCCTGGGGGATTCACCCTCCAAGGTTCCAGTCTCATTCCATCCCAAGGACTCCTTTAGCTCCCGGGCCAACCCTGACCTGAGTCCCGCCGTGTCCCCTGGTATTCCAGAGCTGATCTCCCGAAATCCATCCTTCTGTTTCTTGCTCCACAAATGATCCAGCCTCAATCCCCCCAGGTACCAGAGCCAGAGCCTCACAGGGGCTGGGTGATCATGGGCACCCTGCTGTTTCTCTCTCCACTACACCCAGAGGGACCCTGCTCAGACCCACTCCTCACCAGATGGCTCCTGTGCTGGTGCCTGAAGGCCCTGGCAGGGTGGGGGCCGCCCCCCCTGCCAAGCCACCCATCAGCTCCTGCTCAGGGCAGCCGTACCGTGGCTTGCTGCTTCCTGAAGGAGCGTTTCTCTCTGACTCAGAGTCCACCAGCCCCTGCCGTGGATGCCCCAGGGCTCCTCCTAAAGCAGGGTGTCTCCTTCAAGGCCCAGTTCCAGAGGCTACCCCTCTGTAAGCCCTCGATGAAGCCCTGGGTGGGGGGTGATTTCCAGGCTGGATTAAGGGACCCTCCTCCCCATCCAGGACACCCCTGCTCTTTCTGTCTTGTTTTCTGATGACTGCGTCCATCCCCGGCACTGTGTGTCTGCGCTGAAGTGACCCATAAATGCTGATCTAATGAAGGAGGAAATGAACAAATTTCCGAATCTGGTGCTGCGCAGAAGGATGAATGACTGTCTCTCACCTTCGGTCAGCCCTTGACTGTGACATTGGTCTGCCTCTAGACCCTCAAGCAGCCCCTCAGGTCTCCCCCGCTTTCCCCACGGAGGTGGCAGCTCTCACCTGAGCAGGGTGGAGGTGACATTGTAGCTGCGGTCTTCTTTCAGCTTGTAGGTGGTGGCATACATCTTAAACTGGCCTTGTTCTTCCTTCTTAAATGCATTCCCCGCCACGCCTACGACGTACCACTTCCCCTGGAACTACGGGGGACTGATAATAGGCAGCGCCCACAAATGACCCTAGGGGCCCCCACTACTGCTCTGTCCCTGCAGGCACCTCTGGGCAGCTTGCCCCGAACCAGGAGCCCCTCTAACTAAGCAGCAGGGCCTGCGACTGGGCATTCCGTTCCGGCACTGATGAAACCAGTGGGACCTGGAGGTGGCCAGGCCAGGAGGGAGCCCTGAGGATGGCTGGGATGGGGTGACCCTGGGCAGGTGGCCAGCTGGCCTCCCTGTGCCTCAGCTCCCCCCTCTTGCAGAGGGACTGAAGGTATTCCCACCACGCACGGACTACGGCAACTATGGGAGAGAGTGTGGACCTGGGAAGGTCTGCCCAGGTGATCACCTTGTCAGCAAGGTCGGGGAGCCGTGTGGGGCAATGCAGCGTGGCTTCCATCAAGGGCTCCAGGGCGGCCTGAGCTGAAGCCTGGGGGTCCTGCCCACCTCTCCTCCCCTCTGCTCGCACTTTGCCCTGGGGCCCCCCTGCAGCTGTCCCTCCAGGGCCCTTACCTGGTCAGCCTGGAAGTCGGGTTGCAGTGGGACCTTCAACAGACGTGGGGCCGGGATCAGTTTGGGGGTGGAAACCTGGGCCTGGGTGTGCCGGGCCCCCAGCAGGGTGAGGCCCAGCCACAGGAGACCGAGGGGCATGGTTTCAGGGCTGAGGAGGCTGGCGCTCCAGACAGCAGCTGAAGGAGGAGGCAAGTGAGGAGGCTGCCTGCGGGGACCCTATTTATGGTCCATCTGACCCAGGCCCACCCCAGGGTGGAGTGAGTCATATTTTGCCAAATCCAGGAAGGATGAGGCAATTGCCAGCACTCCTGCTGAAACACCTGGCAAGATTTCTGCCCCTTTCCCCGCTGTCAGAATTGTGCAAGAGCAGGGGCAGAAGGCCAGGGGGATGGGGGGGGGGGCATTACCTGGAGCTCCACATCTCTGGCAGGGACAAGGGCTGCCTCCACTCTCTCTGTGCCCCTTCCCTTCACCCTGGTTGGCTCTGTTTGTGGTCAGTGGTCCCCGACCGGGACGAGCCGTCATCTCTGGCTTCCAGGAGCCCCTGCTCGGCGCCAGCCCAGGGCAAGGTGTATGTAGTGAGACCCTCCTTCCCAGACCCGAGGAAGACAGAACTACTCACCCCAGCAGCACAAGTGCTGTGGCCTGGCTCTCAGAAGGGCGGGGAAGAGTGGGGCACCTGCGAGTGAACCTCTCTGACCAGGAAGGACAAGCTGTGCAGTGTGTGCCCTGAGCTCTGAGCCCAGATCCTGGCCCTCCTTGGGGGCCCCACACCAGGCCAGAGGCTGAAGGAAGTGCTGCTTCCTTGAGTCAGGGCCCGCGCCGCCCGCCTGCACTGTCCTCTATGCCTTGGACCTTAGCCAAGCCCTAAAGGATTTGGCCCCTGCTCTGGGCCCAGTGGATGAGACCCCAAGCTGGGCACCAGAGCCCCACCTGTGGTTGCTTAGCAAAGCAGAGAGGATGTTGCAGTCCCAGCGCCATGCTGGTGGGGGGCTGGGGGCTGGGGCCTGAAGGTGGGCTCTCCACCCTGCTGCTCTGGACACCGAGTGCTTTGGGTCACAGAGAATGCAAGGACATGGCCTTGTCTTTGAGAGGTCCTGAGGCCATCCGCTGTCTTTGGCCACTGTCTTGGAGCCCAGTGGCCTGGGCCTGGGACCCCAGAAGTGTCCTGGCCGTGGCTGACCCTGGCTTTGTCCTTGGAGGGAGGCAGTTTCCTCACTGGGGGCCTGGCCGTCCTTGGGAGGCAGGGGTGGGTCCCAGCCCCTGGGTGGGGTCTCCCAGATAGCTCACCACGAGGGCCAAGGCTGTCTGGATGCCTGATCTGTGGCTGAACTGAGGGTCCACTGGCCTCACATGTGACTGACAGGGACCTCACTGGCTCTGCCCACCTGCTGCTTGGGGATCAGCTGCCCCAGCCTAGGCTCTGGGGCACCACGCCCTGAGGGGAGGGGCTTTGGAGGGGTCCTGAGCTGGGGGGTAGGATGCATCCTCCTGAGGCAGAGAGGCCCCCACAGGACCCCTGCCCCCTCGGGCCCTGCCCTGCTGGCTTGTCCGGGTGATGAAAGCACAGGAAGTAGAGATGTGCAAAGCCTCTTCAGGGATGTTGCCACCGAAGCCCATGCCCTCTGGAGGCACCAATGCCCCCCCACCATCCCTGCTCGCAGCCCCAGGGCCTCCACCCTCAACCCCTGCTACTCTCTTTGACCTTAAAAGGCATCCTTGAGTCTGGGGTGACTGCTAGATGTCGGGGAGACTGATGGATGGACCCCAAAGAATTTTAAGTAGGAGATGGGCAGGGACCCAGATCACTGAGGAGCTACTGCAGGGAATATTCTAGATTCTAAAAGTCAGGGTTTCTCTTAAAAACAAAAAGGAATGGGTCCTAAGAAAAACACTAACTGAATGAGACAGAAGGAGTGACCTGTTCTCTTCAGTGTTTCAAGATTTCCCATTGATGTTGGTAGGCAATATATGCGAAGACCTGTTCTGATTGAGCAATCTCAAAGGAAAAAAAAAAAAAACAGTCAGGGTTGGGGAATTCCCTGGCGGTCCAGTGGTTAAGATTGAGTGATTTCACTGCCGTGGGCCTGGGTGCCACCCCTGGTCTGGGAACTAAGATCCCGCAAGCCGTGTGGCATGGCCAAAAAAAATAAAAGGAAATAATAAATAAATGTCAGGGTGGCCAGTGTTCCCCTGGTATGAATTGGGGAGCGGGGTTCGGAGCCGGGTCTACAGCATGTGAAAAACCAGGGCCAGGTGCAGGAGGGGAGAGGGCCCAGCTGCCCAGCTCAGGGGCCCCTGTGCGAATCCTGACTCCTCCAGGTACTTACAAATCTCTGTCCACCCCCACCCCGTCAGTCTCCCCCTCCATAAAGAGAGCTGCAGGGCAGGTCCTGCGAGGCCATGCAGCCAGTGCACACACACGGGGAGGGCTCTACCTGAAGTCACCTCTGAGTTTCTGAGCGAACCCACGCAGGGCCCATTCTCTGTGCTGGCTCCAGGCCTGGTCTCAGTCTCTCTGTCCTTCTCTCCGTGTGGTCTTGGCCTCAGCTGACACCTGATGTTGACCCTTCCTCACCTGGCCGCCTTCTGCCTTCTCTCCTGGCCCAGCCCTGGAGGTTGGCCTGGTCCAGGAGCCGAGAGAGGAGTGAAGGGGATGAGGCTTGTCTGGGGATTTGAGTCTCAGCAGTGTGCCGTGTCCCAGCCATACCTCGCGGGGGTCCAAGGATGGTCGTGACCTTGGCTGGAGCAGAGGTCAGGTCAATCCCAGCCAACAAGAGGTAGGTTTGGGGCTGTGTGGGGCTGGGGGGCAGGGGCTCAGCCGAGGGTGCCTGGCGCAGTCTGCCTTAGGAAGGGAAGGGTCCTGCAGGCTGGGCTGGGGATAAAGGTAGAAAGCGCTGCCCAACCTCTTCAGAGTCCAACCGGGCTTCGAGGGAGGGGCAGTTCAACACACACACCCGCCTCGCACAAGCTGCGGAGCTAGGTCCTAGGAGGGGTGGGTGAGGACCACGGTGTAGACCTCCTATTTAGACTTGGGCCGACTCCAAGGACAGGACCCGGAGGCCCCGTTCTTCGCCCAGCCCCCTCCCACTGGGCCTGGGCCCCTGGCCAAGGAGGGTCCTCACAGGTTCACACTGCCCAGAGCTGGGAGCAGTTCCTGGACTCCAGGGCTTCAGAAAGCGGTGTGCTACACGTGTGGTACCGTATGGGGCACCCCAGGTGCTTGCCTGACTCCCCTTGGCCCCTCTCTTGGTTTCCATTGTGGCCCCTGGGCTGGTCCTACAGGGCCACCCCTGCTGGCTTTCCCAGCTGTCTCTCTAGGAGCCGTAGACATCCTGAGTGAGGCCGCAACAAGCCATACAGGAGGCTTGGGGCCAAGCCCCTCTTGGGAGAAACCAGGGCTGGACCTCCCAAGTCCTGCTCTGGGTCTCTCTAGCAACGGCAGGAACTTAAAAACCATCCACACCTGTGGCTGCTCTGAATCTGTTGTGGCAGGTGCTCTCCCCTCCACATGCCCGGGAGGAGAAGCTCCCCGGGAACTGGGGACCCAGGCCCCACCCCTGGTCTAATCCAATCAGGGAGGCAGGCAGATGCTCTCTGACAGTTTATGCACCTCAGGAATCCAGTCTAACCCCCTGGACTTGTTTCTGGAAGCGTAGGAGCAGTGTTCAGCCCAGCCTGGGATGTTTGGGGCAAAAGCTGCCATCTCTCCCCTGCTTGAAGGGCTGAGTGGGAGGTCCCTGGGCAGGGGAATTAGGCTCCTCAGAGCCAGGGCCACACCTGGGAGCAGCCTACAGGCAAGAAGCCCCCAGCAGGCCATTCGTGGAGGCAGGAAGTCTTGGTGTCCACAGATGGGCCCTCCTGGGCCACTGCAGGTCCAAACACCCAGAAGGAGGAAGGACTGTTCAGTGTGAGGTGCCTGCTCCTCCAGGGACTTGGCTTGAGTCTCAAGTTTCTAGAAGCAGCTTTCTGGAAGCCCCCATCACTCAGCTCTCGGCCAGGGCTCACTCAAGGATCTCCTGGTTCCTGCCTTTCCACCTACCAGAGAGCCTATCTGTGGCAAAGCTCAGAAAGGCAGCCCCTCCTGACCACTCCTCCCACCCCCCACCCCTGCCCCCAATACACCCCCTGGATTCCTCCCTCTGGGGAAGTCCTTGGGGTCTATCCGGCAGAGCAGCAGCATGAGGTCTGGGGCCAGGCCCCTCTCCTGCTTCTGGTCCTCGGGTGCCTGGGCCAACGCATGCCCCTTAGATAGGTGCTTCTGCCTTTCACTCCAGGGCCTGGGCTTCCATGCGGGCGAGAGGGCCTATGAGGACCACAGGAGGGCCAGGGGACTGGAGGCCACTGCTCTGAGCAGGGTCTGCAGGGGGCATGAGGCATCCAGCAGGTGGTGGGGGGATGCTGGGCTCCCGTGGAGCTGGGCAGGGGACCTCTGTTCACAGACCTCTGCTGGGCATGGTCCTGACCCTGGACAAGACCTGCTCCTCCCAGCTCTGCACCCCTCCTGCCACGAGCAAGACTGTAACAGGGAGGACAGGGTCAGGCTCCAAAGGGACAGCGTGTCCATTTTCAAGGAAGAAGGGGCCGAACTGGACAGTGGACAGTGGGGCGAGGGGCCAGGGAGGGTGGTGCAGGGAGCAGAGGAGAACAAAACTCTGAGAATACCCACTGAGGCCTTGGCCTTGGCCTTGGCCTGGCCACTGCCCCTCTGTAGTCCAGTTCTCAGGGGGACCAGATAGGGGTCTGGGGGGAGGTGTGAGTTTCTAGGGACCTCGGGCTGGAGGGAAGACCACCTCCTTCCCCCTTCTCATGACTCAGAATCATCTCAGGTGTGGGAACCCTCTGCAGAGGCATGATGGGCAGGCAGAGGGTGCAGGGCACAGGTATAGGTGCTCCCTCTGGGCCCAGAGTCCCTCAAGCCTCAGATGGGTGCAGCCCGAGTACCCTCCCCAGGAGCCAACCTGGGTCTGCCAAGACTCAGTGACTCATGGCTCCTTGGTCTCTACTCACACCCCTAGGGCCCCCTGTCCTGGGGCACTGTTACCAACTGAATGTTTGTCCTCCCCTAATTCATGTTGAAATCCTAACCCCCAATGCAATGATATTCGGAGGGGGAGCCTTTGGAGGGTGATTAGGTCATGAGGGTGGAGCCCTCATGAATGGGATTAGTGCCCTTATAAGAGACCCCAGAGAACTCCCTTGCTCCTTCCACCGTGTGCAGACCCAGGGAGAAGACGGCCATCTGCAAACCAGGAAATGGGTGGAAATGGGCCCTCCCCAGACATTGAATCGGCTAGTGCCTTGATCTTGGACTTCCCAGATTCTAGAACTGTAAGAATTAAATTTCTGTGGTTTATAAACCATGTAGTCTGTGGTAGCCTGTTAACAGCAGCATGAGTGGACTGAGACAGCCACCTACCTACACTGCTGGGTCTCCCTGTCCTGGGCCACCTCGACCCCACATCAGAGGATTCCTGCCCAGACACACCCAGGGCCTTCTCTCCGGAGCATGCTTTTCTAACAGTAAATTTCGTACTTTTAGTATCTTCTGCAATCTAGATAGGATGAGAATTTCCCAAATCATCAAAGTACTATAACACATGAACATTGGGAGTTCCTTGGTGGCCTAGTGGTTAGGATTCTTTCACTGCTGCAGCCCAGGTTCAATCCTTGACTGAGGAACTGAGATGCCACAAGCCGTGCAGCAGAGCCAAAAACCAACCAACCAACCAAACAAACAAATTACCATTTATTGGCTTAAAACAATACATCCCAAGATCAGAAGTCCAAAGTCAGAAATTCCCTGTGCTGAGATCAGGGTGTGGGCAGGCTGCACCCCCTCTGGAGTCTCCAGGGGACTATTCCTTGCCTCTTCCAGCTTCTGGAGGCTGCCAACACCCCTGGGCCAGTGGCCCCACCACTCCAGTCTCTGTTTATCTTCACAATGCCTTCTCCTGTGTGCCTAATCTCTCTCTGCGTCTTTTTTTTAAATTAAAAAACACTTTGTTCCTAAAAAAAAAAATGCTAACCATCATCTGAGCCTTCAGCAAGTCATAATGTTTTTGCTGGTGCAGGGTTTGAAATATTTTTGAAAATTACCAAAACATGACAGAGACATGAAGTAAGCAAATGCTGTTGGAAAAATGCCTACAGCTTGCTTGATGCAGAGTTGCCAAAAGCCTTCAATTTGTAAAAACTAAAAAATAAAAAAGTGCACTATGGGGACTTCCCTGGTGGCGCAGTGGTTAAGAATGCAAGGGACATGGGTTCAATCCCTGGTCTGGGAAGATCCCACATGCCTCAGAGCAAGTAAGCCCATGCACCACAACTACTGAGCCTGCGCTCTGAGCACTCGAGCCACAACTACTAAAGCCCACACACCTAGAGCCGGTGCTCTGCAACAAGAGAAGCCACCACAATGAGAAGCCACACATCACAACGAAGAGTAGTCCCCACTCGCTGCAACTAGAGAAAGCCCATGTGCAGCAATGAAGACCCAACACAGACAATAAATTTAAAAAAAGTGCACCATGCCTGTTATCACTTTTGAAGTGAGGTCTTCCCTCAGGTAGCCTATTTATTTATTTTTAATGAATTTATTTATTTTATTGGCTGTGTTGGGTCTTTTTTGCTGTGCACGGGCTTTCTTTAGTTGCGGTGAGTGGAGGATACTCTTCATTGTGGTGCGCAGACTCCTCATTGCTGTGGCTTCTCTTGTTGCAGAGCACAGGCTCTAGGCACATGGGCTTCAGTAGTTGCAGCACATGGGCTCAATAGTTGTGGCACATGGGCTTAGTTGTTCCTCGGCACATGGGATCTTCCTGGAGCAGGGATCGAACCCATGTCCCCTGCATTGGCAGGCGGATTCTTAACCACTGTGCCACCTAGGAAGCCCCAGGTAGCCTATTTAAATTGCAGCCACACCTGCCCCCCAACCCAGCAAGCACTCTGTCCCCTTTTCTTTGTAGCCCTTTTACTTGTTTACCATCTGTCTTTGCCCAGAAGAAGGTAAACTCCAGGAGGGTGGGGATTTTTGTCTTTTTGGTTTTTCACCACTCCATCCACAGCCCTATAACAGTGTCTGAGTGCATAGAGCTGGCACTCAAAAATGGCTGTTGAGGGACTTCCCTGGTGGCACAGTGGTTAAGAATCCGCCTGCGAATGCAGGAGACATTGGTTCAAGCCCTGGTCTGGGAAGATCCCACATGCCGAGGAGCAACTAAGCCCATGTGCCACAACTACTGAGCTGTGCTCTAGAGCCCGTGAGCCACAACTATTGTGCCCACGTTCTACAACTACTGAAGCCCACGCACCTAGAGCCTGTGCTCTGCAACAAGAGAAGCCACCACAATGAGAAGCCCTCGCACCATAATGAGAAGCCCTTGCACCACAATGAAGAGTAGCCCCTGCTCGCCACAACTAGAGAAAGCCTGTATGCAGCAACGAAGACCCAATGCAGCCAATAAATAAATAAATAAATTTATTTTAAAAAAATGGCTGTTGAATGAGTGGAGATATATACAGCTGGGACCCTCTGAATGCTGCAGCCCTCAACACGGTGCTGCCTCCAGTCATATTCTGTATTTTAAAAGCCTTGAACCTGCAACAGATGTTGCAGCCACTCTATAGGAGGACTTTTGGGAGACTCTAGTCCTGTGCTACCTGGGCCATGACATCCTATAACATAATGTCCCTTTACTTACATTAAAAATAAACATTTGTGGAAATTCCCTGAATACCTATTATATGCCAGATTCTGTGCTATGCACAGCCCAGTGCTAATAAGAAGCCGACGCAGAATTATAACTAGAAATAATTATTACAGCTCACAACTGTAATAATCAAATCTATTCAGGGCAAAATCATGGAAAATCCACTTGAATGCTTCATTTCCTTGCTTGGAAAATGAGCATCTCATGAGGTCAATTGTGATTCATTTCTACTGTTAAACACCTAAGTCTCCCTTCTAGAAATGGAGCTGGTCAGATTTGCTCTTTAGTCGAAAATCATTCCCAGACACAAAGTCCTTTGCTAAAAGGAAAGGCAGATGCCTACTCTTTCTTGCCAGAATAGACACCTGGTAGGCAGTTATCTCTTCAATTTCTTAATCGATGTTGTACAGTGTCCTCTGCAAGCAGAGGTTCCCCAGGTGGAAGTGCTTGCCCTCTTCCTCCTCAGGATGCTCGCCACCATCCCGGAGGAGGTGGCCCTTCTGCTCTGATGCTCAGGGCGCAGCAGCTGCCTCACCTTCTCTTTCTTGCCCCTGGCAGTCCTCTTATCCTTCTTCATTTTGCAGGTCAGCTTGGGTGAGTTCTGGATACTGGAGTGGGAGGAGTCCCAGGCCAAGGTGGCATTTTTCATCTCTGTTGTGATGTGAGGGGCTGCCTGATTCTTTCTTTCTCTCTTTCTCCCTCCCTTCCTCCGTCTCTCTCTCTTTCTTTCTTTCTTTCTTTCTTTCTTTCTTTCTTTCTTTCTTTCTTTCTTTCTTTCTTTCTTTCTTTCTTTCTTTCTTTCTTTCTTTCTTTCTTTCTTTCTTTCTTTCTTTCTTTCTTTCTTTCTTTCTTTCTTTCTTTCTTTCTTTCTTCTTTCTTTCTTTTTCTTTCTCTCTCTCTCTCTCCCTCTCTCTTTCCTTCCTTCCTTCCTTCTTTCCTTCCTTTTTTTTTTTTGGCCAGCTTCGAGGCTTGTGGGATCTTAGTTCCCCAACCAAGGACTGCTGGGCCCACAGCAGTGAAAGTGCCGAGTCCTAACCACTGAACCACCAGGGAAGTCCCTGGTTTTTTTCTTTATCATGTGACCCTCTTCCATTAGAAACAAAGTCTGATAGGACTTGTGAGAAAGGCACAAAGATGAGACACTGGATCAAGACCAGGGAGACTAGCCAAGGGCGTACACTCACTGAGCAAAACACATTAGTCTGTACAGTGGAAGGAAGCTGAAGGGCAAAAGGTAGCACATGAGTACAGCCCAGCCTCAGGCCCACAGAGAGGTCATGGGAGTGTGGGGACACCCTCGGGAGGGACAGGGGCCTCCTCAATTGGCCCAACACTCTACGCTATCAGTTACACGCTCACCTACTCTTTCCTTTTCCACCAGTCTAATGTAGACCAAAAGCTATACTGATCATGGTAAACCTCAGGCCATGACTTTGAACCCACTTCTGACACCCCCCTGAATCCAGTGATCTTTCTCTGCACAGCACTATTCCAGTTCGATTCCCAATGAGTTTTAAAAAAATTTTTTAAAATTTTTGGCCGTGCCACTTGGCGTGTGGGATCTTAGTTCCCCCACCAGGGATGGAACCCTGGCCCCCTGCAGTGGAAGCCCAGACTGCCAGGGAAGTCCCTCCCCCAACTCTCCCCTTCCACCACCAAATTTTTTTTAAACATTACAAAATCTTTAGAGAAAAGATAACTTTTAGCAGCAGGACTCTGCTTAGTTACTGAGAATCCCTAACTATTTTAAAGTCTGCAGGTGCTATTAAATGTAACATAGAATCCCCTTGCCCAAGAGCAAGCCCTCTCTCCTAAATCCTAAACTTTTAAACTTGCTTTTTTTGTCCCTAAATTGCCACATCTCATATCCGTTCCTAATCCCCGATCTTCCTAGAAGCCATGTTTCTAAATCTCCTAGATAATCTTCATTCTTGGTCAACCTTTAAAAAAAGTTCAGCTTTTTTTTTAAAGTTTAATTTTCTGAAATGAAAATTGGTTCCACTTGTCCAGAGCCTTCCTGAGAGACTGAGCTAAGAAAACATCCCAAATATCCTGTCCACCTTCACAGAGTGAAACCATGTTCTGACAGATTTCCCCTCATTCCTCTCCCCTAAAGAGTTACTAAAGGGATCTTTCGGGCCTCAAGGACTATGAAAACTATGCTAGTGCCTCTAGTTTGCACAGCTGGTCCCCACTGTCCCTTCCCGCAGGCTCCTTGCAGCCCCGAAGGATTTCGGCTTCAGGTCACTCTGCCCTGACATGCTGAGCCACACCAGGGCCTCACGACTCGTGAATTTATATCTACTTGGATCTGCACGTGCCAGGACAACAGACTCTTAGCAGTATCTAAACCATAATCCTCAACTTTACCACAGGACACTGACCATCAAAACACTACTCTCAGGGAATTCCCTGGTGGTCTAGTGGTTAGGACTGCAAGCTTGTACTTCAGGGGACACTGGTTCGATTCCTGGTCGGGGAACTAAGATCTCAAAAGCCATGTGGCACAGCCAAAAAAATAAAATAAATAAAAATTTAAAATAACAACAAAACACTACTCTCATTCACTGAAAGAATCAAATCAGAATGTATCTGTTCAGCGGAAAAGAGGACCGCTCATACCGTTGCCAGATAAAATACCGGGTGCACTGGGATGCTCAATTAAATCTTGATTCCAGATAAACAAAGAATCATCTTTCAGTGTAAGTATGTCCCATTTATTTATTTAATAAATTTATTTTTTATTTTTGCCTGTGTTGGGTCTTCAGGCTGCTGCGTGTGGGCTTCCTCTAGCTGCCGCTAGTTGGCGCTACTCTTTGTTGCGGTGCGTGGACTTCTCACTGCGGTGGCTTCTCTTGTTGCAGTGCATGGGCTTCAGTAGTTGTGGCACATGGGCTCCATAGGTGTGGCTCTCATGCTCTAGAGCGCAGCCTCAGTAGTTGTGGCGCAAGGGCTTAGTGGCTTTGAAGCATGTGGGATCTTCCCAGACCAGGGCTGGAAGCTGTGTGCCCTGCCTTGGCAGGCGGATTCTTAACCACTGCACCACCTGGGAAGCCTCGTCTCATGCATTTATTAACTGGGTGTCCTGTGTTTTTATCTGCTAAACCTGGCAACACTATACCGGTGATCATTTTATCCGAAAAGTTATAAGGTGGCTTCTCACAGCCTTTCTACAAGTTATTATCCTCCTAGAAGTGGAGGCAGGGGAAGGAGGAGGAGGAGACTGCCAAGAGGAATTAGCTAGAATGCTACTCGTTCTCATGGCCTCTGACTCGTCCTATGAGCACACTCATGATGATATTTAGGACCCACCTGGATAAGCTGAGCTGCAAAACTTATTTATTTCATTAAAAAAATTGTTATTGCAATATTCACTTTATTGAGGTGATCTGGAAAAATCCCAATTTATTTAAAAGGCAAAGAAGGAAGGAAAGATGGAAAGAAGGAAGAGGCCGATCGTCAGGTTAGAACACGTGTCTTCTATTATTCAGATATTGGTGAGTTGTGAAAATAATTTCATTCTTTTAGAAATTTGAAAACGGAATGCACTCTATTGTATTACGAATCAGGAATTAGGATATTGTCTTCAGGAAAGGAAAAAATCTGGGCCCTACCAAGGACAAAACGGCTTGTTTTGTTTTTGAAGAGAGTAGCGCATTTAATTTATACATCTTAAAAAGCAGGCATTAGGACAGTAACTGCTATATAAATTTTTTGTAAGAGTAATAAAAAAAAAACTTTAATCACATCTGCAAAGACTTTTTTTCCCAAATGAAGTTACATTTACATTTGCAAGTTCCAGGAATTTGGACATGAATATCTTTGGTGGGTATGGGGGGGGGGGCACTTGTTTAGTTTATCATAGTCCCCTTGACCCACACAGACCTCTTTTTCCCACACCCCAGGCATGCTCACAGAAACTTGGGTTCATCTCAGGAGGGGCCCCAGGCCCTGGCAGCCTCGTCTGTGTAGGCAGCTGCAGCTGGGCTGCTCAGAGCCCCTAGCTTCCCTGGGCTGAGGAGCACCAGGGCTCAGCTCTGTCTAGGCAGGGTTCCTGGGCGCCCCAGCAGGTGCTGTGGTCCTGTGGCTGGAGCGTGGAAGCCTTGCCCTCTCCCACTGTCTGCTCCTCATCCTGCCTCCCAGTGTTCCCCTTCCTGCATGGCTGAGGTTTCTCACAGGCTCCCAGTGCACACCAAGTATTTCCTCCAAGTGTGTGCTATATTAGGAGAGATGGGAGAACCCCCCCCCCCCCAGAGGGCCTCAGGTCCCTCCCTTCTCTGATCAGAGCTCTCCCCTTTTTATCTATTAATTATCCCCACTAGGATCAGGGAGCTGCTTCCTCCAGCTCCTGCCCAGTGAGGGCTATTTTGGAGAATCACTGGGGAAGTGGAGGGCTGACTTCTGATCTTGGAGCTCCTGGACTGGAGTTGAACTACTGCCAAGAAAAGTCAAAAGGCAGGCAAGGGATGGGCAGGGTCCGCCCCTGCTGGAGAGGAGAGAAGGGGAGGCTATCGGGAAGAGTCTGCTGCTCCGAAGGGCAGCCAGGGAGGGGTGCCTGGTCTTCCTGTGGCCCAAGTGGACCTTGGGGAGTGCACCATGGGGAGGACCCATTTGAAAAGCAATCCTGGTGAACAGCAGTCTGGATACTCTGACGGGCCCTCCCTCTGCCAGACAACCAGATCTAACGTGAAATAAGCTCTTAATGCCCTGCTGGGCTCAGGATAAACAAGGGACATGCATGGCCTTAAGGGTGTGTTTTAGAATAATTAGAAAGGTGGCAAAATCATAAGCAAAGTGTCCAAAATAAAAATTTATAAAAGAAACCACAGAGCAAATCCAAAGAAAACAGAAGGAAGGAGAAAATGAAATTAAGATAAGAAATGAATAAAATAGAAAGATACCATAGGACTATCAAAGCCAAAAGTTGACTCTTGGAAAAGACTAATAACATAGACAGAAATTCAGAAAAATTTCTTAGGTCAGAAAGATACAAGGCACAAATAAACCGAAGTAAAAGAAGAATATAACTATAGATTCTATAGACATTAAAAGGGCAGGTAAATGTTACAGGTAATGAAATGGGAAATTTCCCAGTAAATTGTAACTTGCCAAAATGGATTCAATCTGAGCTGCCCTATAGCCACCACAGAAAAAGAATCAATCATTAACAAATCTTCTCACAAATACCAGACAAGCAGTGTAAACTAAGCATGTTCTAAATGCAGAATTTGACAAGCTTTTAAAAATAAACTTTTAATTTAAAAAGTTTTAGATTTACAGAAAAATTGTGAAGAGTTCCCATATACCCTGCACCCAGTTTCCCATATTATTAACATCTTATACTAGTATGATACATTTGTTACAATTAAAAACCACCAATGATACTTTAACTAAAGTCCATGCTTTATTCAGACCTCCTTGGTTTGTACATAATGCTCTTTTCCTGTTCCAGGATCCAGGTTACATTCAGTTGTCATGTCTCTTTAGGCTTCTCTTGGCTCTGACAGTTTCTCAGATTTTCCTTGGTTTTGATGACCTTGACCGTTGGGAGGAGCACTGCTATAGGCATTGGGTAGACTGTCCCTCTATTGGGATTTGTTGGGTGTTTTCCTCATGGTTAAACTAGGGTTATGGGTTTTGGGGAGGAAGAGCACAGAGATCAAGTGCTGTTTTTGCATCACATCCTATCAAGGGTGCATACTATCAACATGGCTGATCGCTGCTGATGTTGACCTTGGTCACCTGGCTGAGGGGTGACTTTCAGGTGTCTCCACTGCAGCTACCCTTCTCCCCCCTTCCCACACTGTCCTCTTGGGAAGGAAGTCAGTCTGCACAGCCCACACCTAAGGAGGGGGGAGTTTTGCTCTACCTCCTTAAGGGCAGAGTGTCTACACAAATTACTTGGAATTCTTCCCTACGGGAGATTCGTGTCTTCTCTCCCATTTATTTATTAATTCAATCGTTTATATCAGAATGGACTCATGGATATTTATTTTATACTTTGGGTTATAATTCAATACAACTTTATTTTGTTGATCAAATTGTTCCAAATTTGGCCATTGGGAGCTCCAAAGTCCTTGTGACAGACCACTTTCATTGTAGTTTTTGAGCAATCTTTTGTTATAACATATATAAATCCCCATGGAACCACCACTGCAATCAAGACAGTGAACATATTCATCAACCCCAAAAGATTCCTCATGTCCCTTCCCTCCTGCTTCTCTTCATCACACACCCCCTACCCCACACCCATGCAATCCCCAATCTTCTTTCTGTCATCGTAGATTAGTTTGCATTTTCTAGTTGTATATAAGTGGAACCAAACAGTATATACGCTTTATTGCCTGGCCTCTTTCATTCAGGATAATTATTCTGAGATTCACCTCTTCAGTAGATTTTGGGTGAGATGTAGGGGCAGTGGGACATCCGGGTAGAACCCACTGGGGTGTTAGAGAGGGGTAACTGGTAGGGTCAGGAGAAGTGGCAGAGCAGGCGCTGGGCAGTCGTGGGGGGTGAAGAGGTTGGTGGGGCTCTTGGGTTCTCCCTGGATGATGGAGGCAGGAGCAGAAGAGGAGAAAATGATTAGGTGGGGAAGACAGCCAGTTGGGTGGTTGTGCCAGGATGAAGGGGGGGGGGTGCCTGGGGGACATCCCAGCTGTCCCAGAGGCAGTTGTAAACCCAGGAGAGGGCTGACCTGAAACCACAGGCTGGGCATTCACGACACAGATGGTGACAGAAACCAGGGGAGGGAAGAAGTGGCCGAAGCAACGTGTATGGGGCCTAGAGGGGCCAAGACTGAACCCTGAAGAACCCAACTTTTAAGAGGCAGGGCTGCAGAAGAGGGTGAAGGAAAATGAGGGTGAGGCCACAGACCCACATTGGAGCTGTGTCCAGGAGACTGGCTAGTAGGGTCATATACCAATGGGAGGTCACAGAAGCTATCACCTGGAATGGGGCTCCTGGGTTGGCAGGATCTGGGCTATGCCTGGACTGAGTCTCTGTCCTCTCTTCTATGTGAGAGCCGGGCATCTCGGCCACCTGTCCCCAGATGTCCCACAGCAACAGGGAAGAGCACAGCTATCCCTGAGATTTGCTCAGACTTGAGCCTAGGGATCCACCCAGCTCAGCCACAGACAGAGGGCCCCTGGCTGGAATGAATTAAGGAAGAGGCAGGATAGGGACCCAAGGCAGTATAGGGACCCAAGGCAATGAACACTGGCCAGCAGACCAGGAGACATGGGCCTGCCCTTATGTCCTGCCAATCTTGGCCAGGAAGACAAAGCGAGAATTTGCCAAGTATTTTGGTGGAAGACTGGGTTCTTGGGTTTCCTTCCTATATTTGGCAAAGGTGAGCAAGCTGCCAGGTGGGCAAAAATAGGGGTCCCTAAAACACCCTCCTCACTAGCCTTCAGACTCTCCCCATTCGTTTTCCCATTTAATCCTGACACATCTCCATGCAAGAGACACTAACCATTATTTTTATTTTACAGACGGGGAAACTGAGGCTCCAGAAGGTAAGAAGGGAGCTGATGGTTCTCTCTCCATACCCACCCTCCTTACCCCCGCCCTGTAGTGCTGTACAGGCAACAGGCTGCTTTGTAAGCAAGTCACATTTGTCAGGGCTCCAGGCCACACCAGCAAAGGTGGCTGGGGACGCTGACTCAGCAGGGCGGCACGCCCACCCAGAGAGCCCCTCCTGCCAAGCCAAGAGGGTCCGCGCCCGGCCCCGCCCCCGCCCCCTTAGGAGTCTCTGTCTCCACCCGGACTGAAAGAGGTGGCTGGAGCAAATCCCAATCCCAAAGGGAGAGTGACCCTGAAGCGGCCTCAGTTTCCCCATCTGTAAAACGGGGCCGGTTGCTCACAGTTCTCGAACGCTGCGGCTTCCAGGGACCCGCTCGCAGGTGCTCGCCCCGAACCCCGGAGGGCGCCTGCAGCCCCGGAACCACCCTGGGGCGGGGGATGGGGAGGACTCTGCAGTTCCTTCCCGGCCCCTATCCCGGCCTCGATCCCCCTTCCCAGGAGGGCACCTCCGAGAACGCAAAAGTCGCCTCAGCAGCCCCCCTGGGTCACCTGCTGCCCCGAAGCCGTCGTCCTCGCCTTCCGCTCCCGCCTCCACCGGCATGCCCAGGTCCCCGTTGGGGCCCGACATTGCGGGCTCGGGCGCCGCCAGGGCCGAGCGACAATGGGACGCGACGACTGTCGCATAGAAAGCCGGCGCGGGGTGGAAGGTGGAGGCGGTGGAGGGAGCTCGGGACCAGCGGGGCGGGACTGCACGGCGGAAAGCGCCCGGGCCCCGCCCCCACCCGCTGTCAGCCTCCGCCCCACGTCCCGCCCGACCGAGAGCCGGGTCCCCGCCGCAGCCCAGCTCTCGCGCCTCATCCCGGGAGCGGAGCTCGGCGCGCACCTGGCCTTCAGACTCCGCCCCGCCGCGCCCTCAATCTGCACCGCCCTCAGGTCCCCGCCCCCTCCTCGAGTCCCACCCCCTCTAGGCCGCCGGGAGGGGCCATCCCGGGGCTGCCCGCCGCGAAGCCTAGGTAGTGGAGCCTCGGGCCCTCAGCTTGGGCGAAGGAGCCTGACGGAGGGGCGGGGCAGCTTGGAACCCCCGCCACTCCGCCACTCTGCCACTCCGCCCCGTCCCGCCGCTGGGGACCTGCGGGTCGGCGCCTCGGCGCCTCTGGGTGCGTGAAATCGGAGACACGTGGTTTCTAAGGCCCCCGGTGTGTGGAAAATTTTATGGTTCGCGCCACAGAAGAAACGGTGCAGCGGTGCGGGAGGGCAGAAAAAGCCCGAGTCGTGGACGCCCATCTACCGTGGGTCGGGCAGGGCAGTTTCTGTGGCTCTCATGGACCGGATGCCGTGACGCTTTCCCTGAGACTCCGAAGGGTTCAATCTCTTTCGATTGGGTGCCTATTACGGATGACGCTGAGGGCCACATGGCGAGCTGAGGGCTACGTGGCCGAGTTCCTGCGTTCAGCTCCGGCTCACCACCGAGGCCAGTTACATCTGCACTTTAGAAGCCGGGGCATTTAGCAGACATCCCCAGGTGTGTTTCTTCGGCTCTGACGGATGCGTGGGAAGCTGGGCGTCGGGGACTCCCGCCCAGTCCCACGAGCGTCGGTTCCGCCGGCTCGGCGTCACTGTCACCCCTGGCAACCTGCGGGGCGCCGGAGACGCGCCCTTTAAGAGAACCCTGCGCCCCGGCCATCTTTGTTTCTCGCGCCCTCCCGCGGCGCCGGCGGAGCAAACATGGCCCACGCCGTGCGGGCGCTGTGGCCTGGCGGGCGCGCTCTGACCTGCAGGCTGGGCGGTCGCCCCGCTCTGGGACTCCCCGCGCAGAGCCGGGCCGGCTTCACCGGGGCTGCGGGAGGCCCGGGCCCCGCCGCCGCCACCCGCAAGGGGGGCCCACGGCTCCTGGGGGCGGCGGCGCTGGCCCTCGGGGGAGCCCTGGGGCTGTACCACACGGCGCGGTGGCATCTGCGCGCCCAGGACCTCCGCGCCGAGCTCTCAGCCGCGCAGGTAAGCCCGGGTCGGACCGAGCTTTGGGTAGGGGCGCTGGCGTCAGCGCCGAACTTCAGGACTTCTGGGGGACCGGCGGGGACAGGATTCGCCTCTGTCCGCTCTTGACCTTGGGCCAGTGGCTTGGTTTTAAGCCTCCGTCCTCATCTGTGAAATGGGGCGCTACTGATGCCTGCTAACGAGAATTGTCTTTGTTTCAAAGTCGTTTTCCTAATGTGTTTTAAGAGTTTTTAACAAAAATTTGGAAAGATTTCACTGAAAAGGGAAAGCCTCTTGCACAGTTGATCGCTTTCCAAACATTTTATCATGTCCCTCCTACTCTCTCCAAATCCTGAGGTTGTGTATTTATTAGTGCTGTTTTTAGTATTTTTACGGAACTGATGACCCTTAGACTCCAGGCCCCGAGACAAGGAAGAACTAGGGTATGTCTCCCGAACGGGGTGGTGGCCCAGCTGCCCTTGCAATGCTTTGTACGCAGCACCAGCATCCGTCCCCACCACACCCACTGGCGCCCCTTTCTTAAACCCATGGGAACAGAAGAGGGTAGATGGGGAGTGGAGTTCTCTGTATCTCCTGCCCACCCACCTCCGTGGCCCAGCCTCAGTCTCCCATCTCTGAACAGTGGGGGCGGGGGACTGCAGCTGTGGCTTTCAGACAGGAATATGCTGCAAGCTCACGTGGGGCTCTCCTGCCGTGTGCAGGCCAGTGGCCCAGATGCAACCCTCCCCTCTTGTAGATTTGAGGTAGACCCCACTCGGAATCGCTGGGCTCTGCCCCTGCACCCCTTGAGGGAGTGGGGGTGGCGGTGTCTGAAGTTCCCTTGGGACAGGAGAGGAGAGATGTCTGTCTTGCGTTGGGCAGAGATGAGAAGATTCCTCCTACACAGAACAGACTTTCTACCTGGGGAGCCCGCTGGATGGGCGCTTGAGCCTGGGCTGTCCTTGGCAGGAGCCTGCTCTCCACCTTCCCGCCCTTCCCTTTCTCCCTGCCACCCATCCCCCATTCCTTCTGATGTTCTCAGGGTCATCCTAGAAAACTCCCCTGGGAAACCTTTCCTTGGGGGTGGAGCCTGGACCTGGGGGCGGGGCCTGGGCACCAGGCCTCAGAAGCCCCCTCCTCTGCCCCTCATCCAGCTCTCCCTGTCGAGCCGCCTGCAGCTGACTCTGTACCAGTACAAAACGTGTCCCTTCTGCAGCAAGGTCCGCGCCTTCCTCGACTTCCATGCCCTGCCCTACCAGGTGGTGGAGGTGAACCCTGTGCGCAGGGCCGAGATCAAGTTCTCCTCCTACAGGAAGGTGCCCATCGTGTTGGCTCAGGAAGGAGACAGCTTGGTGAGCCTTGGGGAGCTCCCCCTGCCCCAGTGTCCTGGCTTGTCCTGAAATACCCCTGAGTCAGTCCCTGCTCTGCAGCCCTGGAAGGAACTTGGGCTCTGTGGGCCTCAGATGAACCAGCAATTCTAAGGGAGGCAGAGCACCACAGAGCTTAACAATGTGGGTTCTGAAGTCAGGGTGGTCTGGGTTCAAGGTGGGGCTCTGCCGCTCACTGGCTGTGTGACTTGGGGCCAGTCACTTGGCCTCTCTGAGCTTTCTTTGTTAATCAACAGAGAACCATAGTCTCCAGGGTATAGGGCTTGGCTCCTAGTATGTAGCTTCTGAGTCCACCCGGCCCCTCAGTGCCCAGGAGGCCAGGCGGGTGAGTGAGCAGGGCTCAGATCCTGGGTGCGCCCCACATCGTCCTCCCCATTCGCCACACTTGGGTCTCCCTTACTCAGGACAGGGCGCCGTGAGGGTGGGGACTGGGTCCTGGGGGAGGGGAAAGCTCAATGGGCATTGATTTTACGGGTGAACCTCCAGGGACAGATAAACAGTGCCGCCCGACCAGATTCTGCAGAATGCCTGGGTGTCAGAATTGTTTAAGAGCCCCTGGTGATCCTACCAGTGGCCAGTCAGCCAGTCCCCCCTGCCCCCCACCACAACCTTCATCTAAACGATCCTCTTCTCCAGCAACAACTGAACGACTCCTCTGTCATCATCAGCGCCCTCAAGACCTACCTGGTGTCGGGGTAAGGAGCCCCTGAAGCCCAGGCCGGCCCTGCATCTCATCCCCTCTCCTGTCTCAGGGAGGCCTCCCCAGGTTCCTGCATGGGAGTGGGGTGGGGCTGCTGCTTAGATTTCCAGAATGGGCTGTGGGCATCACTCTGAGACCCTTCCTCTCCTCTGTGCATCTCCCTCTGTTGGGGAAGTGCTTCTGGTATCTGCCCCAGATCCCTCTTGCTGCAGGACCTCCTGTGTCACCCACAAGAGGGTGGAAAGCTGTTGTGGGTCAGTCCTGGGGTAGGTATTCATCGCGAGGAGGTGAGGGCTTAGTCTCCTGGAGGAAGAGGGAGTCGGAGTGAGACTCTGGATATCTCCCAAAGGCAGCCCCTGGAAGACATCATCACCTACTATCCACCCATGAAGGCTATGAACGCCCAGGGCAAGGAGGTGACCGAATTCTGCAACAAGTACTGGCTGATGCTGGATGAGAAGGAGGCCCAGCGGATGTATGGTGGGAAGGAGGCCAGGACGTGAGTGGGGCCGTGGGTGGGGGGAGGGGCTGGTCTTCCCCAGAGGAGACCAGGCTGAGCGAGATGCTGTGAGCGGGGAGCAGCACGGGAGAGGAGACCACGAGGGCTGGGGCTGAGCCATGGGTGGGACTCAGTCTTCTTGAGGACCTCCCGCTCCCATCCATACACTGGGTGGTCTAGATAGTGGTTCAGCTCCCCCATCTCCCAGGCCCTGGCTCGGGAAGCCCACCTGGCCGGCCCTGTGTCCCCCGCCCTCTGCCTGCAGGGAGGAGATGAAGTGGCGGCAGTGGGCAGACGACTGGCTGGTACACCTCATCTCCCCCAATGTGTACCGCACGATGGCCGAGGCCTTGGCCTCCTTCGACTACATTGTCAAGGAGGGCAATTTCGGGACCGTGGAGGGCGCTATGGCCAAGTACATGGGTGCAGCTGCCATGTACCTCATCAGCAAGCGGCTCAAGAGCAGGTGATGGTGCACGTGTGTGTGTGTGTGCCCCTGGGGGGCCTGCCCTCCCCAGGTCCCTGCCATCCCCAGGTCCCCAGCATTAGCCAAGCTGAGACTCAAACCCAGAACCCCTGATTGCCTCCCTGACCCCAGGGGAAGCAGGGCTGGCCTGGGGGTCCAGAGCTGGGTCCCTGCCTTGTCCCTCCCTCTGTTTCCCTCTCCATGGTTGGGCCTCTTGTCCCCCTCCGCCCCCCAGGAGTAGCCCTGGCCCGCGGGCTTTTGCGTGCTCCCCACCTGTGCCAGGTGTCAGAGTTCCACTGATGGACTTCCCCCATCCCTGCCCAGGCACCACCTCCAGGATGATGTGCGCGAGGACCTCTACGAGGCTGCCAACAAGTGGGTGGCCGCTGTGGGCAAAGACCGGCCCTTCATGGGGGGCCAGAAACCAAACCTGGCTGATCTGGTGAGTGTGGTGGTGACGGGGTGCAGAGACCGAAGGGTCTGTCCTTGGGGTGGGGGAGGTGGGGAGAACCCAGATGTAGGTAATACCTGCATCTCACAGCTCCTCCATCCCAGAGGCACCCGGCTCCACTGGTTGTCAAGGGCTTAAGGAAAACCAGTGCTCCAGGCTTCTGTCCAGCAAAAGTCCTGGGACAGTGTCTTGTGGGCCTGACTTCAATGCCAGTCCTTGAAGCCGTCCTACAGCCAGGGCAGAAAACATTAATTGCGAGGTTCAGGTCTTGGAGCAAATGGTGGGGCCCCCTCTTCCCAAATCTCAACACCTGAGGGTGGGGAAGGGCATTTTCCCAAAGGAAACGCTGGGGGACGGGGGTTGTTGCCCAGAAACGGGGTGTGGGTGCAGGACAGGCAAAACCTACAGCCAACCCACATGCTTCATTCAAAGCCCCACGTGCAAAATCGGCCCATTAGTGGGTCACGGGGCTCCCAGAAAGGGGAGGTGACGGGCCCAGGGCACACACCTGGCAGAGGGCGGGGCAGGTGTGGACCCCTTCTCTGTACTCCCCCCGCCAGGCGGTGTACGGCGTGCTGCGTGTGATGGAGGGTCTGGAGGCCTTTGACGACCTGATGCGTCACACTCACATCCAGCCCTGGTACCTGCGGGTGGAGCAGGCCATCGCTGAGGCCCCCCAGTGAACTGAGCATCCCTGCCGGGAGGAGGGAGAAGACCAGCTGTGGGGGAGCAGGGCCGCTGGGCCAGCACCTGGCGATGCTGTGATGCTGTGCAGCGGGGGGGCAGCATCGTTCAGCCTCTTGCCCACCCCGCCCTGACTGCCCTCTCACTTCTAACACTGGACGTCTGCTGGGGCCCTGGGACGCTGGGGGACAAAGCCCAGGCTTGGTTTCCATTCACAAAGGTCCCCCTGCCCCCCAGGGCACAGAGGGCTACCTCCCATGCCGGCTGGACCCCTTCCTGGGCCTCCCTGCTCTTCAGCCTTCTCTGGGGCTCTCAAGGCTGCCCTGTCTACACCTCGTGGGTGGGAATCAGGTCGGGCTCCTACCCTAGGCAAGGGAAGTAGGGACTGTCCAGTTTAGGGAGGACCTGTCCCTGGCTCTCCCTGGTTCCTGCTCTTCCCAGGTGCCCCTGGGACTGTGTGTCACGTTCGCAATAAAGAAGAGGTTTGCCGCTCCCCGTGTGGCGGCGCTGTAGTGGAGGTAGTGGAGGTGGGGGGTCCACGGCCAGTGCCGGTTAGGGAAGGCTTCCCTGGTGGTAAATACTATTTGTCCAGTGCTTATGAAGCGTCCGCCCTGGGTGAAAGGCTCAGCAGGCTTTGTGTCCCGTATTCCCTGGGACACAGCCAAGGGATGTGAACCCAGTTCTGCAACCCGCTGACCGCGGGACTCTGAGCAGGGGCACGTTTTCTGAGCCCCAGTCTCCTCATCTGTCACATGGGCACAGTGGTGGTTCCCACCTCAAGGGGAAGTTGTGAGGGCTCGACCACAGGATGCAGGTCAAGGGTGTGGAAGGATGCCTGGCTCAGCAGAGGCCAGAGTTGTTGCAATCCTGCTCTATAGACCAGGAGACCAGGGTTCAGAAGACAGTGCCTTCCAGGGCTCTCTGACAGCAGACGGCCACCCATGGCTTCAGTCCCAGGCCTGGAACTTCACAGGGGGTGGACGCTGGGACAGGGGTCTATAGGGAGAAGCGGCTCTGGGAACAAGGAGGGGCTGTGGGGTCCCTGTTCCCCCGGTTTCAGCAGAGGGGGGCATGCGGGTCCGCCGAGGTGGCCCTACAGAGGCCGGACAGGCAGCTGGGGAGCTGAACTCTACGCCCAGGTCCTCCCTATTGGGGAGTGACTGGGCAACCCCCTCAGAGCCTCTCAGGAGCGTTTAAATATTTTTCTTTATTAACTTGTTTAAAACAAAAGTAATTCATGGTCTGTCTTTGTGTTAGCAAACATTCAAATAAGGTAGAAGTGACAGGCACTCTGGAGGCCGACAGCGTCACGTGGGGGAGCGGCCGCAGCTCCTGCAGGGCTCTCTGCCTCCTGCTTGTTTTTGTTCTCATTGCGAGCATCTGTCCTTGTCACCGTGTCACGCTGGCTGGGTCTTCGCAGCTGCAGAGAGCTCCTGTGGGAGGAAGGAGGGAAGCGGAGGCCTGAGGCCATGCCGTTCCGTGGGACAAGGAGCCATAGAAGCCGCCTCTGAGGGGCCAGCCCGTGTTGAGGTCTCCAGTCACCGCTGTGTCCAGGATGCTGTTTCCCCTTCACTGATCAGTCTTTTAAGTCCCGAGGGGCCTTTGCTCCAGGGACCTGTGATGGCCTGTGGACCCCAGGGCCTCCCTCAGCAGGGCAGGAACCAGGCCAGGAGCGCCACAGGGTGCTGTGGGGGGTGGGGGGTGGGGGTGGAGGGGCTTCCTGCATCCCTGCCCCCCTCCCCACTTTCCCTTCTCGTCACAGACAGCCTTTCCTTGTCACCCGCCTGGGGTTACTTGGTACTTTTCCAGCTGCTCAAGGAGGCTAACTCGCCTTTCTCTGTCTCAATCCCAAATTCCCCAAAGGCAGCATTTGATGTGGCCTGCTTGGGATAAGGTGTCCACCTTCAGTCCATGACCCTGTGGCCCAGGGAGGGTCCAACCTCCCACAGCCCCGCCCTGTGCGCCCTGGCCTTTCTGCTTCTCCTGCTAAACCCAGTGATTGTGTCTCCCAGCCTTGGCTTCCCCTTGAGGCCTGGTCCTGCTAAGGAGACCCCAGGTGCAGGCCAGACCCCAGCTACTCATCACTACCCCTCTTCTTGTTTTTACAGAGATGTTTTCTTCTGTCTTTGCATTTCTCAGAGTGGGATACAGTTGATGGCAGAGCCAGAGCCCTGGCAGGGATAGGGGCTTGACTCCCGACTGGGGCTTTATCACTGGGGCTGCTGCAGGCAGAGAGGAGCCCACCCACACCCTCTTCTCCCACCTCCACTAAATGGCCGCCTTGATGAAAAGGACTGTGCTAACTAGAGCCATTTCCTGTGATGGGCTGGGAATGGCCAGTCAACGCAAGGCCACCACAGGGCACTGAGTCCTGCTTCTGTCACCAAGTATTCCCTCAAGAGGTGACAACTTTGCCTGTTACCCTTTCTCATAACCAGCAGAGGGCGGTAGAGGATGCAAAAAAACCCCCAAAAAACAACCCCGTAGGAGCGGGTGCCAAGGCCTGCTGCTGCCACCTTGTGGTCAATTTTGGAATCGCATCTTTGAACCACCTTCATTATCCAGGGACTCTATTTGCCCATCTGTAAAATGGGTTTAGCATGCAAGCGTCTGAAAATGGGTGGGTAGGAAAAGTTACACTTTTCAAGGGGAAGGGCTGGAAGCTAGGAATCCTTGATGCATCTTAGTCATGCTCAGGTCATGGCCTGTGCCCTGTGGCATTTGGTGGTAGCAGAAGGCCTAAGGTGGGAACTCTGTGCTGCAGTTGTTTGCTGTGAATTTGGGCAAGCCCCATCCTTGCCCATCCATGGGCAAGCCCTTGGAGGTCAGTTAGCCTTCATGGGGTTGTTGTAATCAGGGATGGGAAGGTTGCAGAAAGTTGATGTGCGCTGTTGATGTGTGAGGGGTGTTAATCTGTAGCCAGTGGAGTCTAATGTCTCTTCTCAGAACACACTCCCTGCTCTGTTTCCAGCTGGGCTCCTGGAGTTCATGGCCAAGAGCTCCAGGAAGTAAGAAGTGAAGAGAGTCGTGAGAATGGTGAGATCCCCCTCCCTGGGAGTCAGGGAGGGCTCCCTGGGGAGAGTGAGGATTACGGTTTGCTTTTTTTGTTAGATTATTAAATTTAAAAATTTCATTTTGATTATGCAAATAATTGTTTATGGTGTATAAACAGAACCTGCAGATAAGCAAAGATGATACTGATTATTCACACATCTATCACTGAGATTTAAAATTTTTTAAATCAAAAATTAAAAAAAACTTGGAGAATAGCTTCTAGTTATTTTCTGTGTAGTCTGCATATTGTGTGTGTATACACATAAAATATTTTATATTTATATATAATTTATATTTTATATACAGTATTTATATATATCGAACAGTCAAATGGTGCTTATTTTGTGGCAAGCACCATTTTAAGCACTTTAAACATATTACCTCATTTAATCCTTTCAACACCCCTATGAGGTAAGTACAGATATTCCCATTTTACAGATGAGGAAGCTGAGGCATCAGAAAGGTTAAGTGAATTGCCTCGTGTCACACAGTAAATGGCACAGGCAGGGTCTGAACCCAGATCTGCTGGATTATGTCGATGATCTTAGTCACAATGTCACATCACTCCTCTCTCTCTAGATATATACTTTTTAAATAAAAATTCAGTTCACACAGTAGCTCCATTACATTCCAGATCAGTAACTGTTCTCCTTCACCATTTCTAATGACTGCTCCACGTATGCTGTGCTCCACTGGAAGACTGTTCCCTAATGTACTTAACCAGTCGAATGGGAAGGATTTGGACGGGCAGAGGTGTCTAATGGGGAACAGGGCTGGTAGTGGGGGGACAGTGTGGTGGGCTGAATAATGGCCCCCAAATATATCCAGGTCCTAATCCCTGGAACCCGGGAATGTTATATGGTAAAGAGACTCTGTAGGTGTGATTAAATGAATGATTTTGAGATGCAGAGATTTTCCTGGATTATCCAGCTGGGCTCTAAAGGTACTCACTGTGTTTATAAGAGGGAGGCGGAGGGAGGTTGGACTAAAGAAGAGGGGACGTGAGCACAGACGTGAGAGGCTGGAATGACCTAGGAAGAGGTTGCAAGGCAAGGAAAGTGCTGGCCTCCAGAAGCAGAAGAGCAAGGAAATAATTCTCCTTGAGAGTCTCTGGAAGGAGCAGCCCTGGTGGGACACCTTGATTTCGGCTCAGTGAGACTGATTTGGGGTTTCTTGCTTCTGGAACTGTAAGGGAATAAATGTGTGGTTTGTTTTGGTTTTTTGGCCATGCCATGCGGCATGTGGGATCTTAGTTCCCCGACCAGGGATCTAACCGGTGTCCCCTGCAGTGGAAGCACGGAGTCTTAACCACTGGACAGCCAGTCCCAAATTTGTGTTGTTTTAAGATGCCACATTTGTGGTGGTTTGTAACAGCAGCCACAGGACACTGATAAGGATGGTACAGACCAGTGTTGTCAGGGAAGAGAACCAGCTACAGGGAGCCAGGTGACCCCGGGCAAGTCCCTTGCCCGGTGTCAGTTTCCTCCTCCGTAATATGTGGGGCAGGGGTTGGGCTCCTTGGCGCGGGGTGTGGGTGGAGCCAGCTCATGGGCCTTCACAGCTGCCGCGGGGAGATAATGTTTCCTCCTCGGCCACGGGGATCTTGAACAGCAGCGATGGCAAATGGCCCAAAGAGACCGTTCCTTTGTGCTGCTCCCCCGCCAGCCTCCATGTTATGGGACACGGAAAGCAGAAGAGGCCCAGGCTTGTCTGGCTCCTGGGGGCTGAGGCAGGCCTCTGGCTTCGCTGGCCTCAGTTTCCTTATTCTTGGTTCCTCCCTGCCCGCATCACTCCCCTCCCTCTGGCCTTCCCCCCCCCCAGTGCTGACCAGCCGCTCCAGCCACTATGACCGGGCCTCATGGGTCTGCTCCTGCTTCCTCGTTGGCCCTGGAGGGCAGGGACCAAGGTTCACGCCTGGCCAGCGGAGCCTGGGCTTTGGGGCCCAGCATGCAGGCTGTTCCTCTTCTCACCCTTCCCCTACATTCCAGCCCACTCAGACCAGTGAGATCGGGACTGGGGGCAGCCGGCTGGAGCCGAGGTTGAGAACAGGGCTTCAGAGTCAGCAAAGCTGGTTTGAATCTCAGCTCAACATTTGCCCTTTTCTTTGGTGGTGGGGGTTGAGGGCAGGCTCACCGTGGCTTGCGAGATCTTAGTTCCCCCGACCAGGGATCGAACCTGGACCCTCAGCATTGAGAGTGTGGAGTCCTAACCACTGGACTGCCAGGGAATTCCCAGCATCTGCCCTTTGTATGAACCCAGACGAGTCCCTTCCGGCAAATGTTATGCCCATCTTCCTCATGAGGAAACTGAGGCTCCAAGAGGCATGAGATTTGCTCAAGCTCATGCCGCCAGGTGCCAGGGTTCAAGCACGGGCCTGCCCCACTTTCCCCTGGTTCTCTGTGGCCTCCTGGCCAGGAGAGCAGCCAGGGACCAGGTGTCACCTACCTGAGGCAAGGCAAGGAGCACCTGCCCCTCAGTGAAGGTCCCCGCAGGTGGGTTGCAGCGTGGTTCCGGGGGCCCCAGCAGAGCCACATCCTCATGCCTAAGCGTGCAGCACGACCGGGCTCCTCTGACCTGCCTTGGAGGCTTTATCACCTGCTCACAGTGAGGCCCTGGGCAAGTCCCTTCCCCACCCGGAGACTTAGTCTCCGCCTCTGTAAAATGGGGACAAGGCGGCAGCAGCACTCGTGCCTGGTGTGTGCAGAACCCCAGCTGGCGCTCAGCGATGGCGCTCCCAGGACTAAGAGATGAAAGGGTCTGGCTTCAGGGAGCAAGCAGGTAGAGGATGGGCCAGCGCCCACAGTGGAGGGTGGGGGTGGGGCAGATCCCACGGCAGGAACCGAGGGTTTGGGGGGCCCTCTCCCGTGCCAGAGATCCCAGGCCTCCTCACCAGGGAAGTGAGGGTGGAGGGGGGAGACTGGAATGAAAAGCATTTAGGGGAAATTACTCTGCGTGTTTGGAATCCAGGATGGGGCAGGGGAGCTGCGAGATAAAACTCTTTATTAAGGACCAGCCATTTCCGTTTCCTGTCTCATTTCAACTTTCCAACAGCCCTCCCAGGCTCGACTGGAGGTCGGAGGTCTGAAAGGCGTCTTGCTGGGCTAAAATCAAAGCTGTCCGAGGGGGAGCGTTCCTTCCCGAGGCTCTGCGGGAGACTTGTCTTTGCCTTTTCCAGTTTCTAGAGGCCTCAGGATTCCATGACTTGGACCTCCTCCCTCCGTCTTCGAAGCCAGAGACCTCGGGCTGAGTCCTCACCCATCTCCCCGCCTCCCTCTCCCGCATGGAAGGATCTTATGACTGCATTGGGTCCACCTGGATAATCCAGGCTATTCTCCCTATTTTAAGGTCAGCTGATTAGCAAACCTAATTCCTTCTGTGACCTTAATTAGGCTTTGCCATGCCCCCTAAGTCGCAGGTTCTGGGGATCAGGACGTGGGTATCTTTGGGAAGGGGCATAATTCTGTCCCCCACACCACAGAACACTGGGATGGGTTTTAGCCAATCAATACCTATTCCTTAAGCAGGTAGTGGGTGCCGGGCACCTACTGGGAACCAGCAGTGAGAAAGCTGACAAGTACCCCCACCCTCTAGTTGGTGCTGAGAAGTGCCAAGGGTGGGGGATGAGCTGGGCTGCGGGTGCGAACAGGGCTGCCATTGTAAGTAGGGTGGCCAGGAGAAGCCTTGGTAAGAAGGTGACATGCGATTAAAGACTGGAAGGAGGGAGGAAGGAACAAAGGCAACCACAGGAAGCTTGGCTTGGGGACATATCAAGTGTCACCCACCTCAGAGCACCTCCCAAATTAACTTCTGTGCTGGAGAAGCCCCTCTCCAGCTGGAAGGAACTGAGGAACTGAGGACCTGGGACCTGGGGACCTGGCCACGGTCCCAAGGAGAAGCCTGGACAGGGTAGGTGGGGGACCAACTTGACAAGACCTGATTGTTGGGAAATGGTTTATGCTTGTTGCCCTGGTAACGAGCTGACGCAAGTGGCATATTAGTTTCCTACGCTCCTGTGACAAATCCCCAAGAACTTGGATGGCTGAAAACAATAGAGATGAATTCTCTCACAGTTCAGGAAGCCAGAAGCCAGAAATTCAGGTGCCAGCAGAGTTGGTTCCTTCTGGAATGTTTCAGGGAGAACTCGTTCCTGCCTCTCCCCTCGCTTCAGGTGGCTGCCTGCAATCTTTTTTTTTGGCCGCACCCCAAGACGTGGGATCTTAGCTCCTGACCAGGGATCGAACCCATGCCCCCTGCAGTGGAAGTTCGGAGCCCTAACCACTGGACGGCCAGGGAAGTCCCAATCCTTGGTGTTTCTTGACCTGATAATGCATCACTCCAACCACTGCCTCCGTCCTCACGTGGCCTTCTCCCTGCGTGGTGCTCTCTCGCACGTCCAAATTTCCCTCTTTTATAAGGACACCAGTCATTGGACTTAGGGCCCACCCTCACCCAGGATGGCCCCATCTTGACTTCATTACATCTGCAAAACCCCTATTTCCAAAGCAAGAGACTTCTGAGCTTCCCAGTGGATGTGAATTTTGGGGGGACTCAACCCGGCACAAGTGGCATTTCACACCCGGGCACACCTCTGTGCCTCCCTACAGCCTCTCAATGCTGGAGCCCCCTGGCACGTTCCCCATGCTGCTTCACACAATCCCCTGCCAGCCAGGAGCGCCCAGGGCTGTCAGTGGCGGGATGGGGACTGGGGTGCCGAGTGATTTAATGAACATTTCATCGAGCACTCTGTGCACCAGGCACTGTCTCAGGCACCAGAGGTACAACTGCAAACACATTCCCCGTCTCCAGAAAGTGAATAAAGAATGTCTGGGGGGGCCCTCCAGCATCTGGAAGTCAGAAGGATGGGCAGGAACCAACCCTGAGGCCGGGGAGGGACAGCCAGTGAGGTGAAGAGGCGTGGTGGTGTCTGGAGGGACTCCAAGCAGGAGGGAGGGATCAGCCCTGGCTGAGATGGGCTGAATCAGGTGATGGCTGAGGGAGGACCACCGGACTCAGAAATTCCCAGGGCACTGGTGACCTGTGGGAGCACCCCAAATCCAACAAACATCCACGCCAAAGAGGAGTGCCACCAGAAGCTCAGAAGGGGTAGCTGCTCTTGGGGGGGGGGGGGCGGGTAGCTTTCTCATGTTCTCTGGTGAGAAAAACGGATTTTGCATTCTAACATGTAAACAGCCCAACGCCACCCAAGCCTAGGTCAGGAAAGCCATGGCTCCGTCATCAGCTCTGAAACAACTTTATTAGATGGCTGTTTTAAATGACAACTTCCAATTGCTTAATTCGCTCTGTCACCGATTCCAGTTACACCTCTATTTATATGTAACAACCATTTCTGCATTGACCTTTGCATCCTACTTAAATTCTCCCCATCAGGCCATTCCGGTGAATGGAAGTGTGACGGTGCAGTTGCACGTAGACCAGCATTATTGAGCAGGGGCAGCGGGGGGCCTGGGACAGAGGGAGCCCACTTCACAGGTGCGGGGGGCGGGGGGGAGCCGGCTGCCCTCTCCCCCAGCCCCCACCCCAAACTCACAGCGACAGGCACCTCACTGCCTTGTCCTTCAGAAAGTATGAACAAAGAAATCCCTCCCAGTCCAAGAAATGATTTGGACTTGCATCTTCCATGGGGCTGAGATTTCCCCTACTCTTCCCCTCCCCCGCCCAGATCAAACCCTCGGATCCTAAGGCTTCCTGGGTGCCGGCCCCACCCTGACCTGCCAAGGGACTGTCTCTCCGCGATCAGGGCCCTTCTGCCTTCTTGCCTTTCTTCTGTCACCCGTTCCGAGAGGAATTTCTTTGGACAGACACATGCAGCGGCGAGAAGGGTCATTCCCACGGCCCCCTCCTTCCTCTCCCCACCCCACCTCGCAGGTGCTGGGAAGGTACAATCAACCACAAACATAAATACGAATAAAAAATGAACTTGAAAATGACAGGCTATTAATTAAACAAATCTATAAAAATAGTCAGGACATAACCCTGTTCAAATAAATATGAAATAAATAGGCTCCAAGCAGTGTGATACGTTGAGTCAGTGGAATGTCAGGCTGGTCCCACCTTGCCCCAGCTGGGATTGGACAGGAACCCCCAGGGACATCAGAAGCAGACTTTAACGCGGTCAGCTAAGCCATCGGCTCTCTGTCTTCCCTCCGGGAGAACGGAACGTGCGTATTTGTCCAGCTTGTCCTTCTGAACAAAACCCTTTTCCCCACAATACATCATTAAGGCCTTGAACACCTTTTCCTTCTCTCGCCAGGGCGTAAAGACACTGGGCAGAAACGGCCCTTCCTGCTTCCACACAATGCCCACTGCCCTCATGCCAGCGGGGAGGGGCAGGGAGCTGGTTCGGAGCTGGTGCCAGTCCTGACAGAGTCCGGGGCCAGCTCAGAGCCCCACGAGCCCCCCAACAGCAGGGAGCAGAGGCCCTCTGGGTTCCAGGACCCGTGAAGCCATGCGCCAGGATGGGAGGCAGCCTTGCCCCCGTCATGCACACGGGCATCCAGGTGCCCATCTGCGGGGCAGCTCAGAAGCCAGACTCCTCCCTCTTCCCTGCACAACCGAGCCCGCGGCAGCGCTGCCGGTAGGGATGTCGGGCTTAGGTCAGGTAGAACTACCCTTCCCCACGGACTGTGCAGAGAGGAGCAGTGTAGGAATTGGGCTGGGGGCCCTCCTCCTACCATTTAAAACAGCAGCAAGGAAGGAAGCAAGGTGGGCCTGGGGAAGACGCTCAGTAGGCCAGAAGGCGGCCCACGCCCAGGGTCTGGCTGCGAGGATGCGATGGAGGAACCAAGCCAGCCTCCCCACCCAGCTATTCGGCAGGCACCGCAGGGAACGTTCTGTCCCCACGCGCACACGAGCCTGTGTCCTGCTGAGCCCTGGACCCTGAGGAACACCCACAGGTCCTCCCTGGAACGGACACGAGGGTCGGCCAGGGTCAGCAGGACAAACCCAGTGGGCCTGCTGGCTCTGCCCCCACCCTTGCAGGTGCGTCCCAGGGTTTTCACAGCTTGGCTTCAGTCAGCTTAGTGTTGGCACATTCACAGAATGAGATGGCTACACGTCCCAGGGCTGCAGGCCCGGGATCAGCGAGTCTGTGCGAGCGGGCTGGCCTCCCCCACACCCCGTCACCGTGACTGCACGCCCAGGGTCATCTTCAGGTTCTCGTACACCACGTAGCTGATGCTCACGGCGGGGATCACCTTCATGAAGTTGGGGGCCAGCCCCCGGTACAGGCCGAAGGCCCCCTCAGTCCGCAGGATCTGTTTGAAGAGGCTGCTCATGGTTACCTCCGGAGCGCCCTCGATGGAAGCTGCAGGGGGAGAGGTCGCCCATCAGGGGGGCCTTTCGTCCCCTCCTCCCTACAACCCAACCTGCCCGGGGAAATGGGCCCCTGGGGACTGACTGGCCTAGGACCAGCCTTACCTTGGGCCTGCATCCGGGTCCTGACCAGGGCCAGTGGGTAGCTGGCCAGCTGGCCACAGGTGCTGGACATGGTGCCGCAGGCCAGGAGCACAAACACGCCGGGGTCTGCGCTGTTCACTGCGTAGCGCTGCAGCCAGGCATTCTTGAGCGTCTGGAAGGGCAGAGGGGGGCGGGGATGAACCACAGCGTCTGCAGGCCCCAGGGAGGAAGAGCTTGGGAGGCGGTGAGAGACCGGGGGCCGGGGGGACAGTTATCGGATCCGCTCGGGAGGCGCTGGCCCGTCACACGGGATCCGCGAGGCCACTGTAACCTGACTTGCTTGGCCTGGGCTGGCCTGGGGCTGGCTGGGCTCCCGGCCTGCCTGCCCTTTGTTTCTGCTGTCACTGGGGATTCCTGGACAGGATGCGGAGCAGGGACGATGCAGGGACGGCCCCCCTTCCCTCCCCAGAGAGCTGGACTCCTGTGCTCCAGAGCCTGCAGGGGCCCGGGGAGCCCCCAGGGCCTCACTGTGCTCTGCAGATCTGCCTACCGCACGAGCCCCTCGGGGTACAGAACCTGGGGGCCACCAGGGGCAGGCAGTGTGACAGGAGACCCCTGCAGTGGACAGAGGAGTCTGGAAGGAGACAACGTGGGGGGGGGGGGCAGAGGGGTGAAACATGGCCAAGAGGGGGTTTCTGAATCTCTCCTGCTGCTCAAGGGGCCTGATCCTTGAGGGCCTCACCTCGTAGACGGCCAGGTCGATCCCGGCGTAGGGGATGATGCCCAGCATGTTGGGAACATAGCCCTTGTAGAAGGCGGCCACGCCCTCCCTGGCCAGGATCTTCCTGGCACAGTCCAGCATGCCCGAGTACTGGCCCGTCTTGCGCAGGGCCATCCGGGTCTTCAGGACCTGCAGAGCCCAACGGGAAGCGTGAGCCCAGCCCATTCCACGCCCTCACCTCCACACGCGCTGCCTGCCCTGGGACCAACGTGGCCCTCACCTCCATCGGGTAGATGCTGCTCTGGGCGATGGCCCCTGCCAACGACCCGGCCACAAGCCTCTCGTGAATCCTCAGCGTCTCCTGGTCACTCCCAACAAGACGCTTGATCTGGAACAGGGAGTGAACAGACTGATACCCCGCCAGAGACCAGCACACCTGCTCCTGCCCTGCCCTTCCTGCTGGAGCCGGCTGGGTTCCGCCAAGACCTGGTGTCCCTGGCGCTTTTGATGCTGCCCAGAAATGGAAGGAACTGGCCCCCAGTGGAACTGGCTGGTGGCAGAGCTGGGGTCAGACCCAGGCCTTCCCACCCCCGGCCTGGCCCTGCTGTCCCTCAGGTACAGGGACTGGTTCCAGGTTCCAGGGAATCAACAGGGCAGGGACCCCGTTCCAGGGGAAGCTCAGGAAGCAGCTGCCGATGGGCGACTCTCCCTGGGGAGCTGGGTCCTCACCTGCTCATAGGCCATGAACTTGATGGCCGACTCAGGGGCAATTTTGAGGACGTTGATGCCGTTGCCCCGCCACAGTGATCTGGCCCCTCCTTCTCGAATCATCTGGGTGAACCCACCCACGATGCACATATTGTTGCTGCGGGAGGCGTGGACCTGGGGAGGGAAGGACAAACAGTCAGAAGCTCAGTGGTCACCAGGCCACCGTCATCTAACAAAGAGCCAAGAGGGAGGTCCGCAGGCAGGCTCTGCCCTCTTGGTATTCTGAGGCCCACTCGGCACCCTGAGAGTCAAATGTGGCTGCTCTAGGTCCAGCTAGACTTTACTGTGCACCTGCTGGTGCCAACACCATGCTAAACACCTCCACGAGGACGACTTAAAACACGCAGCTTTTATTATGGAAAATTTTCAAACATATATAAAAGTACAGAGGATTACATAAAGAGCTTCCATGAAACCCATAATGAGCTTCAATCATCGTCAAACCAGTCAATCCATGCCCCCCGTGCCCCACCCCTGATCCCCTGCCCCGACCCCCTTAGTTTTAAAGCACATCCCTGGCATTTAGTCATTCCACCCAAGGACAGCTTTTAATCTCTACAGCATTCCTGGGGATTCGGTTCAGAAAAACAAACATGAGGCAATTTGTTCGAGTCTCTTAGTTTCCAGAGGGATAGGAGCCCTGGGGGTGAAGTGACTTGCCCGAGGTCACCCAGCTGGGAGGGTGGGACCCCAGGTCAGGTCCCAGGCCCAGAGCTTCTCTCTCCGAACCACTCTGCTTCCCTGATCCAGCACCAAAAGGGAGTTCTCATTCTTCCATCCACAGGCCTCAAACTGAGGCAGGCCCAGGGGAGCGGGGGTGGGGGGGGGCATGCAGGGAAAGGATGATGCCTTCTCTGAACCGGGTTCCTGGCACAAAAAATGCCAGAACACAAGCTAGGGGACAAGGGGGTGACTGGCCACCGTTCAAAAGACACTGAAGTCCACTGGTGTGTCCTTAGGCAGCTCGATTTCACAACCCTGCCCCCGACACAGGTTCAGCTTATCTATGCCCTGTGGACATGGAGTCGGACGCCCAGCCAAGGGAATGGTATCCAGGCCGGGGTCCGCTCGCACTGCCCCCCATGGGGTGGACTACATATGATGCACCTAAGGAAACAGGTTCCTGCCACACCCCAGTTCTCACTGGGGTCATTTGTCCACAGTATGGCCCTGTAATGTGACTCCTGGCTTAAGGGCGTCAGATAAAATTAGATCAGCTGTGCACAAAAGGTCACCTAGGCCAGGATCTAATGTCAGAGCAATAATTCCAATCTGATTTACTGGGTTAGAAAAGTATGGGCCCAAAGCAGGGCCCCAGATAAGGGAGGGGAAACCAACCCACCAAAGAACCCCAAGTGGGACACCAGGTGGCCTGGGGTCCGTTTCCTGCGTACCTGCATGAGCACCTTGAGTCTGTCCAGGGGGGCCGTGCAGGTTCTTGACACGGCCCCTGCCCCGCCGCCCGCCACCAGGTGCCTCCACCACATCCCCGTTTGCCTCTCCTCCACCGTGAACTCATCGGGGACCGTCAGGTTCTCACCCACGTCAAAGATCTGTGAGGAAGACCAACAAGGGTAAATCCAGCAGGCTCCCCACGCTTGAGGCAGAGCTGCCGGCGACGGCCAGCACACAGCCTCCCCTCCACCCCTACCCCTTCACTCGTGGGGGTAACAATACTGTGAGCCTTGGAGAGGCCCAGGTGAGAATCTGAGAGCACAGCTACAAGAACGCAGGGACAAAACCAGGCGGACGGCCCTTTTAGACAACTGCCTGGGGCTCCTGCGGGAACAGCTTACAAAGGCATTTCAGCTAAGGATCGCCAGGCTGGCTGTACTGGAAGCATCAAGTCAGGGGTAAAAATTCTCCTGAAACCCGATGTGTAACCGGATCATGTTGGCAGAACATTACGCAAGGCTTCTGCAAACACGAGGGGGGTGTGATTCCTGGGCAATACCCTCTCTCCCGGGTGGCATCCTGGCTCGACAGGCAGAGCCAGCCCTGCTCCAACCCCGGGGCTGCAGGCCAGACCCACGGGTCCGCCGCCTCCTACCCACGGAGCCTCCACTTCATTCCACCAACAAAGATGCCAGGCGCCCCCTGAGGGCACCTCAGGAGACAGAGGAGGAGCACGCACCTGTGGCCTCCCCTCCTGAAGCCGATGGTCCGGGGCAGCTAAGACTGCGACCAGGGGGCACTCGGCAAGGAGCAGGCGAAAGGGATGCTTGTGTACAACGGGCGCTCGCGGGCAGGGGGTCAGTGGGGCCACCACCAGGGAGGGTGTGGAGCTCTAGGTACTTCTAACTGGGGGTGAAAGAGCAGTATGTGTGCGGCAGTAGGGGGGATTCTTTCACCATAGGGAGAAATGACACAAACAATGGGGTGGGGGAGGGGGGAAACTGAACAGCTCTGCTATTGGATCTCTACAGAGCAGCCCCCCACGGCCTCCCAGGAGGCTTTGGGAGAAAAGCAGGCTCAGGGACATAATTCAAAAAGACACATGCACTCCAATGTTCACTGCAGCACTATTTACAATAGCCAGGACATGGAAGCAACCTAAATGTCCATCCACAGATGAATGGATAAAGAAGATGTGGTACATAGATACAATGGAATATTACTCAGCTGTAAAAAGCAAGGAAACTGGGACATTTCTAGAGACATGGATGGACTTGGAGACTGTCATACAGAGTGAAGTGAGTCAGAAAGAGAAAAACAAATATCGTATATTAACACATATATGTGGACTATAGAAAAATGGTACAAATCAACCGGTTTGCAAGGCGGAAGTAGAGACACAGATGTAGAGAACAAACATATGGACACCAAGTGGGGAAAGTGGGGAGGGTTGGGGGGGAATGAATTGGGAGACTGGGACACCAAATTGTACACCCTAAATATATGCAGTTTATTGTATGTTAACTGTATCTCAATAAAAAAAAAAAAGAAAAGAAAAGTAGGCTCGGGGAGAGGGTGCTTACAGTGGACCTTGAAGAACAGGCAGCACGTGGGGACAAGAGGGCATCATTTCTGGCAGAGGGAAGCCTGTGTTTGGGGAATGGGCAGGCTGTTCAGGTTGGCCGGCACGTGGGAGACAGAGGGAGCACATGGAGGGCTGGCAGAGGGGTGGAGAGCCCTGCTGTTGAAGAGGAGGCAGGCTAGGAACCCTTTCCAGGATGGGGACTAATGCTGGACCAGTGGGACCCTATGAACGGAGCAGGGAGAAACTGCCCTCTGGCCCGGGAGCGCAGGACCCACCGTGGAATGCTTCCAGTACAGGATGATCTCAGGGATGTTTTCCACGGGATGCAGGAGGTGATAGTCTCGCCACTCGTTCCAGTCGATGGTCATCGTGCCGTTCTTGTCCATGCTGCAAGACAAACGCGCGGTTGCCCATGTGTAAACAGGCCCCATCTGTCGGCCACACTTCCCACCTCCAGGGGAGCCAAGGGCAGGCACGTGGCCACCAGGAAACCATGGAAGGTGCCTCTGCCCCGGAGGAGACAAGGCCAGGTGGCTCCACATCCCACCTGGCACAAAAACGGGATATGATGGCCCATGAGAACCCGGTTCTGATCAGGCACAGAGGTCAAGAAGGGAGGCGATCCCCAGGGTGACATGGATACTTACTAGGTGACAGGGCCCCAGAAGTGGCCCGTTCGTATTCTGACAGACAGACAAAGGAGGATGCAGAGGAGAGAGGAGAAACAACACAAATAAGTGCTCTGAGCGGAGGTTAGTGAGGCAAGCACACGCCGCGGCACAGCACGAGGACATGCCCTGCACAGCACGAGGACGTGCCCTGCACAGCACGAGGACATGCCCTGCACAGCGTGGGGAGCGTGGCCACAGGCTACTGTCCCTGACCAGCTGGATTCAGGCCCCTGGGACTCGGGGAGGCTCGGGAGGACAGGGGGAGTCTCCGGGGCTGTTCTGTGCGAGTTCCCAGCCCAGCAACGATGCCAGTCCCCAGGACCACTGCTGGCCTGTGGGCTGCCTTTTCAAGCAGCACATCTGAGTACGGTGCTAAGAGGAAGTTGCCGTCCATGGAGGGCGGCTACTTCAGCCCTGCCCTTGCACGACGGGGCAGAGAAGGGTGTTCCTTGCTGGCCTGTCACCTACGGAAATCCTCCCGCTAGCCTTTTCTTTCTGTGGGTGGCTGGTGCTCGACGCCCTGCAGGGGTGACCTGTGATTCTTCCACTGAGAGCTGACCTGGAACCCGGGGAGTGGCTTGTCTCTGGGAGGGGTTACTTATTCATCCCTTCCAACCACCAGAAGCCAAAGCTTGCAGAAACAGGGTCAATACAGTGAACGACATACACACAGTGACTCCAAGAACCTCTCTTTCGTCATACTTTCGTTAAACCAAACGCAGGGGCTGGCGACGCACTCACCTCTTGAGGATTTTTTCTGCCTGCTGTTCAGATATCTTGACCCCCAGGTCCCGCAGGGACTGCATGATCTCCTGCGTGTCGATCCGCCCTGGAAGGACAGAGGCCGTGAGCCTGGAGCCAGGCCGCGGAGAGGCCCAGGACCGCTGGGTCGGCTGCTGGCCCCTGGGGCAACACTCACCATCATTCTTCTTGTCCAAACTCTTGAACACCAGCCTCAGTTTCTTCTCGTGATCTTGCAGATAATGGACAAACTCTTCAAAGTCTAGCTGCCCATCAAGGTCTTTGTCGCCAGCTTGTACAATTTTCTATAAAACAAAAGTAAGGTTTCGTCCTTGAGTTCTCCCCGTCCCTAGTGGTGCCCCGTCCCCAGGAAACAACTGCTCAGCCGTGAACAGAGGTGGCCTCGTGATCTGAGACGCTTCCCCTCCTCCACTCCCAGGGCCACCACCTGGATCCCTCAGGGCTGGCCGGAACCCAGCCAAGAGCCTGCCGTGCTTCCCTCACGAGCAAAGAGGAAAAAGAGCCCCCAAGAGGAGCCTTCAGGCAGAGGCTGGCGGCGTGGGGCTTGGTATTCCACCAGGCCAGCTGCCCAGCTCCCCTGCGGCACTGCCGCTGGCGCCAGGCCTCAGCCCCCATCTTCTCTGCCCACATGTGGGGTGGCCCTGGAGCTCCAGATTCCCCCGCACTTGCTCTTTTATCCCTAAAATTGGCACTGGCCCAAGAACAACTGGGGGCGACCAGGGTAAAGGTACAGTGGTCAATGCCTGCTTGGCGGAAACACTGCCAGAGAGAACTCTGCAGGATGGAGAGGTGCTAAGAGCCGCTGGAACTATTCTCAGGCCTGTGCTTGCTGGCGCTGCCCGTCTCTGATCTCAGGGGAGCCAGATGCTCTAACCAATCCCAGGTCTTGTAACCAGGCACTGAAAAGCAGGGCAGCGCCACTTAGGAATAGTTCAGTGACGCAAGGAAGCTTTAGGAGACCCTTTCCTTGGCAGTGAGATTCCAACAATCGGCGCCTGCCCTTAGACATGAGCTCTGTTCAGCAGCTGCAGTCCATTTTGGATGCTCAGCAACTGGAACTTTTCCACAAAAGCACAAGCTCTTGGCTTGTGCCCTGGGTCCCGCTAAATGCTTTACCTCTAGGAACCCGCTGAATCCTCGCAAATGGCTGTAGGAGGTGGGTACTATCATTTCCCCCATTTCTCAGAGAAGGAAACAGAAGCTCAGAGAGGTTAAGTAATTTATCCAAGGTCACACAGCTAAGGAAGTGGTGGGCGGGAGTCAAGCCAGGCCTGTTGGGACTCCACAGCCACCTCCCTATAGAGCCTGCTACCATTCTAAAGGTTAATCTCAAGAAGGTGAGGGACATACGTGAGTCACCCTCATCCAGCAACACCCTAAAACTGGGACGGAAAATCTCCTAAGGAAAATGGTTATAGGATCCCCGTGTTGCCCAATTCTCTCAGCAAGAAATACACCCTCTATCCACAAACCAATGTGGGTTTCAAAGTCTTCTGAGCCGGTGGGTTCGGAAATTGATGGACCATTGGCTAGCTGGTCCTCTCCAGATTCTGTGTCACCTAACATGATCAAAAGAACGGCTGGGGGAGGGTGTGGCTGGAATGTGAGATAGAGGCTGCTGCATGTTCTATCAGCTATCTGGAGTTATGTTAGCTTCCTGCCGACATTTGTGCTCTCTGCCAAGAAGGATACGCATTACGTATAGGTTATCAGCCTAGGTTTACGAGAGGAGCGGAAATAGAATCTACATGTCATTTAGGGAGGAGGCAAACGCTAGGCATGGAGCTTCTTGGCTGGTACCTGCGTTGCTCTGGCCCCAACACAATCCACGCGCCTTGCTGGGATGGGCGCCCGCGGTACAGACAACCCAAGGACCTGCTCGTGCAGCTGATTCCAAAATATCCCATGTCCTCGCTTCTACCTTAGTCCTGTCTCCTTCCCAGGATATGCACATCACCACCCCCTACACACACCTGACCTCCACTGCCATCGTGAGCACTGGGGGGGGGGGACACAGCACGGGATCCGATTAACGGGGAAGTCGGGGTGTCCTTTTAGGAGGCAGGTGACCCCCTCGGACTCTGTAGCTGTTTCCCCATATTTAACAGGGTAATGATTTCTGCTGCCTCCTGCTCCAAAGACATGCCTAGGAAGCCCCCCTCACCCCTGCTCGTTAGTTTGTTTCACCCAGGGCACGGCCCTGTCACCTCCAGCCTCTGCGGCCACAGTTCCAACTGCTGGGCCTCCAGTGAGGGCCCTCTCCCCGCCCCGCCTGCCACCCAGCTCAGAGGAAGAGCCCCGCGGCAGCTAGACTGTGCCCCCACTTCCTGGCCCTGAACGTCTTAAAACCCCGCCGTCTGCAAGAAAATTCCTTTCCATCTCCCACAAGTGCCTTCCCTATAATTCCAGCCTTCCTTGGAAGTCACATGAGAGCCAGTCACTCCTGTGACGTAGCTCTTTAGCCGGCTATAGCCACGCGACAGCTGGGGGAAAAATATTGGCAGTTAGAAATGCTGGGGACCTCTGAGGTATGCGGACCCTCTACCAGCTCAAGCATTCACTCAACCAACGCGGATGAAATGCCCGCTGCCCCCGTACAGACCTGCTTCCACTGGCGGTAGGTGGAGAACTCCTGGGAAGGGATAAAGACACTGAGTTTGAAGATGGACTTCAGCTCGGCAGGAAGCCCCTTGGACTCAAAGTACTGGAACTCTGTCTGGGCCTCCCCGATGAGGGGCACATACAGGCACAAGCAGAGCATGGTGGTGAGAGCTGCTTCAGGCGGCGTGGATGCCGGGGAATGCTGCCTGACCCGGCACACTTGCACAAGATATGCTGGGTGCAGCTGTCATTGGCTGCCTTAGCCCTGCCCTTCTACTTAATTGAAAAAAGTCTGCTCACTGTACCTCCTGCCCACAGCCAATGAGCACAGAGCCCGACGAGGAGGGAGGAGGCAGGGAGGCAAGCAGAGAGATAAAGATCAGGACTGACGTCACCTGCTTCCCAGTTAACCCTTCAGAGATGGGCAGAGCCTTCTGCCCTGCCTTGGGATCTGCCCCAAAAACCTTCACCCTCTGGCTGCCAACCCCTCTAAACAAACAAACAGCCCTTGGCCTGTTTCTCCACAAGGTCCCCAAACGCGTCACACAATACAGCTGTTTCTCCCCTTAGTAAATCATTCCCAGCAGAAAAATAAGTGCAGGTGGACTGAATCAACGCTCCCCTGAAATGGCCCAGTTTAGCTGTGAGGGTAGAAGTCAGTGGGGGGTGGGCGGTAATCCTGGAAGTAGCCCCACGGTTGGGGGGCTCATTCACCCACAGCGGGCTGCCCTTTAGCGGGCTGCCCTTTAGCCGGCTGCCTGGGCCACACACACGGCCTTCCAGGCACAGTTCCAACTGGCTCCAGTGACCTTCCCAGGCCACCCTGCACATGAGCAGCCCTTCCCCTGAAGGCTTTGCCTGGGGACCCCACGAGCGCTGAGAGGCTGACATGGTGGGGGCAGGAAGAGGACACTCTAGGCCAAAGGTCACTGTGCCAGGGGACTCCTCGGCAGGACCAATCTGGGTTCAGCCTGGGCCTCACTTAAGACCCACGGATGGAGTCTTCAGAGCCCAAGTTCACTCAGGACACTCCACAAAATTCAGTGGATTGGAGCTTTCTGGCCTAGAACTGTGCTGCTCAATATTCTTATTTTTTTCTACTTTACTTTGCTGTGTGGTGCAGCAGGTGGGATCTTAGTTCCCCGACCAGGGATCGAACCCGTGCCCCCTGCATTGGAAGCACGGAGTCTTAAGCACTGGACCGCCAGGGAAGTCCTCAATTTTAAATAAATTAAAATTAAATGAACCTAAAAATTCATTTCCTCGGTCACATGGCCACACATCATTTCCATCATCACAGGAAGTTCTACTGAGAAACACTGCCCTAGAACATCCGTTTAGGTGAGGATGAGAGGAGACCTCAGGTCCTGGACAGTCAGGATCTGAAATTTAAGGGCCACCTTGCCACCTCCACCTCATTCCTTCCCACGGAAGGTGTCAGGTTTGTGCTGCAGAGGAAGAGCCCACATCACAGAGATGAAAAAGGAATCCGTCTAGCCATGTTCCATCTACAGTGCATCACTTCCCAATATAGACAAAACCTCGCGACCAGAATGGATTAAAAATGATGGTTATCATTTGGGGATCCAACAAAGGAAAAGGAACTTCTTAAATTCACTAAAAAGCTTTTCGTTAAGAACTTGAAAAAGGTTCTGAAAATAAGATGCTGATGCTTATGTACATGATCATGAAACAGATTTTAATAACTTATATGATATTTCGGCCCTTCTAAGAGATCAGATGATGAGTCTGCAAAAACAGGTCCTGGCTGTTTCATTCATCCTCTAGGGTGGATCCGATGAGGAGGTATCCAAAGGGAGCTCAGGATTATCCAGGCAAATTCCTGCTCAGCCTCCACCTAAATCCATGATACTCAGCTCTCTTAAGCCACTGGATCCAGAATGTTCTTTTTTAGGGCTATTTTTACATACATCTTATCTCTACTGTTGGGGTTGAAGGCAGGGCCTTTGTACCTCCTTGCCTGGAAGAAACCCTTACCTGGATCACGGAAGGTGCAGTTTCTGAATGAATGAATCATGCTTGGCAGACCTCCAGGACCCCAAAAAACAAACATGACCACTCTTTTTTTTTTTTTTTTTTGGCACACGGTCTTAGTTGCTCCGCGGCATGTGGGATCTTCCTGGAGAAGGGATCGAACCCGTGTCCCCTGCATTGGCAAGCGGATTCTTAACCACTGCGCCACCTAGGAAGCCCCACATGACCACTCTTGATGAGGACCTTAGCTTTGGTTTCCCAAGTGTCTGCAGATAGAGTCCTCGGGTACTCTGTCCACCTCAACAAGATACTGCATTATTATTTTTATTTTAGAGGAAGATCACATTTATAAATAAAAGAGCTGAATTTTAAATGCTGATTTTCCTTTTAAAAATTATTTATATTTGCTTCTGAAATGGAAATAAATTACATAGATCTGTTGAAGTGTCTCATTTCAATGATGACTGCAGTCCTTCCATTACAAAATGGCAAATATTTTGACTGACTATATAAGTTGTTCAACTGGAGATATTCATTTCCTAATAAACTGTGTTTTTCAAATAATGTTGATAAACACAACTGTACCACTGAGGCTTTTTTTGTACCATTGAGTTTTATGATGTATTTACAAGACAAATCTGAGAAGAAATTTGAAGACAATACCAAATGAAAGTGAAATCAATATTCGATACATAAGGAACAATTATTAAAGCATCATCAAACAAGGGCAACTATCTTCTAGAATAAACAGAATGGAACCTCCTTGATTATAACAGAGCTCATTACTCTACAGACCAATGGTATCACAGGGTCAGGAAATGTTCTCTGAAAAGCTCTGCACATGCTTGCCAAGATGTTATTTTACAACGCTTACATTAATTCTATTCCAACGTTAATCTTAAAAAAGGGCTCCAACGTATTTCTGTTTTGCAACAGCGTTCGAGTCCAACAGAATGTCTTCATTGGACAAACGTAAACTGGCGTTTGCTTATTTATTTAAACCACTCATCCTCCTGAGTTGCACAGGTCACGCAGAACTCTGTTGTCACACAGACACCATCACTTCTCAGTTGAGCCAATCTCCATGCACCCGGTGTCCAAGGCAAACGCTCTCTCCCTGGAATTACAGACACTGGGCCCCAGAGCGGTCCTGGGGTCATCTCTTAATCTCCGAGATGAAGAGACAGACCAGGAGAGGCCACCTGGTTTGCCCAGGCCCCAGAGCCAGTTGGCGGCTGGGCTGAGGCTCACCCAAGGCCCTGGCTCTTGTTACAACAGCCGCTTAAAACAGCACCCAAGGGCTTCCTAGGTGGCGCAGTGGTTAAGAATCCGCCTGCCAATGCAGAGGTCACGGGTTCGATCCCAGCTCCAGGAAGATCCCACATGCCGCGGAGCAACTAAGCCCAAAAAAAAAAAAAAAACAGCACCCAAGCCGGACACTGGCATAAAGAGATTTCAGAATTCAGTTTCCAAAGAACACTTGTCAGCCTGAGCCTGAGATTACAGTGAGCAGTACCTCACGTGGGGAAGCAGCCAGCGTGGGGAAGCAATTTTAGCCTTAGCTAAAAAACCACAAAAAACCGTATCTGTTACAGCTCTGAACACATATGTGAGAAATACAAATAAGGAAGAACAATAAAGCAGGGCTCGGGACTTCCCTGGAGGTCCAGGGTTAGGACTCTGGGCTTCCACTGCAAGGGGCACGGGTTCGATCGCTGGTTGGGGAACTAAGATCCCACATGCCGTGGCCAAAAAAAAAAAAAAAAAAAAAAGGTCATGAAGCAGGGCTCGTGTTCCGTTCCTGGTGTTTCACAACAGCTCCTGGTGCTTCTGGATCCCCGAGTAACGGGCTCTCTCCCCTCATGCCACCTACACGTCGTCTCTGCTCTCTTTACCTGTTCTAATTTTGTGACCCAGATCTACTTTTGCTTCCTTTCTTCCAATGCCCCCTCCTGTAATAACCAGTGCTCAGAAACAATGTCAGCCACTCCAGATCCCTTAGAATTTAGTGGTATTTGATTTCCCTTAATCTGCTAAGTAGCAGTTCCTCTCACGAGCATCTTCTTACCCTCAGATCTGCCAATGCCCCCATCCCACAAGCTTTCCTTGTTCTACCACTGTTTCATGCCAACGAAACAGGTGCTTCCCGTATGTGCTAGGATACCATGAGCAAGAACAGGGCAGGCAGCGTACCTTTGGGAGTGTGGCATTGGCTCATAAAATATTTCGCCGCCCCCCTCGATGACTCAGACCAAGCCCAAAATATTAACATGTGAAGCAGCCTTTGCCAGTATCCGGCTATGCTAGCCCCACCCACCCGTAAGGCTCTGCAGCCTCATTTGCTGCTGTGGCCGTAGTGTCATTTGATGATCCGGTTGCCATGACAGTGCAGTGGACCCGGTTTCCAGTGAAACCTGCCTGCACTTGGCAATTAGACACACAATGAGCAAAATTCTCTGAGCTTCTGAGAAGACAGCCCCTCAGGATTTGAAAGCTTGAATGCCGCTCAGGGCACCTCCCACTCCAGACTAATGGCTTTCTTCTCCAACTGCAGATTGACTACAAGACAAAGATAAAGGGGGAACCTGGAACAGTTCCTAGCATAAAAGCCTCCAGGAACCTGACTCACCAGCAGACATATGAGAGTCAAACAAAGTAGTGCCGCTGGGAAACTGAGAAGCCTGAGAACCAAAGTGAACGTCTCTATGAGGTTTCCATGAGGTTGTGGCAGCCTCCGCCCTGGAGAAATGGCGAGCCAGGCCCCACCGGCCAGTGATCACAACCACCAACCCCTACCTTCAAGAGCAGCTGAGGCTGGTGAAACACTATTCCAGTTCCTCATTTATCTGCCTTTAAAGGGAGGGTCCAGGGGCTTCCTAGGTGGCGCAGTGGTTAAGAATCCGCCTGCCAATGCAGGGGACATGGGTTCGATCCCTGCCCCAGGAAGATCCCACATGCCATGGAGCAACTAAGCCCGTGTGCCAAAAAACACAAACAAACAAAAAAGGGAGGGTCCACACCACCCAGATGTGCTTTCTTGCTTGCTTCAAGCCAAACCCGCTGAACCACCTCCCTCTTGGGGCTCCCCCACCCCCAGCCAGCTGATCCATCTCCCTTCTGGGGAGAAGTGCCAGTGAGAAGCCTGGGTCTCAGGTTCAGCCTGCCTTGGTCCTGATTCTGTAGGCCAGGAAAGAAGCTGTTCAGAACAGAGCGTCCCGATGCCAGGCCAGGCCCAGGGGCAGGGCTGGCAAGAAGTGCCAGTCAGTGTGAGTCTGGGAAATGGAGCAGTTAATTATTAAAGGCAAAAGTGGGTGAATTTAAAAGGAGCCAGCCAATCCCTTAATCCCTTGGCCATAAGGCAAGCAGGTCTAGAGATAAAAGTTCCTCACAACAGATAACGCCATGGCCATTTCTGAGCTCCTGTAAAACAACCAAAAGGTGGAAAGCGAAACCTGTCACATCTCAGGCACAGTGCAGATGCAGAGATCCCTGTCACCTGGGATGAGCCCGTCACAGACTAAGGATTTTCCTCAGTGCTTAACCTGAAACCACTGCAAAAGTTGTTGCATCAGAAGTCCCTCCCACTTAGCAAAGGCAAATGAACACCCACTTCTTAAATGCATCAATTCAACTCAGCAAAACCTTTTTTGGACTCTACAGTGTGCCACACACGGGGCAGAATCTCCTTCCTTTTTCCTGTTGGTTTTTATCCTGAGAAAGGAGAAAAGATTCGAAACAACCAAGCCTCAGGAGGTGACCAAGGGACTCCTATCACAGGCAGGAGAAATCACAGCCTTTCTGTTCTAATCCTGAGAACTCGACTGGTCCCATTAAAAACGGCTTTCTGAAGGGAAGACGAGGCAGTACGGGGCAAAATTCCAAGTAGACTGGAGTGAAATCTCACTTCTACCCCTTCTTAACTGTTTAATCCTGGGCAAATTCCTTAACCTCTCTGCACCTCGGTTTCCTCATCTGTGAAATGGGGGCGCCACCACTTACCCTGGCTCTTGTGAGGATCAGATGAAGTAACCCACATTTGGCACACGAGACGGACAGAAGGCCGAGGCACTCAGCAGACCCCCAGACCCGTGAGGAGCACTGGCCTCCACGCACTGAGATTCCAATCTCCACTCTGACCCATCACTCCCTTCCTCCCAGACAGAAAGTAAGAGGGGTCCTCTGCCCATCAAGGCAGAGGGTCTGACCTTCGGGATGCAGGGCAGGCCGGTCCTCCCCAGCTCCTGGCAGCTGGGTTCACCTTTGAAGGTTCGCTCTGGTGCCAGCTGAGCTCTGTCCTCCCTGTGCTGTTTAAATATGCTAAGACCTAAGACACGCTGTAACTGTTTCTCCCTTCCTTTCGAATGGCTTTCTGGGGCCAAAGCGACAAATCCTAAGGTAAATCTTCCATTGCATTCAACCTTCCTTCTTCAAGCGGCCACACTGAAGTGGTCACAATAGGGTAATAAAGCTCGTGCAGCGGCCACAGAAAGATTCTGGACTGGAGTTGGGCTTCTTCATTGTCTAACACTTCTCCCCAGGCCCCCGGTACCAAACAGATTCATTCATAAGTCCTCTCTTCCTCCCCCACACTCCAGCTTTTTCCGGGAAAACGATCTTAGGCCAGCCCCTAACCTAGGAGGTCCTTTCGGCATTGCCATTACCTTAGGAAACTGCTCTGCAGGTCCAACCACCAGCAAGATGGTGGGTCTCTTTTCCGTGGCCTCAGTCCTTCCGTCCTGTTTCCCCAAAAAGCTGGGGATCTGGTCTCCCCGAGCCAGAGCCGGGGTGCCTCTGACTTCATTCCTGCTCCCCTCTCCGGAGCCTTGGCACCCAGCCCTGGGGAAAAAGCTAGACAGAAAATGCCACAGCATCTGCAACATCACGGCTTCCTCCCCACGCCGCCGACAGTGACCGTTCACTTTTGAGGAGGGATGTGACCACAATACCAAGGGTCTGTGGCTACACAGCTGCTTGGACGACTAGCCTGGGGAGTTGCAAGGCTGGCAGCTCTGCACGCAGTGGCTGTTTCCTGCCTTCTCAAATGTGCTAGCACTGCGGTCGTGCCTGGCCTGAGAAGCAGCTCACTCGGAGAGTCCCCGCCGGCGTGCTGGAGAGAGCAGCTGGAGCTTCTTCAATAAACACTCACTTTTGCAGGTGGACAGTGATCAAATGTTTGGCTTTTTGAAAAAGGAAAAAGCGATAGCCCGACAGACCTCTCCCAGAGGCAGAAAGAACTTCGAGCTCCCAGTTATTCAGCTGTCCTCGCTCAGCTGAATGATCATCACACCAGCGAGGACCCGAGCATCCAGCCTGCATTCTCACTGCAGCAGGGCGCGGCCAATCACCTCTGCCGACACTACCGAGTTCATTATCCCACCCGCAACATCCCTCCAATCACAGCCGGCCGATTCCCTGCGTGCGGCCGGCAGTTCTGCAGGGAGGTGCCCGTGGCAACCTCCAGAGGAGCTTCGAGTCTTACAGAATCCACCTTGTGCAGGCTGGTCCTCAGGAGTCTAGCTTCCTTCTCTCTACCTGGCTGTTTCCGGGATGACATTCTCCGTCAGGTTTAGCATGATCCAGAGATGCTGGCAACACTTCCTAAGACATCCAGCAACAACTTTCCCTTGTTCCATTATCCCGTTCTCTGCAACTGTGCTTAACACAATGCACGCCATATCACAGCCACTGCTCCTCTGTACCTCACTCAACAAGATGAACTGCTCAGGACAGGGACCAAGTCATAGATCTTTCTACCCCTAGTACCCAGAACCAGGCACGGATGAAGTCTGTGGACTGAACTGAGTAAATGATCATGAACGCAAGGGAATTAATCTTTGGTCATTTGTTTCTTACTTTACTAGCAGACAAATGCAGTGCCGGGTCATCCCTCCCGAAGGCAACCCTTTGATATAGTGTTCACAACCATTACTTTAGAAACAAACACAGCATGAAAAAAGTTTAATAGACTGTGTTGGGGAGAGTACAGAGAAACATATATCCTCATATGCTGCTAGGGGAGTGTAAATCAGTATAATCCCTCTGGAGAGCAGTTCAGTCACAGCTACCAACACATCAAAAGCACAAACCCTCTGACCCAGAAATTCCACTTTTAGTGCTTTATCCTGCAGACACATTTGCACACGTGGGACATGACATATACATATGTGATATATATGGGATACATACGTGTGATCAAATATAAGGATATTTTTTGCAGCCTGATTTACAACAGCACAGGTTTGGAAACAATTTAAAGTTCTTTAAAAGCGGAGTAGGTCGTAAATTCATGCACAACCACACAATGGAGCCCTAGGCAGCTGTCAGAAAGAGTAAGGCAGCTCTACATCTACTATTACGGAATGACTTGAAAATATCTTGTTAGATGGAAAGAGCAAGGTGCAGAAGAAAGGGGATACAGTGTTGCCATCTATTTCTAAGCTTGCATTTGTGAAGTCTCTCTGGAAAGACACACTAAAACAGAAGAGTGGCTTTGGGGTGGGGGCAGGGGGGAACTTGGGGTTTGAAGGAAGAAAGGTAGATGGGAGACTTATTTTCATTGAATATCCTCTTATAACTGGTAAAACCAAATCGTGAGCATGTATGACCAGGCACACATGTGCGCATATAAAACCATTTTTTAAAAAGAAAACACAAGGAGGGAAAGCAAGACGACCATGCTTGTTTGAAAGCTGAGGCGTCCCCATCACTTGCCCTCTCACTGGGTATACACGACAACTTTACCTAGAAGCGGTTTTGTGTGTTGATTAAATGTCTAGTCTTTGGAGCCAGACCCCAGGTTCAATCCTGGCTGTGTGATCTTGGTCAAGTTACTTTACCTCTCTGTGCTTTAATAGCCTCATGTGCAAAAAAGGGATGGTAACTGAACCGTATCATTACTTTACAGAGTTGGTTAAAGACTAAATTAAATAATGTATGAAAGCTCTTAGAATAGAACATACTAAATATTTTATCTAGAAAATGATTGTGAGGGACTTCCCTGGCGGTCCAGTGGTTAAGACCCCGTGCTTCCACTGCAAGGGGCATCGGTTTGATCCCTGGTAGGGGCAGTAAGATCCTGCATGGTGCATGGCGCAGCAAAAAAATAAAAATAAATAAAAATAAAATTAAAAAAAAAGAAAATGATTGTGAGTTCATAGAACTAAACAGTTTTAATACTAGAGAAGAGCCAGTCCAGAGCAAAAATCCCTATATAAATAAGTCACCCTTTAGTGAAAATTAATCTTTTTTTAAGGCACTGAAAATCTGGTGAATTGGGGAGATGGTGATGTTTTAGGACCCCATCTACAAACATGAGATAAACCCCTTATTGAGTAGGTTACTGGCTTTTCATCTAATGGACTCCTCTGTACCACAGAACTGAGTTATGAACTCAGGGAGTTCCAGCCAAGATGGAGTAACGGGAACCAATTCACCTTCCTACCTATAACAACTAAATGTCCAGACAAAATATATGAGAATGGTTTTCAAGACACTGGACATTAGGCAACGAAGGACAGTGACTCCTGAGATTTCTAAACAAATGAGTCCCTCGATTGCCCAGGCTTCCTGCCTGGAGTTTCCAGGCTACAGTGCAAAGAGTGGATACCCAGCAGAGCCCAGTAGTCTCCCTATGTTGAAGAGAACAGAGGTGAGGACAGCTAGGGTTTGCAGGACAGAGTACAGAGAAGATGGAGCTGCACAGAGAGCAAGCTCTGGAGCTCTGCTGAGGGCCCCCAGGAGTCAGAGAACACAAGTATGGGGAAACTGCCTGTGGGTGGGGAAAGACCAGGCGGAAGGGATCAAAGGGCTAAGAACAGTTCCTGTTCCCACCAGCTGGAGTGGAAAACCTCATAATATAGGGAGGTGCAGGAGGGGTACGCACAGGGTTTTGCCTCAACAGCTGGGCAAAACTGGCCCTAGCCTAAATGCTGTTGTTGCCTAAGAAAGCTTTAAAGAGCCAGCCCTGAAAGGCTCAAACTTCTTCCAAATAACTGCAACCCAGATTAAAGCTCAGGAATATTTACAGGATTACAAAAATATCCAAGATAAAAATCCCATAAAAAATTAACAGCAATGCAAAGAAGCAGGAAAAGATGACCCATAATGAGAACAGATGTCAATCCATTGAAACTGACCCAGAAATGACACGTATGATAGAATTAATACACAAGGATATCACAGGTCATAACTGTATCCCATATGCTCAAGAAAGATCAAGCACGTTAAATAGACACTGCAGTTACTCTAGATGAAAACTACAATGCCTGAGATGAAAATACACTGGATGGTTGTAACAGCAGACTAGACATTGCAAAGGAAAAGCTTAATGACCTTGAAGCCACAGCAATAGAAACTTTCCAAAGCAAAACACAGAGAGAAAAAAATAAAACACTACAAAAAATGAAAAAATGCATTAGTGAGCTGCTAATAGACTAATATACACAAAACTGAAGTTCGTGGAGGTGGGGAGAGAAAAAATATTTAAAGAAATAATGGCCAGATTTTTTCCAAATTTATTAAAACCTATAGATCCAAGAAGTTCAACAAACCCCAAGCATAAGAAACATCAAAACAAAACAAAACAAAAAACTACACCCAGGCACATCACAATTAAATTTCTGAAAACCAGTGATAAAGAGGGAAATCTTAAAAGCACCTTGAGAAAAAGAGCCATCACTTACAGAAGAACAAAACCAAGAATAACAAAGGGCTTTCCATCAGAAACTGTTAACCCCAAATTTTATACTTAGAAAAATACCTTCCAAAAGGAAGGCAAAATACTTTTCAGACATACAAAAGCTGAAAGAATTTATCTCCAGCAGATCTGCATTACAAGAAATGTTAAAGGAGTCCTTCAAAGAGAAGGAAAATGATACCAGACAAGAATGGAATGAAAGGAATGAAGAGCACTAGAAATGGTAACTGTGTGGGTAGATAGAAAACTTTTTTCTCATTATTTAAATCTCTTTCAAAGATAAGTGACAGTTTAAAGCCAAAATAAAACAATGTAAAATTGTGGGTTTATAACATATGTAGAAGTGGGGCTTCCCTGGTGGCGCAGTGGTTAAGAATCCACCTGTCAATGCAGGCGACACGGGTTGGAGCCCTGGTGCGGGAAGATCCCACATGCCACAGAGCAACTAAGCCCGTGCGCCACAACTGAGCCTGTGCTCTAGAGCCCGCGATCCATAACTATTAAGCCTGTGTGCCACAACTACTGAAGCCCGCACGCTTAAGAGTCCCTGCTCCACAACAAGAGAAGCCACCACATTGAGAAGCCGTGCACTGCAAGGAAGAGTAACCCCTGCTCACCACAACCCAAGAAAGCCCGCATGTAGCAACGAAGACCCAACACAGCCAATAAATACATAAAAAAGAAAATATACTTAACACATGTAAAGTAAAAATGTATGAGAACCATTGCACAGAAGCTGGGAAGAAAGAAATGAAGGTATACTGTTTAAGATTCCTAAAGTATCTATGAAGTGGTATTGTATCAGTTGAGGTAGGCTGTGATAAGATGTATACTATAATTCTGAAAGCTACCAATAAAGAGAGACAGAGAGTTATAGCCAGTAAGCTAACAAAAGGGATAAAATGGAATCATAAATAATGTTCCACTGACCCAAAAGAAGGCAGAAAGAGAAAGGAAACACAGAACAGATGGCGCACTTAGAAAACAAACAGTAAGAGGGCAGATTTACACCCAACCGAATCAATAACAACAGCAGGTGTAAATAGTTTAAACATCTCAATTCAAAGGTAGAGATTGTCAGCTTGGACAAAAAATGCAAGACCTAGCTATATGCTGCCTATAAGAAACACACTTTAAATGTAAAGATACAAGTAGGTTACAAGTAAAAAAGAATGGACATAACAATCCTAAATGTTTTTGCACCACATTACAAAGCTTCAAAACACAGGAGGCAACACGCAACAGAACTACAAGGGAAAGGAGACGAATCCACAATTATAGTCAGATCTTAACTCCCTCGTCTCAGTAAATGGTGGAACAAGCAGACAGAAAATCAGCGAAGACAGAGAAGATTCGAACACTTAGCTATCTACCAACTTCACCTAATTGGGCTTTATAAAACATTCTACCAAACGAGAC